>NC_086293.1:8301305-8904869 GCF_963924245.1 Chroicocephalus ridibundus | reverse complement strand
AAACACTTAGATTCCTTTGAAGGCAATGTGTACAGATACCAGTTCCAAATAACTCACACTTAGAATGCCAAGCTGCTTAATTTTATGAAGGTAGCCAACAGTCTTCTTTTGGTAAAAGGATTAAGTCAATCAACACATGCACTATTAACTGATTCTTCATTTAGTAGTCCCACAACTTACACACTAAACCACAGGTCACTTGTATGTGTCACCAAAGAACACAAAAACTCACTCCCGGACACCGTTAATAAAGGAACAGAGAGGCTGGCAGTGTGTTCTTGTATGAATTACACAATCATCACCAAGGAGCAACTTCACAAGATTTTTAAGATATTCAGGGACAAAAACGGCACTACATCTGAGCTCACACAAAACATGAGATGTACAACCTCTCCTCTAGAATCCTCACGAGCCTAAAACACACCCACACAGTCCGTCCACTCATTTGTTAGGGGCGAGGAAAAGGGGGTGGGAGCAGAACCCTGAGGTCACTCAAAAGGCATTAAGAGTCATCGTCCTCTTCTCTGAAGAAGTGGGGAGGGAGGGATGGAGGGAGAGTCACCTTTTCCTGTGCCTGCCCCATGCACATTAATAATGGTCATTTCAGAGGTTTCATCGGCAGAAGATTTTATGCCTTGGCACACCAAAACGTGTTCACCATTGCTACCCCTGCATCCATTAATGGCTCACATGTTCGTACTCTGCCAGGGTAGCATGTTCACAGACATAACAGAAGGTGATTTTTCAACATCAGCCTCTTCTCAGCTCCACATCCTTTGAAACAGTTCCTTCCTAGAACTTTATATTTAACACTGCTGACCAGAAAAACTAACGCAGTTTTTTGTTCCTGAAAGCTCAAATATTAATCCTGTAGATAAAACTGCAGTCAAGTCAGACAAGCAGATACCAAACACTCCCTTAACGAGCGACAGATCCCTTTCTCCTTCCAATTACTTTTTAAGAAACCTCTTCCTGAATACACCCACACCAGAATCAAGCATCTTCATTACCACCCATGGACAACCTCTAAATTACTGTTGTCCTAGAAGTACTGCTCATTGATTGCTGTGAATATAAAGACCAATGGTTCTTCTGCAAAGTTAGAAGGTCACAGTGTTAAGGACCATAGACATAAATATCAAAGATTAGGTAATTTTCCTTGTTTATTAGGAAACTGCAGTGTCTTAAAGTTGAGTGACTGGATTTCAGAAGTGTTTCTACTGTTTTGCAGTACAACCAATTGCCACTGAAGTCTTTTCCATTGCTCTTCCAACACCCCGGTAACTCAGTGTTTATGCTGTTGCCTGAATCAAAGCTACAAAGTAGAGGTCAAGACTTCTCCAAAATTAAGAACTTTGCAGAAGTACCAATACATAATCATTCAGGCTTTGGTGTATGCTACAAACATCACATGAAAATCAAAGCAAAATACTTCAGCTATACTTCTATAGCTTGTGATGTCTAAATTTATTAGAAGACTGTCAAGACTGCGCTGCTGCATCCAGAGCTGGTATTCCATAGTAGTCTGACTGTGGGGCAATGTTACTGGTTACGCAGTTAAGCAGAGCTTCTTGTTCTTCGTTCTAGAAAGCACTGGTTATCTTTAAAGCACTTCCTTCATGCCTGATGAATCTCTCAGCCACATGAAGTATTTACGGGTTCACATTACCAAAACAGGTGAGTACAGACAATGTACAGTACCACATCTGGAACTTCCCTGACGCATTCCAGGAACCTGCTGGGTTGCTCATGCCCTGCTGTGTTGTCCCTCCAGTAGATACTGGGGTGACTGAAGTGCCCCATGAGGACCAGGGCTTGTCAATGCAAGGCTGCTCCTCTCTGTCTATAGAGGGCCTCATCTCCTCGGTCACCCTTGTCAGGTCTCCTGTAGCAGACCCCACTGTAACATCACCTGCCCCTGCCCTCCCTCCAATCCTGACCCTGCTTTAGCAATCTGTTTCAGAAAAGCCACATCCTCACTTACTCTTCCTCAAAAACAAACTGAAAGGAAAGCCAAACTGCAGCATTTCCTCAAGAACATCTCCGCTCTTTGCTAAAGGGAAAAGGTTGTAACCACGTTTGCATGTTTTACAAACCAGCCAGCTGCATATTCCGAACGCGGTGCTTCACTAGGGGCATCTGAAGGGACCATCTCCGCAGTTCACACAGAGATCCGAGGCTGGCCTTTCGCAATACAAGAAGTAGGACAGAAACAGCAATTTAAAGAATTTCCAACCTCTTTTGCCCCCCGTGGCTCATTTTCAGTCTCGCAGCATGACATACCACCATTTTAGTTGTTGGAAGCACAGCTGTTTCTGGGGCTGGGACGTGAACCAAAACCCAAAAAAAAAAAAAAAATCAGCTTTGAAAGAAAACAGGACTAGGGGAAGAATCTGACCACAGAGCTGGTTATAACAGCTTTGGGATAAGGCTAAAGAAGGGAGGCGGTACAGAGACAGGGCACAATTACTCCAAAATGGTGTTATCAAAAACCTCGTGTATCTGAAGCTGTGGCCACAACAGCTGGAGAAACAGGAACTCACATCAGCTTCCGCAAGGACTCATCAAAACAAAAATAATTTCATTTTTACAGTTCAAATACCACTATTTTGTAAACAGAGAAACTACTTTCCCTAAAGGAAGAGTGAAGAAGTATTAAGCAAATAGTCAAAATATTGGGTCTTCCACAAAGAAAAGAGCTCTGTACACATGGAAATAAGGAACAAATACACCAGGATTATAAGAGAGAGGTACTGGCTAACACTACCATTAGCTATAAGTCATTTTTCACTATTCCCTGCATATACTCACAATTTGAAGCCAGAGCTCACAACTGAGTAGACAAACAATGAATATCTGCATATGAGTTGTGGGGTTTTTAATAACATGACTTAACTCTCTACATTCCAGCATGCAGTAAAGTCATAAGCAGTTGCTGTCTGATTGTCAAGGACTGGAGCAGAGAAGGGACTGTTGAGGGACATTAATTGTTTGGCATAAATAGGTAAGTTTTAAGTAGAATAAGTGACTTAGGATTATAATATGGTGTGACTTGTGCTGCGTGCTTAGCTCTACTTAGCATGAGTAGCTAGATTTGCTGAAGCCTGTAGGCCGTGAGAAAGCTATTCTTCTTAGCAATTTTCCTAGCAGCTGGTACAGTGTTGTTTAGTCTTTTAGCATGGGAAAGTGCTGGATATCACACTGATGTTTCGGTAGTTTTTCCTCTCAAGTCTGGGACTCTTCAGTTTCCCGTGTTCTCCCAACAAGGGCAGGTGCACAAGGAACATAAACCAGAAGATACGGAGGCTTCAACCCTTGGCTGAAACTGCAAATCAACAAGGTAAGAGCCTGCCTGAACACCGAAAAAGAACCCAATAAGATGTTAGAAGACCCGAGCCCAAAAATCACTATTGGACTAAAAGACGTGTGGACAGTGTGTTACGGGCATGTGAGGGACAGGTGTGTGGACCACAAGGGGATCATTGCCCAGGGATCTCCTTGCTCAGGGTCCCTCTCTTTGGAGGCACCCAGACCAGAGTAAGTGTCTGTGTGTGTGACACCATGAAACGGTGGCAGCGTCTGGTCCATCCCAGCTCCTGCAGGCACGATCGCCAAGGCCAAGGCGAACACAAAGGGGAGCTAAAAGCCCCACAGCCCAGAGGATGGCAAGAGGGTGAGGATGAGTTAAGATGGGTGATGTTTAGGGAAAACACCTGAGGAACAGAGAGAAAACATGATCATCAGCACAATCTGCTCCCTCTCAACTGGAGATAGGGAAAGCTCTGAGCTTATGTGGACTGTGACAAGGAAGAACTGCAACAGCAACAACCACGTCTCCCTCATTTAAAATGCAGCTTTAAGCACAAAGTCCTGTTTGTCAAAATAAGCCACAGCTCCTTGTTTGAAGAAACTGTTTTCAGCTGCTTTATCAATTTTCGCTATTGCAGGGACATAGAGAGCAGAATTATGTTCCAGTTTCACCACAGCAGACAAAACTGTCTCATTAATGTCGCTGAGACCAGCTCCGGAGGTGTTTCCTTCACAGGCAGCAGCCTGTGCTGAGCCTGCTCAGAGCAGCACCGCAACAATAAAAGCCTACCTTCAAATACCAAATGAATTCTAGACCTGCACAGGTGAAAAGGAGTAATTCAGTTTCTTTTAGCTTCCCCCTCTTTAAAGAAATCTTTCACTGGAACAGATTTAATTCCTCGAAGCATCTCAAAGGTTTCTGTGCCTTTGCACTCCTACTGTCCACTTCTGCTATTAACACTTGCGTTATGTGGACCAGATTCTTCAGCATCTGAAAAACGTAGCATTACTGGGCCACGGTAAACATTTTGGCAGGCCCTTTTCAGGCGAGGAAGGGGCAGGGAGGAAGAGACCAAAGCTGCTCTTCCCCTCACCGCCTGTCTGCCGGGAGACGCTGCTGCTTTCAGCGTCCCAAAGCTGACTCAAATCTCAGCAGCAAGTGAACCAGAAAGTGGAAATACAGGTATTTTCATTCCACTTCCAAGGGAACACAAAAGGTTACACTTGCAGCTATTTCAGGCATTACAGAGAGACTTTAAGGCATGCTAGTCAAAAAAAAAAAAAAAAAAGAGATGGCCTCTCATTTTAACTCCCAGCAGATTCATCTGTGACAATGCCAGCACAGAAGCTGGCAAGATTTAGCACATCTAGTTCTAAAAGAAAGGTTTATTCCAGGCTTGGAATTATAAGAGGGTTAAAGCATGTTAAATTAGCAGGCTTGTAAAGAAAGATAGCACCTACCACCAACCCACGCTACATGCGATTTTAACATGTGCTTTTAGCCCTGAATTTTGGAAAGTATCATATTTACAATGACTCGTGAAAGAAGAAAGTAGAACTAACCTGGCACAGAGTGGTAAAATACTCCCCCTGATGACTCAAAACCAGTATTAATTCTCTGATCTTTCAGAAGCGTTGACTCAACTTACTGAGACTAAAAGACAGATCAAAGGAAGTTTTCATTCAGCTCAGCAAAATCACACTGTTTTTCCCATCGATTCAGGTGCTCTTGGTATTAGGTATGCGAAATCCTTCCACTGATATTTAGCATCAAATGAGTTACAAAGTAGAAGTTTGACTTCAAATAGTTTAGAGTGATCAACTCAAACCGTACTCAGTGCCAAAATGGGGAAAGTCTGCTAATCCAAAACACCGATGATCGTGCCCATGCTGCAACCCAGATCTTTTAACACATCTGCTCTAAGCAGTGTCTCTCAACCTCTCTACAGGCATACAACCTGCGTCTCGTGCGATAGTTCCCTCCGTGCTGTTCAGAAGGTACCTGAAAAGCTCTACAGGCTGAAGACCACTGTCATTGGAAAAACCTGCTTGCAGGCTGCAGCATCTGGCAGCTCATTGCGTTAGTGTTGCTTAAAATGTGACACAGAACAGGCAAGACAGACAAATTCCGATCAGATACTAAGAGGACTCACTCACAAACTGGTGACTTACATTGCCCTACCACTTCCAAACTGTCTTTCATATTCATGACATGACAGTTTCATCCCTGCTCTTCAGAAGAAAATTGTCCTTCCTGATCTTTCTTCGAGTGAGCTAGTCCAGGGAGCTTTTAATTAAGTGCAACTCTTAAAAACTATATTAGTATAACACTAATGGCCTTAATCTGGGGCTGGTTATTTAAATGGCTCTTTTTTTCTAATTAAGCATTAGCAAGTCCCTCCCTGCCGTGCTACAAACAAGACGTTCGCTCTGCCCATCAAACACTGCTTAGAGTCCTTCAGCCAACACCTGAGAGAGGCTGGGAAGACTCACCAGCGTGGACTCCCCTCTCCACACCTCCTTATCCACACTCATTGCCAAGAACCTGCCACCAGCTGCCAAGAAAAGCAGGATACAGGCATGATGTGTTTTTAACTTGACTCATTATAGCCACTTCTGCAAGTCTCGGGTAGCTCAAGCACAGCTGGAGACAAGGAACAATGTAACTGAGCACGTAGGTACCTACCAGGCAGAAACAGCGGCCAACTAGCGCCGGTGCCTCCGAACGCAGCCCAGGCGGAGTCGGGAGCACCTGCCCTGAAGCACACAGCACGCTGCCCGGCTGCTGCTCCAGCGCCGAGGAATGGACCCGACGCAGCACAACCGCAGGCGCTGGGAAACCAACCCAGCGTTACCTGTCCACGGAGCGCTGCCACGTGGGGGCTGTGACGTCCCCGCTTTGCTCGCTGAACACGCGCACGTGCATCTCAGGCACGCTGAGGTTTATTTTATTGCTTTTGCACTACCGTGGGAGCTTTTTAGCACAAGTTTCGATATACCCGAAGTATGATCGCTCTTCCACACTTACTTTTAACCACATTTCTTGGCATGGATATAATGAATATTTCACTGCAAGGTCAGATACTTTCAACTTTGGCTGACTAGTCTTGAGAAAGCTTTTAAAAGAAGTAAAACCCTACACTCTTTGGACTCAAGCAATAAAAATACTGATGCCCATCTATGGTCCTTTTCTTCTAATAGATCTACTTATGCCTTTTTAGAGAGAACACATGCAAATTGCACAAACAGTACAGCTAAGCAGCCACACACACAAATATGCCAGCTCTTCAATATCCACCTCCACACCCAACTGCACAAAGACAGTAGTTAACTCGGTGATTTTGGTATAAAGAAATTGGGCTTGACAACTTGCTTGCCAATGGGAATCAAGTAGTCACACATTTAAAGCCTCAGCCAAAATCAGAATGTTTCCTCCCACATTCATGGCTGAGTCCACATGAAAAAAAATCCACAGAATCTTTATCCAAAGCAGCACAAAAAGGGAGCAGATTTGTTTGAAACAAGGCTGAAGTTTACCTACCACTGAGGAGATGCAGGCTTATAACCAGAGCCAAAACCAAGCAAGACTCATGTTAATGGTTCCTTACAGAGCCATTGTTCAAACTTGGGCATCCACCAGAACTCTCCGGTCGCTTTCTGCAGAGCTGCTTTCCAGCCAGTCAGGCCCCCAGCATGTCTACAGGGCGGCCAGTCTACCTACATGCTAGGGGGCCGTATAGGGTACATCACCTGCTGCTTAGGGTGGTTCCTCTCCAGGTGCAGGACTTCACATTTCTCTTTGTTGAACTTCAGGAAGTTCCTTTCTGCCTATTTCTCAAGCCTATCCAGGTACGTCTGAAAAGCAGCACAATCACAGAATGGTTTGGCTGGGAAGGGACCTTAAAGCCCATCCAGTGCCACCCCCTGCCCTGGGCAGGGACACCTCCCACCAGACCAGGCTGCTCCAAGCCCCATCCAACCTGGCCTTGAACCCCTCCAGGGATGGGGCAGCCACAGCTTCTCTGGGCAACCTGGGCCAGGGGCTCACCACCCTCACAGCAAAGAATTTCTGCCTCAGATCTCATCTAAATCTCCCCTATTCCAGTGTGAAACCGTTCCCCCTCATCCCATGGCTCCCCTCCCTGATCCAGAGTCCCTCCCCAGCTTTCCTGGAGCCCCTTTAGGGACTGGAAGGGGCTCCGAGGTCTCCCGGGAGCCTTCTCTTCTCCAGGCTGAACCCCCGCAACTCTCTCAGCCTGTCCTCCCAGCAGAGGGGCTCCAATTAGATGTTATGGCTTTAAACTTTGCTTTCATCACCACCTTTGCCTCCTCCAAAGCCTCTGGAGATGTTATATAGAAGTTTTGCAGCTACGTGGTGTGATCCCAGGTTGGCTCTTCCTTTGCAATTGCCATTTTAAGAGAGCCATACCTACACCAGAATTTTAAAGGTGCTGCACTGGTGGCAAACAATAAACATTTCTGTAGTGACAAAAAAAATGAAAAACAGAGATAATTTGAGCAGCACAGCTACAGCTACACAATGGGTACTGAAAGACCACAATAGCAGCTGTTCACAAGAATTCAAAAAAATTAAAAAAAAACCCAAATCAGTTACTCCAATTCCAAAACCCCAAGAAATGACCTTTCATCCACCAGAAGCAAAAATGCATATTTTTTTTCCACACCAATATTGCATCTGGTCACAAGATAAATTAGTAATCTTTGCCTTTATTGCATAATACATTCCTTCCTCCAGCATTTCTGTTTTGAAAGAAGCTGTTTTAGAACTTAAGCTCAAAGCCATTTAAGATCATATTTGTTCAGGAAGTCCCAGTTTCAGTAAATACCACTTTTCACACCAAATTGTGGTTAAATACCTATCAATTACTCTCCACTGCCACCAAAGGACACGCACAAGTTCAGCTGCAATTTATTATGATCCTTGCTACAGAACTTTTTACAGATTTCTTTGAGTGCTACTTTAGGCATTAAAAATGAGCAGAACCTGATGGCACATCACGACATGAAGTGCCAAAGGCAGGGAGTGAAGAACGTTGGTCCATGAGACAGCCAAAACAACTGCTATTTTAAAGCACAGCCTGTCTGAACACACCGCAGGTATCCACTCCTGAGATCATCCAGCCAGGGGTAAAAGGACCAACAGCTATACTCGGTCACGATCCTGATGCAAAACACGAAGACAAAACACCTCAGGCCGTGAATCAACATGAATATGTGAAGAAAAAAACCCAACCAAACTGGAATACAAGGATGCCTCCAAATCATGAGTTTTCTTATGCCGTCTCATCAGTAACACAGATCCCTACCTGGGGAACTACCCTAAACGGAGCAACATCTCTCCAAACAACTATTCCCTTTTATCTTTTCTAACAGGACAAAGATACATTTCTCAGGATCTAAGACATTACTGAGTTTCTATGGTGGTCTTTGAAATCAAATAGGGTTTTTTAGCACTGCTTAAGGTATAGACATGTACGCTATAATCACCACCCAGCAGATGAAATTACTCTGCCAGCACAAGACCGGTGCCATCCAATAATAATCATCCTGTCTTTTACCATTATCCACAAGAGCCGGTAAGAAGCAACCATTGAACTAGGAGCATTCAACAAACAATTGCTGGCTGTCTTCTAATGAGGGAGCAAGCGAGGCTGCAGCTCCTACACCGGTCACAAACACCTGCAGGACCTTCTCGTGAAGTAAGAGCAGGGGCTCAGGTGTCAGATTGTCTCAATCTAAAACCTGCCATCCTCGAAGCAACCAAATGAAGTTTAGAGATAGGGACAGTTCTTTTTCAAACACAGGCTTATCTTTTCAAAGTCTCGTATAACATGACCACAGAACAGAAAACCCATGCTATTCTAGCTCTTCCTTAATAAGCTTGCACAAAAAAAAGGCATCTTTTGGGCACCAGGGTTAAATCCGAGCTGATCCTAAAATCAGCTGGATGTCTTCAAGTGACTCAGGGAGTGTTATCTGTGACACTCACAAAATTTGCTTAAAAAAAAATAAAATTTCTTGCAGTTTTCTCAGACTGTCTCAACCAGAGCAGACTCTGTTGAGAGATGAAAACTTGAGACACTCAGTAAGAAGTCAGACCAACAAGAAACCAAAAACCACTTCAGAATTTTTTTTTTCTCACACAAACTGAAATCGCACCTGAAGCATTTTAAGGACTTTGGTAAACAAGAACCAAAACTTGCACTTTCAGCACAACAAGCCATCTTGAAAACCAACACTCCCAGCAAAAGCGTGACCAGCAGGGATGGCAACTGCTCTGCAGACCAGCAAGCAGCAGCTGCTCCGGCCCCCCATCCCCTCCACAGGCGACAAGCCCTCGCCGCGCTGCCCCAGGACGCTGCAGACCAAGCAGCCACACTTCTCACGGGTGTTCAGTGCCAACTCACCAAGCTCCTGCCATTAAAAGGCTCACATATCCAGCTCATGCTTTTCCCAGAGAAGAACGGGATGTTAATTAACGGCCACCAAGCCACGTCAGCCTGCACTTTCCCCTGGCAGCGACCCCACCGCGGAGCCCTGCTCCTGGAGGAGCACGGGATGACGGGTGTGCAGGGTCTGGCAGCGAGCGGTGGCTCCCACACCACAGGACGGATGGTTCCGCAGGTACCGCATCCAGCCCTCCCGGCTCTCCAGAGCTGAGTACGAACAGCACCCCGGCTCCTGCAGGAACGCTGGAGACTGGAGCCAGAGGTTATCCCAGCTGAAAGCCGACACAGCGAAGGACCACAGTGCCACGCACCCTGAAGGGACTCTTTTACACCAACAATGCCTGCACCTCACTAGTCAGTCAACCATTAATGGCCCAGATCAGGTAAGTTCTGACATAACAGATCTGACTTTTTCCTTCCTCTAAATTTAACCATTATTCAGGCTCAGACTCACAGTAACACACACTCACTGCTCCTTACAGACCAGTGATATTACACCTTACTAAAGCGTAAGATGCTTGTCCAGCGCTCTGCCGCAGGCAGTGATTTACAAGCCCTGAGCCTCTATGGGTATAGTACTTCTATCCATCCCAGAAGAGGCTGCAGCGTTTTTGCTCCAAACTAGTATACCTGGAGATCACGAAAAACACATTTATTTCCTAACAGGATAATCACCATG
The DNA here is from genome assembly GCF_963924245.1 of Chroicocephalus ridibundus. NCBI lineage: Eukaryota > Metazoa > Chordata > Aves > Charadriiformes > Laridae > Chroicocephalus > Chroicocephalus ridibundus. The sequence continues at coordinate 8,894,411 of NC_086293.1, read as the reverse complement.
GCAACGATCTTCCAGGAAAATAACAGCCAACAACTCCCGGACAAAGACAGGCCACTAAGGAATTTGTTAAGGGAGACCAACCAGCTCACAGAAATCTGAAAAATACTGAAATTTGCCAAATTTATCTCTGAAGGAACTGTTAAGCAGGCATCTGCAAACTTCTTACCATAATCCATCACACAAGTTGAATCAATGACACTACCATCTCTCTCAACATCTCAGTGCCTTTTAACACTCTGAAACTTTTTAAGATACACTATAGGGCAGTTTTAGGGCAACATTCTCCAGTGTACATAATTTCACTTTTCAGATATCAAAAGAAAACTTCCTCTTATACTCAAATTCTTTGCCACTCCACACATTAGTATTTACTTTTAGTCACATAAGTCTCAATAATGAAACTGCAGTTATTGCAAACACCACCTAAATGATGATTTTCATGAAACAGAATGTTTTACAGAGGTAGATCAGCCTCACCTTACAGATTAAGCAATAAAGATTAATACCTTGCTTAGGGATATACAGTTGAGGACAAACGGAATATACATATTCTTACAGGTTTTTGGAACTACTGCAGGAATTGTTCAATTTTCACAGAGCAGCTTTTTGGGGAAATGCGCACCAATTTTAATTGATGGAATTACAGAGGCCATAACTTATTTATATAGAACTAAAAAAAGGCACCTAGTTGGGCTACAAAGTCCCTGGTACACTACCTAAAACACGCACTAAGATCACAACCAGCAGCTCAGCAAACCGTTTCACTCCTGATGCTCTGGTGTGTTTCTCCAATTTTCATGAAAGCAGCTCAAAGGAAACAAAACTACTTTTCTGCTCAACACTATTTGAGTATACTACCACAGCCAAATAACAATGGCCAGGTTAGACTGAGGAACCCGTTTAACGTTTGCTGCACCAGGTTCTGCCCACTGCTAATAGGGGAATTTCCCAAGCTGAACCCCTCGATCCTACCTCCGCTTGTAGGGGATGACGGGAGGAGTAACTGCAGTACAGGCAAGGATCCTTCCCAGCCACAGCACTCCCCTGCCAAGTAGCGTTTGCTCTAGCATTGCAGACACAGTCCATTTTGCTTCCTGTTAGAGGACCAACATCACCAGGCTATTACGCCGGAGAGGTAGGAAGGTAGAGCTGCGGCCCTCCAGTGTCATCTCAGCCTGAGTCACTGGAGCTCATGCATAAAAGCTCCTAAGAAAAGTCTGCTAAATACTTGCTGTACAGCAATGTGGCATGCTGGATGATTCAGTCAGGTATCTACTTTCAGTACACTAATTTTCCTTTAAAAAAACAAAGTAAGATTAATGAATAATCAGTCCCTTCTAGAAGACAGAGACGTGTTTGGCTACCTTTCGCTGTAACCCACAATTGATAAGACTGACCCTGCCCTAGAGTGCCAGCATGAACACCTACATCACAGAAAAGATAACCATGTCCAAGTAGTTTACAAAAGGAGAGTCAAGAGATGATATCAGTGCACACTGGCCTCTTCTAAGCCCGTACAGAGGAAGTTAGCCGACTTCCTCATTCCAGGTTTAGAATTCAACATGGAAGTACAAGATAAAAGCCTTAAAGTAAAAAACAGCTGTGCAAGCTGGTTAATTTTTGTGCTTCTGAAACAGCTGAGGTTCTCCATCTTCTGCTACCTGGGTGGGATAAAGCTGCACAAGCACAAAGCAAAGCCCACACAGCTCTGCTAGTCTTGTAGGTTACAGGCAGATTGCCCTCTGAGACCGCTGCGCTATGACCCATGCACAGGAAGGCAAGAAGACCTGCTTCTTTTCTAGCCTTCATTGAAGACGCTTTCCAATTCAAGGCATGTTATCTTCTACCATCATCTGAACACTTTATCTAACCACCATGGCCTCCCAGGTGCACCTCAATGACTACTTAACACCTGCCAAATGCTTGGAAGAAGAAAATCTCTACAGACCTTGGTGGCATTTAAGAACTGAACGGGTGAGCAGCGAAGGCTCAAGTCATACAACACAAGCAACTTGCTCTTCTAAAAGGAGTCTTTTGAATACTCCTACGGCAGGTTCAAACAAGGTTACCCTCCATACAACGCCAGCTGGATATTCTGGTGTTCGTACGGTCTCACTCTGCATGTGTATATTTCATTGCTAAAACCATAAATAATGGTGCAGATCAATCTGAACCCAGAAAACATATGCCTCGAGTTCTCTTCGCCCTAGAGTCAGATGGGTTTTTCTCCCCTTTTGTTGTAAGTCATAGTAGGCATACATACCTCAAAATTGCTCAGGCTAGCTTGTCTCTTTGCATAGATATGCTCACAGTTGTAATCCAAATGTCTTCAACAGAGGTCTGATTTTAAAAATACTCAGAAGTACAAATTCCACAGGAAACAGGAAAGTCGGGGAGGGAAGGAGATACGATTGATTGGCTTCTACATTTGCAGACATCTGCAGTCAGTAGTGTAGGTCATTTTCAGAGTCAATCTTGGCAACAAAGCTTCTTTGTAGAGGAGAAAGACCTGCCAAAATTAACAAGCATAGTAAGAAACACCATTAACATCTCATAAGCAACAAAACAGCACCACAGATTCAGAGCCTTCTTAAGAGAAAATAAGTAACTCTTATTTGAAATATTGGGTTCCTGCTAGCTTTGATGTGTACTTTACCCTAATACGTTATCTCAAGGAGGAAAATTCTCCAAGCATTCAGATAACGTTTGATCATAACAGAGCATACAACACAACGCCACAGCGCAGTGTGCCTTGTTTCAGACAAAACTTCCCAGCTCGATAGATGCCTTGCTGTTCACTGCGTGTTTTCACGCAGGAATGCTCGTCTGACCAGTGTCAGAATAAATTAAACTGCCGTCCAAAACGAGGACCAACACAGCACGGATGCAAGTACATACCAGAGGAGTTCCTGCACGGCATAAACATTTAGGAATGCTGGTGTACTTCTGAACTTATCTAATTTAGATTTAAGTTATTAAAACGTAAACTCCTCAGGGCAGAGACCTTCTATTCCGTGTCTGCATTTCACGTAGTATGGCAGACTGAGGTTCCAAATCAAGGCTGTTGAATCTTACCACTATACAAGTTTTTGTACTTTTGGTACAACAGTAGGATTCTTCTTTACAAATAAAAAGCTCGGCTATTTTTGCATTATCATAAAATGCTTCTGAAAGTATGAGATATTTCATCTTGCAAAAAAAGACATTTAACTTCATACAATCACTTGCTTCCTCCTCCTTTCCTTTTCCTTCTGTGACCATTTTAACATGCTTGGCCAGAGGAACAATTTTAAGAATTTGGAGCTTATACTCAAGCTTAAAGAATCAGCTCACTGTGCCATGACAACATCCAGTGTCTCGACTGTTCAGCAGTTTAAAGAATTTCAAATTAAGTATTTAAATCCCGTCAGACTACTCACTTTCTAGCAGTGCTGACAGATCACATCTAGCCTGCCCCTTTCACATTGCATTCGCAGATCTTCACTTTTTGCAAAGAGGCCAGTTTATCCACCCTTAAACATTGTGCCAAATTCACAGAATCACAGACCAGTCGGGGTTGACAGGGACCTCTGGAGATCATCTGCTCCAACCCGCTGCTCAGGCAGGGCCACCTACAGCTGGTTGCCCACAAACCACTTTAACAAGTCCCACTGTTAATACTGAAACACCACCCTCTCTCTGGTCCTAGAGAGTCCAATGATCCACTATTACTTCTAAGGAAGCTCACCCCCTCGCCAAGAGGGTACAGTCTCCTCAAAGTACCGTTTCGTCAAGCAGTATCCAAGCACGCTGCAGTAAGCAGCTCTCACAGTGTCTCAAGAGGACAGACATACGGGAGAACCACTATTTTAGGGGTGAGGAGACTTCAGGTCCATCGGGCAAGCTGCTCAGACAGCTCACCTGAGCAACAGCTTAAACTCAGTCATTCCAGTTCCCAAAGCCCAGCTTTTCCAAAGTCTCAGCTACGGCCGAGGCAAGCGGAAAGCAAGTGGAGCAAGAAGACTCCTCCCCCAGACCTCTAAGCAAAAATTCCCAGAAACCCAGCCCAAGATATTATCACGCCAATTATTTTTGAATGGTTCAAAAACAGTTCTCAGAAAGACCAGACGAGATACTAACCCAAGGTCTGCCTAACTCCAGTGCGAACTGCAGCAGCCCACTCAATACAAACGGCACCAGCTTACAGACAGGCACCAAACCATCCCCAGACCAGAACGGGAGCTGACTTGCTAGATAGAACCCACTTCCTAAAGAACATACCTCTTTAAACACACAGGCAAGTCTATTTTGTATCTGAACTAGATGCAGCTTTTAATTATTAGATCTTTAGCTATGATTAAATAAGATGCAAGAGAGCCCAAACCATGTCAGAGACCTGCTTAAAAAACAAAACCATGCAACTTTTATGTGATATATTGCAGGGGGGAACCCCAAACTTTTCAATGGCAAAAACCTTTTTTTTTTTTTCTTTTAATGGCATGAAAACCCGAAGTCCCAATCTACTTCTAACGCAAAATCTACACAAAGTAGATCTTCCTCCATCTTCAGCTTATTTCCATATTTTGAATGGCTTCCAGATTGGCTGAGTGGGTTTATCAGGCAGCTGAACTGGACACAGAGGATACAAAGCTCCAATAAACTTGTCCGTTTGGCACGGGAACCCTGTGAGGCCGTGGTGGTCACTGAGCCGTGCAAGTCCTGCAAGCCAGGGGCCTCTCTGTCCCCAGAGAGAGGGGAGAGGGTCCCCAGCACCGAGAGGAGCGGTCCTCCCGGCTAACACACCAGGCCCTCCTCACCGCCAGACATTTACAGATGGGCAAAGAATCTACCCCAAGAGGGGAGCATCATCCTGTTGAGGAAACATGAAGCCATCCGCAACACATTAGTTTCGCTTACAAGACGGGCAGTGCGCAGCAAGGACAGCCCCGCGTGCTCCCCAGGCTCAGGAGGACCCTCTTGCTCAAGTTCAGGGCATCGCATTACTACTTCAGTGGCCACACTTGTGGCCCAGATGTGTGTTACGAAGGGCTTCCCCCTTGCAGAAACATTTGATCTTAAGCTTTGTGGGCAATGGACACTGTTTCTGATACAGTGCTAGTTACATTACTCCCCTCCTCATCTACTCATCTACTACCTCATCTATTTCCTCATCATTTGGGGGACTGGAACACCTCTCTTATGAGGAAAGGCTGAGGGATTTGGGTCTCTTCAGTCTGGAAAAAAGACGTCTGAGGGGTGACCTTATCAACACTTATAAATACTTAAAGGGTGGGTGTCAGGAGGATGGGGCCAGGCTCTTTTCAGTGGTGCCCGGGGACAGGACAAGAGGCAATGGGCACAAACTTGAACATAGGAAGTTCCACCTAAACATGAGGAGGAACTTCTTTACCCTGAGGGTGGCAGAGCACTGGAACAGGCTGCCCAGAGAAGTGGTGGAGTCTCCAACTCTGGAGACATTCAAAACCCGCCTGAACATGTTCCTGTGTAACCTGCTCTGGGTGACCCTGCTCTGGCAGGGGGTTGGACTAGATGGTCTCCAGAGGTCCCTCCCAACCCTATGATTCTATGATTCTACACTTCCACTCAGACCTTTATACCTCCAGTTCACACCTTTACACCTTCTGCCCACCAAGAAGCCTCCTCAAGTTTCCTCACTGATCTTGCACTCAAAGTGATGCTTCAACCCACGGTACATGTGTTGTTGGCCACGGTATCTGTTTGTTACTAACACATAGTCGGTGTTTCTGGTACCATCGATGACAGCAGTGGTGCACACAGGTTCAGTGACAAACACTTTCAGTTCTCAGCCTCCTGATGAGTCTCCTTGAACTAAAGCTCAGAAGCCACTGCTTCACCTCTGAAGTTCTCTACAGGCCTGTCTCTGAAAACCCGTTTTTAGAACGGCAAAAATTGAGCTCACTTGCATGTCAGCACAATGAAATAATTAGTATCTTAATTATCTCATAAAAGACACCTGGAGTAGGGAGGAACAGGTGAAGAACACACAGGAACTTCAGCTACCCTAAAAACCGGTGAGGTCGGCCACAGCCGACTCCTCCACAACAAAGAGCCCACGCACCGGCAGCGCCTTCCCAGCCGTTTCTGCACGCAAATACGGGGCCCCGCGGCGGCCGGGGGGGCTGGGCGCCCGCCAGGGCCCCGCGCCTGTCGCCGGGCCCGGCCCCGCCGGGGCGCACCTGCCCCTGGGCCCCGACGGGCCGGAAGAGGGTGAGCGGGGCGGGCGGCTGGCCGCGGCTCCCGCCCGGGGGCTCCGAACCGGCCAGAGAAAAACGGGGCGGCGGCGGGGATGGGGCGGGAATGCGCGGCCGAACAACAGGTCTGGAGGTGGGGGAGGCCGCCCGCGATGGGCGCAGCCGGGGCCTCCGCGCCCGCCCCGGCGGGGTCCCTTCGGCCCCGGCCCAGGGAATCCACCAACCCCGGCCCAGGGAATCCACCAACCCCGGCCCGGTCTGCGGGGTACCCCCGGCCCCGCCCGCGGGTCCCCCCGGCCCTGTCCCGCGGTCACTCACCGGCCGAGCGGGGGCGCCCCGACTGCGCCGGCGGCGGCAGCAGCTCCATCCCCGCGCGCGCCACCACACCGCTCGCCCCGGCCGCGCGCGACGTCAGCGCGCAACCTCAAGGGGCGGGGCGGGGCGCGCTGCGGTGACGTTCGCCGGCGGGGGCGGGGCGAATCGAGAAACCACGCCCTCTCCCCCGCGCCTCGAGGCCACGCCCTGGAGGTGCCCCGCCCCTGGGCCGTCACGTGCGGGGGGTCACGTGCGCCGCCGCCGGCCCTGCACGGCCCCGCACGGCCGGGAGGGGGCCGGTACCGGCAGCACGCGCCCGCCCACGGCCCCGCGCGCCGAGCCCTTCGGCGGGGGAGGCGGCGGTGGCTCCTGTGCCATCGGCAGCAGCCGGGGCCCCCGCAGCCGGCAGGGAGCCCCGGGGAGCTCCCGCCGACCGGAGGTGGCAGGGCCGGGCGGGGCACCTGCGGCAGTGCCCGCCGATCACAGCTGCGTGGCCCGTACCTGCCGAGCGCCTGCCCGCCGGTGGCCCCCCAGCACCGCCCTGGTCGCCCTCGTGTCCCGTCTGCCACACGCGGCTCGCCCCGAGCCCCCAGCCCCGGGACAGGCCTCGGCAGAACGGCCCCGCCACCTCCGAGCCCTCCCGGTGTCGGTGGCTCTGCTGCCCCGGCCTGGGGCTCCATTGCCCCTTCAGCCGTGGCTGCGTGGTGACCGGGACTCCCCAGCGAGGCCCCGGGATCCCCCGTGACACCATGTCGTGGGAAGGGTTCACGGAGGGGACCGGGTTGCAAATCGTTTTGTGACTTCTGGTTTGCCATGTGGAACGGGGCTGGGGGTTAGGTGACCATGCAGAAGCTTCCGGAATAGTCAAACTCGTATTTCGGAGGGGCTCCTTGATCAGCTGCGGCTCGCTTTGCGCCATCGTTTTCATCTAACAGTGAGTTAGATGAAGTGCTCTGAGAAGACACCAAAGACCGGGATCTCAACGTTGACCTGACCATCTCCTTTCATCCGAACGGCGATGTTATCCAGGATGGCTGTGCTTGTGTATTTTTAGAAAGCTGCACCCTTTCTGGAAGCTGATTCGATGAAAAATTTGCCTTGATCTGTATTTGTCTGATGCAATTAATGTATTTCGCCACAAAAAAGTTGGAATTTATGCAACTCGACTTTTATTTCAAACAACTGTTCATTACTTCTCACAATTTTTCACATAAAGCTTAAGAATTAATGAACATCAGCGAATATCTTTCTCACTGAAATACCTGCCCCACCAGCCCCAGCTCTATTTCTGTTTTTCCGTCATCCCTCCCCAGATCGCCTCTGGTGTGTCCCCAGGCTGGAGCAGAGCCTGGCTATGGCGTGCTGGGGTGTGCAGGGAAGGCAGAGCTGGATGCGGAATTCGAGTTCTGCCGCTTGAAGTTACAGTCACAGGGCGTGTGGGAAAGACATAGGTCCTGACATGCCAAGAGAACCTAAAGGCAGGAAATAAGAGATGGTGAATCTTTGCCTACCAAAGCGAATATTCACCGCTGACACCGTCAGAGCTCGGCTGAGGAGTGACGGGTGTATCCTCTGTCAAGGGCCTCTCCCTCCCTACCCCCTCCCTTCTCTGACGCTTCCGCGGTCAGATAAGCCTCCGTGAGCCTCCGCGGTCAGATAAGCCTTCTGCCTTTTCACAAACAATTGGTCACCCAAGGTGTGGCTGGGCATCGCACGATGTGCAGGACTTGCAGGAAATAAGGACAGTTTATTTAAAGCTGACAGGAGCTTCGTTCCTTCCCCTGTCTCCTAAAAAAAAAAAAAAACATTTTTCAGAAGTAGTAAGAGATCTTTTAAAATTTCTCTTTAAACCATTTTTCACCTCTCCTCCTTCTCACAGCGGAATAACCAAGCGCTGGGATCTTGTGCCAGCACCTGAGAACAGAAAACGCGACTGACCAAAAGCAGCAAGTGAAAAAGGGCGGCTGAATGTCACTAGCTAACTTCAGAGCCTTTACAATGTAAACAAACAGCATACACAGTGGCATTTATATTCAAAATATTTATTACTTCAATTTTTTCCTATTTATTATGAACAAATACCCAAGTAAGTAACAAATTGTTAGTGTTAGATCTCCAGTCGACATTAAATTTGGCTTTAAGTGTGTAAGTCTATTAACTACAACATGATCAAGAATGTCAGATTCAAAAGTTCACAGGAAATCTGTGGCTTTAGACAACACACAGAAGTGATGAGCCAGGTAGCCAAGGAAGTAATTAGAGTACAATTATCCCTCTCTGCAGGTACTGGGTATTGATGTTTTGGCTTATTAATTACATTCCTTCTCTACATATTTTCTCATGGGACTTTCTGCAATATATTTCTATGTATTTGATCTTGTACTGTGTGATTCATTCTCAAAAAATACTTTGTATTCACGAATTCAAAGAGGGAACATTGCAAATCTACAAATAGATACGCAGGGCATGGCTTTTATATCGTAGCTTTGTAGCATCTTCTCTGTTTTTTCAGGACAACGGAAGCCAAAGGAGCTCAGTACCTTTGAAAGCCAGGCAGCACGATGCTTGTGTGCCTGCACGCTCCAGATCTGTAGACCTACATCTGCCTATGGACAGGAGCCAACACTTGTGACAGAGCCTTCTGTGCTGGACACTGATCTGAGCTATCACTGTAACAGAGCTCTAGAGTTTCAGGTGATCAATGCGCCAACTTAAAATCAGTTCACTCCTTGCACAGAAGGAAACATTCGGGGCCTGACTGGTCTCTGTTCAACACAGCAGTCATTTTTCTGAGCTGGTGGCATTCAGCACAGCACTTAGTGCTCATTTGCACAGCAAAGTCCTGTCACAGACTGGGGGTCTAGGTAGAACGTAGGAGGATGAAAGCTGGGCTGAAACACCAGACAAAATAGCTTGCATGGGGCTGAAATGGGGAGGGTCTCTTTGTGCTTCTGTTAATTGATTTTGATTCCTGCGAGGGAATAAAAAAACCCAGCTTGTGGACTGATGAGATTTACCTTTCTATGCCTTCCTCAAAACATTACTTACGCTGCCCTGGACAGTTCTTATGATGCCACCCTAGGTTTGTTAGCCCAGCCCTTCAGTAAGACGAGAGTCCCCAGCCTTGTAGACGGGAACCGTTGTGCCTCCAGATGTTGGGGGTTTTTTGGTCCTGTCTTTGTATAATTTTTGCTCTTTCAATTGGGAGTTGCTGGGAAGAAACCAAGTAGCAGACTGAGGACAGACATGAAATAACCAGGTGAATCGAATGTAATGGACTGATAAATTACATTCAGATTAAAGCTTAGTTCTTTAATTTCCAGTCACTATAGAAACTAACCCTGCCTGACTGCTGGGATACCATTTCAGAAGCACCAGCAGGCATCAGCTGTACTGCCACAAATGGGGAGTAAAGGACGTGAGCTACCCTGGGAGTTTGTTACAGAGAGAAACACAAGCTCACGAGAGCAGTTCTGGTTAGAATGGTGAAAAATCTTTGCTGATCTGACCTGGGAAAAATGTAGCTTTTAATTCAGCATCAGCTCTCAGGCAGGCCTTGTAGCAACAATCATGAGTTTGTTTCGTGACTGCCGTCTTCCTGAACTTTGATTCCCTTTACATTTACACGGCAATTTCATTCCTTCTTGCATAGCATCAGAAGACATGGCTACATTACAGACGTCTCCCAATACCCATGTGATACAGTTCAGTTTTGCAGTGCACTCACGATGAGGGATTTATTACTTTGACACGTACCAACAGCTGGAATGGAATGACACTGGGCAAAGAGAGGAGAAAAAAGGATTATTTTTTTATGGGTCACAATGTCCAATGCTTTGCAAGGGGTTACCTTACAGGGTTTGGATGCCAGGCTGAGCATGGGCCCGTTTGGCCACCACTTGCAGTGAACCTTCTGGCTTCAGTGTTAGACAAGAAAGTTTTCAAGTTTAGCTCCCAGATTTGTAGAGTGACTGACCCCAGCATCTCAAAGCTTAGACCACATCCCCTGCAGTATGGGTGAGCTCAGTATCGCCCGTTTGGTCAGCTGCCATCTGTCCTTGCAGCCGCAAGTGGCTCACAGACAAGCGGGACCAGGGCCCAGAGAAGATCCCGATGTCCCATGCCCCATGGGCAATGGGAGTTGGAAGGGAGCTGTCTTTCCCCTTCCCACGGCTGGCCTGGGTGCACCCCAGCTCCAGCATCTTCCCTCTGGCAGGGTGCACTCATGGGCTGGGCGCCAGAGGTTCTCTTCCCATATAGTTCCTGCAGTTGCTAGTCAGAAGGACTATACGTAAATGTTAGCCACACTACCTCCCTGGGTGCTACACAGTCGGAAAGCTTGTGTGCTTTAATCAGTCCACTGAAGGGCTACCCGGCTCACACAGAGATGACAATACAAAATTCTGTATAGGGAAAAATCAATTTTTTTCTGATTGTAAGGGTGAAAGAAATTTCTTAAAATGAGGGTGGTGAGACACTGGGACAGGTTTCCCAGAGACGTTGTGATGCCCATCATGCCCATCATTGGAAGTTTTCGAGGTCAGGATGGACAGAGCTTTGAGCAACCTGATCTAGTGAAAGATGTCTTTGCCCATGGCAGGGAGTTGGACTTAGATGGGAGTCCCAGGGAGATGGCCCTGGGAGAAACACTGCAATGGATATGATGACAGGTGGGGCTGGGCTGTGAGGTTTCTTCCCACAGGGTTTGACCACACGCTACTCTACTCTTCTCTACCACTTCTACTCTGCCGTAGCAACCTTTTCATGCTACAGAGATTGCAAGGTATGCTGCAAATGCTGTAAATGAAGCCTGATTTCCATGTGGCTTTGCACGTGTAGAAGGCTCTGTGGAGAGGGGAGCCAAAAAAGGCATCTCTCCTGATCAGGGGCTCACTTTGTCTCAGGTCCATGTATAAACAACTTACACAATCTCAGACCAGAAATTATTCTAATGCTGATATGCAGATAGAGTCATGCCATATTACTGTACCAGTGAGCCAGCTGCTTATATTTCAGCAAACTCCCGGTATCATAACATTTCTGTGTTTCCAGCTGAGCTGAGCATTGCATCCCACACCCTCAGTGCACACAAGTCATCCACAGACCACAGTGAGAGCGACACACGCCCAGCTACAACACTAGCAAGACAGCAAAGAGGAGCAAAATGCGAAGCGTTCATTGCAGAGCAATGAGATTCTTTCACTGTAAGCAAACAGACCTCCTATAAACTGCCAAGTGGCTTACTTCCACAGGTCTTGAAGTCAGCAGCTACCTTCAGTTGCAGAAAACATTTTCTCTAGGTATTTCTTCACTTTTGTTCCTCTTGGCTCACAAAGTAGAGCACAGACTCCCAAGGAGCAGGAAAAAACCACACCTTTCATTGCCAAACAGACTCTTGGCCCTGACCTCTATGACAAAGGAGCAGGAAAGGACAGTAACGCCAAGGTTGGCTCTGAATGGTTACTGTGGCTTGAAATGTCCTTAAAAGGTACAATCCATCCAGTTTCAGCATATCAGAAACACTTAATCCAACCTGGGGTGTATCAGAGCAATAGCATATCCCCAGTTGGGTATTAAAGGGGTTCTAATTTCATTTTCTGGCTCCTGTGACTAAATGGCTGCAGCTTTGCTTTTGTGGTCCAGAAATTCTAGAGAGCCTTCAATGAAATTACAGCTTGTTATAACCTGAAGGGTGCACTTTACTCTCTAGATAATGGTGTAATGCAATAATACGATGAAAAATAATGTACTTTCATTTGCAAAGTGCTCTGTCTCTTGTAAGTGCTCCAATCCAGACGAGGAAGTTAATAAAAGAAAAGTAATTAATGCAAATAGTAATAAAGCTTAGCCTTTTCCATGTGGCATTTCCAAACAAGTCAGCCTCATATCATTGCTCTTGAGCTAGGTAGATACGATCAACCCCCTCTGCAGATGGAGATGCTCTATTAAAACCTGCGATGTTGAGTTGAAGGAAAGTTTGAGCCTTTCACAACCACTGATGCCTGTGGCTCAGGGATGTGTGAAGTATTTGCCATTCACCAAAGAAGCAGAGAGGATAGCAAACAACCAGCTAAATACTTAAGAAAACTTGCGGACTTTTTCAAGAAAGTTATCCTCTCCATTAGGGGATGCCGACAGAGCAATGAGTTACTGGGCTACTTTCTCTGCTGGTGTGTTTCTCTGGCTTCAATAGAATTACAACAACAAACCAATGGACTATCAGGCTCAAATCACTATTGGCCCCACAGAATAAGGAGGATAGTTCAGATAGTTCATTTCTGCATTATCATATTCTTTTCCAGATCAGTAGGAATGAGGGAGGGGAGGAGAAAAAGGAATCTTTCTCTTAGTGTGTGCATGCTTACCCTCTTTTCTTAATTCTGCTGAAGTGCTGCTCAACTTTGTCAGGCCAGTAGCTTTACAAATAGTTGCCAGAATAGCTCACCTCATTCTCTAGATAATGGTGTAATGTCACAATATGATGAAAAGTAATGCACTTTGATTTTCAAAGTGCTCTGCCTCCTGTGAGCCATCAGGACCTACATTAAAGTTTCTACACTGAAACTAAAATCACTAATAGCAATGATTAAAATACAGATCCACTCTCTGACTGATGCTCATCAAGCAAACATTGTAGCTGTTGCAAATGAAACCACAAGTATTACTAAGTTCTGATGCTGGAATGGCAAAACCTCAGGCTCTACGCATCAATTAAAAAAAACCCTTTTGTTGCCCCAAAAGGCCCTGTCTGGGGCCATCCGCAGATTCAGTTAAGGAAAGTAAAGGCAAGACTCCCATATATATTGACACCAACGAAATAGCGACTGGGTATGTGTGAGAGACCATTTCACAAGGCAAAGACGGCCTGCAAGTGTCCCAAAGCACTTTCCCACAAGCAGAGCTCAGGTAGCGTGTAACAGAGTCGGCGCATTTCAAGGGATGGGGAAGGAAGGAGAACAGCAAAACACTTTTGGTAGAGGGTAATGGGTCTGGAGTATGCAGGTAGCATTGTTCCTCTGGGGAAAGAGGTGAGAAGAGCCCAGGTATTGGGCTAATAACAAGGACGGGATGCTCAGAAGGGATTAATACCCAGTCATAAAAAGCAATGAAAATGAGTAACATTCCTTAGCCTCTAAAACATGGAGGAAATGTATTGCTCTTGCATACTGTCAGGGAATGTTTTCCCTATAACGGTCCTGGTACCAAAAGACCAATGCGGGGTTGGGTCATATTTCTTCATAACTTCCTTTTTGGGATGAAGGCTCTGCTGGCTGCACTAGGATCCCCTCCCTCGACCTACTGGCCACGCTTTGCCTAATGCAGCCCAGGAAAGCATGAGCCTTCATTGTGGCAAGGGGACGTTGTGGCTCATGTTCAACTTGGTTCTTTTCTGCCAAGCTGCTTTCCAGCTGGGTGGCCTCCAGCATATATTGGTGCCTGGGGTTGTTCCTCCCCAGGGGCAGGACTTTGAACTTCATGAAGTTCTTGTCAGCCCATTTCTCCAGACTGTTGCGGTCCCTCTTGATGGCAGCACAACACTAGCATCAGCCGTTCCTCACAGTTTTGTCTCACATGCAAACTTGCTGTTTGCCTCCCTGGGCACCTGGCACCCTGCTGACTAGCTCTGTTTCTGCCTACAACACTGCAGCGTATCTCACACATTTCTTACCCTATTTCAAGATTACCTCATTTTTCAAAGGCCTTTCATCCAGTCAGGTCCAAACTCTACAAAATCAGTGCAGAATACTTAGAATGACACAGCATTTCCCATGCTGTTGCATTCACTATTAACCGAAATGCATTACACCTGCAAAGGTAGAGGGGGAATGTTTCCCAAATTTCCAAATATAGGAGTTTGGGGTCCAGTCCAGCACAATGCCCAGCATCCCGGCTCCCAGCAGGGACCGTGTCTGGGCCCCACGGCTGATCTGAACTACACCTTCCTGGGCGTGCCTGCACGTTTCATCATTTCGTCAACGGATTGCCATCGATTCCCAGTGGTCTTCAGCGAACTAGAATGAAACCCTGGACGTTTTTCCCTCTGCCGCTGTTAAGAAGAGTGTGAACATAACTGAACTTGTGAAATCTGCTTTTTTTACCCAGCAGTGCCACCTCCTGCTCCCGCCGTCTCACTGCAGCTGGGCTGACAGGAGCCTACCCCTCACCAGCCCATGCCCGGCCCAGCACCAAGCCGTCCCGGGGTCCTACGCACAGGGGGGACACGGCTCTTCCCTCCCGACGCTGCCCTGCACGCAGGGGGCGAGGGCTGGCCGGGGGCGGCATGAGGCACCGCTTCCCACCGCCCCGCTTGCCCTCCTGGCCCTGCGGGAGCTGGCAGGCTGGATCGCAGCCTGGCTGAGCACCCCACGGCACCAGCGCTGGAGGGGCACCACCAGCCAGCGTCTGGTCCTCGGGTGTGATGCCACACGTGAGAAAGCCCTGGAGCCACACACAAAGGCGTGATGTTGGCCTGACTTGCCCACGGCTGGTGTTCAGGCAGAACAAGTTCCACGTGTGCTCCTAAAATAGATAACAAACCTGAGGGCCCCTTTGATATTTCAGCCCCAGCAATTCACATTCCTAATGAGCCAGTGGATCTGCTCCCCGCTCCCGGGGGACGTGTACTTCACTGGGTAAAGCCCAAGCTGTGCCCGGTAACCAAACCGGGGTGCGGATGCACATGCTGCGTCCTGCGAAGCCTGGGAAGGGGGCAGGCGGTAGGCGAAGGAATGATTCTCCTCCGCCGCACCGATCCCCGGCTCCCCGTGCACAGGCGCCCCGAGCCCGGCTGCGGGGGGCCGGTCCCCTGCGCTGCTCCGGCCGCACCGCTCGGGCTGCGCCGCGACCGCGCACCGGCGGCCGCCCGCGGCAGAGGGCAGCAGCGCCCGTCGGCAGCGCCCGTCGGGGGGGCAGCGGGGACCACCGCGGGGCGGGCACGGGGGCGCTGGCCTTGGCCACGCAGGGCCGTGTCCCTCACCGCCGCCGCGCTCAGCTCCTCGGGGGCCCGGAGGGTTGAACCCGCCGGGGTTCTCCCGTGGCCGCGCTTCTCCGTGACCCGCTGGGCACCAGGTCCCTGTTGCGCCCTGCGCCGGGAGCATGTCTTCAGGGACCTCGCGTAGGAAGGAAGGAGAAATACACAGGCAAATTCTGCCACCTTTGCGAATAATTGTATGATCTCTGCACCGTCCAAGCTAAGGCAGGCGGGCAAGGACGACAGGCAGCTGCACTTTGCAGATACAGCTTTCCTCTGTTCTCTCTCTGGTCTGTCAGTCACAGAGGTGCACTAGGAAAACAGGTGGATTTGCCTTTCTCGGTGCTTTTCTGCAAGCTGGGAGCCTGTGCAGTGGCCTGCCCCAAACCCAAGCATGCTGGAGGTCTCCCACAGAAAGAAATCCTCACTGAGGAAGCAAGAGTTATAAAGAGAGAAAAATATCGTCACTTCAGTGTTCCATAGAAACATTGCAGAGCTTAGAATCATGATTTTTAACTAGAGGCAAGTTTGAGGGTTGGTGCGCTGGAAATCCTCTTCTAGCAGGAACAAAAGTAATTACATGGGTAGATGACAACCTCCTCCTGCTGTGAGCAGCCTCTGTACAGACCGGTAGACCTCTTAAGGAGTTGGTGGGGAAGTTGCCTGTAGCTTTTCTTCTGAAGTGATCAAGTACAGCATCTAAAACTGCTCAAAATCCAAAGCCTTCTTTGACCAAACACAAGACATCCATCGCTGTCATTTCTGGACAGATCACTTCCAGGGGTTATACTTCACTTTTCAATCCATGTCCCTGAAGACCACGGAGAACAATACCAGCATATATAGAATTCACAGCGCTCTCATGTCATGTGATGCCTCTTCGTTTTTCCTGTCAGCTTAGAGCATCCATCTGTCAACTGGGTGATGCAGAACCAATTTTTAACAGTTGAAAAAACCACCAATTTTATTTCTTTGAAGAACAAAGAAGAATGAAAGGGTTGGGATATAGCTGCCCAGGATATGTCTACATGGCAGACCTCTGGAAACAGGTAGACAAGTTCCATAGCTTTCTGGCATGACTGATCCACAGCAGAGAGACACTATTATTGCACACAATGGGTATTATGAAGACACATACACAGAAACAAAAAAAAAAAAGAAAGAAGGGTCAGATCAGAACTGCCCATACGGACAACTTCCAGGAAGAGCGCACACTCAAATTAGGGCTGAAACCTGTTTCATGTCTAGTGACTGGGCTAGAATTTCTTATTGGTCCTTTATTGCTTCCTACAGAACTGTACCCTGAACTTGAAGTGGATGCAAGTATTATTTCCTGTAAAAAAACACAATCTGATCTATAGCCATTCTGGACATTTCCACCATGTTTATTTCACACTGCTGCTGCACATTTCCTTGGGTTTGCATTTTTAACTCCAACTTTGTTGCGTTGAACTTATGTCTGAGAATGAAGAGAGAAATGGTTTAATCCTTCTGTTGTATGAAACAGGAAGAATGGCTGAACTGAGGAGGTGGCAGAGTAATGAAACCTTTGAAAGCAGGTCACTCATTTGGGAGCGGAGGACACACAACACAACTGTACCACAGCAGAGGTTACGGGGTCCCACGTGGGCCAGACCTTCAGCTGGAATAAACCCCAGTCTCTGGCTCAGGCTGCTTAACCAAGGGGTGCCCCTCTCGCAGGGAAGGAGTGGGTAGGCATTTCATGCTTCTGTCCCTTGAGTTCACACTGCTCCTCTGATGCAGTACTCAGCTACATCATGACCAGCGACAATTAATCAAATGTTAACACACGACTCATTAGTCTGAACTCTTGTAAACATACCCAACAGCACTGCATCATTCAGACTGATTGTGTTTGTCCCTGTCTGGGACCACAGGGACTTCATCGCCTGTTCGCAATGTCTTGTTGGCAGCTGCTCTCACCGTCTGAATGTTTTTCCTGCCTCACACTTCATGTTCATGTAAAGGCTATGTAAGGACCTAAGCTTGTAACACTGAATTAGAGACATAGACAAGGGTGGGTTAGTAAAAATGGGGTTTTATTCAAACCAATTTAGTCTAGGATGGATTCGGGAAGCATGGAGAGATTCAGGTCAGTTAGAAATCAACAAACCAACCTGACTGTTATTAATTTATGAATACATTTCTGCATATTTTTTTCCTCACAAAGTTCTTTGTTTGCAAACTTCAGCTGAAATACCTAATAACTGTTTATCCACTAAAATGCAGCTACCACTGGGATATAGCTGAAATGTGGGAACTGCAGGCCTTTGAGTTATTTAGGCCACATAAGCTGGTTCAGGGAACAGACTGTGAAGTACAGACTTGTATAGAGCATATTCTCTTCGTTTTCAAGAGACTGATGGGTGTAGGCTCTGCTTTGGCTGTACTGTGTGAGCTGAATATTCACAGTCTGCCTAGAAGCACAAATCAGGCTGGGAAAAAAAGAAACACAAGAATGCAGGAAGTCCTTGTTTTCCACTGCTTTTTTTTCTATCTTCCATTTTAACTGTGTGTATGAGAGAGAACAAGGGAATGAGACTGGCTTGAGAATGGCATTATGCACACTGGGTGCCCTGGAGCGCAGAGTATCAGTGAACTGAAAAATGGTTTGAGGTGAGCAACTGATGCCAGACTTTGTGATGGATTCAGGTTATAGAGTTGAGGTCTGGATGGAAACATCTGAATTTGGGATATTTTAATCCAGAATTAAAATTACATTCTACAGATACGAATGAGGTCACGGTACCTTGCTGTTTTCCTGTGTTTCCAAGTAGCAATAACAAAATTTGCGTTTGTAAAAGACAAGATCCTCATACAAAGGCTTTAAAGAAACACCATTGGTTGTTCCAACAGCATAAAAAGGGCTGTGACAGTTCCATTTCTAGGCTACGCAAAGAAATGCTCAGAACGCTCTTTTTAAAAGCTGCCCACCCCATTTTCAACCTCGCTCAGTTTACAGCATCTAGAGATGCACCAAGTTTTACAGCACTTAACAGGCTTCTGTTCAGACTGCTACACAGAGGCTACGCAATACGTAGTTCAATTCCAGTGCATTTACCTAAAATTACCTTTGACACACTCCAATCATTAACCAGTGTGGAATTAAGGTTGCAGCAAAGTAACATCATACGAACAGAGGATGGGAACAATGTGTTGAGTCAAGCTCAATTCTTGACTCACAGGTAAGTCATGTCATACAAATCCACTTGCAATTTTTTTTTAAAGTATACATTAGAATTTTTGCTCTGTGTTCATTAGAAGTACTTTACTAGCATATGAAGACTACTAATTTGTAATACAACTAAGAGAACTTCTTGTAGTTTTGTTTAAATTTATTTCAAAAACTGCCATAAACCTGACTAAAATAAGGCACGCTGCTAGAGCTCCAGAGGTTTCCATTGGTGCCACAAGGCCAGACAGAGATGAGCTTTCTTCACACCTGCACAAGCAGAGCCGCACAGAAGCCTGCCATGTAGACACGGCATCAGACTCCCATTCCCCTTCAGTACTGGGTGCAAGCCTAGTCAAAGCAGATCAAATTCAACTGCAAAGTCTACATAACTGGCAGGAAGACAAACGCCCTGTGGGGCCAGCTCAGTTGTGCCATGTAAAGCACCGGGAAGTGGGTCAGGCAGTGAACTCGCAAGGTCAGGCAGTCTGTGCTAGAAGCCCGCACGTGTTTATTTGCCCTGCAGCGCATACACGTAATGGGTCTCTCAGTGGGAGAGGACCAAACTACAGAAAAAGCGTGTCCTCACCGAACAGCCAGCACAGTACGTACCTCAGCCTCTTCAGCTAACTCACTTCCCTGCCCATACTCGGAGCCTTACCCTTTTTCCGTGGCCAGGAGAGCTCACCACGCCTCGCACCCTGTCACTTGAAGGGGGACCAACAAGATCAAATCTAAATAGAAAGCATTCAACGGAAATGATCCATGCATGTCAACACAAGTGGGTTAATAAGAACAGTTACATTACACCATCTCCCATAGCCTTTAAGCTTTGCTGGTGTGCATGGCCTGATTTTAAGTTCTCATGTCACTGAGCTGATGCTCAATGCCCCTAATGCAAAGTAGCTACATCCTTGCGTGTTCTGACGATTATTTGCCCATGGCAGATGAGCTGCAGCCTCTGAATTGCTTACATATGGCTCATAAAAAGCACAAGTTTGATGAAGTGGGAAATCAAGTCACATAACTTTACTGTTATGAGTACGTTTTTCTATTCTAAAACTATGGGATCTGAGTATCCCATCCAGACAGTCAAAACATGAAGATGCTGCCTGAAACACTAGGAGGCATAAGATCTTAAAAACTAGGTAATCAAGTTGCTTTTAATTACCCAGGTAATCCTTACTTATCAATGTGTTACTCCCAGCCTCCTTAAGTTATTCATTGTCACTGTTTGCAGTCTAACATTATCTTGCACTCCTCCAGTAAACCTCCTGCTAATTTAGTGTTTCAAATATTTGCATCATGCAAATTAGAAAGGGTACATTATTTGGCATTTCCTCTTTGAATCTCAATCCACTTTCTGCTTAGACCCAAATTGCTTTCCATATGATCCTTTAGGGCATAGAAAGAAAACTGGAAGTTGAACATAGTAACTGGAAATGTTAACAGCAAGAGAGTAGCCTATCTGGGTGACTAGAATGTGATTTTCATACCTGACCAGCTCATATATCAGGGCAAATTGTGAGTTTTAAGAGCTCTCTAAGCTGTCATACCAGTATTACAGTGACAGAATGACCAGGTACACCCTACGTTACACATTAGATACAAGAACCATCAGCTTGTAACAGGAATGGCATTGTAACTTTTACAGAAATGGAATCAAAGATGAAGGCCGCCTGTTTTATGCAGGAATTAAGAAAAAGAGATCACAAAAATCCCATTTCACTTTATATTCTATGGTTGAAATTATAAGAAGGATGTCACCCTGGATTCGTAGTGTAACTATGGAATAGATGTAAGGACATATAATTAAAGTTGTTTGTAGCGATGAGGCAGGTTCAAGGTCAAGCTAGGAAGTCTCTCTGCAAGCCAGGGCCAGGCCCAGGGTTGCTGGGCAGGGCCACGGTGACACGGCCGGCTGCCAAGCTGGTCCGCCCGGGGTCTGGATCGCAGAGGTCTATGGCTGACGGAACACAGGCCCGACCGAGCTGACAGCCAGCACAGCCGGCCTGCCATAGGGTCGGGCTGTCCGGGGCCAACAAGGCCTGTTAGTGCCTGCGGCACCCTGACACTCAGGAGAAAAACATTAATCACAAATAATTGAAAAAAGATTTTAAGTTACAGTGAGGGAAGACATTAGAGTCAGGCCAATAATCAAAGAAAAGATGGGGAAAAAGCATAAATAATAGTTATAAGAAAGAAGAGCAAGAAGAAAATAAGCATGACAAAAGGTAGACCTAGCAGCCCTGGGGCTGGTACTACAGCCAGAGGGTCAGGACAATGGAGGAAGACCTGGGAGAACAGCTGGTGGCAGAAGGACTCCTGGATCTGTATCAAGGCCCCTGGCCTCGCTGCTCCCTGACAGGTTTACTCTGAGCCTCCGGATGAAAAAGGGAACTTGGATATTTATCCCTGTCTCTGATGAAAGGCAGCTTCATGATGAGCACCCTATAGGCATTATGCCTGACTTGACGTGACATCAAGGGGAAATCTTCCAGCCTCAATGTGTGGGACAGTGTGAAGTCAATACTGACATTCATTACAAATGCTGTACAGCCAAGGCTTCATGTGGTGTCCTGGCTGAGACCTAAATGAGTGTGAAGTGGCTGACAGCATTCTTACCGCCATGGACAATTATTTCATTGGGCTCCTGATGAACAGCAGGTGATGCAGAGGTGCTGAGGCATGACAGGAACACACAGCAGGAGGCCATGAAAGACATTATTGATCCACTCACTGGAATGAGATGTCCCAGAATAATTATCATCAACCACAGGGTTTACTTACTCAGGTACAAGGGATCAATACTCAGACAGACGGCTTGGGAGGAATGATTTGGTGGCATAATGAGTTTCTCTCTTTGTGACATGAGTGCTAAACTCCCAGTTCTCACACACTGGGAGAGAAAAAAACATGTTTCCATTTTTTAATGGAAGTGAAACTTGCCAGGTTTGCCATCTTCCTGAGGATGCATGCAGAAAATGAAGTCTGTGGAGGAGACAAAATGGATTCGAGTAGGTGAGCACAGTGTACTCAGATGTGTTTCCCAGAGACTCAGTGCTTTCAGGCTTCACAAGGGAAGTACAAAGCCCATGCATACTCCCCCAGCTCAATTTACTGGTAACAACCTTTGTGAGAACAAAATTGAATGTTCTTACAAGAACACTGTACAGGGAGCACTTCAGGAATAATGCCGGAAAGAAGGACAACAATAATGATGAGGCTGCAAATTTTAAAGACTAAATCGAGTCGTGTATGATTACCTATTTAGTGGCCACAACCGGAGAAATTTAGGTTCATCAGGCCTTTTGTTCTAGATCCATGTATGTAATAAGAAAGGAGAAAATGCAAACACAGCTACAAGCCAAAAGCAGCAATAAAATCTATAATTTCTCTTTGTGCTGGAGGAGATGAACTGTCATTAAATAAAATAACTCTTCTTCAGTTTGATTGTTTCTTTCTATCAGCTCAGTATATAAGTAGCAAAGAGGGATTTTGACTGAAGGGGATTGCTGTTTGACATTAATCCACTCTGTCAATGAGCTCCTACAGGATCTTCGGCAAGGCTTGTGAGACCTTTGCACATGCCAGCCTACACTGCAGAGAACATTCAGAGCCTGACAGTGACATGTGTGCTGGGCTGCTTGAGGTGAAGTAGTTAGGAATTAACGCACGCATGGCAGAGTCAGAAGTCAGAGTGCTACTCACTCCTCCCAAAACAGTTCCTACCAAAGCTCATTCTGAGCAGCCCTAAGTCCCGCTACGCCAGATGCTGATCTCGATTATACCAGTACAGGCACTGAGAAGTAACTTACCTGACCATAAGACCTACTGGCTGGATGTGTCGTTCAGTCTTGAAGTTCATTTAATTGAAGAAAAGACCCAATGAAATCACTCAAGTCAATAGAACCAGCTCCAGCTATCCCATGGGGAGAGCTGGGAAAAGGGACAGCTGGGGTAAGATGTGGGTGACACAGGAATGCTCGTATTCCATAGCAGGGTCTAGGAAGAACTACTGAAAACAGAAGTAGTGTGCTGGCCAATAATGAAACTATTCCATTGGCAACGGCACTACAGCACCGTAAAGGTTGGGCGAAAATCAGGATTACTTTTGGAAAAGGCAAGGATGCATTTTTTTCATTTAGGCAAGGGTCTGGAGACCAGAGCAGAGGTTAGCTCCACTGGAAAGTGTGGAATGACGGTAGTGAGCTCACATGACAACTAAGAAGTTATAAAATGGTTCTGCATTTGTAAAAAAGTATTTCTTCTGTTGCAATTTACAAATGGTAAAAATAACTATCCAGACAATTTGCGAGAGCAATCAGAATCCAACCCTGCCCTTGCTCATCAGCCTGTACTTGTAGTCATGAATACTCAGAGAAGACAGACACAAAAATGTTTTATTTAGGGATACATCATTTCACCAGCTTCCTTTAAGCCCCTCCACCCCCACAAAAAAAGAGAAGCAAATATGCCTCAAGCTTCACGATGCTGCAGCCTTGCTTAGCAAACATCTCATTTTCTGTCATTAAGTGAGTATATACCTACCTGGAGTCCAAGATTAAACCTATCATTTACTCTAAAAGTGCTATGCAGTGCAGGCACCTTCTTCACATAGTTGAAGATGCTTTACGAAATCAATGCTGCAAGTACACAAAGAAATAGGGAGCACAGAACATGAACTATCTGTATAGCCCAAACCACACGGACATTCTGTTTATTGCTTTGCTTTACAAAGACAGCTAAAATTTGTCATGCTCCACAGAACAAGCTTTTTCTCTCACTGGCTTTGTCAGACATTGAGAAGACGACATAAAAGATTTTTCTGGTCTCATAAACAAGACTTGCCAACAAAGAAGTTTGTTCTACGTGAGGTACTGTTGGATCAATAGGTAAAAGGCTGAAAGGAAATGTAGCCTACCAAGGAATAAAGGCGCATTTTGCAGGAACAATGTGTTGTCATTAGGTATAATTGGGCAAATGGTGGTGTGATCTTAAAAGCCTCAGTTGATCATATTCCCTTGAGTGCATTATCCAATTAGGGGAAAGGTGCATCAGATACGCCTTGCGTTATTGTGCTGCTGAAGTGGAGAGCAGGTGTGAGAAAACAAACAAGTTTGTAATCCTTGCTTTGCAAATCAATTCTTAATCACTCTGGCTCTTATTTCCATACCAGATTTAACTTTTTGATATTTATGAGAGCAACTTCACAGCTCCCCTTTTGTGGCTCAAAGCGAGTAGCAGGTCCAAGAGGGTTTTTTAAGGTTTTTAATTCCTAATACTAGTGCATATGGTTTATTTCAGGTCAGAACCAGGGCTGTAATGAGACATCCAAGCAAAAAAAGATCAGATGAAGCCTTGCTGAAAATGCAATAGCACATAGCTCCGCCATTTCCTATTTCACTGTGTGGGTGTGCAAGTATTATAACAGTAAGACTTCGATATCTAAAGCCCAACTTAGATCTTCCTTCCCATTAAGAAGTCACTTCTCCCCCTATATTACGTAACTATAACTACCCTCGCTTACAGGATAAAACTGGAAGAGAGAAGCCTACTGCCAGGATATTCAGGGCATGTTCACCTTTGAAATACGCTCAGTCTTTGGGACCACAGTCTGTTTATCTGGCTGGATATGGTCCAAGAGATGTCTGTTTCAACAGATGCTCAAGCGAAGCCAAAGGGTAGGGGGACAGGCATTGGGATGAAGAGGAGTTTTCAGGAAGTCTGTTGACTAGAGATTTCCATGTGAGTGGGAAGGAAATATATGTTCTCACGTATTTCCACTATGGCTGTTTTCATTTCTCTCTTGTAAGACATTTTTTGTTGAAGAGCGTTAATGTTTTTAAACACAGTAAATAAAGTACACCAGCAAATCTTGCGCAAGGCTGGAGGCAAGGGTTTGGATTTGACGGACCACTGGTCTAAGACAGTACTGTATGACAAACTGTGTGCTATGAGGTGCTAAGATTGCCGGTGGCATCCCTACAAATTGTTTTGTAATCTCCCTACACACAAGTGAATTCCTATGCCCACCATCCTCTGCTCAACACTTATCAACAGCAGTACACATTAACAGCTTGATTAATAAGGGAACTTTTAATTAAAAACTAAAAGAAACAGGCATTTGACCCACTGGAGAAGAAAGCGGAAAGTACTGTTTTATTGATTAGTGGTGGATTTCACATAACAAAGTTACTGCAAAGCTGACGTTTTCCTTTCTGTGTCCAAGAGCCATGACCAAGAGAAGAAAAAGCTGATAAACTAGGACATAAATCAGACACAAACAACGATCACAGCTACCACTGGGAGAAAAATTCAGCTTGTATAAAGTGTTACAGCTAACATTTTCTGAGTGATACTGTTTTACATGTTGGTACCATGCACAGGAGCATGGCTACTGCACATAAATAAGTGTGGCACGTGACAATGCAGTCAGTCTTGGTCATAATTTCCAAGCCAGAAGAGGCCACACCATGTGTCCTCCTGTGGCTGGCTGGTGACTCCCAGGGAGCTATGCCAATGTTAGGGAAGGCTAAAAGTCAACCAGTTCACTCAAAAACCATCGTGAAGATTGCTCCTCATGTTGTGCCAGGCTCTAAGATGCCAGAAACATCTCCAAAAGCAATGTGAATAGTTCTTTGGAGTTGTCAGCGTAGAAGTAATTGGGATGCAGCAGTTACTTATCACAAATAATTTCTCCTTATTGTGATCTACCCTGTTTAGGGCTTTAGGCTGCTGCTTTTGCCTAGTTTCTGTAAGACACAAACTGTATGCAAAAATCTTTCTGCGCTCAGAAATTCTTTGTTTGAGCCACCCTACAATTGCAAATGGGGTGTTGATATCAAAGCAGAAAGAGCAGTGCATGAAAAGACTTCAGATTTTCTTCTGATAAAAGAATGATTGCTAAAAAAAACCAGCACTCAGGTAATTGGTGTGATACTTTCAGACGCCTGATACAACAGCTCCGAGAGGGAGTTTACCAGCTCAGAAGAGGCAGCTCCCAGAGTGATCTAAGGACAGAAAAAGCAAAGGCATTACTGTTTGAAAGGTGACTATTTCCTTCCAACACAGAGTTCTGGCTCAGCAGTCACTGGCTTTGCTTGGTCATCACATCGTCTGTGGATGAGGAGGAAGACAGAGCGGGCAAAAGTCTGGCTACAAACTGCCTGCAGGTGCCGTGACCCACGCCAAAGAGAGACTCAGAAAAGATACTTCCTTCTGCCAACAAACACCTAACGGCTGACCGGGGTGTGCTCCCAATATGTCCCTTTCATTTGGTTTTCCCTCCCTACCTCAGGGGCTGGGTGCTTTGCAGGGTGGGCCCACACCGACAGAGCATCTGGCTTCGGGTACAAACCATAATTATTACATGGGGTAGCGCTATCGTTAAAGACTGCGGCATTTTCTCATTTGTGCAGAAATACGTATCTAAATTAAATGCAGAGCTGCTAATGAAACAATAATATTTACTACACACTTCACTACCTCGTCACAGTTAAACATAATTGAGTTGTGTTCCAGTGCTACCTGGGAGCATCCTGCGAAGAACAATGTCACAGAGCAGCCCCAGAGGCCTTGGAATTCTCTCTGGCAAGTGGTACTTAAAGAAATGTTTGGGATCTTTCTTTTCTAAATAAGCAGGTAACAGTAGCACCTGCCCTTGATAAAATAAGCAAAGATCAACAGCACAACTTGTTGCAATCCTAGAATTAGTTGCACTGAGAAGCAGGTTTTATTACATCAGGAGGAAGGCAGAGTAAATATTTCTGTCGTTGTCCTGGGACTGTCCAGCCCTGTGCCAAGAAGTTCTGACCCTTCTTCATCCATCTGATCAGTATGCTGAATTAAATCAACTGGGTCTGAGCAGTCCCTACAATTTATGCAAGCAAGAATATGGTATGGATAGGAAGAAAGAGGAATGAGACCGTCTTTTTCAGTGATTACTTGCAATTAGATCTGATTATGATTAACAGTGACCCAGTTGATACTGATCCAAAACCAGGCCGCCCCAATTCTACCCTCTCTGTGCCTCCAGCTGTGTGACTGTGCTCTGTCCCTTGCACCAGCAATTAGTTATAAAACTAATGAGTTCCTTGAACCGAAATAATAATCTGAGAATTATTATCAACTGCTGCTTAATTGCAAGGTCACCAAGTGAGCATTTTAGTTTTCTCCTCAGTCCTTAGGCTTCCCTAAAGGTAGTTTGTTTACTGTGACAGATACCCTAAGGAAAAATGTTTCCCAGAGAAAGAACCCTGGTGGAAGTATCGGGCCTGTCACCTGGCCAAACAATGCAGTAAAACTTTCTCTGCTGTTTAGTGGCTAAATTAGGAAGTCAGAGTGTTCTTATTTTCAAGTCTCGTATGGGAAGTAGCGGGACTTAATTTAAAGACATTTTGTTCAGTCAGAAACATCTAAATGGTCATTGATTGTTTTTCCTTAGTTGCATGTATGAGTCTCTTTAAAAGCAGAATCTGTTTGTTATTTGTGCTCTGTCCCTGTTGCTAGACAGGCTACAGGGCTTGTGTCAACATTACTGGAATAAAAAATAAGAGTTTGAACAAGTCAAGCCTAAACTCTCACACTCCTAAGAACCAGGAGGATTGCTACTGAATTGAGATGGAGAAGTTCAGGCCCAGTCACTTTGCTTAGCTAGAAGCACCTGCAAGGACCCTGGAGAAGAATCACCCCAGCAAATACCCTCATGTACGGACATTTCACAGTAGCTGCACAGATGAGCTGCAGAGACCTGTAAAAGCCCCTTCCATTTTTATGGACAGAAAAACATAATTATGCCAACATCTTGGTAAGGTTGAAAGAAGTCTCTCTGGAAGGTGCCTTCAGAAATGTTGCTCCCATCACTGGGATCTAAAAGCAAATTAAGTTCTCAAATGAATATGTTATAGACAAGTAATTAGGTCCTCAAAGGAGAGAACATGAAGATGCCATAGTGTGCTATCCATTAGAACAGGACAGAAGTGCTAGGAGTTGTTTTCCATTCATAACAAGTATTTGTATAAACACACTTCCTATACTGCTCGTGTTCCCTGTTCCTTGAGACAGCCAGCACGGGAGTAGGGTTAATGCTTTCACACAGCTACGCTGATTCCCCCGGGCTGAAGGCTGGGGGGGGAGGTACAGCGTAGCGTACAGCGTGTGGACAAGGCATCCACACAGAAGCCTACTCCTGGTCATTTTTATAAATACTACTGCAACTGTGAGGTTCGTCTACAGTAATATTAGTAAATATAGGTAAAAAGGGACATTTACCTTTGAGTCACACACATCAACAGGCATCTGGCACTAGGGGCTCTCCCAGGCCCCTTTGCCTTCAACATCCCGTGTAAAACATGACAATTCCAATGTCAGCTACCCACATGGACATTACTTCAAGACTTTCTCTGTCCCAAAGTAATGCATTTCTTCAGTTTACAATTCCCTGGATTTTTTTCCCATGCTAAAGCTTTTGTGAGTGCATTTCAAGACGTCCCTATTTAAATTCAATATTACCAGCTATAACTCACAGCTGTCCACAACTGAATCAACCTCTTTAGCACCTATATGCTCCCTAGCGTGCCTAGATGATTCTTATCTCCTAAAGATAAAAGCCTGAGCCCTGAAGCAAGAACTGGCAAAGGCTGGCAGCATCCTAGCCCCTGCTCAGCCAGGAGACAACTCTTCCTAACACTTCAAGTACTGCCTTGTGCAATCTTTGCTGTTTGCTGGCTTGTGAGCAAATATTAAATCTATTAATAGTTACACATTTCATAACTCAGAAAACAGTGCCTGCTATAAATTAGTGATTATCCCTTTCTAATCCATTCTCTGAGCACCTCTGGTTCCAGCAGCAACACAGCACATCATACTGAACTGTGCCAGCAGCTCGCAGCTGAGATGCTCATCAGGAGATGCTGAGGTGCATTTAACTTTCTTACCAAAGGTTCTCAGGTTCTTGAAGTGCAAAACAGTACTCTCTGCTGCAAATGCCAAGGCAGTTCTAGAGGAAACCAGGACTCTTTTAAGAGCACTCAGTTTGTGGGTAATTCGGTTTTTAGAATGCAAAGCTAAGAGGCGGCAGGAGACAAAGAAAGTTTTTCTTTTGCATCCTGGTGCTTTGTGTCCTGGTAAGTGGAGAAGATTGGGAATTCTGCTTCAAAAGTGCACTCCTGACCTGAACTGAAATGCTAGAGATACCCTATGTCCATGCCCTTAGCTTAGTGCCCCTCAGTGAAGCTTAACTATGCCATTTTGCCCAGTGCTCCAGGACATCCCATTTCACCTACGCTAAACATTAGGGGATGCACGCTTATACTTGAAAATCAGCCGTTCTCTTCATTAGGTTTCACCCACACTAACTAGTGTGCAGGTATTTGAGTAGGTCATAGAACTGCAGTCTTCTCTGTGAACATGAATATTAGCTGCTAATCTAAGTTGAAATCCCATGTATTCTCTCTTCACTATAAAGAGCACAAATAGTTTGTAATGGCCACTTACCCTAAACCTTCCAGAACATCTCTGATGAAACTCCTATTATTAGTCACAAACGGAGAGGGGAAAAAAGGCAAAGCCAGAATTACAGTGCAAGATCTTTTGGCAACCAAACCCCGTCCCCATCAACAGGTCACAGCAGTTGCCAGGAGTGGTTGCTGTACCGTTAAATTCTTTTGTTTTTTCCAAAACAAAAACTTGTTCTGCAGCTTCTGGTCATAATGACTGATGCTGAGGAAGCAAATTATATCCTCTACACGTTTTTAGGGACATATCGGAAATGGGGTTTTAATACCTTAAAATCTCAAGTATATGCCCAAGGCCACGGGTTGGGTTCATCTCTAGTGTTGTGAGAGCAATAGCATCACTACATTTTGACGATTTGCTGTTCTCAGAGTAATAAAATCAATTTCAGTCCAGTTTAGTCCACTGCAGTAGAGGGACTTCTACTACTTGATTTCTTCACCACCCTTCAGCTCAAATTTTATGCCCTCAGCTTTTATTTTTCCATTTTAAAAAAGTCATGAATATTCAGGAGTGTTTATAAAACAGAATAAAATTTGGTTTTATATAGCACTTCTTGTACTTAGGCTACATGCTCTCCTTCTCCGAATAAATGATTCTGATTCTCACAGTGTGCCGATGGAACAGTCATTATGCATCTGGGAATGACTGCCTGGAAATCAGCCTACATGTGAAATAATGTGAAAGCAGCTTTCCTCTGGTTTTTGCTTTCATTTTTTAAATGAATCAAGATTCTTCAGAGAAGAACAGGCAGAAAAGGTCAGGACGTAAATGAAGATGCTCTGTGTTACAAACTAAAAAAGGTCTGAATTACTTATTACTTTCTTGAATTCAGACAACAAAGTGTGTGGTCTAAACATAGCTTGTAGACTCAGTCCTGGGATTTTAGCACTGAGCACCTATGGGAAATTATGCCCTTTTTGTTCATATTGAGGAGTACATTATTTTGGGAAGAGCCCATCTGATTAGAGCAAAGGGATCAGAACACAACCCCATAATGTAGGTCTATATTAGATAGTGATAACTATAAGTACAACTTTATTTGTCTTCAGATCTTTGTCTCATAAAAAGTGTTATTTAACCCAATTTTTAATCTATGGCAAATCTTCACTTAAAACTAAAGGCAATTACCCTTACTAAACACTGGGTTTGGACATTATTTTAACACACAAAGAAAACTCATCAACCAGGCTTGTCAAGTTGCCTCAGTGTTGCAGCACCAGAGGTTTTGTGGTCATTCTTACGAATGAGTTGTCCATCATCCCTTCGCTAATAGTTCTGTATTCGGGGATTCATTTCACCACTAACTTCAGTTTAACTATTTCATCACAGTAATTAACTGCAGCAGAGCCTAAAGGCCACAACCGGGTTCAGTTGTGTTAGTCACTGTTCAGACCCATACTGAAATCATGGTCTTCTTGGTCCTAGTTCATGGCAAAGTGCACCAGATGCTGGAGGCAGACCCAGCAGGTTGGAGAAAGGAGGATGGGGTAACCAAAGTTGGAGCATGTACAGCTAACTTATGTCTCAGTGCAAAAAGCAATTCACAGCTCATGTTTCTACCACCTGCAGACCTTATCCGTATGCAGATCTTCAAAATAGGTTGGAGCCAGAGACAATTAAACATCAAAAGTTGTGAGAAAACAAAAGTGTTTTATTCCTGGAATTCTCATTCTGCATCTTGCACGTCTACTAGTTCTAAGAAAAGATTAAGCGCATGATAAATGTGAAGATTTAAATCTCATTGGCATGCAATGAGAATTCGCAAGCAAAAGAAGTTTGGACATGTCCCAGAAGTGGGACATGCCAGAGCTCCTGTCACAACAGCTTACTACATGGGCATCTATGACTTTGACCCGATTCACGCAGTGATCAATGATGTTCACAGCCTCTGGAATAAAATATTTTAGCCTTTATGCTGACCAGTAATAAAAGCACTTTATATCATTATCTAGTCTGATTCAGGCTGGACTTGCAGCTTATATGTAAAGATTTTCACAGAGGAAATAAGCTAAATGGATTTAAATGAATAGCCTGAAGTCTCAGACGTGTGACTCCAGTCAACTTAACAACATCTGATGTTGAGCTGCATGAGTTTATGAAGCTCTTCATTTATCTGAGTGGCAGAGGCTTTCTTCTATAGCTGGGGAATTGATTGCTGAAGTTGCCAACAGTGTTATACCAGACATTCAAATACTCATTAAAATCAGAAGTAGTTCAATAATCTTTTACTTTCAATCAGGTTTAGATGAATTTCTCATTGTTTTTCATTTTGCCTGTGAGCCTAAGAAATCATGCTGATAATGGATTTTATTAATGAAGGATGTGACAGACTCTAGTGGAGGCTGAAGTGGCAAGAAAAAGCTCTTTATACAGAATAATGCCACAGCTTCTCTACATTCTCCTTCTGGAGAAAGAAGTTGTCATCATTACAGCGCATCTTCTCCTTTCGTGTTTGCTCCCTATTACTCCTTAAGTAAAGAATGGGGGATATATATATTTATAGATTAGAGACAGCCAACATGGCTTCACCAAGCGCAAATTGTGCCTGACTAATCTGATGTCATTCTACAATGGAGTGACTGCATCAGCGAACAAGGGAAGAGCTATGGATGTCATCTACCTGGACTTCTGTAAGGCCTTTAATACGGTCTCCCACAACATTCTTGCTGTTAAGTTGGAGAGATATGGGTTTGATGGATGGACTGTTAGATGGATAAAGAATTGGCTGGATGGCCACATCCAAAGACTTACAGCCAATGGCTTGATGTCCAAGAGGAAGCCAGTCGTGAGTGGTGTCCCTCAGGGGTCTGTACTGGGACCAGTACTATTTAATATCTTCATCAGTGACACAGGCAGCGGGATTGAGTGCACCCTCAGCAAGTTTGCGGATGACACAAAGCTGTGTGGTGCAGTCAATTCTCTAGAGGGAAGGGGCTGCAACCCAGAGGGACCTTGACAGGCTCGCGGAGCAGGCCAGTGTGAACCTCACCAACTTAACAACCTGGGTTGGTGCACTTGCCAGTATCAATACAGATTGGAGGATGAATGGATTGAGAGCAGCTCTGTGGGACACTGGTGGATAAAAAACTGGACAAGAGCTAGCAACGTGCGCTCGCAGCCCAGAAAACCAATCATATCCTGGAATGAATCAAAAGAAATGTGGCCAGCAGGTCTCGGGAAGTGATTCTCCCCCTCTACTCCATTCTTGTGAGACCCCACCTGGAGTACTGCGTGCAGCTCTGGGGCCCTCGGCCCGGGAGAGACACGGAGCTGTTGGAGCGGGGCCAGAGGAGGCCAGGGAGATCCTGCAAGGGCTGGAGCCCCTCTGCTCTGAGGACAGGCTGAGAGAGTTGGGGGGGTTCAGCCTGGAGAAGAGAAGGCTCCAGGGAGGCCTTATTGCTGCCTTTCCGTATAAAAAAATATCACAGTGAACTGAAATAAAAGTTCAAAGCACCCTGGGTGTATCTACACAGCATTACACATGAGCCAAATATATTCACACCGCTCAGACACAGGCAAGTATAACCTGCTTCTTATGTACAGTTAATTGGATTCTCTCATTGCCTTCTAATTAGAAACTTTTCTGGTCCCTTTTTGTGGAGGTCTTTTGCTCTTACTGCCCTTTTACAGTGCCTTTCTGTAGGTTTCTGAGACTCCCAAATAAATCACTGCTTCTCCCTCCCCCCGAAGCTTTACACCAATTAAACTGCAGAACTCTCACTCAGAGGTGAGCATACATCCTCATATTGGAGGAACTCGTCTTCGCTTCTGAATTTTACGGTCAGCTTTTTTTGCATTTTAACCCATTCCATGACAAAAACAGTAATTAAAGTAAAATATTGTTGTGTGATACATGTTCTCTCAGAAGCCTGGTGTAACTATCTTTTCCATGAGCAGAGCTATATTATCTCATTAAACGTTCCAATGCAAACACGGTTTCTTGAAGCAATAAGACACCTTTTTAAAGAAAGCAAGCCGTACAGGTGAGGCACCACAGTCCCACCACTATTGTCTTAAATATGCAGCCACGTTCTCTTAGCAAAATATGCCAGACTTTCAGATAATCTGATCTAGAATTTCTAATCTAGAAATTCTATGGAAGCATTGGTTTAATTTGTTCCCTGACATTTTAATATCACCCTTAGAGCATGCTCCAGAGAATTTAAGAAAAATAAAATCTGTTGAGTAAAGCATACAAACTGACAATCAGAAACCTCCGTGCATTTGGCTGGACATAAGACTGGAATGGAAAGCTAAAAAGGAACCTGATATTTGCTTCCAACAATAGTCTGCATCCTCACAAAGCCACAGAGTCACCTGCCCTTAGAAAGACCAGACTCCAAAGAGGCCATGACACAGCAGTGTCAAGATGCAGCGTCAAGAAAGCAAAAACAACTGGCACAAGGACCCTTTCCAGGCTGATTAATGACTCGTAGCAATTACTCACTTCATACAAATGCTCACAGGATATTAGAAGTTAGTATTTTGTAGTTCCGTCAGATTTCAGATAAGCAACCGCTGTATTCCACAGGGAGGAAATAAACCCTCAAGCTTGAGTTGAAAGTAAACTATAGTTAATAAAAGGTGTTACTCCTATTTTGCTGCAATAGAATAATACAGACAAAGGGACTCTGCTGGATGATGCTGGACAAATAGCAGCATCATTAACAGCTGTAATTTTGTTTCATCTAATTTATGGGTGTGATCCTGACCTCAGATTGGACAGAACTTGCACCTCCTGTGTAAGCCCTGACGAAGGACTGCTCAATGAGGCTCTGTGTGTCCCCAAAGAGGGTCTGATTTCTCTGTTGCACTATTTTACACCAGTGTGGCACCAGTGTCTCTCCTGATGCTCGAGAGAGTGTGACAAGGAGAAGAATCAGCCCAAGAAACACCACTAAAAGATATTCAACCTAACTTCTAGCAGTGATTATTCCCAGTGTTTACTTCTGAAGGAGAAAACTGCAGCTAACTTAGCGTACGTGCTATGCAGCTTCTGCCAGCAACTCTGTGTGTCAAAGAAAGAAAAGACCCTTCATGTTTCTGCATTTTCAAGTTGTTCTTTTTTCCACTTTTTGTCCCCCTTTGAACACTTCTGAGACACCCAAAGGAGTGTCTTGAGTGACTGAAGTCTGAGAAGCACAGATATGAACCAGAAGCTGATAACTTCCCTGCACTGTCAGTACAGTCAGGTCTTAACAGCTGACACTGAGGGATTCCCTGGGGTTTTCTGAGCTGTTCTTTCACCACTGCTAAATTTTCTAACTCTAGATTTCAATTTTTCTGAAACTTAATCAAAAGTTTAGTTTTCTTTGGTCTGATTCCTCAAAGCAAAACATTTCTTACTATGTTAATCTTTCCCTGAACAAAGAAATGCTCTAGAGCTCTAACAGCAAATTGAAATTGGAATCTGAGTACTGCGATCATTTAGGTAGCTTATTGCCACACGGCTGAC
This sequence comes from Chroicocephalus ridibundus, assembly GCF_963924245.1. NCBI lineage: Eukaryota > Metazoa > Chordata > Aves > Charadriiformes > Laridae > Chroicocephalus > Chroicocephalus ridibundus. The sequence goes on along the minus strand of NC_086293.1, from coordinate 8,859,747 downwards.
TAGTCTTGTCTTTTGCAGCCAGAGTTTGTCTTCAGAGCTGGAATGCATGGAGGAGGGAAAAGGGAAGCAGGAGGAGATAAGAGAAAGGCAAAGGAAGGGGGGAGTCATGGTTGGGAGGAGCTTTGGTGTCACTCAAAAGAGCACAGCTCTATCTCGTGATGTTCAATTTGGGATCATGCATTTAATTTCTAATACAGCCCCAAAGGTAATTACTCAATTTCTCTTTTATTGCAGTTCTTACAGTCTCACGTTATTTTACTGCTCTTTCTGATATTGAATGATGCCAGACCCACAGGAGCAGCTGAAACGTTCCAACTCAGCCAACTCAGCCCAGTTACAACCTATGGCTTGCGTTGCTTAAAGGAGATTTTAAAAAAAAATAAAACAGAACAGCTCCCCAGGAATGAGAAGCACATCTGTATGCAAAATTTTCAGCATCATTTGAATACTGAAAATTTAGTAATGCAAGGACAATACTGATTTATACCAGCTAAAGATGATATAATGGATATAGGTCCCATTTGCTTCACTGAGCTCTGAGCAGTGTAGCAGCGCTGGCAAGTTCAATCCCCCGAGAAGTCCCTCGTTAGCTCTGTCAGCCTGTCACAGCCACTACAGCCCAAATCCTGGAAAGAGATGCCACTGAAGAGAGGAGATGCTGTGGTCTAACAGATAGGAAATTTACTCCAGACTGGACCAGAAACAATTAATAGACTATTTCCTATTCATACTTTAAAAAAAAAAAAAAACTAAACCCAAAGCCCTAGACTTCTAGCCTCATACTACTTAATTTTTATCTTAATTTTTTTAAAAATTAAGAAAATTCATCCACAATATAACTCCATTGAAGTTATTGCCTCTACCCCAACCCTGATTCAGTCTTGAACCTGAAATCAAGGGAGTTTTGACATGGAGAAATTTGGTTCTGCTGGGCTATCAAACTTTGCTGGTGCGAATTTAAAATAAAGGGTTTACCATCTGTGGTAGCACCCACGGAACATGCTTAAATGAGATTTCTTTGTGAGGAAACTTATTCCAGAGTCTCCTAAGTATCACAAAACTGTTATTTTTTTAGCACCACTATAAAGAAACTTTCTTTTGAGACTAGACATCAATATAATTTGATTTTTTTCCCCCCATATCACAGCAAAAATAATAGGCAGTCACTTCATGAGTCATTTGTTTATCACAGTGCCTTTGATACATGAATGTGATCAAGGACATTAACATGTTTTCCGAAGCAGAAAAACATTAAATAAGCAGAGACCTTTAGCAACCTCTAGTGATATCAGATAAGATGATACAGTATCGCTCATTTAACTTGATCTTTTCTTTCAGGTTTCCAGGAGACTGTACCTAAATTCTGCTAAAATCACAGACTTACTTATACTAGATCTGAACTACTTCAAGGCTGAAGTTGATTCACATGCTGTAGTAGAGCTCTGCTTCCACTCTCACACCCAGAAAGAGACGACAGTTGTCAGACGCACCTGTCACCTAGAGCTGCCACTGTCACGTATATTGTCAGATCTTCACCCAAGACGATGACTACTTCAGCAAACCTGGCTACTTCATTTGTGTTTAAATGGGAAAGATAAACCTTTGAAAAATTTATGGCATAACTCTAAATTCATGGTCATTAATTTGTTTCTAATTTTTAATGTTGTCAATTTGCCAGGCAGTTGAGAATTCTGAGCACCAGAATCTAGTGGTAACAAAACTGTTGTGGCCCTGCAGACTGCTAAATTATTATACTAGCAAGTTCCGAACAATAACACCATGTGATCAGGATTACAGAAGTTCAAATAAGCCATGATTTATTGTGTAATCAGATACTGCCTCTTAAGGTCCCCAAACTCTCTGATACTATACATCACTGACCTTGCAATTAAGTGGTCTGCAGCTACCAGCGGGTAAGAGGATTTCATAACCTTGCAATTTAAGTCCGCTACAGAACGAACACATTGCACCTGGCTTGACTGTCAAAACTGGCTTCTTTATACAAGCCAGGAAAAGGAGTTGCTAACCCAGAGCCAGCTTTACCAAGAGTTCAGAGCTGCTCCGTATCGGCTGTTGTGCTGGGTCTGGCTGGGAGGGAGCTAATGCAAGTACTAAGCAGTCTGCCACGTCCGTGCGCTCAGAAAGTGCCAACTGCAAGACTCTCTCTCTTGATCTGACATCATTTTACATATATGCTGTACGAAACTCCCTATGTAAGACCAAGCTAAAGTCTACTGTTTGGGGTAACAGCAGTTGACAGCTTCTAGCACCCAATAAGACGATGGTTAAATTTTGCTTCTGGAAGGCAAAATCCACATTGTCTGTCATCAGCGCTGGGGGCCTAGCAGTTTAAGGGAGAATTTCACTTTTTCTTGGTACTCCCACACACATTTTTTTTCCTAAGTTAGGCACCCATCTCACGCTACAGACAGGAGACAGAAATGCCTTTCAGCAGCTCTCTGCAAGATGACCTCTGTTCTTAAATCTACACAAGGTCTTATATCAGTCTTTGCCCAGGAGCCTTAGACGACCTTTTTACTGTTGGAAAACCTGGCAGAGCCTGAACCTGGGGTGATGTGCTCATAGGCAGAAATGATGAGGGATGTACAGAACTCTTCATTCTGCGGAATTCTCTAAATGTCTATGCTTAGCTAGATCTGAGCTACTCCTGTCCATCAGAGAGAGACAAAGGGACACATAAGTTAAGGCCAGGGCAGTGTGCTGGATTGAAGTCTCCAGATTCTTTTCACAGCACCATGTTAAAGAGCAGCTGAACCACCACTGATAGAAGCGAACTTCAGCTGGAGATGAGAAACACTTAATATAACCCAGTTCCAGCTGAACTACGTTACACACTCACAGATGTGGGTATCTTTAATTTACTATCAATGTAGCAGCGTTTTTCAGTTCCCATTACAGGCTGTATTGACCAACGCTGCCTACCTTCAAGTAAAGAAAACTGCTAGATACCTTTTTTCTGCCTATGCCACTATGTGTTTATACAACTGCCTTGCTCGGTACCTGGCCCCACGCAGAAATGAAAGTGATTCTAATGAAGATGGAGTTATTGTTTTTCAATAAAAGCACAAGCAGTTGTAAAAGGTCAAGATTTACTCTGGTGTTGGCTTAGAAACATTTCTTATTCAAATGACAAAGGTACTATGTTGATAAAGTACAGTTAGTGATCAATGGCACTACCTGTTTATCAGGCAATCCTTGGCATTTCCATAATTTCTCCAGGCAATAAGACTTGAGCTTCGCTTACTCAACATGAGCAGCGGAGGCTGAGAAATAATCACAGATTATCACTGAGATCTTCCAGAAAGCATTTTAAAAAAGGTCTACCAGCTTCTTGTTCTTGATGAGCCATTTCAAATGTCAAAATGTTGGGTGACATTTCTGAATAATAGTTACAAAAATGTGATGTTATGAAAGTTTTAAATCTGCATCTTCCATGTCGGCCTCTGAATCAGAGTCATGGAAATGCAGGTCTAAGAAGGACTTTAAGAATATTTTTTTACTTTTTCTAGTTGCTTTACTTTTTTATAGTTTCTAGATTTACAAGCATTTTCTATGTGACCTATAGATCATCACAGAGCAAATTTAACAAAAGGACTGCTTTTATTAATGACCTTTTACTCATCCCTTTGAAGTCATTCCAAACCCTGCATTGTCTCATACCACAAGTTGAAAATCACCGATGCATTACAGCTATCTCCGCATTCAAGGATATGAAGACCATCACCAGCCATTCCAGGAGTGCATTCTAGAATTCCATCATACCATTTACGTGCCAACACAGAACACTTAAAATCTGATAGCAGCTATAGACAAGGAAAGAAAGAAACGTGAAGGAGAAAACTGCTTATTAAAGTCATCAGCGGTTTGTAGAAAGAATCCTGTGAAATTGCTCATTGAACAGGATGTTACATCATTGTTTAAGGGCCAAGAGAAATGTTCATATCACAAACAGCCACACCAAAGCTTCACTGAGTGAAGCTCCAACCAAACACACCTTTTCCATTTACCATTTTCTTGACTTAAATTTGCACGCCAGGCCCACTGGGCTTGCTGATTTCTACTTCCTTCCTAAAAAAACCAAAACAACGCAACTGCTTTTGACTTTTCTTGTCACTGTCTGAGACTTTCAAAGCACGTCACATGCATCAAAAGTCACTGTATTGTATCACTATCGCTTATTTGTGGACAGGGAACACAAAACTCGGGTATTTAGAGGTCTACCTAATTTCAGTTACTATCTATGAAAAGCCTGACTCTGATCTTTACTGATGGATTTCTGCCTTCCGAGTGGCGCACCACTCCGAGTCACAGAGCAATTCAATGGGAGAGCCAGAAATAGAATACAGCTGTCCCAATTCCCAGACTCCATTCTAACAAAATGACCATGTGGCCTCCCAGCTTGGTGCTTGTACAAATACACCAGCTGCTGTAGTTTGCATCTGCAAACCGTTCTCTAACTGCTTTTAAATGTATCTTTGTTCATACTCAGGCTCAACCAAAAAGGCCCAGGGGGAAGGGAGTGACAGAAGAGTTGCAAAGCATATAGACCCTGTGACTCGGTCTCCTCAGCAGAAGCAGGATCAAATGACACAAGGAACTTTTGCTCCAGCGCTACGTGTTCGTTCACTCAGCTTCCCTTGGGATGCTCAGAGTGTGCCAGCTGGCCAAATGTGAAGAGGAAGCTATGAGAAAATCACAGAAGCCATTCCTAAAAACCGATACTACTCCTGGTCTCGGCATATCCCTCACCGGTCAGGTACAGGCTTTTATTGTCCCATAAAGCATGACGTCCAATATTTGGCCTACAGAACAGGTTTAATTGTGATCTCTGCCTCCAAACGGCAGCTGAATGCCTCCTGATTCTCACTTCATGATGTTTGCTTGTAAACAAACCCATTAAGAATCAGTGGAGAAGTCCATTGTTATTACAATGACTATGGAAGTTATAAAGATGAAAATTACATAAAGGTTTTTGTCATTAAGTAGCTAGTAGTACAATATGAAAATCACCTTACTTGAACAACTGGTTGTGGGGATCTTCTTGCCCCCGCCCCCCCCAAGGCATCAAGCTTCATCTAAATGGCTATGAATGATGAGCAGGGGAACAGTTCTAAACCGAGTACTCTATGAACTTCCCTCATATTAACCAGATAATTCACTCAACCCTCCAAAGAAAGGACTTGCTGACCTATTGTGTTCTACGCAATGTGCACATCTCAGCACTGCGTTAGATCTCTGGTGGCTTCTGTGGTTAACAGAGTACAAGATGTAGGTTTCCCAGTTGATTTTTAGCCAGTAATACATACCTCCAACACAGTGAAGGCCTGGATTTTAAGTAACAGCTTTCAGTTTCGCTGGTGCCATTAGTGATGGGTGCAAGCGATAGCAATAAAAAGCCCCTAACTATTTTCTTTGACACATACTTCACAGACACAGTGGGACTAATGGACAGTACCAGAAACTATAGACCATATCACTAATATTTGCTGAGACCTTCCCGTAAATGGTCCCTGCTGGAATTGTAGAGCAAAAACACCAGTTGTCTTCATCCTGCTGGTAATGCTTTCTTATAAGCCTGTCCTTACAAGGGGGAAGAAATCCTTGCCAGGATAAAATGACTGTCTTCTTTCTTCCAAGTCCTTTTGAAACACTGCAGCGAAGTTTACAAATCAACTGTGACCTAGCCCTGATTAGCTTGATGATGATCTACAGCTACCAAAACCCTTGAAATGTCATATTTACGCCAACACAACCGACATGAATACTCCATCTTCCTACTTGCTCAATCATTTCATACAACTACAGGTGTATGTACCTAGGTATGGTAGGTGTAGCTATACGTAGTTGTAGGTACATACACCTACACTTCATTCTAACTCTCTTGGGATGGATGGTTTCAGTTTTACGGTAAGTATAGTACTTACCGTAATGAGATTCTGATCTTCACTGCTGCTGTGCTACAGGAGTCCTAAAACAGGAACCTAAAAGAAAAAATGACTAATCTTACTGCAGGAAGAATAATTTAAGTCCTCACAAAATGAGCAGACCAAATAACTTCATAACTACTAAGAACAATAAAGCCACTAGAAAAAAGTCAGGAACAGTTCATTAGTAAAAACCACACACATAACGCATATGCATACTCGCAGGTACACAGAAACAACAGGGGAAGGGAGCAATGCTTGAACTAACTGTTACCTATTTCAACCAGATCAGCTGATAGGACTGATACCTGAAACAAACTTTGTTAGTAACACCAGATCCGTGTTCAAAATTCCTCTCTCCATCTGATTCCAGGTTGCGCCTCCATTAAGAATAGCTGCCCTTGGAGGCTGTGTGCAGCTGCCTTGCTGGTGTGGTCCTGCCACTGGCCCCGTTTCCCTTCCTTATCAGACCAACAGAGACAACTTGAAGGTAAATCACATTTGCACTGCATCCGTAAAGCAAGGCTTGAGATCACTTTGCTGAGTAACTTATACAAGTCTTTTACAGCAACTGAAAGGAACAATAAGAAATAAAATTCTTTCAATTTAAAAGCTGCTATAGAAATGTCTGAATTTCAAGAGGAAGATGTTCTATAGGCAGCCCCAAGGGCCAGTTCTGGAACTTGTCATTCTGCTTTTACTCCATCTTCTTATTTGTGTTCCCACTGTGGTCTCTGGTCTCTAACCATTGGGCATTTTTGCGTGTCAAGCCTTCAGGAGCCTCTCAGCTGTCCGTTTCTGACACCTGAAGAAGCAGGGGCTGGCAGGTGGGATTTTCAAATACCCTCTGTGCTGATTGCTCCCAGAGAACGTGACAGAGGAACTAGCTGCAAGCTGAAGATTGGTGACCTTAAAATCCAAACCAGCATTTTCAAACACTTTGTGCCAAATACTAAATCTCTTATCAACTCTTCTCTGTCACACGTATTTGCTCCCTTTCACACCCTAATTGGCTTCTCTATCATAATTAGGATGTGTTAGCAGCAAGTGTAAAGGCACAGCATAGAGGAAACAAATTAGCGTGTTACTCCTTTAATTGCTATGGGAAGCAGTGACCTCCTATTTACAGACCTCCAACTGACTTTGCAAGTTACTTGACAATGTGAACCAGACTTACTTCTTAAAAGGAAGCTGGATGTCCACCATTTCTAATCATACCAAATTAGATTTCCCTGAGTCTCTTCTTGCTCCATCATGAAACTCGCCCCAGCTTAAACCCAGTATTTTGGCAAAGTAAACTGAGCTGTAAATTTGCTTTGTCCAATGACTAATTCCCTGTTGGAAGTGAAAAGAATCTCTTGACTGCTGTCATTAGCAGCCGTGAAAAAACAACAGGCTGGGCAGCAGGGGTGTTTTTTGGTGCCCGGAGTCATAGGGTCTTGCTGACTTTATTTGGTTTGAATGATCCTGGACTGTGCCTGAAGCAAGAGACAGGGCACAATGATACTCTTTCTGAAGATGGCCACTTTCTTCCCAAATCACAGGGTTCTCTTGACTAGAAAGCTATAGAAATGACCCTGCATAATCGTGGAGGAGATAATTACAAAATAAAGAAACATTACAGTGAATCCACTGAGATCTTTAATTCCAAACTGCCACCATCCCAGAAGGAACAAACTGTGAGTTAGACTGACTCTTAAGTATACAATTAAGCCTGTCAAGTTCTGACTCCATAATATGCTGTTTAATATTGAAAAGTCTGTCAGTATACCAGTATGCGGGATTAACGTCATAATGCTTTGGGTCTGCTTCCTCATGAAACTATAAAACGATTTAGCTGATATAAGCAACATGTTATTTATACTCCTTTTGGCAACAGTTTTAATGCTATGTGGGATACACCCCCTTCCTTCTAATGTAATAGCCTTCCCTGGCCTTTATGGCTTTAAATTGGTGAGGGGAGCTGCGTGCATTCCATGTGGAATTTACTCAGTAATTCTATTAAGAGCTTTCCTGCACGGAAATTAATGTTCTCATCTCATTCAATACTCGTCCTATTCATTATTTAAAACAGAAGACCTAATCTCTCCGTATATTAAGTCTCCTCAAAGGATTTTCTATTAGTTTCAAGGAATGCAAAAGATCAAGCTTCAACACTTCTGTGTTTGCAAAACTATAAAACTCTGGAGCTTACAGTTAGAGCAGAAGGTTTTGCATTTCTAGAATTTTTGAGAAGAAAGGTGTCAGTTGAAAGTTACAGAGCCTTCAAAAGAGGCCCTTTACTTTTTTCCCTCACCATTTTCAGCTCACACTGCAAGTGACATTCAGCAGTAGCCAGCAGAACTTCTAATGATTTCAGCAGATTCTCTAGGCCAATTCATTCACCTGGCTTTAACTAGCAGCTGCCCCCAAAAGGCCTCAGGGCTCTCTCAGAAACAAGTACTTCCCACTGCAGGCGCTTGCACTGAGCAACAGCAGAAGCACCGCAGCCGGGGCTCAGTGCTAGAATGGACACAACACGCCAGAGGAGCTGCCTTCGTTTCACATCCTAGATTCTGTATTCCCGGCTACTGAAAAGGAGTGGAAGGACTGTTATTATTCCTCAATGTTTTTGGGTTTTGATGAATCGCAACAAAGCCAAGTGGGCTGTGATGTGCTGTGCTGATGACTACGGCAAAGCTCCTCCCGGTGGGTATGTCTGCACGAAGGGGCTCGCACGCTAGTGCTGGCTGTCACTACGCTGGGCTGCATTGCTAAAATTTAGTTTACGTGTCATTAAATCCACTGAATACTATCTGGGACCATTTACATAGCAAACAAATTTTGAGAACTAGGTAGATGCAACTTGTTTGGAACCCTGCCTCCAGCAATGATTAACGTTTATATGATTTGTAGGTTAGGTATAATACCTTTTATTATACTGACTTCTATCACTGGAAGAAGCTGACAACGGGGGGGATCACAAGTCCTTTTTTAGTCCTAAGAAGAGAGACAAACTTTCCAACACAAACACCTTTCCTCCGCTCTAAGAAAGCTCTGTATACCTGAAAGCTTGCCTGCCTTGTAAAACCATACTATTGGTTTAATAATAGGGATCATATAAAGAATTGTGGCTGTACCCACTCTGGCATTCTGAGTTTATTAGAAGAGAAGCAGGAATTATACCTCTCACAAAAATAACCGCAAATCCTCCTGCAGAGCGAACTATTTACATATTCTGATGCATGAGGGGCTGCATTTCAGAAAGGATCACACAGGAAGAGAGAGTTGTCCACCTCTTACTGATACCCAACCTCATAATTTTCTCTCCAGTTAGTTCAAGTCAAGGAACAAACTGGGAGGAGTGATATAAATAAGCCGTGCTTTTAGATTTCCCAGAGAAAATGAGAAGAGCTGATTTGCCTCTCATTTCTGTTAGCAAACAAGTAATTCCTAATTTACAACACTGTTAACAAGAGCACATTCAGACAGAACGCCTTAGATTTGCACACAATTCAGTAAATAACCAAGAGGATAAAATTGTTTAAAGAGATGAGAAGCTAGAAACTACAGTCCCAGTGACAGTGTACACTTAATAAGAATTAATGGGATGCTTTCAGTAGCCAGTGGAGATGATACTTCTCGCAGCCTTGCACACAGAAGTAATGTCATGTAGGCAGCTTTTTAAATGAGAAAGATGTGTGCCTTCTGATGTACTACCAAAAAACCCAAGCTGTTTTCGTAAAGGAACGCTAAGTGAATGGAACAAGTGAATAGAATCTGGTCTCACTTCCTGACTTTGCCCCTACCGCTGTGTGACTTAGGGCAAATCACTTCAATATTCAGCACTTCTCAGTCAAACTGGTAGCAAATGCAGTGGCAGGCAGCACATTAATTTCACACGACAGTATTTTTTTATCCTATAGTTCAAGAAAAGAAGAGCAGAGACGTGTACTAGGAGCCAAACCCTGTGCTGACACAAGCTCTGGGCAAGTCTGGGGTTTCAGTGTGTTTGTGACAAACAGAAAAGTACAGCTTGGAAGACGGCTCTGGAGCTTGAGAAAATAAACTCTCCCTCCTACCCATAAATTCAACTCACAGTGTCACGAGTAATTGTGCTCTGAGTGGGAAAAAAAGGACATTAACACTTATAAAATAAACCTCCAGAAATCTTTTAAATAGAAAAATCACCTGCAGGGAAAATGAAACAGAAAAATGTGGCCAAAAAAAAGGAAAAAAGAATTGTAAAAAGAAAGACAGCAGATTAAAAAGAGATAGTTTTCCAGCTGTGAAATAAGAAAAGGACATTGTTCATAAAACAAAGGACCCTTTGAGGTGCTTAAATTTAACTTTCTTCCTTTAAATAACGCATTAAAGCTCTACTAAATCATTACAAAATAAGACAAAAATCATAGAATCATAGAATTGTTGAGGTTGGAAGGGACCTTTAAGATCATCGAGTCCAACCTTTAGCCTACCCTGACAAGAGCCACTTCTAAACCATGTCCCTAAGTGCCCCATCTACCATTTTTTTAAACACCTCCAGGGATGGTGAATCCACCACCTCCCTGGGCAGCCTCTTCCAATGTTTAATAACCCTTTCAGTGAAAAAATGTCTCCTAATATCTAATCTAAACCTCCCCTGACGTAACTTGAACCCGTTTCCCCTCGTCCTATCACTTGTCACCAGGGAGAAGAGGTCAGCCCCCATCTCTCTACAACCTCCTTTCAGGTAGTTGTAGAGGGTGATAAGGTCTCCCCTCAGCCTCCTCTTCTCCAGGCTAAACAACCCCAGCTCCCTCAGTCGTTCTTCATAAGGTTTGTCCTCCAGGCCCCTCACCAGCTGAGGTCTGAGCCTCTGATAAGTCTGAGCAAGTCTTGGCTGGAAGTCCTGGCCATTCCATGGTGGATATAATTTTGCACCTACTGAGCAGCTTTCCATGGGGATGTAGTTGTAACATAGGATTTCATCCCTGTTCTCTAAAGGGTGTCCTCAGCTCAAAGGTGTCAAGAAGCAGATTTTAATGAGAATGAAAATAGGCTGACATCTCTTCATGTGCTCCCCTGAATAATTTGTGACATTCAGTTTCTGTCAACAGATAAGGGAACTTGTTTATGAAACAAGCCACTTTCCCTTATTTACCTGAAGTCATGGCTAACTGGGGAGGTCCCAATGGACTGGAGGGTAGCAAATGTAGCACCCATCTACAAGAAAGGCAGAAAGGAGGATCCAGGAAACTATAGACCTGTCAGTCTGACCTCGGTACCAGGGAAGGTCATGGAGCAGATCATCTTGACTGCCATTACAAGTCATGTAATGGACAACCAGGGGATCAGGCCTAGTCAGCGTGGGTTTATGAAAGGCAGGTCCTGCCTGACGAACCTGATCTCCTTCTATGACAAGGTGACCCGATTATTGGATGAGGGAAAGGCTGGGCATATTGTCTACCTAGACTTTTGAAAAGCATTTGACACTGTTCCCCATAGAATTCTCATGGAAAAGCTGGTTGCACATGGCCTGGATGAGCATACGATCTGCTGGATCAAGCACTGGCTGGATGGGTGGTCCCAAAGAGTGGTGGTCAATGGAATTAAATCCAGCTGGCGGCTGGTCACAAGTGGTGTTCCACAGGGCTCAGTGTTCGGACCATTTCTGTTTAACATCTTTATTGATGACCTTGATAAGGACATAGAGTGTATCATCAGTAAGTTCACAGATGACACCAAGTTAAGCAGGAGTGTTGATCTGCATAAGGATAGGGAGGTTCTACAGAGAGACTTGGATAGATTGGATTGATGGGCCAACGCTGATGGTATGAGCTTCAACAAGGCCAAGTGCCGGGTCCTGCACTTGGGCCACAACAACCCCATGCATCGCTACAGGCTTGGGGAAGTGTAGCTGGAGAGCTGCCTGTCAGAAAAGGACCTGGGGCTTCTAATTGACAAGTGGCTGAATATGAGCCAGCAGTGTGCCCAGGTGGCCAAGAAAGCCAATGGCATCCTGGCTTGTATTAGAAATGGCGTGACCAGCAGAAGTAGGGAGGTGATTGTCCCCCTGTACTCAACACTGGTGAGGCCACACCTTGAGTATTGTGTCCAGTTCTGGGCACCTTAATACAAGAGAGATATCGAGGTGCTGGGGTGAGTGCAGAGGAGGGCAACGAAGATGGTGAAGGGTCTGGAGAATAAATCTTATGAGGAGCGACTGAAGGAGCTGGGACTGTTTAGTTTGAGGAGGCTGAGGGGAGACCTCATCACTCTCTACAACTACTTGAAAGGACATTGTAGAGAGCTTGGTGCTGGTCTCTCCTCACAGGTAATTAGCGATAGAACAAGAGGGAATGGCATCAAGCTGCAACAGGGTAGGTTTAGACTGGACATTAGGAAAAAATTCTTCACAGAAAGAGTGGTCAGACACTGGAATAGGCTGCCCAGGGAGGTGGTGGAGTCACCATCCCTGAATGTATTTAAGAGTCGTTTAGATGTGGTGTTGGGGGATATGGTGTAAGGGAGAACTTTGTAGAGTGGAGTTGATGGTTGGACTCGATGATCCCAAGGGTCTTTTCCAACCTAAATGATTCTACGATTCTATGATTCTATGAAATCATGGTTATAAAATGAATGAGAATACAAGCCAAATTTCATTCTGTAAAATTCTACTGAGCCTGACTTTTGGATCCAAAACACTCAGAAAGCCTTCCATTTGAGTTGTCTCCTGGGGGAAGGGAATTCCTGAACAGTGTAGGAAACAGCGTAGGATTTCTGACCTAGCATTGGATTGTATTACTTTTCATTCTGGCATAGAACGTATTCCTAGGAGAAAAGGAATTCCTAGCCCCTACTTGCTGGAATGAGGGATTCACATGCATTTTCACGCCGTGTAGAACACCTGTACCAGTAACCAGGAACTCACCTACAATATCTAGAAGCCAGTTTGGACCTACTACTTCTGTTCTGACCAGGTGCCAGAGGTCCAGAAATCTGCCCAGACAAAAAAACCCAAACCCCACAACTTCTTGGGAGATGCCCTATTCCTCATTTGTGAATCTGAAATCACATTGCTACTGTAGCCACACATGCATGCCTAATACGCTCTTTGTACTCATTTCAGTAGTCTCTTTGTAATACTTTTGTTTATAAGCACACTTATGAAGACTGCATTGCAGTCTTAGAACACAGATGTTCACTGCTGGGCGGCTCCTACTTTCAGAGGAACAGAAAGGACCATTAGCTAAATCTAATCTAATCAAGTTTCACCCAGGTACTTTAAATCAGATTAAAAAAAAAAAAAGTTAAACTAAAGTATTTCTGTTCCCAGAGCTCAGAGTGCTATACACCGGGGAATCAGTGATCTCAGTACTCCTATGAAGACAAAGAATTTGGTGCCAAGATGCCCTGATGATCCTGGCCCACAGAGCAGGATCTCTGTCCATTGCCACCAAGATCCTTGCATTCTCAGAGGAAAACACTTTCCTCACCCTAACCCTTTTTCCTCAAATGTCTTAGTAAAACACTTGTCCTGCCAAAAGAAAATGAATTTCATTTCTAAATCTCCAAGCAACACGAAGGCTACATATGGAAAATTACACCTACGTTTAGTTATCATCATAGCTAGGAATCTGAATTCAATTAAATTTGTTAAACCTCAGCTTCCAGGTACTAGTCCTTCCCATGCTTTTACCAGCATAAAGACAGAAAACAGCCCATTGTTATCTTCTCCACGTGTAAGGACATAAAGGCAGTCATCAAGTCACCCCATGCCTCTCTGATTAAATGTGAATGCTAAATGGAACGTGGTGATAGCTGGACAACATTGCAACCAGAAACTGACGCTGGGGTACTAGTAACTGTAAGTACAGAGATTGAGGGACTGAAGGTATTGCCTGCCTTGCAAATCTATTCCTTTCGTTGTGACTTAGAGGGCTGGAGCTTATGGTTTAATAAGAACATCCCATCCACAAGAGCTGACTGGGGATGTACCACAGAAAAAACTCTCTGTTAGAGAATGCTTTGTCAAAACTAAAGTGCTTTGTAAATACATTTTAACTGAAAAAAAATCCACTGTGTTTTGAGACCAGCTTCCTAGCAGGGCTGCTGAGGAACCGATGCCCCAAACATATGCATTAGATGACTGCTCAGATCTGCTGACTCCGGAACCTCCTGGCTGTCCTGGCTGCCTGATGGTCCACGCAGGTAGGAGAACTTCTCATTGCGATTAAGGGATTGGTTCAACATTTGCGGATAAACTCCACTGGAAAACAGCAATCACTACAACCCCCACCTTGTGCCCCACCAAGAGCAAGACAAATTTTCAACCTTGCTTCTTCACAATACACAGACAGCAACCTACCTATCCATGCAATCGAAGTTTAAAAAAATCCTGCCAAAACAAGCCAATTCACCTCACACAATTCTTGCCTTACAGACAGATAGTAGGCACAATGCTTAATGTGCTCCAAACATTTTATGTTAAAAAGAACACAGGAAATGTGATTGACTGAAGAAAAAAAATATAACGAAGTAAGATTAAGAAGCTATTCAGAATTACTGAAGCTTTCAACCACATGATGAAAACATCTTTTTTTTTTTTTTTTTTTACTTAGAAGGCTTCAGCATATTAACGACTTCACTGTTGCTGTTTCACTTTTCTAAAAACATGTTTAAACGTGCAGTTACGATTCCATCAATGCCCACTTTAATTTATAGGTCAATATATTCATTTTTTAAACTCGGGTGTTGTACCATAAGAGATCTTAAGGAGTTACTTATTCCTAAATCTGTGGCATCAGTATTTCGCTATGCGAGAAATAGCGTAATGGAGAAGACCCATTAGCTTGTCCAGAGAAACCAGGGGGCACAGTTTGGTTTCTGAGAGAGTCTTAAAAATGAAGTAACTGAGGGTTAGGTGACAATCTGGGCATGGACCTCACAGTCTCCTGCTTTCGGTCATTGCTGCACAGGCACAACAGGATTAAGTGCGGAGCAGCTCCGGCTCTATCTAGGCTGCAAGACTTCTATGCTGTCCAGATTCATTCCAGACTGGAAGGAGGATCTACATGTTAAGAATTATCTCCAGCTCATAGTTACAAGTTATGAGGATTTTCACATTGGAGATATGTGGCAAATGCAGATTTATTAAACTGCAGTCATACAAAGTTCCAAAGCATAAATCTTAGCTATCCTATAATCTCTAGGTAGCTGAGAAGTTCAGTATATCAACTGTTGGATCATTACTGAAATTTGACTCATTCACTCAGTGCTGAGATTAAATACATTCATATTGGAGGCTATTTTTAATATCAAATTCCTAGCTGTTCTTTCAGTTAATTTGCTTATGTAATTTTGTCTATGTGAAAGTGTTTCAGCTGTTTAACCTTCTCTTTTCCCATCTATGTTTTTCAAGAGGCATGCTTCAATGTGTGAGAGGATTTTTTAAAATTCAATTCAATATGTGGAACATTTCAAGTCAGAGACAGACAAGTTCTAAGGCTAACCCCACTTAAATTAAAGGAGAAATCTCACGGATTTCAGTGGATCCTGGATTACGCATTTTGTTAGCAATTACGCAAATCTGTGACTAAGCTACAGACAGCTATTGCTTTCTTGAACAAGCAACTCCGGTATTAATGAAAGCATTTAAAACATTTTCCAGCATTATTTAGATTCCTGGAAAGCCCTAGTACATTGCTTAAAACTAAAAATACATAGGAACTGTCTTTACAGGGATCTTTGCTTTGGATGACAGACTATGAGCTGCCCAGTCATTGTTTACTGACCCGCTATAGTCAATTGACTGTTGATCTTTGAATTTATTTGCCTTGCAGTTCTTTGGTCCTGACGCCTGCTCAGGAAAACAATATTGACGCGGTCTTAGATAGGCAAAGACAACATCTTCATAAAGCCATAGATGTGTTCTGCACATGGGGTGCATGATGTCTCAAACTCCCTTAGAAATCCAAACAACGTGGCAAATATATTCCATTGTAAATATAATTGTTACAAATACAGTTATAATGCTGTAAGCCTCAATCTCTGTCCCCACGGCAAATCTGGAACAAGTGCACAGACATCCAAGACTCTTCTCAAATTACATCAGGATAATTGATATCTAAAAGCATATCTATATACACTTACTGATGCATTTTTCCTGAGATATTAAGATAAAATTCAGGAGATAATCACACTCTCATGGAACAAGACTGAAGTAATGGCTGCATTCCACCAAAGTCACCCCAAAGAAGTCAGCTTTCATTTCCTAAAAAACTGAAAACAAGATTCTTCTTGTGTATTTTCTCTTCCATCAAATAAACTTGAATGGGGTGGGGAAAAACAGCTCTGTAAGGTGACCATTTTTTGTTAAATTCTGAGGGGTAATAAGTCATGTTGATAGAGAACAACTGACTTCATCCCTTCTTAGTTTTATATGGTATTTCCATCATCTGTTCGGACACAGAATGTCTTTTGCTGTAACAAATTTTTACAGGCCACATGAGGATCCATGTTACCTATCGGCATAACTGGCCCACTTTTAAGTGCGGTGCTTTTATGAGTATCCCCAAAATGCCCTCTGTCTTTTCTGGGAAGCAGAAAAACATTGACTTGACTTGGTTGAAACCTTCCATGTAGTAACAATAAATGAATCCTGAATTGCTTCAATACTGTGAAAAATCTGTACTCCAGTTTTAGTCCTACATATTGTCATCAGGATCACTAAGATTATCAAAGAATCAGTAGCTCTTTATCTGTGCCCCTGCACGATCTGGTTTTAGAAGCACTGTGTGGATGAATATCTCAAATAGACAGATGGTTTAAAGAGAGGGAGTCTTATTTCTACTTACAATAGGATAATGTTTTTTGAAGCATATAGCAGCAACAGAACTATGTTTTAATATCTAATGCTATGCACCCCATATGCCAAGAAAACACAGAGTTGTGAGCCAAAACCAGCATACTGTCATTCAGAATAAGAACGCATGGTATAAACTTATTTAAATATAATAAATTGATTTTTTTTCATTGTTTTTCTTCCTTAGCTGAATAAATTACCTACGTCTCTGCATTTACTCCACAGTACTTGCTTAATAGAGGATACGCAAGCTTCTTTTTGTTAAGCAGAGGAAAACCTCCTTTTCTCTGTGCTGTGCTACATAAAATTCAACATCAATTTTATCAACATTCAATAATCTCTTTAGAGAATGGAAAAATAGCAATTTCTGGGAGCTGAGCTTGGATATATGGAGGTCAGCAAATAACTCTCAGAGTTTTAAAATGCATTCAAAATGCAGATCTCTGACATCGGTTAAAAAAAAAAAAGAAAACACCACAGCACTTAAACTACCTCACAGCTATTTGCATAAAGGGTCCAGAGGCAGTACAGTATAAGTACGGAGACACAAGCCATCCAAAGAGAACTTAGCAACAGTTCTATTGGATACTGCGTGTCTGCAGCAGAAAAAGGGTAACTTTGAAGCTCAGCCGTGCAAACAGCTTTGAAGGACTAAACAATCTCTTGGCAGATGCATCAAGCAAAAATCTGAAACTACAAACCAGGTAATTTACCAAATAATTTCCTTTTTAGCTGATTCTAACTTTCCTTCCAAAGATTTCTCTGAGCCGAATAGCCTATGTGATATCCTTAGGGCTGTTACCTAAGGACTTCATCAGAAGTGATAGAAACCTGCTAATAAGAGAGGTAATAAACTCATTCTCTATTTTAAAAATTTGTAGGACTTTATAAAATTATGCATCTATTTTACGTTCTGAAGATATAATTAAGTTAAATGACTGCTATACTAGTCTTAAAGATGTATTCCATTCTACTGAAGGAACTCTGCTTACTGGAAAATAAAACCATGATAAGTGCATTAGGAATTCCAGTGCTAGCTAGAAGAAACAGAAAAACACTTGTTATCCAGGCAAGAGATAATAGAGGATATCATTATTATGTCTCTGAAAAAAATATGAGGTGCTTCTCCAACGCAAGAAATCTCCCTGACCAACAGTGCATAGCTGTCTTATTATAGTGAAAAATACAGAGACACACAGCTACTTTAAATGTATAGAAACAGATATTAAAAAACTAATGGACTATTCAAGTTGGGGTTTAACTAAAGGTGGAATGAAAGTGCTGCAGCTCCCAGGGTTATTTTAAAATGAACCCTTAGCAAAGGGAATTGCCTGATGAAAATTGTTAGCACAGGTATATGTGTGTCTACTTCATGGGGGGCAACAGGTAACACAGAGTTCAAGAGGGAAATTATTTTTGCCCCTTTGGAGAAGGCAAAGCAAAATCAATGGCTCTCAGAACTATCTGTGCATCAGGAAGTTAGGTGTTCAAAATGTTCATATTTATTCTGCCAGAAAAATGAGCAAGTGCCTGGTTTTAATTATGAAGAATTTACAGATGCTTTGAAGAATATAAAATAAGCGGAGAGGTTAGTAACAGAAATGAGGAAGGACCCTCATAAGAGACTTCAATTCCTACAGCAGTGCCATATTTCTTTTTCGGTGTCTGGAAATATTGCTACTATTGCTGTGTTTGTTCGTTCCATCCTCCTCCCCTTTGTTCTCTCTCCCATGGAAGCTGTAGGAACTCCCGTCCCACAATGCCATCTATCCAGCTGCCACTGCTGCTCCTCTGCCTGACCTTGGGTGGTGTCTGCCTCAACCGGGGACAGCCCCTTCTAGAGGGAAGTGAGAAGATGGGAAGAAGTCCCCTGGATGACATCCTGCAGAGATCGGAAAGCCTCATTCTTCAGTCTGTCCTCAAGAAAGCTGAAAAGGAAGAGATGAATAAAGGTATAAGTAACACTGGGGACATCCATCTGGAGATGTTGGCATAGTACTTGATTGGCTGAGTTCATTAGATCCAATATACAGTTCCAGGTTCTAATGTGCGTATTCATCGCTCAAACTAAGGGGAGGGGAAAGATAGGAGATGTGCTGCAATACACTGACACAGAGCTCTCAAAAGGTGCTTTCTTCTCAGAGATCTCCCCACTTAGGCAATGCTGTACCATCACTGTGCAGCTGTGGCATAATAAGACAGAAGCCTGTCACAGAAAACTTGCCTGTCTGGCAAGTACTTCCCTAGGGAAGCTCTAAGAGGACACATGGAGAACACTCCCCAGTTGTGGACCCTGCACCTAATGTTAATTGGAGGTGGGAGGTCCCCGAACTCCCTCAACCCACTGGTTTCTACATCCCAACAGAGGTGGGCTTTTCCATGGCTGAAATGCAGAGGCTGCTCTAGTGCCCACTGCCTCCTCGCTTGCAGATGCTCTGCTCTCACTAGGCACAGCAGTGGAAGCAAATCAGGCTCAGGGACCACAAGAAAGTGCCCACCACCACCACGGAGCACAGAGCCCTTTCATAGTGGAAAGAGGAGCTGGCCCCAGGTGCCCATAGAAAGAGCCTTTCTCCCCCTTCACGTGAACGCTGAGAGTTGGTCATGTCAATACAAGACCTGAAATATTAAAAAGAGCTTAAGAATGAGTAAGAGATATTAATAGAGTTATGATAGGTAGCTGGAAATACTGAGCTAGCTTTCAAATGTCCACATCCCTACTTCTGCTTGTGCCTCAGTCCTGCCCTTTCCCTGTCTCATTCTGATCTCCGGCTCTTCCCCAAACCCAGCTTCTGCAGCTGATTTCTTCCAGCTGCTCAGCATCTTTTACTCACCTTCCTTTACCTGAATCTGACACATTTACCTGAATCAACACATTAGGCTTTGTCATTGCACATTTTCCCATTTGGCCACAGCTAGTTCCTAATGCATCAATTCATCCTTGCTAAAAATGTGCCAGAACTGTTCTGACAGATGCCATCCAGAGGGACCAAATTCAAGACCATACTGTTAACTGTGCAATTAAATGGGCATAATGAGCAACAGACTATGATCCTGCATCATAGAACTCCACAAATTCCCGTTTCAACTTCTTTAGTGAGGATTATGGGGGCTCATTAACATTATTCTTTTTCTTGGACAGAATCAAATGGCCCTCTGTCAGAATGGCTTTCCAAAAGACAACACCCTGGGAAAAAGTACCTAAGTGACCTGGAGAAGAGACAGCATCCTGGAAAAAGAGATGTTGAGGAAGACACATCTTATGGAGACATTCAGAAGAGGCAGCATCCAGGGAAAAGAGAGATGGAAGACAACCTTGACGGCTACCTGGAGCTGAAAAAGCGACAGCACCCTGGCAGAAGGTCATTGTCAGACCAGTATGCTGCCAGCCCTAGCGCACAGCTAACCTACTTGAATGAGTTATCCAAAAGACAGCACCCAGGCAGAAGGTATCTGATGTACAAGCGCCAGCATCCTAGCAAAAGAGGCTGGAATGATGAGGTAGACCTAAATGACCAACATGGTGAGAAACGCCAGCACCCTGGGAAAAGGCACTGGAATTCTGACAGCCCAGATGATGCAGGTCCCTGCAGTGCTCAGGAGTCCTTCACCTGTAACAAAGGCAGCTTCTTGCTTGATTTAGTAGAAAACGTTAGTAAAGACAGGGTAGAAGAAAAACGTCAGCACCCAGGAAAGAGATCAGCATGGGAGAGTGAGACAGAGGAATGAGAAAGTAATTGTGTATCGTGTATTTGGTGAAGTAAACTGCCAGATCACTAAAAAATCCATTTGCTCTCTTTTGGCTTCCTGCTGCTGACCTCTGCACCCATTGTTCATTGCGTTAACATTCCCATTTAAGTTAACAGCTTTGTCACACACTTAAATTAAAGGAACTAAAGGACCCAGTTGAATGGGACAGGCAAATATTGACAGTCTTCAACTCCCCCAATTTAGGCAGTTAAAAGGGATCATTTTCTTATGGGCCCAGACCTCAGAATAATCCCACTATGTGTGTCCAATTTTCTGTTCCCAAATGACTAACACAGGCTCTTAAATATCTGTTCTGATGCTACTAAAGTGGAACAATTATATGGTTTCCTCTCACGTCACTGAAATCAGTAAATTAAAAGAGAGGAAGAAAAACGAATAACGTGTGCCAACTATTTCAAAATGAAATTGAATAGGTTTTCTAAACCTATTCAATAGGTATCTAAATGATACATTAATGAGACCTGAACCCTTGCATACTACAACCTGTCCAGACAGTAAGCTCTAAAGAGACAGGAACTGTTCCAACTGGAACAGATTTGATGACTGACTTCATAGCTTGACTTGGAACCAGCATATAAAACCCTTTTTCATCTATGAGGCTGCACAGTTCGAAGGGTTAATGCAGCCCAGAGCACTTCAGCCGCGAGTTGTGGACTCGACTGCGTACACCTCATACGAGAGCTCCCACCTGGGTGTCCACATTTCAGTCATCCCACTTGAAATCATGCCTTCTCCTCAGAGATTTACAAATGAACCAAGCAGACATGCTTTTCTTCCAATAAGGGTTTCTGATTTCTCCCCTCTCAAAGGAATGCTTTCACTGTTTGTGGTCAGACTCCCAAAAGTGTTTATTTGATATGAATGATTCAATAAACATCAATAGTCAACTCTGGGTGTCCTTATTGGTTGTGCAAACATACTGTAATAGAGTGAAAAACATAAAACCAACCCAAGCTAAATAAAAACAAACAGATTAACATAAAAGGGCATGTTCACACAATCTTCATGCGTGCTGGTGGTCAGCACATGTTTATATGCAAAACTGTTTTGCTACTGAAGTGGAAGGATGATTTGCATACAGATAGATGCCCTTTTTAAATCTTCTACCTTTATGACACACAGAATTATGCATCTGGGCTACACCCACAGCAAGCTCATCTCCTAGTTCACAGGGAACTTTACCAGAAGTCTCATTTCCTGTTCATGGGTCTAAACAATAGATTTACTGATTTTTGCAATTAATGCACAGCTATTGAGTGCATTTGAGTTACTCATATCACTTCTGTACATTCAAAGAGGTTAGAGCATGTCAGTATTTTGCTAGAATGTTATTTTTTAATACACAAATGAGTAAGTTTTACAGTGACTTTCATCCTTCTCAATACCATCAAGACACAAGAAGTGCCTCAAGTGTTCCTTTTAAAGAGATTGTTTCCCCACTCAGTGCCTCAGAGCACTTTCTCAGTTACGGAAGTTAGTTTTGCCATATGGTTTAGTTACCCTGAAGAAGAAGAACTAGTCATCTCAGTGAGTTTCACTGAAGTTAGATGCTCCCAGGCTGATCAACACTTAACATGCTCAATCAAACAACTTCTAACTTTGGAGATAATATTTTTAATATATGTGACAACTGGCAGACCTCTTCTATTGATGGGGGTTTTCTCATTAAGAAGTGATGAAGAAACCCTCAGAGGAGGTAGCTGAGAACATTCCATACACTGCAGGTTCCTTCAGCGCACTTTCTGTACGTGATGCCTTTTAAAATGTTCAGTTTTCATTTTATAAGGGAAAAAACGATTTTTCTAAAGAATACCATTTCCTCTACCATTTCCGTCAATGCTTCTTCAGAATGCTTCTTCAACCTCCAGGAACAATGCTACACAACACCACCACCACTTGCTATAAAACGTCCAAAATAAATGAAAAACGGGAAAGAAAAAAGTTATTAAGTGGGTAAACATGGGCAACAGCAAAAATGCATCACAGTTCCTGCAAGATGCTGCTGTGGCTGCTACAAGAAAGCCAAGGCGGGGAAGGGCAAGAAGCATGAAAGCCCACGGTCAAAGTTTTTAGTGTGCAGATACAAACAGCTGGTTCAAGCTATTAGGTTACTGCCTAAAAAAATCTATCATTCTGAGTAAATCTCAGATGCACTTTATTATCAATAAATCAGTCACTTATTAAAAAGGAGAGTGTGCTCTCCTCAGTGTTACCAGTGAAAAGCTAGCACAACTGATTTTATTTAAGTCTAATTTTTCATCTTCTGTATTTTAGGTTCTGAGTGCTCCAGTATTTTCAGAGATGCCACGTTCTGCAGGGGCTAGTCATGTCTTTAAAAGAAAGGCTATCACTATTATAACTTTTTAAGTACTCATTTCTATTGGTTTTGGATTGTTTTGTACTGTCAGGGTTTTTTTGTGGTTGTTTTTTTTTTTTTTTTAAATCCAAGCCTGAGAAGACAGCACTTTACAGTAAATCAGATTTATCACGTCATTATTATCATGCCTGCAGTTTTTAAAATTTGCCTCAGTTTAGAGCTGCTGAAAATGCACTCGGCTGGCTGTGAGAGGCACAATGTACAGATACTGGGACAGCTATGACACATTTCAATTAATATATTTAAAAAAAAAAAAAGCAAGCTTTGTTACTCCAGCAAAAGGTCTCAGGTCTCTGGAAAATGACAGAAACACTCCCAGGAGTGTTCCTGGACAGGGGCAGGACCACACCTGAAAGATCCCCTTCCCAGTTGTGTATGCCAGTCGCCAGCTTAAAGGACAAGACACAGACTTGGGTTCAGAGAAGCACATGTACAGGTCCTGATGCTGGCCTGACGTGTCCACGAACAGAGAACAGAGTAATCTGGAGACTGAAACGTGAGCCAAGAGTCCTGAGCTTCTGTCAATGACCTGGGTTTGAAAAATCCTAGAAACTCAAAGAGGATGACCCTGGAAAGAGAACTGAATACGGGACAACTTGCTGCATCATATTTCCCACATATACAACAGCTAAAAGAGCCAGCAAACCTGCTAATGAGGCACCATAAAAATGCAACCATTGTTGCCAAGTAGCCAGAAAAGTGACAGCCCTGACAGAAATCCCAAGAGGGTAAAGTAGGATGCTCTTAACCTTCCACAGATATTTGTCTAATTATACAGTTTTAGCTCTCTTTAATCGTGGGGCTCATGCACCTACATGATTATTTTGATTATGTTAAACATGGCTCGTGGAGCTACGTTATCTGCGAAAAGACTTGGAGATAGAGCTACAAGTGCAACCTAGGAAAGAACAAAATTAATCACCAAATTCATAATTTGCAGGTAGGTTAGAACTTGCACCTGGTGGGGATCTGATAACATTATTTACTGCTATGCATTTTTTTGAAACATAAGACCATTTACAAAAAGGAAGAAAAAATCGTGGTTTTCTCCATTTTATATTAAATTTTCCCTTTAAAACTTTCAAAAGTTAGCATTTACTTTTAACGGAGAAAATTACTCAGTCATTCTATTACTTGAATAAAAGACTGTGACTCAAGAAAAGGGTTTTCATCAGGGAAAAAGATTATGTATTTTGAGAGTTCTCCTACGTTTTTTTAAAGTATCTCAAAACAATATTTGAATCTTGCCAATAAAATCTGTCAAGATTTTTTTTTATTGAAAGTACATTTTCTCTTGGTGTCTGCATGAAAATTTCAGCTGTCTTAGTTTCTTCCTGGCTTCTGCAGCGTTGCAGACATACCACCGTTGAAGTACAACATTCTTTCTCCTACAGACATCATTTCCAGAGGGCCACCTGCCGTTTAGGATTTGACAGTTTTGTGACTATGGAACACACATAAGCACAAGTTCTGAAGGTATCTGTCCTACACCCTAAAAACTTTTAGGCTTTGGAGTTTGGCTAAGGGACTAACCAGAAAATAACCAGCTTCTGTACTATAATGCTCTGCTGCTTTGAATAGTAAATATAGTGCCATCTCTTAGCAACACAAACTACGCAGACATATACTACTTAGTTATAAGGTAAGAATTTGTTAATGGCACATCTCTCATCATCTTATTTTTATTGTATACCTTCCCCTCACTGTCATCTTTTATTAGAATTTAACATCCATGCAAATATCTACACGGTACTAGCTTTGCTCAGTCACACGCACAAATGTATTTGCACATTTTGATAATTGCAGAACAGGGTCTTTAAGCTGCAAAGCTCCTTGCTGAATGCACTCCCTGCCAGTAAGAGGCTCTTCAGGAATGATAATAGCAGACCTGGTTATGAAAGTCAGTGGAAAAACCTCCCTTGTCCTCTGCAGAATCTGCATGAAGTTCACAGAGCAAAGCTGCCCACTGGTCCTAATGTGGCACCACAGTCATGCAAAATCCTATTTCCAGCTTTAATTGAGACTAGAACAACCGTGCACAAGTGAGTTCTTTGTTTACTCTACTGCAGTTTTACATTTCTGGCATGTCACCAGTTATTGAGAGATAAGGGAGTTTAATTCCTAAAGAGCAACTTCTACGAGTGTCTTCAAAATGAGCTTTGTTTTCAATGGGAGGGGAAAGTTGATGTGAACAAGCTTTATAATTAACATTTCCTGCAACTATTTTCAACTGCTCTTACCATTATCGTTCTGGGCCCCCTCCCGCACACTTCTCAGCCTTGACCTCTTTGCTGACCCACTGTAATTAGCATGGGCTGAGTGTTTCCAAGGGACACATGGCCCCAAAAAAACCCTTTATTACTACTTTTAATAACTCGTCAGTCGGAGAAAGTTTGAAAACAACATCATCGCTATAGCTGAAGTAGCCACTGCTTGCCTGGTACCTCACTCAGTTAACATTAAACAGACAGTTGCAATTTTAAAGCATCAGTCAGGCCACTGCTGCGAATAAAAGCTATGACCAAAACCAGCCCAGTGGAGAAGCGCTGCAGACGGGATGAGACTGGGTGAGGTCTAGGCTGTACAGAGACATGACACAAAGATGCATCAGGGAAATCCTTCTGTTTCTAGGAAATGGATATGTGGACTACCTGCATTATAGCGCAGAACTCCCAACAAGACTCCCAACAAGAAGGGCATGAACTCCCCACTCCTACAGGGTAACAAGGATTCAGGTTCAACTCAGAGACCTCGGATAAAAACAGATGAGGAAGTTCCTTGAGAAAATGAAGTTATCTACCTGCCCTGAGATTACTCTTAGACCTGTGTGAAGACATTTATGGTTTCTCTTCCGAGTTTCTTCTTCTTGACGAAACCACTGCAGGTTAAAAGCCCTAAGAAAGAAACCAAGAAAAGAACGTTTATCAGTTATGCGCCAATTCACTTTGCTTACATGAGATGAAGGAGCACAGGCTGAAGGAGGGTAAAGAAAGCAGAGCCAAAATCTTATTAGATCACTGTGGGAAAGCAACGGAAGATCGGCGAGGAGGATTGTAAATACACTCAAGGGACTTGCACCTGGGGTACTGGAAAACACATGTATCACACTAATTGTTATTCAGTCTTGGGTGCTTGCAAGAAAAACACTTGCACTTAGATAACATAAGCCTGTGATGGACTCAGGGACACCTTATCTAGCCGCTTGAGAATCCTGGCCTGTTGCTGAAGAAGATCAAAGCACAGTGGGAAAACTATGCCTGTTTGAACCCTTTAAATACCAACAAGAACAGGGAGTCCGCGCCTGCTCTTGCTAACAAGGACTCTCTCGCTGCCAAGGACTCTTGCTAACAAGAACTCTCTCTCGCACCGCGGTGCCCGCAGTCCCTGATTGCGTGCTTCTGCCTGGGTGTTGCTTCAGAGATTCCCCGGTCTGTGAGGTACCGAGATTAAACTTGTTCTTTGCCTTTTATCCGTGGTTTTGTGGTTGTTCCTGCATCCTGCCTGCATTGGCTCACACAATTACGAATTGCATTGGTGTGCTGGAGCATGATATTGGTTCCTGACAAAGATGAGGCATGTCAGATATTAACATAATGGAATGATCCTAGCTAAAGCAAAGACAGCGCTGGAGTTTATTGCAGCCACTTTGGTTTGAACTGAGAGCTGGTGATCCAGACAAGGAAGCGGTATCTCAGACACACTGGCACAGGACGTGTCGGGGGGATGAAGGAACTTCCTCATTTACCCACAGCTAACATACACTGCACCCTCCTCAGCTTCCCATGAAATGAAAGACGGAAAATCTGGACTTAATAAATCACACAAATACTCCTGCAAAATGGGACAGAGGTAAACCCAGATCCAACTTGCCATATCCAAGGAAGTTAGTTCATTGCCATCTTCTCTCTATAATGGATATCCGAACTGAACGCAATTGAATATGATGCAGCATAGACACTTTAATAGCTGATTGGTATAGAGAAAATATGAGATTATGACTGGGAAAACCAGGAAAAATGACCTGCTTGAAGAGGTTGCCTGAAATATAATTGCTGCTTTAAACTAATTTTCACAGCGAAACCTATGATTCCAGCCTAAATCTCCTCTTGGTTCTGAAGCTGGTACTGATGTGTGGCGTGCCTGAAGAAGCTACTGTAAAAAGAGAAAAGAAGGAGGAGAAGAGAGAAAAGCCAAGACAAATGAAAAAATATAGTAAGACTTTATGACAGGTTCTCTGAGCGAAAGCAGCCAAGACAAAAAGCAAGCCCTTTGAACAAGCAGGTGGCGTTGAAGAAGACAGCAACAACAGCCCTGCAAGACACCACAAATCGTTCACTGTCATATACCCACTATTGAGGGTATTCCACTTACTGATTTTAGACATGCTGCTTTCAAGATGAGAACTGGTTGCTGTAGAAATTCGTAGAGGAAATAGAAGACAAGAGAGGCTATAGGAGACAGCACGCAAATATGGGTGAAATCTGAAATGAGCCCTGAACGCAACCTGGACATCGTGGCGTATGGATCCCACAGTTAAAACATTAAATAAAATGTAAACACTACAGAATTATGAATCTTCCTGTCTCTCCTCTTTGTAATTCACCTGCTCTATGTGAAAGTGGCACTCAGGACCAATATGCTAAATACTTCATCAGTGCTAAGGGACCAGACAAACTTGTGCAGATGACTGGCCCGCCGGTACTGAAGCAGTTAAAAGGCAAATCAGATAAATGGGGCTCAACAAGTTGTCAGCTGCAGCTCTTACAAATCATCATGCTGTCAGTTTTGATCGATGAGTCTGCAAACACAGGAAAAATCACGGGTTTGGCATGAAAATGCAGCTTCTATTCTCTCTACACAGACTAATTAAACAAATTTGGTTTGTACCAAAATGTTTACTACAAGCAATGTGAGTACATTGAATATATGAGTTTTGTTAAAAGGAACAGCAATATGCAAATTTTTTATTTCTCTGAACAAAAACAAAAATACAGAAAATGTTGGTTTAGATGCACCTAAACAAACAAACCAAAAAAGTTCTCAAATAAATTAAGATCAAAGATCATTTTACGTCATAGGAAGAATTTTGTGCTACCCACTTCAAGGTTAGGAGATTTAACATGAATTTTTTTAAAATTTATCATTAAACTATAAAATTGAATTTAGGCCAATTTTAAACACATCGTCAATTTAAATTAACTCGCTGTTTAGTTTAGGGAATACTTAGTAAGAACATTCTGATTTTCCAAAGAATATTCTGATTTTCCACTCTGCTTCCTCCACAAATTTTTATTGAAATCAACACTGTTAATTTTCAGATACTTTAAACTTTGTTTTCAGTGAGTAAGTCATATTAGTGCAAAAATGTTCCACTGCATTCCATGAGTAGCAGACAGGCACCATCCAGAATTCCTTCCTTCTAGTCTACATTTCTCTCTCTGGTGCCAGGATGAGATTCCATTATTTGACATTCCAGCTGGCACAGGAGATCTGACCAGAAGTGGAAGAGTACGCGTGAACCTAACTGGAATGCATTTCTGACAGGCCTGTGCCCTCCTCTCAGCTATGTTCCTTCCCCTGAAGTCTTGGACATTAGTAGAAATGACCAACTAAGTAACAGACCAGGCCCTAAAATTCACTGTTACGAGTTATTACAACAGCTCACAAACGTATTTTACAACTTATTTACTCAGGTTTTGCAGATGACTTTGAGTGCGGCAGAGCAGGAGTCACATAAAAGCAGGCTGAGCTTTTCTATTCCGGTGGCAGAACGGGGCAGTACATGCCTGACTTTGCTTTTCAAGCAAGTGCTTGCAACACATTCCCTTCCTGTGCTGTTGCTCTTTTCCACTGATTTATGTCGGTAAGACATTACTGATTCAAATTCGGTCCCCAACAGCATCTGTAGCATTTCAGTAGTTTAACTTATCTGCAAATACCTGTCTTCCTATTGCAACTAACTGGGTGAAGACAAATTAATTTTTGAAGAAACGTAAACTGTATTGCTTTGGACTGACCTGGATTTTTTTCATTTTGTGAACACCCTCTTGTGTCAGAAAGTGTGATGAGCTGGACTAAGTGACAAGCAGCCAAAGTCTGTTCTCATTTACACCAGCACAAACCTACACTATGCTCCACCTTTGTAAAGGGACATGGGGCCCTCAGGGACACAGAAGCCCAAATTTCCCTTTGGGAGTGAACAGACACCATTCAACACATCACCACGTCTGGCACGCTAACTTTGTATTATTGCTTCTATAATTCTCTTGGAGGGAGTCCCTGTAAGAGTCTAATGCTCTCATAAAGATCCAAATCATATAAAACAGGCTTCATGCGGAATGGGTTCCTCAGGAAGTGCTAAAGACTGTTTATATTCAGAAACATACAAACAAATGGCATTTTTCTTTCAAAATATTGAATGAAATTTCTCTTTTCAAGAGTGATTGACACCACATGGTGTTTTATCAGTAATTCAAAAAGATTTCTTTGGTGAGATACATTCTCATAGTCGGTGGTCAAATGTAGAACGTGAAAAAGAGCACAATTAACTAACTAAAGATTCAGTGTTTGAAATGTCTGCCTCCTAGTGCACATCCCAGCATGTTACCAGCCTCGTCACAGCTGGCTGCAGGCACCCCTTCTCACTGCATTGCTTGTGCCCCCACAGTACGCTATTAGACTTCAATTGTTGTATTCACCATTTTAATAAGCCTTTAAGACTTTCCTTTGGAAAATGAGCAGTTCCGGAAGCTGCAGAGAACGGCAGGTTTAAGAAAAGACCTTGCTGCTCAGTGCAGTCTCACTTTTCCTTACACCCGATTCTTACTGCTACTGAAGGACAGGAGAGGACCGAGCTGCCCGGGTCACCGACCGGGGCCTCACAGCTCAACAGGCAGGACTATCCTCCCCGCTGCATGAGAGAAATCCCTAAAACAAACGGCAAAGCAGCGCCAGGACCTGCGAAACCCACTGCAAAGGCCCCCAGCAGGTCTCCAGTTGCTCTCAGACGTGCTTGGTGGGCCATCTAGTGACAGCCACAACTTCCCTTCCCCACCTACCCCTTTTCTTGCCCCTTCCCTACACCCACTAAATCAGCAAAACACGCACGAAACAGGAACAAGAAAACTGAAATGCCTACAGACACCCCACTACAAGCCCTCCATCTACTCTTGCCTTTTCTTTTTCACTTATTGCCACCATCACCCTTCTCACACTCACCACTCCCCCATCCAAGCACAGACCCTGCGGCTGTTCTGGAAACACCTGTAGAGCCAGCACACTCTTTCACTGGCTCAGGGAGTTATAAATCACTGGCCTCACCAGACAGAGGTCTGGACAAAAGGAGCAAGGTAACAACAAAGGGAGAGGTAGTGGGTTCCACGTGAGCTTCCCCAAGGCAGGAGCATGGCTCAGTGCTAGGAAAGAGCCCAGCTCCAGCAAATCCAGGGGAAGAAGGATGACAGTACAGTGGGTCAATCCTGAAGGGCACTGAGCCTCAGGCTGGTTCCTACTCTCTTCCCCCAGGGTCAGGAATGCAAGGGACAAAACCAGTACTCTGTATTGTTCCAGGTTTGTCCCTCTCCACTATTACACTGCAAACCCCCCCTTCACATGCCCAACTGCCCGCTTCCTCCTACTCCATCAAAGCCCTCAGATTAGCACACAGGTGTCTCATCAGGGATGGGAATCAATTAAACCCTGGACTTTCCAGTCTGTTTTGCAAAGAAATGTTGCCTTATGGACAAGCTAGTACAATTCTTAGCTTTTGGTCTGAAGGACGCAGCAGATACAGGGGTTTAATACCAGATACTTCTGCATAAGTGAGCACTGTAAGACATAACAAATGGGAAAAATGGATGCTGAGGGCCAAACTCACAGCTGGTGAATCTAAGGGAAATATGACAGGATTTACGAACTGATCCCTTAAAGCTTGCCTGCAGTGCCTTCCTTTCTTTCAGAATTATAAAAGACAACTCGCATACTAACAGAATTAAAGACAACTTCAAAACAGTGAGCATAATCCACATCCTTAAGTCTTTGCTTGAAGAAAATGTGTGCCTGCCCCGAAGAATGGCATGAAATGACTCTGCTGGCATTATCGAAGAGGTAATAATTTCAGTTCCAGCACTAAGCAGACGCACCTACTACTCAGGCATAACTGAATGCCCAAAAATCTACCAGAGAAACAAGCAAATATTGTAATTCTTGCATTCAATAGTTTTTAATCTCAGGATTTGACAAGATAAGGAACACATTCTAGAATTAATACGAATCCAAGAAAGCAGAAATTCAAAGTGCTGTAGCTATCCCAGATTTTTTCCCCCTCTGTTTCTTTCTGTGATGTGGGCGCTTGAGTGTGATGCTCACAGGAAGAGTAAGACTCTATACAGGAACTAACGTAGAATAACTTCTATTCCATAAGGCCTGTTCTAAAGTCTTCCCTGTTCAGAGGTGGCTTAATGTCTTGGACCTGAAACTGATGCAGATAACTGTTGCCTATTGAGAAGGATCACAGGAGACTAACCCTGCACGGATTCAAAACTCACATACGTCCGTAGGAAAAGGGGCTTCTTAGGGTGCGAACACAGTAAGAGAAATCAAAAAATAGGCATCAGGGAAAAAAAAAAGAAAGTAAAAGAAGACAGTAATGAGAAATGTTTATTAATTGAAGCCCCAATTCCAAATATAGGCCTATGCAATCAGAAAACCCAGGAGCTTTGATGAGATGTGCACGCTAGAAGGCTTTGCCAGCTCAGGACTGAGTATATTGAGGAAATATTGGCAGGCCTGTTCCATGTGTGGTTAAACCCTTCCAGCTAAGTCTGGAAGAGGACAGAAATATACTTTTTATATAACAAAAACAGTATGAAAAATAAGATGGTTACTTCTATTTTTCCCTTTTCATCCTCTAAGTACCTTTCTTCTGTATGTACACTGCTAGTTTCATTTCTAGTACCTATAGGCTGAAGACTTTTCAAGTTTTAAAATGAAACTGATAACACTTGAAAATATTTTCATGTTCTTAAGACCTTGGGGGTTAATACAACCCCTTAACTTATTAAATAATAATAATAAAAAAGTTATAATCAATCATACCTTCTAAAATTTAACAGCTTATAATTTACCTGAGTGCACGGTGGGGAGAGTATCTGACCAGGGCAGCTTTTACAGCACAATAACATCTCTTACCAGTTTTTAATATCAAAGAGAAACTGGCTCTGTGTTTTGCATGCTGAATAGGAAGGTGACTGTAACTGGGGTTCTACATTATTTCCACAGCTGCTCATTTCTCTATTCAGAACTGAATCAAGACTGCATGGTTTTGAAAACCAGAGTGTTATGGTTCTTAACAGGAAACTGTACATGTAAAAAATCAGAGAGTTTGGCCATTTATAACATTCATTTACTTCTATGGTTAAATCAGTCCGGTTTTAAGACTTTGATTTCCCATTATACTTTTGCTGAATGGTGGAACTGTAAATACAAACCAGGTTAAATTCACTGGTGATGTGACAAGGTGCTGAGAGCGGTCATCTAAAAGGCAGCCCTCAAAGACCAGATTGCAGTAACAACACCAAAATTTAGAACAGCTACTAAAACCAATTGTGGATGAATCCCTTATCCCATCTGGGACCATCTGATATCCTTTAGCTAGGATTTGAAGCCCCTAGGAGCTGGGCATCTAGTTATAATCAATGCCTTAGAAAGCACATACACACACAACCCCTTAACCCCTGTTGAAGATGTTTTGAAGGACTTACTTAACTTCAAAGATAAAACTGCAGGACATTAACAGTGAAAATCCACCTTTCATGGATAGGACTCAAGAGTAAATAGCATTGTCATGTAAGAAAATCTCTGTCGGAAAGGCTGTAATTCTAACAGATGAAGCAGAAATGTGGCTACACACTCCCATTATTTCCTCCACGTGCTAGGGAACGTGGTACAGCACAGATTTCTGCCAGTTAAGACTAAACCAAAACTAGCATCAGAAAGGGGGTATTGAGAAGCTTTTGTCATTGACCTATTATTTGTCAGGCAGCACGGACAAGAAGTAGTGGGATTCTAGTGGGATTCCTGGATTCTCTTTGGGGCTCAGTGAATGGTACGGCATCCAGTGCAACGGCTTCTGGTTTGGGGACACGTCCTTTGAACGCCTTGGTGGGCTGAGAAGGGGCCATCGGGCCTGCTGTTCTTCGCAGCACCGGGCCCGTCCCCAGTGGCTACGGGACACCAAGCCCGGGCCCAGGAGGGGCCGGGCAGCAAAGCGTTGTGGTGGACGGCCCGCAGCAGCGAGAGGCCAAAGCGGGCGCCAGCCCCACCTTCCTCCGCCCTGCCTGAGGCTCCTGAGGGGATTCTGTCACCACCGCCTCACGCCTGCCCCTCTCCTACACACCTGCGGGCCCCGGGACGCGCCGGCGGGCCCCGGGACGAGGGCTCTTCCCGTGCGGCCACACACAGGGTCGCGGCCACAGCGCCTCCCTCAGGGCGGGCCCGGGCCGCCACGCCCGCCCCGCCCGCCATCGATAGCTCTGCGCTTAGCAGCACACGCCTTAGCGGGGCCTCGCCTCTCCCTCCGCTCCCGGATGGGCCCTCCCTGACCCCACCCTTCCCGCCCATCGATATCTCGGCGCTCGCCCCACCTTCCGCCGCTTCCGGCACCCCGAGCGGTTGCGCGCGCCGCCCGCCCTGGCGCTGAGGTGAGGCTCGGTCGCCGCCACGGGGCCGGTGACACCCTCCCCTCTACCCCCCCGGCCGCGGGCACGAGCGCTAAGCCCCACCCCTTCCCCGGCGCGTGCCTCTCGTCCCGGCCGAGCGGGGGGCAACGGGCCCGGCGCGCGCTGCCTCCCTGCGCCTGCGCAGGCGGCTCCCCGCCCCCCCCACCTCCCCCCCAGCCCCCCGGTGTTCCCCGTCTCCCCGCAGCGGGGGCGCGAAGAGGCCCGGCCCACCCCACCCCACCCCACCCACTTCCCCGGGCGCTGCTGGCCCCGCGGCCGCCCCATGCGCAGGGGTGGGAGGCGGCCCCCGGCCGGGCCTGGGCGCCCGCCGGGCCGTGGGGAGGCCCGGCCACGCCGCCCGCCCCACGCCGCCGCTCCCCTCTCTTTCAGGACGCCGCCGCGGACGATGCCGCTGCCGCCCCCTCCGTCCCCTCCGTCCGCCTCCGCCCGCCCGGTCCCCGCGGGGCCGCGCCGCTGAGGGCGGCCAGCGCTGCCCGCCCGCCATGGCCGCCGGGTGCCCGCCGCCCTTCGGGGACCCGGGGGAGGTGCGGGAGGGGTTCCTGTGCCCCCTCTGCCTGAAGGACCTGCAGGCGCTCCACCAGCTGCAGGCGCACTACGAGGAGGAGCACTCGGGCGAGGACAGGGACGTCCGGGCGCAGCTCCGAAGTAAGAGGCGGCCGCCGGTTCGCGCGGTTTGGTGGTAAAAGCGGCCGGTGCCGCGGGCCCGGGGCGGCCGAGGGTACCGGGGTTAATTGCAGTGAGCGACGAGGGAGGTGTCGGGATCCGTTACCGGCTACCTTAGGCCAAGGCTTGATTTTTTTTTTTTTTTTTACATTATTCCCGATGCTTTAGAATTTACGTGTTGAAAGCAGGCACTTAAAAGGCGTCACTCTTCAAATGACTGATTTTATGCATGACTTTTATTATTGGCTTTGTGAGTTTGTGTTTGTTTGTTTTTATGTGAAATCTCCGATTTATGCTGTAACCCAGATGAATTCCCAAGCATTACTTTATGATCTTACAGGATATGGGGAATCTCTGGTACTTGACAGGTACCAGTTCATTAATCCCTTGCTTTGACAGTAGATAAAGCTGTAGTCGCAATTAAAGCGTAAAGTTAAGGAAGGGTGTTGGTGGGAAAAGAATGTGGGTCGTGGAGCTGGCAGTGGACACTGGGAGTGTACCAGGGTTCTGCTATGGGTTACCAGCTTTTACTGGTGTTTGAAAAATCCCTTTGGATTCTATTTAACTAAAATATTTCCCTTTTTTTACTCCTCCTTGCATGCACAGTGTCATTTTACATTGA
This sequence comes from Chroicocephalus ridibundus, assembly GCF_963924245.1. Lineage (NCBI taxonomy): Eukaryota > Metazoa > Chordata > Aves > Charadriiformes > Laridae > Chroicocephalus > Chroicocephalus ridibundus. The sequence continues at coordinate 8,824,805 of NC_086293.1, read as the reverse complement.
GAGAAAACCACGCAAAAACTGGTGATAATTCTGTGTGTTCCCTGTAAAAATCTTTCAGGCTTTGTTTTGTTATATTAGACGTAGTGACCTGGCAGTCTTGAATTTTTACATCCTCCACGCCCCCCCACCACTCCCCCAAGACTGATTACTGTTATTTCAGAAGTCTCCCTTCCCAGTGAAAAGTTTATGTTTTTAACAAGTCTGTTTTAAGGGTAGCACAGTTCACTATTTCATGAATCTTGAGTTGCTTTCTCTTAGTCTGGCCCCTCCTTGGCGTTCAGCGTGAGCCCTTCTCGGGCAGCACAGGTAGAGAGGCAGTGCCGCGGTCATGTTCTCGGCAAGGGTACACTGCTGCAGTAGCTGAATCTCAGGTGCTTCCATGGAGTGTTTAAACCAGAACAACAATATGGTTTTCATTGTGATAAGATGAAAAAAACAACAACTTAGGCTTGGTAAAATTTGCCAAACGCTTCTTTTGTTTAATACAAAACACCTACGTTTTGATTTTGTTCTCTCTTTAGTGTTCTTTTAATCTAAAACAGTGTACTGTGACTTCTCAGGCTCTTTCATTTGTGTTCTTCCATAAAGGACGCTGGGTTTGTCTGATTATTTTCTCTCCTGGTTACTCATGTCAAGGTCTATCCAGTGAAGTCCCTTTGAGATGAAGGAAGACCAGCAGAATCACTCATTTAAATTACCTGTTTTAGGGACTAGTGTTCAAACTGTGCATCACGAGTGGTTGCACGACTGTGTGCTGAACTCCAGCTGTCCTAATTGTGGACTTGCAGAAATGCTTACAAATCATCTTATCGCTTCTGTTGAGTCATACTGAGGTGGTTAAGTTTGACTTCATGGCAACCAAAGTTATGAGGTTTGCTTGAAAAGCTTTTGTGTCTGTGACAAAGCCATGAGACATCCCTGCTTCTTTCTGAGTATGTCAGACTTTCAAAGTCCCGAGTGCAATTGTATTTTATATTTAGATAGTATAAACCTCATTTAAGAAACTGCAGCATCTAGCTGGCGTTTGCTGTGCTGGCTTGAGAGTAGGTATGGGGAAGAGAAATCCTATTTCTTAGATGATGTTTCAATGCTAGCAAAGCCCTTGCTGACCTGCCACAGTTTTGTTGAGAATTATGTTTTATATCACTGAGTGTCATTTTGGGAGGTAGCACAGCTTCAGCAGCTGAAAACCTGCTAGGAACTGTGATGTCTGCAAGAGGGGCCTGCTGGCATAGCCCTAACGGCTGCAGCTCGGTAACACTCCGGTAAGGTCAAGGTGGAAATTCCAGTGTTTTGGACACTAAATAGGAAAACTAGAAATGTGAAAGGACATGCTAACTCATGGTTCCCAGCAGCTTTTTGGAAAGCTTGATGTATAAAAGATCTAGTTCAAGGAATGTGTTTGGCAAGAAAAGTAGTACTCTCAACTTCTGCTAGCATCCAGAGAGGAACATAGCTGCAAGGACAATAAAAGCTCTGAAGTTTCAAGTTCCTGGTCTCTTTTTTTTTTTTTTTTTTTTTTTTTTTTCTCCCCCCAGCCCGGGAGACTGCCCGTCTCTCACTGGCATTCCTATGAGAGAATGCAGTGGGCTGTTTAGTAGTTTTGAAATTATTTAAGTGTACAAGCATACCGAAATTCTTAGTTTGTAGTTTGTGCAACAAGACAAAGAAAGTGTTGAGCATCATTGAATCCAAAGAAAATCATTGGGAATTAAGATATTATCTGTATGATGTCCCAGAATGCTGTGAAATGGGTCCCATAGTTCAGGATAGCTTACTGAACTGTCTTACAGTGAAGTCTCTGAATGGAGTGTCTCAAACTACTGTTTTGTCATTAGCACCTTAGTACTGCTTTACAAAGAGATTTCATGTCATCTGTGATTCTCTGAACCGTGTTCAGGTTCTAAATGGAACACGTTGAGCATAAACTTGTCATAAAGGAAAAAGACTTGTGCTAAAAGATGAGGAATACTCCATACTGGTTTCATGTGACAAATATTCGGTGACTACCTGCCACGTTTGATAACTTGGGGTTATCTTTTTCAGATCTTGTCCAGAAGGCCAAAAGAGCAAAGAAGAAATTGCTGAAACGAGAAGGAGATGACAGAGCAGACTCTGGATCTCAGGAACGATACGAGTCTTTCAGCTATGGCGGAGTAGATCCGTACATGTGGGAGCCCCAGGAAGTAGGTAGGAGAGCTGGAAAGCGATACACAGTGGGGATAACTTTTCTTTTAATATTAATTGGGAAAGTGCTACAGTATTACTGAAGCGTGGAATTGTGTCTGTATTGCATTTGATTCACTGTAAGATGGGGTTATGGTTTGCATATACATTTCGGCAGCAATCATAGGATAAATATTAGCTAAGAATAAATTTAGGCACTGAACTAGGAGAAGGTTTCAGAACATTAGAGAAGTGAGAACTGTTTTCTGACCAGAGTGGAGAAGATGAATCTGACAGATTTTAGGAGGGAATTTGGTGGGTTTGTGAAAGGGACTGTATGATGTCTCCAAAGCAGTGGCTGAATTCGGTTACCCAGAAGGGGCCCTTTCATTCCTATGAATTCAGCTTTGGAGGTTTTTTGGTTATTTCATTAGCATGAGGAAGTGAGATTCTTACACTTAAATAGATAATATCCAAAAGCAACAACTGATTTTATGTTCTACCAGTCAGAAGAAAGGTTAGGTTTTCTTATTTTGTCTGTAACTTTGATTTTTTTAATACCTGGCTCATCTTACTCGGAAGAGGATTCAAAACTTAAACTGGAAAGCAGTGTTGTCGAGTACAAATTGTATGTTTCTTAAATAGATGCTATAATGTTCTTTTGTATACTTGGCGATCAGTTTTCTGTAAATCTGAACTGTCATCAAGGATTTGATTCTGGCTGCTAAAGGTGGGAGGATGATCAGAAGTCTGACAGAGAAATCGCTGTTGCATAGACCTCCAGTGATCGTTGGACCTGCCTCTTCCCTTTGTTCAACACGTAGCCAGGAAACTAAAGGGAGTCAGTTTTGAGAGTACTACTAGTTGATAATAGCTTCCCAAATGTACCTGAGGGATGGAGAGGGGAAAAAAATAATTGTTGCAGGTGTTCTCTTTAACATAGTGCTTGTTGTTTTCTGTAGTAGAAGTAAAACACTGTTTGTTGTTAGCCTGGAGATTAGGCTTAAACCTGCATGTTCTATTTAGAACAGCACAGTGAAAATGTAGGATTCTAATGTGTCTTTAAAATTTGATTTGAACATGAGAAATAAACAGTGAGGAGAAGTGACATCTTTCTTTCAAGAGGCATTTAAATCCATACAGAACACGTGGGTGACTATGAAAACTTTCTGCTCTCTCTCCAGGTGCTATGAGAAGCCATCTTTCTGATTTCAAGAAACACCGAGCAGCCAGGATTGATCACTATGTAGTTGAAGTCAATAAGTTAATAATCAGGTTAGAAAAGGTAAATTTGCTGCTTTTTAATATTCTAGCCTTCTGAATGTTTCCTAGATTAAAAAAAATAATCTTATTTTAGTATGAAGTGTGCCCATTTATCTAGCGGTGCACTTTATAAAGGATACTAAAGTACAACTCTCTTCACACGCTACTGTTTTCCTTTTTGATCCTTGCGTACTGTGCTTGGTCTGACCCTGTACTGTAGATATGATTTCTGTTTCTATGCACTTTGTTCAAGCTGAAGATGCTACTTCCACGTGCTTCAAGAACCATCTGGTTTTGTGTATATTTTCTCCAGCTTTTACTTTACTAAATTTCTCCCTAATGTTTTTTTTTCATGATTCTTCCAGCTTCTCATTCTTCAAAATCTACCAATAATATACTTACATTTTGGCTCGGATGCAGTAATGTTGGATGCTGTAAGGATTATGTCCAAAATGCTCTGATTTGCACAGGTTTGGCAGTCATTGTTCAGCACTACTTGCGTGAATATGGCATTAGAAATAAATAGGAAAGTAGCAGAAATCTGGTGTAAAACAGGCCGAGACTCCTGTCTCTTAAAAATGCCAGGTTTCCTTTTCTTGTTGGGCTGGGTTACGTTGGGGTTTTTTTTCTTGCAAAGATCAATTTTCTTGAATGTGTTGTTTATCTTCTACTAGCTTACATCGTTTGACAGAGCAAACACTGAGTCAGCTAAAATAAGAGGTTGGTATGAACTTACCTCAGACTATTTGCTCCTATAGTTTAATCAGCTGAGAAATTAATTGAATGAATATCCTACATAGTGTGTATTCCCTCCCCTCTTGCCCAATCACAGCTATAGAGAAGTCTGTTGTGCCTTGGGTCAGCGATCAGGATGTTCCGTTCTGCCCAGACTGTGGCAGTAAGTTCAGCATTCGAAACCGACGTCACCACTGCCGCCTCTGTGGGTCTATTATGTGCAAGAAGTGCATGGAACTTGTCAGTCTTCCTTTGGCAAGTAAGTGCAGTGCGTGGTGTTAATTCCTCCTTTCCTTAGCTCACTCAGGGTGCTAACTGCATCCTGGCTTTCTGCCATTAGACAAAAAGCTGCTGGTAATATTCTGCCTGTGCAGAAAACTTGGTCCTTAACATGTCATTCGGTTTCATGCTGACACTTGTGTGCGAAACAGAACAAGAATGATTTCTCCATTCTTTGTCTCTGTTCCTTCTTCAGATTTGGAACTATTGTGGGTATTTCCAGTCTTGCCCATGGTTGTCCAAAAGCTGACATTAAGGAAATTCATCCACAAGCCCTTAAGAAACCCTTTGAACTTTAATTTCCTCATCTAATGCACTGCATTAGAGAGGAGACTGTATTTTATGTGGAAATAAATGACATTAACTGGGCTTTTTTGGAATGTTTGAGCGCAAAACATGGACGTCATTAACATACCTCTTCTTCCACAGGCTATTCTGTAACAAGCTCCAACATGAGAATGCTTCTAGGCATAAGCAAAGTAGGTGGTTCTCAGCAGTCTGCTCTCTAGCTGCTTTTAGAATGGAGCAGGATTTACAGAGAAGACCCAAATTCTGACTTGCAGTCTTGGTTGTCGTGGGTTCCTGGCATGTCTTTCAGCAGACTGTTTCAGCTTGGTTTTCTAACATGATCCGAATGTAGTTTCTCTTTAAAGTGAATTCATTTCTGTTGGTAAAATCTGTTGGCTTCTCCAGTCACTGTAAAATTACCTGTGTGTAATTTTTAGGCAAACTCACTAGTGCCAGCAAAGAGGCCTTGGGTTCTCATACTAGCCCAAACTCCTCACCTAATAGCGTCCATGGCTCCCGCCGTGGCAGCATCAGCAGCATAAGCAGTGTGAGCTCAGTTCTGGATGAGAAGGACGATGACCGAATCCGATGCTGTCGGCACTGCAAAGATACCCTGTTGAAGAGAGAACAACAGATTGATGAGAAAGAATACACACCGGAAATTGTGAAACTCTATGAGGTAAATTAACTCTTTGCTGCTTTCATCCTCTGTATGTAACTGCAGTTGTCACTACTTGCCTTCTGGTTGCTCATGTCCAAGCTCTTACTTTATGACTTAATACATACTTGTGTTAGAATAGACTCTATTGGGTGTTTATGCCACGTAACAAAGATATATCTGAAACGATGGAGCCAGTTGCCCTATAGTATTTATATCCCATGGTAACTTCAAATATCATTTTAAGATACATCGTCATTCTCATCATCTGGAATTAATAGTTCTGAGATGCCTCTCTTAAAACTGTGAGCTGTCAGTTGGGATTCCTCAGAACAGTTCTTGTTTAAACCGATGATATGCTGTGCACTTTTTTGATGGGCTGCGCCAGAACTATAGGACTCGATGTTGTCAGCAGCATATGGCTGGAACATTGTGTTCAAATATGCTTTGAAAGCAGGTACTGACAATCAGCAGGTGTCTTCAGTAGAGTCCTGTCCCCCCCCAGGTTAGTATTAATGGGAGTTTCTGTTGGTGCTCTTTGTGAAGAGATTTAAGGCTAGAAGTTGTCCAAGTCATCTATTAAAACAGCTTCTGAATTCAGAATTCACCTTGCAGGGGTACAGGGAGTCTTTCTCTGTTTCTGGCCATGCCATCTGTATTCTGAAGATAACTGGAGAGTCTTGTCATCCTGAATAGTCGAATGGCTTTTTTCATGGTTAACTTCGGGTGCACACAGGCAGCACAAAAGGTTTATCTCAGCATGTTCTTGGATTCGTGTTTTAATAGAAGTTCTTTTTTTATACATTTTGTTTTAAACAAGAAACTCCGCCTCTGCATGGAGAAGGTTGACCAGAAGGCGCCAGAATACATAAAGATGGCAGAATCGCTAAAGTAAGCCCCATTCACTGATTTTGTTCATGAATATATGTATTTTTCCTCCCCAGAAGTGTGGGAAGGAGTAAGGAAATGGCGTGCTAAGACTGCAAGAGTGTATAAATTACAAGAAAAAGCAGCGTTAGGTTATCTGTTGTCTTGTGGATGTTCCTCAGACAAAGTAGTACTGAACTAATTATTAATGGTAACATTGCATGCAGAGAAGTCTGATTTATTTTTTTTAAAAGCCACTTCCCAGTGAGGTGCCGCTGTCATACTTTGACCCATCATCTTTGCAAAAAGGAAGCACAAGGCGACAATTTTTGTTTAAATGAGCCTCTTTGAAACAGTTGAAGTAGGATATTGCTGCCCTCGGCTGGATGATACGGCTTCCAGGTAGTGCCAGCAGCAAAGGATTGCTTGAATGCTTCTCATCTGCTCTTGCGTAAAGCAAACTGCCTCTACCTGAGAGTTGGTCTAAACCTGCCTGGCCTGCCCTGTGCTGCGCTGCGGTGGATAAGCAGCATCCACCTATCACACTTGTATGCATAACTTCTTCCGGTAATATTCTGTCACTGGGGTAACTTAAATCTCTCCAGCTGTATCTGCAACAGGTTGCCAGGTTATACTTCTGGCTTGTATAGTGGAGAAGTGCACACATTGGTCTTAGACTATGAAGCACGTCCATTTGGACAGTTAAAGTTAACAGATATTTCTGTACCTGTCCTTCGGATCTGATGGCTGTAGAAAAATGAGGCTGTCAGTAACAAAACTGTTTCTGTAAAAACACACCTCCCAAAAGGAAGAAAGAAATACAGAAGGTGAAAAACAAGCTGTTACTGCTTTTGGTTGTGACTTCATGAGAGCTGGTTATGTGGCTTGACAACTGGAGAAAAGTAAAAATATGAATGCCCTGGATAACGGAAGCACATGTCGGAGAACAGATGTCTTAGTGATGTAATTAAACATTTCTGACTAGTAGTGAGTCCCAGAAACTGGAATCATATGGACAGTGAAGTTGCTTTTTAGAGAGTGATCCTTACCTTTTGTATTTGTGATGTAAAAGGAGAGGGAAGCAAAAAAACTGGTGAAGTCTTCCCCATTAAATCTTACTTCGTTTCATCAGTAAATGTGAGACTCTAGGAAAGCGACCATAGGTCACTAGCATCTTAAATATTATACCCATGCAGGGTTGTAGGCTTTTACTTTCTGAGAAATGTTAGTAGAGATAACTATTTTACTTTAATGGTAGTGTTACTTATTCAGTCAGTCACTGTTTTTTCCACACCCAATTGCCTGGAAAAACACTCAAAAAATAGATGCATTTGCTAAGTTTGTGTATACTTTAGATAGTACTGGTAGAGTGGTATCCTTGTGTTAAGATACAAATATCCTGTAATAGTAAATAACAATACAGTCATAAATAAAATTATCTTCTATGAAGTGTTTATCTTCACAAGATAAATGTCACTTTCCACTTTTGTCACAAAGAAAGGGGTTTTTAAACACAATAAGCTTGAAATAAAGTGATTCAACCCCCATAGCGTTAGCTGTTGGATAACCTCTAGTGTGTACGTATTGTTAGCTGGATGAATGACTTACAGTGAAGTGTTTATTTCTTAGTGCTGGGGAGACAACCTACAGTCTTGAACACGCTAACGACTTGAGGGTGGAGATTCAAAAAGTATATGAATTCATAGATGCCCTAAGGTAAAAGATCTCTCTCTTTCCTTCTCCCCCTAGCATGTGTGTATCTCCCTCTGTTATGACTTCTCTGTAGTTCTTTCTCAACTGTTGGTGTCTGTTTGTGTAGCGTATACCTCCTTATTCGTGTGGGTAATCAGTTAGTCTGCCCAGTTGTAAAGAGCATGTGAAAAGGTACATGCTGTTCCTGTGCACTATCAGTTTCTACTTCCTTTTCCAACCTTAAAATCTGCAGTGGAAATAACTAAGCACAGAAGAAACAAATAGTGGCATAGTTTTTTGTTGTGGTGGTGGTTTGTTTTTGTTTTTTGTTTTTTTTTTTTTTAAAAAGGGGGGTGGGGTGGGAGTGGAAAGTGTTATAACTTGTAATATCCAAAATGGTTTACCTGAAAGAACATCATAAAACTTTCATCCAATATTGTCTCTCTCCCTTTCTGTTGTATTTTTGCTGGCCCTTGTTTTTGAGCTGATGAGGCTGTATATTTGCTTTGATTCAGTAAGAAGATTTTGAGTCTAGGCTTGCATGAAGATCCCCAACCTCATCCTAAAACACTACAACTTCAGAGAATGATAAGATATTCAGCTACGCTTTTTGTTCAGGTAAATGAAGCGTATGTTATAAGCTGAATGTAAATTTTATGTGGTGTTCTCTTTGCCTGGCTTCCCTGTGGTTTGAAACTACTTTGACAGGAGGTTTAGTTCTATACATTTTCTGTAGTTCCCCTAATGACTTATGGTAGCCTTAAATGAGCTAGCTTCAGTACAGGTAGTGTAGTCAGAGTGTTGAGTTTAGGGCCCTGAGAGAACGCGTGAATCTCAGCTCTGCCTCTCACCGAGGTGCGAGCCTCACCAGCTGTATTGTGGCAGCAAAGATGCGCTCAGATATACGGCAGTAACTGCAGCGTAAAAGTGCCTTTTATTTGCTTGTAGGGTGTTCTGTTGGTTGTATCTCTCTTTTCAAGTACTTGAAAATTGGCTGAATGCCTCCAAGTAACACTGCAAATATTTCAATTTTGCCAGGAAAAACTGCTTGGCCTAATGTCCCTGCCAACCAAGGATCAGTATGAAGAACTGAAGAAGAGAAGACTGCATTTGGTAAGACAGGTTAACATCTTGTATCGGGGGCTTCAAGGGCTTAAGCCTAGTAGCTGTGTGTGTTTGAACAGTTGCCTTTAACATTGGAGTTCAGTTTTTAATTTTCTTACGCAAATCGTTCCATACCCTTTTTCAGGGATTCATGTAACATCATCGTTGTATTCTATCCAGAATGTAAGCAGGTGTGTATTGAGCAGCTGAACACTTCTAGAAAGCAGCAGTGACTTGGTTGCACATGCTGTTTCTGCTGCGGCACATATGCAGAGCAAGCCCTAAACTAAGTATGTTAGTTCACGTGGATGTTCAGATTGTGTTCTGGAGTTCATTTGCACAAGTAGAATTTGGAGATTTCTTTCCATGGTGAAGAAAGACAGAATAAGGGAGGGGGATTTTTAAGTTAGGAGGGAGAACATCATTAACTGTAAACTAAACCAGCTTTATCTTGAGGTAGAAGTTGAGAACTCAGAATTGTTGCACTCCAAAAGCTAATGGTATCAGTGGCCTTTAAGAGTGATGTTCTATTACAGATGTCTGCTGTAGTCATATGCGATACAGTTACTGTCCAAACCTAGACCACTCTTTGCACAGTTGCATTAGGCATTTTTTTCCTCTCTATATAAAACACTGTCACTGCTCCTGCTTGCCCTCTAGTTGGTAGAGGCAGATGTCATCAGATTTTGATCAATATTGTCAGCAAACAACTGAAGGGAAGTATTCAGGTGGTAATATGAAAATAAGCATTTTATGCAAAGTAACCAAAAATGGAGCTGATCCCTTTCAGTGGCAGCCAGCAATGTCTACGATCAGCTAACTTCTTATACCTATGGATATTTAGAACAGAAGTTTTCAAGCTGTGTGTTTTTTGTTTTAGGTGGCTCTTGAAACACATGGAAAACAAGAGGAAAAGCAGAAAGAGTTTATCTCCAGATCTGCAGCTGCAGTTAATGGTGATGCAACTCACCTGAAAAAAGGAACAGTCAGGAAATCTGAAGGCTGGTTACCTACATCGAGCATATCGAGAGAGAGTGAGATAGCAGACCCACTTCTTCAGCAGATTGACAATATCACATCCTTCATTAAGCAAGCAAAGGCAGCTAATAGGATAGATGAGGTCCATATGTTGCAAGAGAACCTGAGGCAGCTGCAGGATGAATATGATCAACAACAAACTCTGAAAGCTATTGAGCTTTCTAAAAAACAGGCAGAAGAGGAAGAGATGCAGAGGGAAGAACTTCAGGTCCTTCGTGAAAAAGAGTGGGAAAGAGAACACCTCAAACTCTTGTCTCAGCATTCAAGGACACGCTCCTTAGACTTCAGAGAAGTCAGGCAGCATCAGCATGAGGTTGCAAAAGAGAATCAGAATTTGACAGCACATGCATTAAATCTGGGTATTACTGAAATCAAAGAGGACCCAAGTTTTGAAGCTCCTGCTGTTGATCAGCTGCCAGCTAAAGAGCACTTGATCTTCACACTCAAACCCCAGAGTGCCCCACAGTGTGACAAAGAGCAAGATCGGACAGCCTGTCTAAACCCCTTTGAAGATGAAGCAGATACCCCTCAGTCAGAGGAAGATCCTAGTAACCCCTTTGCCAAAGAAGCTTCTCCAGTAGTTTCCTTCTCTAATGCAGCTGTGCAAAGGGATAAAAAGGAATATAATCCATTTGAAAATGAGGAGGATGATGATGAACAAACTAATGGAGCACCTGGCAGTACTTTAAACCCTTTTGAAGAGGATGAAAATCCATTTCAAAAGCCTGGGGGCAGTTGGAATTCTGGGAATCCATTTGAAGAGGGATCCTCTACCAATCCTTTTGAAGTGGAGGATGGCAATGAGGCCTCTGGAGAGGAGGCTATAGAGGAAGAGCTGCTTCTCCAACAGATAGATAATATCAAGGCTTACATATTTGATGCCAAACATAATGGACGAATGGATGAGGTGGAGGTACTGACAGAGAACTTAAAGGAATTGAAGCGCACATTAGCAAAGCAGAAGGAGAAATCCAACTGCTGAAGCAGCAATAGGGCCGTGTAATAATTATTTTAAGTCTGGTGTTAAATATGGGAAGGTAGAGCAGACACTTACAAACAGGAGTACAGATCACAAGAGGGAATTGGGGGAATCTTTACTCTTACGCACTTTCAATTAGGCCTTTCCACTACTGCTCAGTCTTGAAGAAAGAATTATTGAGGTATGCTGCTGGTCTCAAATGCTTATACTAAGACATTTTAAAATAACTTGTTACAACACTCTTTTAATGCTAACTGGTCTTATTGTGTGCTTATTTTGGTCAAAGTGGTTAAGTGCTAATAGGGAACTATGATTTGGCAATGGTTGCAATGTTGGCTTGTCATCTTTCCTCCTTTCTGTTGTAGTATTGGCCTTTCAAGTGGGGTATTGACTAAGGAGAGATGAAAACTTTTCTAAAACTGCATCCTTGGATAATGACAGAGGGTGATGTTTCAGGCTAGTTTAATTGCCTAATGGGGTTAGGATAAAGTGCTGTTAAAAGGCTATTCTCATTCTTCGAGGTGCAGAATATTCAGACTTGCAGATCAATTTTGTGCAATGCTAATACATAAAAGGGATTTTAAGACTGAGAAAAACTTTATAACTGATCTTAATATGAGTAACTTTTTTAATGTGTTTATAAAAATTCCCAAGTAACGTTTGGATGCTGTCTTTTCATCACTTTTAGTTTCCCATTTGCTCTGAGCACAAACTACAGTGTAATAGAGAGCTCCGTGCTGGCTTGAGAGACCTGCTTGTATGGGAGCAAATACCTGCTCACTTCCAGGGAAAGGTGCATCAGGCTAGCACCATTTCAAACTACGATATACAGGGGAGCCCTCCAATTCCTGATTATCTTCTGGAATCTATACATTCCTTTAAATTCTCTGGGTGACAGAATGATCATGTTTGTTGTATTTGTGAGACTGGAACCCTCTTTTTGTAGCACTCAAGGAACAAAAATCTTGTTTACAATGGAGAGCTGAAGTGCCACTGAAGTGGAATTATGTGAAAGCTGGAAGACAAAGTCTGTGGCTGTGATAGTGCCAGATAGCAATTCTCTTTCATATTTGATTCCCCTTGGAAGTTATGAGAATCAGGTATGTCTGTCTTAAATAAGAAGCTCCAAATTGGAGTCACCTTGTGGTCCAGGGGATGACTGTGTGATGGCCAGCACGTGGGATGCAGGAGGGCTTGGAGCTGGGCTGCTTTCTGCAGACTGCCGTCAGAAATGTAGGATCACTTCAGGGTTAGGTCAGCCTGTATCTTTGTGAAAGGTGGAGCCTGAGCCGCTTTGGTTTCTATCTTTGAAAGGCAGAGGTCCGTCATCAGGCATCAGCGTTTTGGAACGGTGGCGGGGAGGAGTTAATCTAAAGGGTGTATTTATTTAAAGGTGAAATAGAGGAAAATCAGGCAGTTCACACTGTATAGCACTAATAATAGCGGGCTTACTCAGAAGTGTGAACTCTTGTGGAATGGGCTGTCTTTTAACTATGACTCAATATATATATTAGCATAGCTGCAATGCAAGCATTGCATAATATTTTAGAGACACAAATAATTATGCTACCTAAAAAGCAGAAACTCTAGTTTTATTCTGCTGTAAATAAGTGGGGGTAGGGACTTGTGGAACTGTTGTTTAGAAAAACCAAACTGCCTATATTGTCACTTCATAGCAGTAGTAACTGATGAAAATACCTTAGAGGAGCCAGCTAAGGACAGCTGATGTTCTTCCTACTGTAGCCTAAATCTGAAGTTGAAAGGTGCACAAAACAGGTTGTCTTAAGACCATGAAGCTTTTACACTGAGGCATTTTATTAGAGTTGATGGAGTCCCTGAGTGTTATTTTGCACCAAGTGAAACAAAGAATGGAGGATTCTGAAAGGTCATAAACTAATAGATGATGTGCACTGTGGCACCAGCCTTACAAAGGCAGGAAAAAAAAAAGATAGCTAAACTGAAGTTTGTTTTAACAGTAGTAGTATAAGGTAGTTATTTAAGACAGACTTGTTTCCTAGTCAAGAGGATTGCTCTCTGCACTGTGACCCAAAGCTTTTTTTGGTATCAACATGGAAAAAAATGTTTCAGTGTCTTCAGCTTTCTCATTTAAAGTGTTTTTTCCTTGTTGCAACTATCCTGCCTTGTTTGTATTTTCAGTCTAATGCACTAATAATTAAAGTATCCTTATTGTACATGTAATAATGTATTTTTACAAGCAGATAACAGACTAGCATACCTCATGATCTTTGTCAGTGTTAAATGTAATAGACTAGACATCTGATTCTAAAGGCATCTCCAAAGCGAAGACCTTATGTTGGTATTTGGACTGCTGCGAGGCTCACGAGGCACAACGGAATGAAGATATCTTAACCGTAAAACCCAGTAACTAGCATTGACTTTTGTTAAATTTGCATGCACTACTCTGTATGGAAACTTTGTAAACAGAGATGAAATAAAACAACATGTTTATTTTGTGCTGTGTTTTGTCCTTGACGATTTTTACAGGACACTCGAATCGGTGTGAAATTCGACCATTAGCTCAGAAATGCTGAAATACAGTTCTACAGTAATTTGCATATAAGCGCCTGACTTTAAAAGGTATGTGCAGTTACCAAATTCCAAGCAATATAGTACAATCTAGCAAATGTTCATGTACTTTTACAGGTGCAGTGTAATTGTGTGGTGAGGCAGAAGCTATGATGATTTAGAAGGGTTTTGTTGTCCATGTGCAGGGAGTGTCTGAGGTCAGAGGAGTTACAATGGACTTGCTGGCTGGAATTTACTGGAAGTTGATAAATCCAGACACAGTTCTCCTTTGTATGATGTTTTTTGTTTGTTTTTTTTTTTTTTTAAAGGAAGACTGTTTAGGAAATTGTCTTCATTTAAGAGTAGCTTTACACTTTTTTGGAAGGATAATGAAAATAATTGTAAAGCACAATTTTTCAAATACCAGTTTACATGTTCTCCTTTACTGATGATATTCTTCACTTGATCAGTGCTTCTCAGAGCTGCACTATCAATTGCAAAAGTTTGATCAATCATAAATGAGACTTTTAGCTGAGTGGTAACTAAATTAATAAAATTCAGCATATAGTTACATTATTGTTTGGCTGTCTTCAGTTAGTACAACATGGAAATCAGCAGGAACACTTTTATACCAGTTTCTACAAACTGTGGAATTCCATGCTGCTTCTAAGATAACCGAACTTTTTAGTCTAGTCTATCTCAAAGCAATCACAATCTTGTTTTTGCCATAATCTTACCCATGCAGGCATGAGCAGGAAATAGGGCTCTAATCATTCTGTTTTCCTCCTTCTGTTGTTCCTTCAAGCTTTGTAAAAGTGGCACCAGAAAAAGCTGTGTTTTTAACTTTTCTTTATTTTTTCACTGAAGTCTTCTTACAGCTAGAATAATTTATGAGATAAAGTTTTCTGTATTATATGAACCTGCTTGTTCCTGTTTCCAGGAGCTGTGAACTCTTGTGTCTCACTGAAGTACCTGATGATCTGGCCCTGAGGAAAAACAGCTGCATGATGTGAGATGTCAGGCAGATGCTTCATTTTTCATAGCGGCTTTGTATTTTCCCCTCATCTCTTTGGGCAGTGGCACAAAAGCAGGGCAGGGAACTTGGCCTTCAATTTCACACATGCATTCTCGCAGGTGATACTTCTTAGGCCCAAAAGTTGCTGGATGTGACAGTTTTTTCCTTTCTTTTTCCTCTTTTTCGAGTGTTTCTCTAGAAAAGAGATCTGTCTGTTACTATCAGAAGCCTGAATGGCAACACTTCTTCTCCCTTCTCTGGACCTAATTTACCAGAAAGATGGATTTACAGTTCTTAGCTTGTGGACTTCACTTAGGCTCATGACAATTTTGTCTGGAAAAAGCGGTATTTCCTTCTGTCTACCTGACGAAAGTGTCAAGGAATTGTATTATGATGTATGCTAGGCTGTGTGTTAGCTTATTGTTACTTACTTGCTTTTCCCCAAGATTTTTTTAACGTGCTCAGTTATTTCTTTGTTGGTTTTATCTTCCACGTCAACTAAAACTTGTTCTCCACTGTCTGTCAAGAAAGATTTGTAACAGTAAATCAGACAGTACCCCTTTCCTACCCCGTGCTGTTTTAAACGCAAACGTACGCATGCAAGCAGAACGTGCAAAACTAAGACATCTGCTTCTCTATTACAGTTAATGCACAACGTAACGTTTCTTCGCGTAGGAGACCTCGGGGGCCGCTGGCAGCGCTGGGGAGCGCGGGCTATAAGCCCTTGCCGGCTATAAACTCTCGCCGGCGGGGCCGCCTCAGGGCAGACACGCCGCTCAAACCGCGCTGCCGGCGCCGAAGCCGCGGCGGCCCCGACTCCTGCGGCAGCCGCGTCCGCCCAAGGAAGCCCCGCTCGGGGCCGCGGCCCGGCCGCTGCCGGCGGCACCTACCCAGGTAGAAGCGGAGGAAGGGCGAGGGGGTCATGTTCCTGAAGAGCATGATCTGCACCCAGGGGTTCTTGTACTGGATCTGGGGGATGTTGAAAAACACAAACTTTCTGGAAAGGAGGAGAAGAGAAACGCACAGGCGCGAGCCGAGATGCCTCGCGGCAGGCGCGGCCCGCCCCGCGCCCCGCCGCCCCCCGCGCTCACCTCGCCCCCTCGCTCAGCTCCCCCGCCGTGTTGTAGTTCACCGTCATCACCTTCACCGAGCTCTTGAAGATGATGTCGCCCTGGCTGAGATACTGCAGCGTCCGCCTGATGGGGAACCGGCCCTTCATCGGCATGGCGGCAGCTCAGCCTCGGCCCGCCGGCCGGAAATGGCGGCGAGCGCCGCCCCGCGCTGGCATCTGCCCCGCGCCCGCCGATCCCTCCGCGGCGCGCGGGTGCCGGGGCCGGCCCGTGAGGAGAAGTCTCCTTCCGCCGGACGCTCCTTCCGCCGGACGCCTCGGGCAGGTCCGCGAAGCCCCGCGGCCGCTGCTCGGGTCCGGCTCGCGGGGGCGAAGGTGCGGCGTAGGGCGGAGGCCGCGGCGCCTCCGCGGGTCCCGGCGGCTTCTCCTGAGGCGACTTGGCCGGTTCTGTTTGTGTCAGCGCACGCTGCCGCTCCCCTCGGCCGGCGGCACCCTGCGAGCGCCTGCCGTGCGCCTCCGGACGCTCCACAGGCGGAACAGCCACCCCAACGCTCCGCTCCGCGGAGGCGATTCCAGTTGTCAGAGGATCAGCCTTTTCCAGCTTGGGCAACGAAAACTCCCCCTTCACCGCAGGCCTCTACATGAAAAGGACTTTTTTTTTTTTCCTTCCCTCGATGCATGGTTTTCTTCTGCACCCCTGGATTTGACAACCGAAACCTACTCTGATTAGCCTGGTTTCCTCCAAGTTGAACAGTTTCTAATAGCAGCGACAAGAAGTGAAGTTCACTCTCTGTCTTTCATATAAATACGTGTGGTGCATCTCAGCCGTCTCATACACAAAACGGAGGATGCGGTTACTGTTCGGAACAGAGTCCAAGGTCATTCATTGCCTCTTCATAAAACGCGAGTGAAGGGAACTAAATCAAGAGCCAATGCATCCCCTTCACTTAAAATCTGGGGAACAGGAAAGAGCTACCAGATAAAAGTAAACATAAAGTGTTGTCTATTAATAGCTAACTCTCTCCACAAAAAATTGAGAAAACAGGAAGGCTGATGAATTAAAACCTTTGGGAAAAGGTCCTCCTCATTCTAGAAGTAGCTTCCGCGGGTCAATGAGTTTCCTGGCTTTTATAGACTCGCTTAAATCACTCCTACAATAATCAACCGTAGTGAAGGTAAAATACTGTTTCTCCCTAAAAGAGGGTAAATTATGCATTTGGCTTAGATATCTGATGTTTAAGAAAGTAACTGAACTTAAAAATAAATCTCAAGAATGCATTTGTATTTGTAATTCACTTTAATGGTATAAACCTCCTTTAGGTAGTAGTATTAAGCCACAACAATATAATGCCACATTTAAACAGCATTTAATAAAATGCATAAGCTAAATCATGCACTGCAATACTCTATATACAAACACAACAATGCAAATTCCTCTTCATGACTGAAGACATTGATTAGATATAAAATTCAGATTAAAAAAAGAACATGCTATTATTTTTAAATGCTAACACACATAACAATGCTGATTTCACAAAAGAAGATGTAAAAAATTAATAACTTTTGCAAGTTTTTTAACTTGAAATTAAAATGTAGTAACATAAACAATAGTTTTCTAAATTATAAGGAACAGAGTCTTCCAGAAAATATCCCAAGGAATTAAAAGCAGATGATTCCTTTTATAAAAATTTGCTGTTTTTGTAGGAGCTCAGAAGTCCCTGGTATGCCAGATACATAAGACACGCAATGTGCAGTCTTTCAGTTATGGAACTCTTTGAACACCGGCTTGCAATGTATTTTGGAGTACAGATTAATTATTAAAAATATTCCCACGTTTAAGGTTGATTCCGTGTATGAGAAATTTAACCTATATGCTCTGTAGGTGTCATGTTCTTCTTAAAGAATATCCTTTTCATTTTATTCAGTCCTACTTTAACACACAATCATCAGAAATATTTTTAAATGGACCTGTGCCTTATTCTCATTTATCTAAGCTCATTAAAAAACACCCGAGAAGCCCGTTATTCAGGGGTGTTAGAGACGGGGCAGCAGGCGTGCTTCTCAGACTTCTGCTTTCTGTGATCAAATACAGAAAGCTGACTTCACATTCCACAGTTTCCATAGGATATTACAACAGAGCCTTTATTGCCACTTAAATTTGAGCACATTTTGTCCTTCAGAATACAAACAATTCAAAACGTGTATAAAAAACAAGTGCACAATTTTAAAATACGCTTTTTTTTTTCCTAAATTCACAATTGAATTTTTTAACAGATTCGATCCTGATCAATACCCCAGTTGGGCTCCTAATCTTTAAAAATGTCACTGCAGTACACTGACATTAACAGACGGCCAGGTTTCCATTCAGCCTTGAAAGAGAAAAGCAAACGTTATTCAAACAGCACTGATTGTAAAGACACCAATGAAGGACCATCTGTCACAGGAATTCCTGCCATTAATTTAAATAATTTCCCTGCTGAAAATGTCAGAAATAAGGTTTGAAATGTTAAAATGGATGTTTTACAGTTTTTTTTCTATATTTGAAACAAAAGCGTACAAACACCTGCTAACCGGTACAGCGAGAAACAGAGAACGTTCTCAGCGTTTCCCAGAGCAAAGACTTACAAGGGCCTGACTCTGAGAGCTGTGTTTTACTTTAAGCATGCAAGAAGCTCACGTTGTTTTAACTGGTGTCGGCTCATCTGCTTAAACGTACACAAGTCTTTGCCCCATTGAGCACAAGAGGTGGAAATAAATGCCCAGAAAATTCTGCTTCACCTTTTTAATATGACGGAAACAAGACTTGCTGAACTGCTCCCCTATGCGGTCTCTGAAATGCTTTTTTAAAAAAAAAAAACAAACTGAGTAAAATTACTTTTACAGAAGGCTTCCTTTGTAACTTAAGTCATCAGAAGGGAAAAGGTACAAGAACTACGTATATTTTGAAAATTTAGATGTTTGAATACTGCCTACGAGTAACAAATTGTCTTACTGCAAGTCTGATCTCATAAATGCTGCGTGTGAGCGGTGGAACCGTCCCAGCCCCGGTGCAAGAGCTGCACAGATTACACCGTCAGAACCTGAGGACGGACCCCAGCCTGGCAACTCAATGAACTAACCAGCTTTGCTTAGTTTAAGCAGCCAATAAGGAGAATAACTTTGGAAAGTGAATTATACGATTGAAATGCCTCGTGAAAATCCTAAATAAGTCTCGATGCTTGCTACGAGATGAACAAACTGCAGTCTCCCTCTTGTTTAATTACCACTGCAACAGAAATGTCGTTGGTCCGTGGAAGAGAAGACGTAGCATGTTATCAGCATGGCGATACAAGTATTGATTTTTTAAACGGCACCCGTTGCATCGTGTTCTCTGTGCTACAGTTCAGTCATAAAGGGCAACTTGTTTTGCTTCCAACTAGCCACTGCTGAAGACTTACAAAAAAAATCAATCTCTTACCAAGTTTCACTGCGAAATAAAACTTTACAAAAAGTCTCTCAAAAGGTTGAAACAGAATGAGTATATATTGAAAACAGGGAAGTATTTTCTATTACTATAGTTACCTATTTATTCATTTATTTTTAAGACATTATATGTTCAGTTAACTATTCACGGGCAGGCTTCTACGCATCAAACGAGAAAAGGCAAAGGGAGTATGTAAAAGCCAGAAAATTAATGGAATACAATTGTCAGTTCTGAACAGAAAATACTAAATTGAGGCTGGGTTCAGAAAAAGGTGCAAAGCTCTGAAATTCATGAGGATTCACCCGCTTAAGCGAGGCTTAGTTTGGGCTAAGAAATGAAAATTAGGAAGCTCTGGATTAGCAAATGGATGAAAAGCTTTAACATATAGAACAGCATGAATACGTGTCTACGTATCTGTACATATATACATACACTACACACTTTCTATACACTGTACATCATATATTTAGACAGATAGGTATAAACATATACATTCATACACACATACATACAACTATGTACATATGCATCAGCTGCTCGAGTGAGTTGTAGAACTGAACATGCAGAAATGCACACTGGTGGGAGGCACAAAATAAAGATGTGTAAAAATCTATCAAACCCTTTAAAAAGAAGGAAGACAGGCATGGATTTAACAATAATAAGCCATTTTCAAAGCATTCATCTAACTCAGAGGATAAAACTGGTTGTGGGAATTACGGAACATTATGATGGTTTTATCTGTGATGAACTTTGCATGACTTCACAACAAAAAGCTCACTAATAAGGTAATTCTGGGGTTTGATGTTTTCCAAGTCTAATATATTTAGACTCAGAGCATTTAAACTTTACGAAAAACTTTACTTTAACTTGCAACCTCAGTATAAATAATGTTCTAAATTTTTTTGCACAAATAATTTCCTATATAACGTTGATAACATTGATTGCAGCAGAAGAGGGGTTGTAGCGTTATCTAACAAGAGGCATTATGGCATTTTCCATCAAACAATAAGCCTGAATTCAGGAGGATTTACTGTTAAAATGACTCAGCAACTTTAGAATTACAAGGTGCAAAAAGTAAATGTTTTCATTTTCTCCCCTTTGCCATGCCCTCTTGGTAATTTCTCGTATAAAGATGGCTTTTAAACTAATTTTCTGTCATTCAAGATCCAGTAGATGCTGGCAATTTGTCCTTCCTCTCCTCTGCGGGGCGTTCGTGGCCTCGTGTTGTTGGTGCCCCTGGCTACGGGCAGCATTAGGGCAGATGCTGGTGCTGCTCTCGCAGCCCATCCTCAGAGCGAACCACGCAGCGGTGGCTCTCTGGTTTATGGCGAGTGTGGCAAACTACCGGGACAGATGGGAACCTACTTCTTCTTTGCCTGGTAGTTCTGCTTTTTCTGTTACGGGCAGGAGTAGATGGAAAAGAACCAACCTACCCCGCTCTTAAACTCCAAAGAGTAACCGCAGGAGAGGAGAGGGATTTAAAATAAAAAAACCCCCAACATTTTGATTTCTTTTTTCTTTTCAGGGTGGTATCATCCTGTAGGTGTTTGCTGGTGCATCTGCGTGTGCCTGATTGAGCTGCCGGTTCTGCTGCGCCCACCACCCGCTCCAGGCAGGGCCGCGACGGGGCGGCTGTTGCAGGAAGCTGCTCTGGTCGCTGCTGCTTTGGTACCATCCCCAGCCTGGTAATTTCCAGTGCCCTTTTCCTGGCTAAACCGTATTCCTGATACCCTTTCTCCTCATGCTATTTGGGCCTTTTTAAAATTATCCCTTACTCATTAAACAGCAGGTAATCAGGGAAGAATCCCAACTACAGTCTTAAATTTTAATGGGCAGGAAAATGTACTGACATCTTCAGCATCTTGGATGAAATCCTTCAGGAACCTGTGAAAGTCCTGCGTGCCATACACAGCAACGAAAAAACTGCAGTGTTTTACAGTCTCTGCTGAAGAAGAGAAACTGGTTTTGCCTGGAAGCTTCAGGCCGGACTCGTTTTCCTTGTCACCCTCAGGACATGCCCTTTGCCCAAGGTGCCCCAAGGAGCGTGCACCAGCATGGGCATCTCCGGTCCCTGCCGCTCCTGCGGGCGTTACGGCCACTCCAGGTGATGGGAAAACGAGACTTGGTAAATGACACCAAGTAATCAATGGTGACCAACAACAGTTTCTTGCCCCAGAGTGCTCAGAAAACTAAGCCTCCTTAGTAACCTAACGTTTTAAGGCAGTTAAAATAAAGGCTTGTATGATCTCTTTGAAGGATCTCTCTTGGAGATTATTTTTTCCGCTTCTACCAGTTTCATGCCAGAGTAACTCCGCTGGCACCAACAGTATTGTATCTAATTTACAAGCAATGTAAATAGAGAATGATGGCTTTTGCATATGGTCTTAGTTCTGTGTCTTTTAGTCCAACGTGAGTAAATTAAGGGAAAAGTAGTCTACCTTCTTGCCCTAGTCACAAATGCAATAAAAATCATTATTACAAAGCTAACCCAAAATGCCCCTACACATTGCTGACCATTGTTCTTTTCATCTAAAAGATTCAAATTCAGTTCCTTCTCGAAAGAGCTGGAAAACAAATGAAGCACGTGGAGAATGGACATTATTGCCTCATCATCGCTCCCTGCATGCCCGTTTCAGTCAGCACAGAATTCTAACGTTTGTCTGAATGGATTATTACCAAGATACACACATAATCAAGGTCAGATCAATCTAATCAGATAGTTTATCACTACATCTCTACCGAGTTAAAATATTTTCAAAAGCAGCAGAAACAGGACCTCGAAAATTCTGGAAAGAGTGAATTTTAGGCACTAAGTAAAGCTTCAGTGAGATGTCACTTTTCTTAGAATCACTTTCAGACTGTGATCCTTTGACTCTTCGTTCTGTAAACACAAGTTTGGCATTGAAATTTGGCCTTTATGAAAACAAGCCATTTCCGTACTTAAATTCAAGAAACAGTTTTTCAATAATTGTTACAATAATAAAAAACTCTCCTGTCCCATATTCATAAGCAAATGTATGCACTTGCAAAGAAGAAACAGATGAAACTTCAAGTGAGTAAGATTAGCCTGTTACCATCTCTGTTACTGGCTGGGGGGATGGAACAAACCTCAGAAATGACAAGAACTACATCAGCCTTGTAGTATTTTCTGCAGAGACAGTTTAAAACTTGCCTGGATCTGCAGCTGCACTGTGTGCTCTGTTCTACCTGCATTACGTTAGAGTGGCCTGAATGCCCCGGCACCAGAAGAGGCTGGAAGTAATGGCAAAGGTTAACACAGAGCAAGAACAACTTTGTGAGGCCCATTTTCCTTAGGTATGCCCTGTCCTATTGCTACCAAGAAACACCTAAACCATTGGCAGAAAGAATCCCATCATCCGTTCTGTGCTTTTTGAACATCAAACTTCTATTGATGGACATCCAAGTAAAAGAAAAACCTTTCTTTGAATGAGCTAAAATAGTTTCACTGCGAGGTTACACCTGGATCACTGAGAGATGAGCAGCTTCACTGCTTCATACACCAGAGGGTGGTGCTGCCATCGAGAGGGACCACAACAGGATGGAGAAATGGGCCAACAGGAATCTCACGAAGTTCAAGAAGGGGAAGGACGAAGTTCTGCCCCTGGGGAGGAACAACCCCAGGCACCCAGCTGGAAAGCAGCTTGGCAGAAAAGAACCAAGTTGAACATGAGCCACAAAGTTCCCTTGCTGCAATGAAGGCTTATGGTTTCCTGGGCTGCATTAGGCAAAGCGTGGCCAGCAGATCAAGGGAGCTGAGGCCACACCTGGAGTGCTGTGTCCAGTGCTGGGCTCCACAGTCCAAGGGAGACATGGACACACTGGAGAGAGTCCAACAAAGGGCCACAGGGATGATGAAGGGACTGGAGCACCTCACGTATGAGAAAAGGCTGAGAGGGCTGGGACCGTTCAGCCTGGAGAAGAGAAGGCTCAGGGGGGATCTCATCCACGTGTACAAACACCTGAAGGAAGGGTACAGAGAAGATGGAGCCAGGCTCTTCTCAGTGGTGCCCAGTGACAGGACCAGAGGCAACGGGCACAAACTGAAACACAGGAGGTTCCCCTGAACACCAGCAAACCTTTTCACACTTTTTCACTGTGAGAAGAAAGAACACTTTTTCACTGTGAGGGTGACTGAACTGGCACAGGTTGCCCAGGGAGGCTGTGGAGTCTCCATTCTTGGAGATATTCAAAAGTCGCCTGGACAGGGTCCTGGGCAGGTGGCTCTTGGTGGCCCTGCCTGAGCAGGGGGTTGGACCAGATGACCTCCAGAGGTCCCTTCCAACCTCAGCCAGTCTGTGATTCTGAGATTATACTTGAAATTTAGCGCAAAGGAGCCCTACCGCACTGAAGAAGATGGTCTATAGTTTTATGTGGCAGTGGTTTAAGTGGTTCCCTTTCAGTGTCTCTTCGTCATATGCCAAATCTTTGGCTCATTTTTATGACAGCCCTTGAGCAGCACGTGAGAAAGAAGTGTTAGGTTATTCACCACATCTATCTTATTATTTACAGCTAGTATTAAAATATGCAAAACATTTTACATTCTGAATATTTCTTAAGTTTTAGGATCTACTGTCTGCCACCCAAATTTCTACAATCCAAACTGTTAGTCTTGGAATCAAAATAGTGTATAGTTAGAGACAGTACTTTTTGTTAATTGCATGAGGACCAAATTAGCTTGGTTCTGACTGATACTAGTCAGCAAATCATGCTGATGATGCTATGCCAAGTAAAACTTTACAGCCTTTAGGTGGTAATATCAGAATCTTAAGTATGGAACTTCTTCATTACATCTATTAAATGCATGCACAATAAATAACCCCCAGATACAGATTGCATTGTTGTTACTTCATTTACACAAATTAATATTTCATCCCTAAAGTCCAGGGAACTATTTGCAGAGCAAGCGACTACCAGAGATGTATCCAGGATACCATTACGTGCCCTTGCATTTGTAGGGAGTGTAGTTTATTTGTAAACAGAGCCGCATGATATTTACCATTTTGATTTAAAAATGTAATACAAAGCAAACATTTTAAGTTTTATTTCACGCGATCCCTCTGTTCCCAAAAAAACTGTAGTGGCTTTATTTTGTTTCTTGAACTGTTATGCTCACAGCAGGAGTAAGAAAAATTAGGAACACAAATTTTTGCATGGAAAATGGGGCCCTTTTACTAGAAAAATTGGAATTTGAAATTACGTTTGTCATAAAAAAGCCAGCCGGTATGTATTCAAATTTGGAAAAAATATTCCAATGGCTAGTTTTTGTGCTAAGGAATATTTCATTTGTCATTAACAATGCTTACTTATCTGCTTAAATAATTTTTACAAAATACTGAAAGCAAATTAAACTGCATAATCTTTTTTGCAATGAAAAATATCACAATAATTCAATGCATACTGCTTTTAGAACAACAATGACATAACCCAATAAAATTTTAAATTTTAACAAAAATGGCCACAACTCTTTCCAACGTAGCAACTTCTTCTGATGTTAATATCACAATTAATTTCTAAGTTGTATACCCTTAAAACAGGGCCTTTGCATCAGAGGTGCTGACACAATCACACAAGAAGTCACACTGCAATAGAACAGCTAGTACACAATTCTCTATTCCAGTTGCCTTAATATTCAGGGTGTAGACCTTCCATCACATCAAAAACATGACAATTTCATTTGCTATAGCAAAAGCCGAGAGAAATGAAAGTGCAATATTACAAGTCTCTGCATGCATATTGGACTCTTTGTAACACCCTTCTGAGAAAAGAAGATTCTGAATGCTGTAACAATGGTAACTGTAGAAGACTTTAATGCATCCAGAAGCTAAAATTAAATAGCCTTCTGTGTCACAATGAGTGCTACAAACGTGAGCCTCCTGATGAGAATGACGCATACCAGGTCAAGACTTTTTATCACATCAGAAGCTTCACCTAGAGCTGCTTAAGGTCTTTTGGCTACAATTCAGACCCTTAAAAGACACAAACACCAGCCCGGTTGGTGTTTCTAAATAAATGTCAATAACAGAAGAAAAACAAAAGTGCTGAACTTATCATTAGATTTTTGTCACATAAAAATACACAAGTAGAAAATGCCTCTACCATACAAATAATTAAAATAATTGATGCATCTAATGAGCCAGGATCAGATGAAAGTATTAATTGCCATGACTTTTTTTTTAAACTTTGATTGTTTAAAATATTTAATGTCCACAATAATAAATTATACTAAAACAAAAGCAATGCTAGCAGCTAACGGCCAATACTAGGAAATGATGATGGCTCATCACTCTAGACAATTAAAAAATAGTTAATTTTATAACTCCATGGTCTATCAGTCATTAACTGCAATTGTACGTGACAATGTCAATCCTAACTATGTTTCAGTTTTAAACTGAGTCACAGAAGGTTGAGAGCACTGCAAAACTGGGAGTGCTCTGTCGGGGAAGGGGAGGGATGAGGGGAGAAATAAAGCAAGAGAGCTTTGCAATATGCTCTCGCTGACACCCAGAGGTTCTACACATTTCAGGTTTTGAATTGTACCTTTGGCTTTAATAGTACCTGTACTCCTAAACACCATCATTGGATGATGAGGGCGTTTAGGAGTACAGAGGGGGGGAGTAAATTTGGAAATACAAAGAGCATACTCAAAGAGCATGCTCTACTTGACGACTCTTCTTCCAGTTAATGACTGATTTTCCCCACAATCAAAAGGCTTCCTATTAGAATAACATTTCTCATGATTGTGTTGGTCTGAATAGAAACTTTAAGGAACCTGAATATTTCATCAGTACTGTGGCAAGAAACACATTTTTTTCTCCTAGTTTGGGTAATTCCTGCAGCACGTAACAGTCACTATGACTGCATCATACTGTGAATTACAACTGCACTAATTTAACAGAGTATAGCTTCAAATAATGTGGATATCTGATTTAAGAATCCACATTAATATTTCATGCATAACATAAGAGCAAGTGACTCTTTGTAGAATAAATGATTGTCTCCTGTAGCATTCTACATTTTCACAGAAATCACTAGCATTTTGACTAAGGACATAGGCAATTTTTTTCATTTTCCATACTCATAAGCAGGATGTTGATGATGATGTCACTTTGACAAGAAGTGCTTACAAAGTGCTAGTATTATATCCTGGCATTTATTAGATATTAATTCCAAGGATATTTTTAAATATATACATACTGTTCTTTTTACTTTTAAAGTAATTTTATTACTAATCTCTGATATTATAAAACTCTACTTTTAACCACTGATAGTTTCTAAATACAAAGCATGTGAAAAGTATGTTCAGTAATCTATAGCCTTTTAAATGAAAGGCATTAAAAATATTCCTTGTGGCAGAAAAGGTTTTATAGCAGGTCTTTTAATAGCTGCTTAAATTTTGTCAACATCAAACAGACAAGGAGAAATCTGAGAGGAAACTGGTAACAAGTTGGAAATATCTGTACACACCAAAATGCTATTCTTTTAACTTCGTAATTATATGTTTTTACAAAAATTACTTTGATCCATCAAATTGTGTTGTTCCCACTACGCAGACGTGCCAGTTATTTGACCATTATATTCTGCTGTTTCCATTTTGAGAATGTAGGGGATTATGCTGTCAATGGGAACATTTCCAATGAGACCAGTAAAAAACAGTTCCTCAGTAATGCTAGAGCTCATCAGCCTAAGTGCTGGCAGGCGAACTAGAATCCGGGCTAGCCTGAAAAAGAAGTTCAGTGGATTGTAAATACATATAATACCAGTTTAAAATACTTTTGTGGCTAAAGAACTGGATCTGCCTTTCATTATTACCGTAACTCATGAATGGGAGTAAAGAGGCCATTAAAACTAATCGAGCTACCATAAATAGAATAGTTACTTTTCTATCCTGCAAGTGAAATGAAAAGCCACCATCTTTCTCTGTGGTTTTCCAATGGAAAAGAGATAATAACGTCCTGTGTAGATACAACGTGTATATTCAAAAACACAATTCTCTGGGTCTGCTTTTGAAACTCCCAGCTCTGGAAGCACGTCATAGTCCAGGACAATGCTGAGACCAATGATATTCATACTGACTAGTAAGAAAATCTGCACAATTTTAAGAGTAAAATGCTTAATTAAAATTTAAACCATAAACAGCACAGTCCTCAGTTGTCTAGCAACTTAATGACAAACCACATAACAAGAATGGGTCTGGATGTGCATAAAAGGAAAGAAGAGAATCTGCTTCTGATGAGAAAAGGAATTTGGAGGGATGTGCTGTTACTCAAACATATTCCCAAACGCTGTGGGGTATTTATGTACCAGGATGTTAACAGACATCCAATATAATGATGAGATTGTATTGAATTTCTGGACTTCCAATGCATTTGAAATTTAGGACAGTGATGGAAGCATATCTGCTGTGTTTATATGGCAGATGTACATCACAACTGCCAAAATAAATAAATTTCCTGAACCAGAGCCAGGTAATAGCAAACCTGAGACAGCACTGAACACAGGCCTCTGGAAAATGTGTGAGTATCTATGGAGAAAATATATAACGTCCATTCTGATAATATACCGTATCTTGTAAACTTTAGGGGGAAATTGCAAAAATACTGTGATTCTGTGATTCAAGCTATGCTGCTGTTTTTGTGAAAATTATAACACTTGTGCCTCTGTGTCAATTTCTGCCAATGTTCAGTTGCTCAGAAATAATCAGATTTGTATTCTAAACTTATCTATGGGTGAGCCTGGGGATACAGACAATATCAATTAAAATAGAGGACATTATTTGGGAAATTTAACTCTCTGATTTTGTTCCTTGAGCCACTATTAAGAGAAGTAAGTATATGCAACAAATTCGGTATTTACTTTATGGCAGATGTCCAGCTCACACATCAAACCAGAATAACTGAACTGTACACAGAAGAAGAATGTGGGATTTGAGGGTATTTCTGAAGTGGAGAATCCCATCTTCGCCGCACTTAACAAGGAATCCTGATGCCCTTTCTGCTGCCCCACACAATGTTAACTCAGTAAGATCAGCACAAAAACCAGTTTCTGAGATGGGAGAAATGCTCTTTCTACAGGCTTGCTTTTTGGTTTGTTTTTTTTTTTTTTTTTTTTTTTTTTTTTTTTTTGTTGTTGTTGTTGTTGTTTTTTTAAAGTTACACTTCTCTCAGACCTTGCTTAAATGTATGGGATTGCATGCTTCTTTATGTGGGGACACCTTTCACGGTAAAAGAGAATTTGTTCTAGGTTATATCACTAGACAGTAGTTAGCATTTCCATTGTAGTGCACAGAATCATTATGTCGATGAAATTTAAAACACTTTTGATGGAGATTATTAGAAAATATGATAATTATTTCTAGCAAGTAAGAAACAGGTACAGTTGAGAGGTGAAAAAACAAGTTAGGTACTTTCAAAGAGAAGTCCTTGGAAATTAAAAAAAAAAAAACAAAGGAGAAAATAAGTAGGACATGGGAATTTGTTATAAACAGCAGCTTGAGTTTGTTACTCTTTCCCACATGTAATTGTTCTTGCTCCAAGGTTTATAAACTGACAGTTTTAATACTTTTCTGCATATGTAACTTGACAAACATTTAAAGGATGACAGTCACCTTTCATTATCTCAAAGCCTCTTTGACAACTAACTTGAAAAAGGAGGCAGTTTGAATTAAAGAAGTTTGAGGCAGCTGAGTCTTGAGACTTCTACTGAAGTAAGTCTGTTCACTTTTCTAAACATGGCAATGAGACTCAAAGGAAAAAAAAGAACTCAGACAAAAAAAAGTACTCAAGTTTAATTTACATGGAAGAAGCTAGACAGCTATTCTTGCTTCTACCTATCTTTAAACAAACCTGCTTGCTTTTATGAACAAGGTTCTAGTTCCTTTTCCTCAATAGTCAAAAAAGAACAGGTGTCAAAAAGGAAATTTTTACATCAATTCTCTTATTTTATACTTTTGCCAGCTACGGCCCACAACATTACTTTGGGTACTATAGACAATAAATACCTATAAGTATCTTCTGGATAGGTTTTTTGTACATAGTCCTGCAATTCCATCTGTGCCTTCTCCTGGAATTTTTCTATTTGGGTTGAACTGGTCAGACCAGGGTGATCTAAAGAAACAAAACATTTCTATATGTCGATTGTTTCCCTATACATTGTGAAATATATGTAGTTATAAGACTCTCGCATTTAATTTCATTTAAATATTTCTCCTGTACTGTGATGCTTAACACGTTAGCTGTATAACGGAAACCACTCAATTGAACATTTGCTTCCTGGCTGCAGAATTATCTTGTGCACTTCTGTCTCTACAGCTGTGTGTATTCACAAGAAAGCAGAAAAAGATTAAGCCTGTAGGTAGGTACCAGGCATTGACTCCCCTAGTTTTTTTTTCTAACTTTGCTTTTTAAAATGTGTTTGCCTCTGGGATTTCGACTAGCTATGCCGACAGAGCAGTATCTAGGGTTGTTTTCTTGACAGATCAATTTCTTGACCTTCCCAAGTCCATCTCATGTTTTAATTCCAGCTGGTTCAGCTCCTCAAAGACAGTGACGTGATCAGAAAAAAACAGAAAATACCACATATCTGACTGCCCAAATATCTTCAGTGTTGTGTTCCAGCTGCTCTTCACTTGAAACAGTACAGAGCTAGCTTGAGTTTGGAGTTTCTTGCTCCTCCAACTTGAATAAAAACCCTAATAAACCTAACTCTAGTGGTACAATCTGCAAAAAAATTTTAAAAGCAAATTTCAGAACACAAATATCTTCTAATTCAAGTAAGTTTTATTACAAAGAGAAAAATCATATCAATGCAAAAAAACCCCAAACCCCCCAATAACAAGATACTCCTTTTCTTTGTATTTTGTTAAATTCAAAGTGGTAAACACCTTTGAATTAAAAGTAAATAAATTAACATTTCTGAGCAAGAGTTTCCCTTTCTGTGTCCTAGAAACATTTCTCCGCCTTTGCTGAAGAGACTGTCACTTCCCATTTCTTTAAGGTCCTTACCTTATCATTCCAGAAAATCTAAAGTGTCGTCTTTGAGTGAATTCTCATATCTCATAAACACTTGATCATGCCTTAGTTGTTTGCTGTCATTTTTTTGTTAACAAATGGACAATAGCCTGTTTACATTTAGTTTTGGAAATTTTGTGGAAGTTCCGTATGGAATACAGTGGTATTTCTGCTCCTATTTCAGCGATCCCTCTTATGAGCGTATTAAAAATATTAAAGGTGAAGCCAATTGCTTTTTGTCACTGTGAGAATGTACTATCTCTAATCCTTCCTGCCATTTACTTCACTAATATTGCTAGAACACATCCCAGATAACTTTACTCATGGATTCTCAGCTGAAGATAATTGAGAGTCTACTCTTCTAAGGTGGGTGTACAGGGAATACCTGATATGTTGGAACAGTAAATAACATGGATACGTTGCTCTAAAGTTATTTTTAAAACACATATTATTTGTGATAAAAACACATTTGTGATAATTCATTATGGAATAATTATTTTATCTGCAGCTTAACGGATCAGTGTCATGTCAAGGCATTAGTCTCATTAAAAAAATGCTACAACATTACCATATGAATGCTTATTATTTAAAAATATATGGTTACTAAATTCCTTACCAGGACTAAAGAGGACTATAGCTTTAAGGTATGCATATTCATATCCATCAATATCAAGCTTGGCCATGCTGTTACAGAACTCCTGAAGTTTCCAGATGTGTTCCATGACTTGCTTTATTCTGTCTCCAGAAAGTTTATCTAGAAAAAGATATTGCTTACAATTTCATGTGAGCTCAAGTATATCTGATATATTAACCAATATCCTTTTAGAAAACAAGTGACATTTTAAAGTCTTTTCTGTCGTTTGCTATCTTAAAACCACTTAACATATAAGGATGGACTGAAAGATTATGGAAGCGAGGATTTATAAAGCTGAGTCAGAGACAGGGCTAGCAAACAGGACGTTAACTCTTTTTCATAATTTGCCAGTATAGCATAATCTGCAACACCAGTCTTACTCCAGTGATGTACTGTTCTGAGCACAGACTCTCAAATTCCGGTGAATTGTTCTACAAATGGCTACAGTGATTCTGGGAACGAACAGAAACACGAAACAGATGCTCTCATGCAATCCTAATTTTCAGTTCAAACAGTACTGAGTTCGCTTTTCCAGAAGCGAACAGAAGAGCAGTAATGACAGTGCTAGTTTTTCCTCTGCCTGTACTTTTAGAAGCAAATTCTTCATTTACTGTGGTAAGTATTTTTTCCTTCTGATGAGGTAAATTCACTCAAATACATGTACACAGATTCTTCCATTATTTGAAACATCACATTCCGTGTGTTGATTTAAAAAAAAAAAAAAATCTTATATTATTTGTGAATAAGTTGCAATTGAGTGGTATTAGCTGCTCAGCAAGGGAGGGAGAGATTTCTCTTTTGGTAAATGTACCTTCTCTCTGACTGCATATCTGCAGGCTAGTCAAAGAATGAAAACCTTAGAGATTACTTTAAGACAAATCTTTGAATTCATAATTACCATTAAAAAACTTCAGACATTAGTTAATTTACAAGGGATAAAACTTTTTCTTGAGAAACACATTAGAATTGTTTTATTCCAGTTGATCTCTAATATTAATATTTCATGGGATTATAACTTAAATATTTTTCCTTTGTCTGTACAGCTAATAGCGTGTATGATTGCTTAGACCAGCGTGCCTTAAACTGAATCATGATTATTTTACATATTTTCTGAAACTGCAGTAAAACGATTTAACGGAAGAAACATTTTTTGCACAATGTCTTGAAATAAGAATGAAAGCATAATCTACATTTCTAAAATTCATGAATATATAAGAGGCCTTAGTTACTCAAGATGGATCAACACAGCCGTGATGTAATGTTGTCATTTCTATATTAAGTGGGAAACCATGGTACAGAAATACTCAGGAAAAGTGAACCTGAATTCCAGAGTTTCCAAATAGGCTCATCACTAATACGTTTCCTAGATAAAGTTCTGAAATTTCTTCACTTTGTTTTCAATTTTAATGATATAATACACAATATAATATGATAATTTTGCAGAACAGATAAATAAAACAAATCATTACCAACTCATATTAAAACAAAACACCCTCTTGTCTTGGCCAGTCTCAGGTAACACAGTATGACTAGAAGGACAGGTTGTAGAACAAATTTTTTTTTTTCTTTTTTGAGACATGGAAACAGAAGTGGAGTCAGCTTAAGGCTGTAATAGCCCCACCATTTACTCCTCCACAAACTCACTGCTGGGGGTGCAGATGGAATAGACAGCTCTATTTATTCTGATGGAGATACAACTCAAAACCTAACTCTGTGCAGAACATACAAGCTGCACGTTTCCCTGTTGGTCTTTAAAGATCTTGCCTCTCTCTCTGTGCAGGAAACGAGCATCAGTTTGTTGTATTTTGAGGGCTGTCCAGGCTCTCTTAACTTCCAAAAAAAAAAAAAAAGCCCCATATTCATTATGAAAGCATACTATCCATTTAAGAATCAAATTTCTGTCTAATTTACTTTATTGTAATTAAGCTAATAGAGTAAATTTAAAAAATGTACTTTACTAGGACTGAAGGATATTAAACATTTTTTCAGATTATCCACTTCTGTACATTTTATAGTTCTACAATCAAGTTTTACTCTCCTCAGTGAAAGCCCGTTTTGCAATTTTTGCTGTGTGCACAATAAAGGCACCACAAAAAGCATTAAACAGTACCAAGCAGTATTCTGTAGCTACTTTTAACTCACATTAAAATTTAAGCTAGCTTTCATGTAACGTGCTGTATTTGCAGTTTAAAGCTGCTAGTATTGGTTTTTTCCTTCTATTAAAAATGGCAACTTATTCTGGTGCTAATCAATCATATTGACTGGGAGCATCCTGAAAGAAAAGAATGAAAAAAAAGCAACCATAACAGATTATCATCCATGCTAGATATAGTCATCATTATCAACAGGTCAACACTGCATTAAAAAATAAAATTACATCAATCTTCTTAAGAGTGTCAAGAAAATAGGTTGTTTAATGCTTCAGAGGGTACTTCAAAATACATTAATTGTTACTGCATTGTAGCAGTATTCGAAACCACTATACTTGCAAGAATATTCTTGTTGTGATACTTGGCAAATGCTATAGTTTTACACTGAGGAGTTCTGCAAGGAAAAAATTCTGGTGTGGTTTGGAAGACGACATTATTCTAAGAGGAAAAAAAAATACATCTGGCTAGGAGGAAAGCTCTGTGAGCACACCCAACTTCAGGATGTACTTGTCTTTCTCTATACTGCCAGTCAGATGTAGAAGACAGGAGAATACGTCCTGCAGCCCTACCCCCATTTGTTCTATGGGCACTTCTGTCCCACAGAGATCTTTGTGAGGTCAGTTCAACAGAAGTCGTAGATCACCAGAGGAAAGGCAATTATGCAAGAGAAGGCTTCTCCTTCCCCTGGATCCTGGGGAACAGTTCTGCCACCGATTAGGAAATGCCTCGTTGAGAAACGCTAGACAAATGTCCCCATAGTGTTGACAGGACTGAGCACGTCTAAGAATCAGACACTGAAAACATACCTTCCTGAATGCTGTTCTGGAGATGGTTGACAATAGCTGCAAGGATGGTGGACAGGCTCATGACCTGGGCACACTGTGCCAGGCCCAAGGTGAAGAGCTCATTCCAGCAGGCACGCACCAGGCTGGTGTTACAGTCCTGCCTATGAGGCAACAGAAAATCAAACAACTGTAGGTGGCTTTCCTATCAGGTTGGTATTATCCTATGCGTAATTATGTTAATTATAACAATTAATAATAAGGATTAATGTATTGCAAACCACTTTACTAAGAGGCATGTATTAGCATATTACAAGTATATCAAAAAGCAAAAAGTGATAGGTCGACTACAGGAAACCATTTCAGGTTATTTGTAAAATGGTGCTCACCAGTTCTTTACCAAGATATATTTCTACAAATTAAATGCTCGCTTTTGATTTGGCTTTAGCTTCTGTAGCCGCAGTAACATCAGATATTGTAGTTATCCCCTCCTCTGCCATCTTCTATTTTATTCCTCAAGAAGGAGAATATTGCATAGTCTTCACACATTTTAAAGAATTCATTAAAAAAAATAAACAATATCATAACATAAAAATTGAAAATAGCTGAAAAGTGTTCAGATCAGTGTTTAAATTCATTAGAAAGCAAACTGTTCAACAGGATATGCGCATTTACCCAAGAGCTTGAAATGCAGGTATGGACCTAGCCCAGTGCATAGAGAGGAAAAGCAGTCGTGATGCTGACTCACAGATGTAGTGAACATTAAGGTACTCTGGCATTGGACTGGGCATGGTCAGCTACAAAAAGAAAAAAAAAAAAAAAGGGTACGGTACAATATATGCAGTTCAAACAAACCAATTTTTATTATCCATGAAATAACCAGCAAAAACACTGAAACTACTCTTACAGTCTGTCATAAACAACTGTGTGACCAGGAATTGTCAGAGGAAAACTGTACTAAATAACTCATTGCAATTGGCAAGGAATGCAAAATGGGAATAAGAGACAAGAAATTATGTGGGAGAGAGCTCAAATGTTTCCTTTTAAAATGTTTTAACATTCATTTAATAATAATTAAATCTATAGATTTAATTGCTCTGTGGAGTGTTGGCTAGCATGACAGTGCTATAGAAGATCTTTTAAAACTTTTTAAAAAGAGACAAAATCTAAAGATTTAAAATGGGAAAGTCACGTAATAGGACTCTACAGTCACAAAACACCATTAGTGGGAATAAGCAGGTTATGATAAAAGTTTGACTTCATTAAGTATTACTTATTTCAGTAATGATCTTTGTATTTTTTGGCAATTTGATTACAGCAAGATGAACAGCCTTATTGTTTCTCACACGCTGTTTATCGACATGTGTGTGTTTGTATTCAATTGAAGCTGAAGCATCTCCAAAATGCAAGACCTTTTTTCAGTGGTTTAACCGTAAGCATCTAAGGCGGCACTGTAACCTCTCTTTATTGAAGGAGCCTTTTAGATGAAAGTTTTACACTATGTAGAATTATAAATTAATTAATCATGACATCATACTATATGGATGATATGGAAAGTGATTATCAATGAAATAAATTTTAAAGGATCCTTCTGTCTATGAAAAGGTCTTATGAAATAATGCCTATACTCTTTAGATACAGCACGTGGAAGGTGAAAATTGTATTAGAAGCTTTGTAACAGCAGATGTTATCCTAGACTGTATTGCCAAAATTAAATATAAGAATAAAGAAAACATCGTAAACTAATTTTGGGTTATGTCTTTAGTGTTAGTTTGTTTAGTAAGACATTTAAAGAAGCACATACCTTAAATGTGACATGTGTATCTGTAAGTAGGGGTCCTTCCACTTCAATAATTGGTGTTGACTGATCTCTACTAATTACATGAATATTCCCTCCTCCTGTAGGATCCATCCCATCTGCCAAGTTATGAGCTGCTGTACCATCTGTGGTATTAAGTGCTTTAGCCAAAGTATCAAATGCCCTGGAAAAAAAAAAAAAAAAAAAAAAAAAAAAGAGTAATAAACAATGAAAGAGTGCTTCCTTACATCTTAAAAAAATAAATCAGAGTAGTGGTCAAATTAAACACTATAAAGCATTTCCACTTAGAGGTAACATATACAGGATCTGTTTACGCTAAGACACGAGGTCAGACTTTTCATTACAACCTGGCCCCTCTGTACTGTTTGGACATTAATAGAAGGAACAGATCTGCCCACATATCGCTGGTAAAAGATCTCACCTGTAAGAGGGGAACTTTCTACTACTGTAAATCCAGCTCTAATAGTTTTATGCTAGTATTTGTACTAGCAAAAGGGTATCCTACACTTACCATTCACTATCCCCTCCTTCTCACCTTGGAACATTTAAGAGATCACGTGAGGATTACAGGCCAGACGCACCCTGAGGAGCACCCTGCCGTCCCTGTACTTGATGTCCAATTTCTTGGAACAGTGGAGAATAGCGTGATTCTCTTCTAGACAATGTGCCTGAATTTCCTTTCCCTTAAGCTGAGATACGGCCAGACACTCCTGATCTCACAATATAGACAGAGCCTTACAAACCTTATGACAGTAAGAAGAGACTGGTCCCTGGACTCCTCTATACTCAAGCTGTAGCTAAGCCATTGTTGAAATAAGGCAGTGTAAATTCCCTTCATATGAGAACAGAGCTTAAATTTAAAGAAGGATTTTGTGCTCCAGTTTCATACCAGTGGACAGTATTATGGTGTAGTGCTGTTTTGCCCGTATTTTTGTCAAGAAGTTGGGGTGGGGGCAGGTGTTGAATTTTTTTTCTGTTTTAAAGAAAGAGTACAAGGTTGACATAAGTCAAAGTTGCAGTGTCAAGTATTTTTAAATATCAGTTCACTCACTTGAAGAGTTTAAATAAAAGCCTTAAGACCCTGAAGTTAAGCTCCTCTTAAAAATCTTCTACTTGAGAAACAATGGACAGTTTTGAGGACAAGTATTTTTCTTATTTCACTATAATGCTAATTTCTGTTGTCCTTTGACCACCCCCCACTCCCCCTGAAAAATCCCCAAACAAAAACCCCACGCACAAAAATCTCAAGCTCTGCTGGAAACTTTAAGATTCCCAGTTCTCTCATTAATAAAGATAAAGACTTCAAAGCCTTTCTAAACATTAAAAAAAAAAAAAAGTTCATGAATCTTAGTTTAACTATATGTTCCTCAGATTACCAGCAGGTATTATGGCATTTTTTTTCCCTATTCTCTCCCCCATCCCAGCTCAGGGGCAGTGAGCGAAGGGCTGGGTGGTGTTCAGCTGCCGGCTGCCTTAACCACAACACCCCTGAAGAGCAGGGTTAAGGGCATGAGCAGTGCACGTCCATGTAACAAGCCTATCAAATAAAACAGTACCAAAGTGTTGCTATTCTCAGAGTCTCTCAAGGTGACAAACTAGTCATTTATTATTTTACTGGGTATGAAATCTGGTCTAGCTTCAGAACACTACATCTAAAATGCAGGACACCATTCTTCACAAGAGGACAACGGCCAAACCTGGATTTCTAGAGAACTGTTACTGTGTTTCAAAGGAGGGGGCAATCTCTACTGCACGTGGTGTCACAATGCCAAGTTACTCCAATGAATGAGTGTTAAGTATATACCATAAAGAATACAAATTGCTAAATAAAATGCAAATATAAAGGCATACCGTGTAATCTCACTTGCGGATTGCTCTTCTTGTTGAACTTCAGAAGTATCTCCATTATTTAGTGACTCACTGAGATTAGCAAGAGAAGTTACAACATTTGCTAGTGTTCCTAAAGCACCCTGGCTTGTTTCAGCCTAAAGAGGAAGAACCATATTAGTAGATCAAAATAATAGGTGACGTATCATACATAGGTTTTTCCCATTTTTAATCTTTGTGTTCTTTTGCCGTTATGTTCCACCTTCTTCCTCCTGAACACCTACAGGAAGAACAATAGCTCACAATGATCTTTAAACCCTCTTGTAATCAGCAACCCTATCCCCACCTGACATACCACGTGGGGAAATGCCTGTGGCTGACCTTTTGCAGAAATATGCCCACGAAAAGAAATCATGTTCCTCTTCATTCATAAAGATCTTCAGACTTAACCCAACCTTATCTTTTCAAGAGGAAGAATTATTTGTGTCCATGTACATAACTAAAATAATCTGAACAAATAAATATATATGTTCAGAACTTAACTGAAAGAATACCTTGGAATCAGCAGCTAGGAGGACTGTACCATCATCCCTGATCAAAGGCTGCTGAATATTCACAAGCATTCCTGGATCAAGAAGACCTGCCGATCTGTTCAAAAGCATAAGGCATCTGACAGTCAATGGTATTTTACATTAAACAGAAGAATGGGTAACAACCTATGTCAGAATAAAAGCAATTACCAATTTTTAAATTAACAATTTATGGCAGCTCAGAGTTTATTAATCAGAACTTAAGTCTTTCTGAAACAGTTTGCAGGAAGTAGCTTGAAAGACAGAAAGACTAAAATACATTTTCCTTTCCTGTGCAAAAGCAATGACAACTTCCCGAATAGATACCCTCTCATTTGCTTTTCATGCTGGTTTATTCTGTCTTCTGTTCTCAGAAGTCACTTAATAGCTCTAGAGTTACACATTAGACTTTGGAGGAGGATGTAATTGTGCATTACAAGTTAGACGATGGACAGCACTGAGGAAGAAAGTTATGTCAAGAAAATATATTTTACATGCCATAAACAGTCATGTAATCAAGGTCTGCATAAAATCTCTGCTGCCTTTACTTCTGCTGCTTTTTGACCAAACATCATTTCCTTTTGCTGTATCTAATTTAGGGAGACAGTGGGAAGTCTTTGCGGTCAACAAGGATAAGTTTATTTGTTACTTACACAATGCTCGCAATCTCCGTAACCCAATACAAACGCACACATGACAGGTTCAGACCACAGGGAATTTAGAGTTTAAGGGCTCTGAGGCTAACAACTAACATTGCGAAGTACCACAGGCAGCAAATTATCATGCATTATGCAAATCTGAATCCTACATAAATAACAGAGAGTCACACTTAATGACTATAATATTGTTTATAGGACTGTAAGAGATCTGTAGCTCAAGGAAATCTCAAAGAAGGAAATGTGTCTGAGCAGTGCTTATGAACAATATGACTTGCAAATGAGAACACTGAAAAACAATTTTCCAAGAAATCTGCAGCCCAATCTTCCTGAGTGTCATTTGTTCCACAAAGAATATATAAAAATTTAAATACATACATAAAAAAATGAATATTGAGATCCAATATCTTTAGGTAGCCATTATCCACTCACAAACTAACTGGATCTACAGTTTTAGAAGTGTGATATTTAACCTAGAGCTCTTTTTTATTCTATTTAGAGAAAGACAAATCTTGGCTCTAGCATTTTCACACCCACTGCCTACGGAAACAACTGAGAGCATAGGAACCATCCTGGAATATCTTCCATATAGTAAAAGGACGTTGCTGTTGTTTTGCCGCTGTTGAAACCGGTCTCTTGGAATCTGACTCAGCAGTCACTGCAGTCTCTTTTAGTACTGTCTTTAGGAGAAGAAAGACCAAGTCTGCCATTTGCAGATTTGATTTCAGAGAAGTGCTAACCTGAACGCGTCACAGTCTAAGCCTACATGCTTTTTTTCTTGAATATCGCATATTTGCCCTGCCTGTGCTTTGCCTGGCTGGACAAGAGCCAGCTCTGAACTGGAAACCACCCAGCCGTACTCAGACATAAAAAGTTTCACGAGAAGCAGAACAATCTAGGTTGGCCATGGTAATGGAAACATATTATTTGTGAATTGTCATTTGTCTTACTGGCCAGTCTGGCCTCAAACCACGACATCGGTCCAATTCTTTAGAGCAGAGGGGAAAAAAAGATTATAAGCGTGCTGCAAATATGGACAAAGAACCTTAAACAAGACCTGTTAAACAGAGGTACTCACCGCGTCCCATCCTTATCTGCCACAAACGTTGGAGTTGCTATTAGAGGGCTTCGTAGGTCTTTTCTGATATAGATTTTTTCAGTGGAAGCTGCACAGTTGGTTGGTTTTTCACGTTGCACATCAAAAGGCTTTCTTTCACTTTGAACCGCTGCATAAAGACAGAAACATGCAGATTTGAAAGAAAATAATTCAACTGAAAAATACAAAAAGAAAATAAATTCTCACAGTAGGGCTTCAGTTTGCACTGTTATGATCGTGTATCAGCTCAGTGCAAAACTGGAAATTTAATATGAAGACTGAAGAAATACAGGCTCCATTTTTACTATAGCTGTGATTATGTACATTTTTTAACTAAGAAAGTTGCAGATTTATTCTTTGCTTTAAGTTTTGATGAACTGGAATCAAAGCTTGCTATTTCATTAACATTTAATAAGACGGAACATCCTACAAAATGTGTTTTCAAATTGGCAGGGTTTTGTTTGTTTGGTGTTTTTTGGTTTTGTTTGGTTTGTTTGTCTTTTTTTACAGGTAAAGCTATACCTAAATGTCAGATGCCATCATACTCTGGATGATTCAAAATAACGCAAACCCAGAACTAACCCAAAAAAAGTCAAGACAGGCAAGCTACGTGAGAGACCCAGGTTAATTCCCTGGGAGACAAGTCTCTGCATGACATGCAATTCACTCACATCCATTCATTCCACCCCCTTAGGGACGAGTGTCCCAAAAGTAACCTTTTCAGAATTTAAAATATTTCTACTTCATAACTGGAAGATAATAATAAGCTCAGTCTCCAATATGCCAAACAAGTGTGGTAAATCTTTCAATGAAAATACTAGGAAACAGTAACTTTGTAATTTTCAAGGAAGTGAAAATGCATCTTTGTAATATTAAGGTATGATTTTAAACAGATTACTACAAGTTATCTAGAATTTAAGTCGCTACACTTTACAAGGTCCTCTATAGCTTGGCATAACATTTGACTGCATCCATTCTTCACCGAAAATGAGGACAGTAAAATGAACAAAAAACTATGAGGATATCCCTTCCCTGGAGGTGTTCAAGGCCAGGCTGGATGGGGCTTTTAGCAGCCTGGTCTAGTGGGAGGTGTCCCTGCCCAGGGCAGGGGGGTTGGAACTAGATGATCTTTAAGGTCCCTTCCAACTCTAACCATTCTATGATAAGACAACGAATTTTTAAAAGTGCTGTACTAGTATTAATTCTCACAATACTTTGCAAATATAAGGCATAATAGAAATGGAGACAGCATTTCTGTGCTATTCACTATACCAGTTGATCATACAGCAGTTACTGCTTGAAAAGATTAACATTATTAACAAGCAAAGAAAAAAATTCAACCCTCCTCTATAGCCCTTTTGAATGTAACAGTAAAATACCTGGATATGTCTCTCTCTGCCCTCATAACCAGCAAGAGTTATTTAGTTCCTGATTTTATTTTTGCCAATATTGTTACTGTCAGCAGAATTTAGGGGCTTAAAAGGAGGTAGATCCATTTTGTTGGCTTGATGGATACATAAACATTAATCAGAACCCTGACGCAATGCCCAGTAAAGTCAGTGAGCATGTATCTTAGTCGTATTGGAATAAGAAAGGTTTAGCTTCTGGAAATGTAGCATTTCTCTTGTACACATTTCCCCCTATACTCAGCACAGTGTGTAAAACACAGCAGTCATCACTACAGGTCTGGAGTTCCAGAGGGCAAATACAACAAAAATCTTCCTAGTTACAGCTTAAAGTTCTGCCTCCCTTGAATTCATTGGTTGTAACTGATCCTGCCTAGATCAGAGTGGAAAAGTATTTCTTGCTTCATCTTAAATTCTCCATAAATTTACCACAAAACAACCAGATAATAAGCTTCACAAAGTGCTGGACTGAAGAAGCAGAGGTGCTATACACTGGAAACAAAACACATTGAAAGAGGTGTTTGGATGCTAGCAGTGGAACTGCACAAAGCACTGCATACAAATATGAAAGTATACTGTATAAAGTATGACAGTTTATACAATGCCTCATTATACAATGCTCACAAATGACTAATATAAAAATTTAAGAAAAAAACATCCATGCATCAACACAGAACATTAAATTTATGTTCATCCATGTTAAAATATTGTGTGTTAGAAACATAGACTGTGTTTGTAACATGCATTCTAAGTGAGGCTCTAACCAGGCTCCTCAAAGACTACAGTAGTATGAGACATGGTTCCAAACACATCACTACTGCACCATAAAATGGTGATGGAAGAACGGTACGGCTAGATGCTCTGGTCGCCGAAAGTTCCGTTTCCTTCAAGCAGCAAACACCGAAAGAGAGAACACACTAAAAAGTGGTAGTCCACATTTTTATTATTTGGTAGGCACGGTATCACATTGGGTACTTAACACTCACATTCCATTTTCATGCCCATCTCTAGACATTTCTTAAGCCTACAAAACTGGCAGCGATTCCGATGGTGTTTATTGATGATACAGTCCTGGTTGCTACGACAACTGTAGGTCAAATTCTTCCTCACACTCCTTTTAAAGAAGCCTTTGCATCCCTCACAACTGACAGCACCATAGTGACGACCTAGGAAACATATATATTGTTATCAGATGGAAATTACTTACATTTTAGCATAGAAATATTTGTCTTAAGCAAGTAAAACACTGTAAAAGTTACGCTTTAAATTTATTTTGTATTCTTACCATCATTTTGGACCATGAAAGCATTGTTAAAGTCTTACGGGATGTTTCTTGTTTACCTATTGTCAGGGTTTTTTGGTAAGAGTAGCTTTGGGAGAGTGGAGAGAAAAGAGGAAGGTTAAGCCTATTTCCGAACGAGACGCCTGTGAAACGGTTGTTCCCATTCTAGACAAGTACAGATGCAATTCTATCTGCTATTACAGATTATATGATACGTTAAAAGAACACGCAGGCTAAGAGTTTAAGTAATTTCAGATTGTGAGTAATTTTACAATAAAATTTGAAATGCCGTCTTAATTATAAATTCTGGCAGTATTTTAACACTTAAAAAAATAAAAGAAAGCAAGACAGAGAGACAGTCTTCTACGTAGCATGAAAACACAGTCCACTTCCTCGGCTAATGTAGAAATTTTACCTTGTAGACTCCTCGTTACTGCATGGATCTGAAACACCGAGGATTCACTTGATCTCTACTTGCCTTTTTCTGTGATAGCAAAGGACCAAAATCTACTGCGAAGCCTTTTAAGTTTGTTAGAGAGCACTATGAAGTGTTTTCCTGGCACAGGTAGACTTTTCTAGGCGACATGTTTATTGCATGGTTGCCCATGGCCGTGAGGAACCAGACTAAATGCTTCAAATAGCTTCTTTCAGTTACCAGTAGCTATTCAATCATTATTTTCTCTTTCAGCACATGCTGAATCATCATACGCTCCAGTTTAAGTACAAACTAATATTCTTCCAAGCAGAGTTGAACTATGCTATGTGTACAGATACAAAGCATAACATTATCTTTTTCTATTTTAGACACAATTGCTTTTGCCATCAGCATGGCTAAAATCACGGTTAAAATACACGAAACCTCCTCCCTTCATCCCAGTCATCCTTTCAATCAAGTTTCTTGAATACTGCTTTCTATGCTTCCTTACCTGATGCTTTATCGCCACAGACTACACAGTATTCTACTACCTGGGGCCGCTGAACATCAGCTTTTCCCAGCAAACGTTCCACCGAAGCAGAGTCTGTCACTATCTGAAACAAAATTCCATGACAAAACAAGGTAATTAGCCAGTATTTTCTTCTGACATGAAAGTAAGGAGCTTTGCCTACAGAACAAGCCTGGTGCATCAACTGAGAAGAGGTGGCTGAATTTGAGCATAAGTATGACGTGGAATGAAATTAACTAGTATAAAATACAAGTTAATGTGAGTTTTTACTGTCAACAGTGAGACTGTTGAAACAGTCATAGCAAAACAAATTCAAAATAAAACTCCTAGCTTTGTTCAGTACAAGTAAGTTTCCTCACTTGTGCAGTCAATGGTATTCTTCCCTTGCAATTACTCTCAAGCAGCTGCTATATTTTAGCCAGAGATGGTTGCATTTCAGACGCTGTTCCTATCTATACTTTCTCTAGCTATTAGGGGTATACGGTTCAGAGGGGACAGCCTGAAACTGAGATCCATTATAAAAACAGTTTAGCTTCTGAAGGCCTTGGATTCCAAAAATTCTGTTCAGAACATAGCACTTAACCCAGAAAAATTAAAAAACCCCAACACCCCTCTGTAACATACGATAACCCATTCAGCATAGTAAAATACATTTTAGAAGACTATTAATACAATTTTTCAAATATTTATGTAAGAATGATACTTCTCTCTGTAATATATTCCCTATTGTAATAGTAGCAATAGGGACCAGGCACCTT
This sequence comes from Chroicocephalus ridibundus, assembly GCF_963924245.1. Lineage (NCBI taxonomy): Eukaryota > Metazoa > Chordata > Aves > Charadriiformes > Laridae > Chroicocephalus > Chroicocephalus ridibundus. The sequence continues at coordinate 8,780,713 of NC_086293.1, read as the reverse complement.
TTTTTTTTTTAATATAGATTATTGTTTATATGATTTGGTTTGCAAAGCTCCCATTGGTCAGGATTATGCTCAAGATCCACAAACAACTATAACAAAGGACAGCTTCTGCTCCAAAGAGCTTTTACTGCAATGTCCTGATACTACATTGTGAACGTAAGTTTGCGCAGATGAGTTATCTCAGTGTATCTGTGAATCTTGAATGGACCATCTGAAGTCCTGGCAATCCTCACAAGCACCATCTTGAGTATTTGCTTATGTCTTTAGAATTTTAATGAAAACACACAACAAGGGGTAATGAGCGCAATGGAATGCACGAGGAACTTGAAGACAGGAGGATTTATGATTGAGTAATGAAGCCTATAATTACTATGGTCTAATCCAAGTCTTTAGAAAACTATTGCAATTTGTCTTAAAGCAATTATAGACTTAAATAATCTAAAAATCAAAAACTCTAAACCAAAATCTATGGTCTACCTCAATTACTCTATTTACCTGAATTCTGCCTGGCACAATGTTGTCCGTGGTGGTAAAGATCAGCTGTTTGGCATTAGATGTCTCAGGTGCTGCCAATATCACCTTTCCTGCGCCAGTTCCATCTGGACTGGCTAAAATAAACTGTTGCTTTGGAGACACAGCTGAGTCTACTGCTGTCACTATTTGGATTTTTTGACCTGTTTGCTGATCTGTCACAATCTGTAAAACACATTGAAGAGTTTTATGAGCCACAGTAAACTTTACATTTTAAAACCTTTCATTCTGTCTCAGAATTATATGATACTCTCTGCTAATTGTACTTGTTCTTTATTATTTTGTTATTTGTACATTTATGACACTGGTGTGAAGTTATTGCAGCTACCTACATAAGCGCAAAACAATAAAATCAAACCAAATATGTATGTATATAATATATATGTCTCTACATACCTACCGCACAGATGGAAAATACTAGACAGGGTTGTGAAAAGTGCGAGTCTGTTAATAATGAAAAGATACAGGTAGATCTTGTAATCACATTTAACTGTTTAAAAGGAGTGGGATATAGCAAGTCCCAGACAGAACAAGCACAAAATGTATGTAATGTTAAGGACTGCAGCTGACAAAGGGCAGGTATATATGCAGAGTACACTCTGCCTAGTGAGACAGCATCACAGAAATTTTATAGAACCATAGATCTCGAGTTGTAAGGGACCCCTAAGGATCATCTCCAACTCGCTGCTCCTCACAGGACTACCTAACACTAAACCATATGACAATCTTGGTGCTCTGGCCACTTCCCTGGGGAGCATACTCAGCAACCGACCACCCTCTCAATGAAGAGCCTTTTCCTAACGTCCAACCTGAACTCCCCCTGGTGCAGCTTCATTCCATTTCCTCGTGTCCTGTCACTGGTCATCAGAGAGAGGAGATCAGCCCGGCAACAGGGCAAGGAGCAACGGTCACAAACTTGAACACAGGAAATCAAATCTCAACATGAGGAAAAACTTCTTTGAGGGTGCCAGAGCACTGGAACAGGCTGCCCAGACAGGTTGTGGAGTCTCCTTCTCTGGAGATATTCAAAACCCGCCTGGATGCATTCCTGTGCAACCAGCTGTAGGCGAACCTGCTTTGGCAGGGGGGTTGGACAGGAGGAATCTCTGAAGATCCCTTCCAACCGTGACCATTCTGTGATTCTGTGATCAGCGCCTCCCCCTCCACTGCCATGAGGGCACCCCTCAGCCTTCTCTTCTCCGAGCTGAACAAACCAAGTGACCTCAGCCACTCCTTATAAGTCTTGCCCTTGAGACCCTTCACCACGTTGGTCACCCTCCTCTGGACACACTCTAATAGTCTGTTGTCCTTTTTATATCGAGGAGCCCAAAACTGCACCCAGTACTCCAGGTGGGCCACACCAGTGCAGTGTCGATCTCCTCTCTCAACCAGCTTGCAATGCTGTGCTTGATGCACCCCAGGACATGGTTGACCCCTTTGGCTGCCAGGGCACGCTGTTGACTCCTATTCAACTTGCCACAAACCCGAACCCTCAAATCTCTTTCCACAGGGCCACTCTCCAGGCTCTTGTGCCCCAACTTGTACATATAACCAGGACTGCCCTGTCCCAGATGCAGCATCCAGTGCTCTTGTTAAATTTCATACAGCTGGTGATTGCCCAGCTCTCGAGTCTATCCAGATCGCTCTGTAAAGGTTTCCCCATTCTTGAGGGAGTCCACAGCTCCTCCTAATCTAGCGTCACCAGCAAACTTACTTAATGTACATTCAACTCCTACCTCCAGATCATTTATAAAAACAATAAATTAAAAATTACTCCAGCTGACAAAAAAAGCATAGCAGTACATTCTTGAGATTTGTATTCATTTTATATATACCTGACTATGAAAGCTATTTTGATATAATTAATTTCTGTATTTGGCTTAACGTCAGAGTTAAAACTACTACTGAAAACACAAAACACTGTATTTATTTCCCTAATTTTGATTACCTAGACATTTTATCTAGTTGTTGTGTCTTTTTTGTGCAATGTCTTACAGAAAGTAATAGTATAATACTAAGACTACACTAATAGTTTTACTAACCTATAATGCCTTAAAAAGGCATTGGAACTACCCAAGGCAGGAGCTGAATTAGAGAGCTGATGATTTTTCTATATTACAGAAACTCTTCTGGAAAGACTCATCTCACATTTTGTGATTATAAACCTAAAGAAACCTGCACAAAAAAAAATGGTACTCAAAGCTGGGGATGAAGCCAGCCTACTATTGAATTTTGGACAAGACAGACCTTTTCTGGGACTCTTTAGATTCTTATATTTACAGAACAGAATAAACCACTTTAGGTCTCACATTCATAAACGTTTCAGTGCAAAGAAGCTCAAACGTTAAAGGACAACCATTACCCCTCAGTCCCATTGTTGTAAAACCGTTGTTAAGCTCCCAGAATTTTCGCTGATGAGATTTCTTCAGCCTTCATCATTTTCACATAGATCTTAACCAATGGGACAATTTGCGGTGAAATCTAATCTTGGATTATGACTGACACCACTACGATATTGCTTTTATTTGTTTTGAGGAAGCAGTAATACTCTTTTCTCATCCTAGTATTCACCTTCATCATGGAGTCACAGGGTTTTTTTCAGAAATATCAGTGATGTAAGGAGGTAGATTATTTTGCAGAATTGAACAAAAGTTGCAATGTAAATACCTACCTTATGAATGATGAATTTTCATTATGCTTCAGTTATACATGTTGTGACAACATCTACCTCGCAATGAAATATTGACACATATTGATACGGTTACTCTACCAGACAAAACAGAGATTCTGTTACCAGACAACTGTATCAAAAATAGATTCCATCATAACAGAATCTTGAGAATCAGCATGTGAAACAAAAAGGCTGCCCAATTCCACCTTTTGTTGATAAATTTAAGGAATAACATCTTAGATAAAATACATAGCTAAATATTGTTGATAACTGAAGAACATCTCCTTGGTGATGTCTATAAAGAAGAATCATAGACACCTTTTAATTTTTCATGGATCAGATATAAGCACTGATAAATAACTAAGACAAAAAAAAATAGGCTGGATAAGAAGTGAATGATATTTAGGTTCATTACAAAAAACTAATGATGTATGTCATTATACATGCTGCAATAACATTACAGAAAAAATTGTATCGTGTATAGAAAGTATAATGACAATGTCAAAACCATTTAAAAAGCGTTTTCAGGGCTGTTCATAGGGGCAGTACCCATCCACCCTGATCAAGACATATCCCAAAGAGAGTCCATCCTGTGACAGAGCCTGCGTTGCCAGGACTGTCCCGAATGCCCTGGAGCACAAGATCCTCCTCTGCAGCACCACCTCTAGCAGAAGGACTTGGGAGTATTGTACTGGCACACAACAAGGTCAAGGAGGGCAAAAGCTCAGTATTACAGTACTGCAACACTCTAGTAACATTCATACTTAACAATTACATCATTTGTCACTGCATACATCCTGATACTTTAATGGTATCTTCCTATTATCTATCAGTAACAACAACCCACTGCGCAGCACTCCCAAAAGCTAACTTTATCCCAAATAGGCTAGTCTCCCAGTGGCTCCTAAATATGGCAGAGAGAGAGAGAGGAATGCCCTTGGAGATGATCTTAGGTGTTCTGTTGACAATGTCTGCCCACCTGCTACGGCTAGAGCTCAGGAGATTTGTATGCACAGGCTAAGTTTAACCTCTGCAAATACTCCTCAACAACTATTTAATCAATACAATTATTATATACAGACAACTAGTCATCCCCAAATACATGCTGAGGGAGAAATACAATTTTAGTTTGCCCTAAAAATGATCTGTTCTTACAAAATTTAACGAAGTCTTCCATAGACTTAACGTGCTTTTGTATAAACCTAGGTGGGAGGAGGAAGAAAAGAAAAGAAAAAAAAAAAAAAAAAGAGATGTAATAGTTAGTTACTTAATCAATGGATTTTTACCTGAATGCGTTGTGGTGAAGCTACAGAGGAGTCTGTCGAAATTATCTGGATACGCTGGGAAGGGCTGGTCATCACTGGAGATTCAGATATTGAAGTCTGAACAGTCTGCACCTGTAAATAACATACAGAAGTTTAATTTACTGTTACAGTACTGAACACTTTTAAAAGCACATATATTTATTAAAGATCAGATGGCCCTATATCATGAAATCTAAATTTACTGGAAAGGTTACAGTCATTAAACCAACTTGGATTTGCTGCCAAGGGATTATCAGAATATTGGATTTTTTGGGGAACAGAAGGAATTTGATAGATGGCCAAAACCACAAACCACCCCTGCCCCTCCAAAAAAACAAAATCACTGGATAATTACTATGTGATCCTTTAGCTTACTGAATACTTTCTCCAACTTTCAATTATATATTTGCCTCATTTTTTGCTTCTGTAAAAACAAAATGCACTGTATAGACAATAATGTAGAATGTTAGATATTTCACCTTTTAATAATTCTAAAGTATTTTATGATCTATTTTTTAAATTTTCAGCTAGCACAAATTTAGAAAAGCTTTCTCTACGCCCTTAAATAAAAATGTCCTCAACCCCAAGAACATATATGGGACAAAAGACATATGGAATCTGCTGGAAGAGGGCACAGAACTCCTATCTGACCAAACCGTCCTTTAATGTAATGCCTCCGACCTTATTTCATCTGTGAAGCCTTCTGAAAGCGTGGTGTCTATACAGTTCACTTGAAGAAAACAGCGGTTTCATTTTTCAAGTAGAAGTAAGAACAATTTTAACTATCCAATACTTTTAAGGTAAAAACTTAAAATTAAGATGGCTGGTTATCTGGATATCTGTGTTTGAGACAGCAGAGTAAATCAGAATTCCAGTTGTTCAGTGTGCTCTTATCCTCTCCCCGTTTCTATCGTCCCCCAATTTCTGTCTTTCTGGAATCTATACTCCAATAGATCATCAATATATTTAGCATGTATTCAGGGGTACGTGGTTAATTTTTTTTTATTCTAGTGAGGATCTCACCAGCATGACCAAGATTAAATTTGGCATTACAACTGAACATTATTGTTTCTTGGTTTATTTTTTATCTTTCTACAGCACCAAACTATAATGCAAATCTAGGTCTGAATACCTAGAAAAGGTTTGAAAAACACCCCTTGCATAGCTATTTTCAGAGCAAAACTGTTAAATGTTAAATTAAACATGCAAGATAACATTGGCACGACAGCCTTTATCTTCTGTTTACAGAAGGGATGTGGCATTGGCAATGTACATTTACACACACAATTCTGCAGTTGTACATATTTGGACTTTGGGCTTGTTAATCCTCAGATTTATTGATGCAACTGTTAGTACTAATTGCTCCTTCTTAATAACTGTTAATGTAATATAGACAAAGCACTTCTTTCTAGTCCTTAGAGTCAGCTCACAGGTAGAAAGGTACTGCTTGCCACTCCCCACAGCCATCCAATCCCATTTTTATTAAGCTTAGGATATACAGATGCTCATAAAAAAATACCTTGTTTAGTATTATTGGGGTTTTTTTTTTCCCCCAGATATAAGCATGAGCTGAAGCTATTCTATCAGTCTTTAACACAGAGAGGAATCTGCGGATGTGGATGTCTAGATGTATTTTTTTCATTCTTGGTACATGCCTTTTTGCCATTCTTAGTTAGGAAACTGACCAAGCAAAAAATTGGGCTTAACCAAACAAAACCAAACCAAGGTGTACTGAAATTATCCTGTAAGTTCTTGAAAAATTAGAACATAGTTAGTTACAGATCTCTTTTTGTTTGTTTGTTTTCAACAGAGTAGAGGGAAAGAAAAAAGTTACATATGCTTATCTGTGCTGTACTCATTAGGAAAGCTCTACTTTCGTGGAGCATTTTACAAGTTACTTGTCCGTGACATGGCTCAAGTTAAGTCTAACAGTGAGTTCTTATAAAGTTGGGTAAGTTTGAGACCAGCTGCCATTATATACTGATGTCATTTTCATGTTTAAATATTCAAGAACATATACTTATTAAACTGAAAACAGATAATATTTTAGTCTTCTCTTGGCTGAGAAGATATGGTGCACCAATGGAGAATAATTTGTCTAATACCAATAAATGCTTCAGTGTGCACATATCATTTATTTTTATACTCTTATATTAACATGCATACATACTCAGGATAGTGGAGGGCCCTGAAATGCAAAAATTTGCCTTCTTTTCAGGCTTGCCTACGTAATACTCAGTGGAATAACAGTGGAGTAAGAATTTCTGACTAGTACTAAAAATCTCAAGTTCATTTTCCAGGCTGAATACACATGCCGTTGGTTGACAGCAGAACAACAACCGTGCTAAATAAATCAAATGCAAAAAGGGAATATATTTTTTGAAATACACAATTTACAAGAGTAAGGAAAAAAGAAAAATCTGTCCTCTTGTTTGACAGCTAAATTTCTAAATTTTGAGCATTGTCACCCACCTACAAAGGATCAGAACGGATAAACATGTGATGCTTCATTATGGTCCTACCCAGTCAATTGCACCAAATTTGACTTAAGAAAAAATATTAAAAAAAAAAAAAGAAAAAAAAGGGATAGTTGTCCAAGAATATGCAACACTACAAAAAGTTCTATCAGAGATTTACATGTTTAACTTCGGACAGCTTATGTAAGTACTATAGGAAAAATTAAGCTATTGTTAATTAGGCTCACAAACAAATTGCACCAAAGTATTCTGCAAACAAATGGCTTGTAAGAACTCATATGAGGAAGACAGTACAGTTTAGCACTGTATTAGTTTTACTTAGAGGATTAAACATAACATTGAACTATTCTAATCTGTTGTTCAGAAGAAACATGACACCATGAAACCTGCATCACGTTTAAAGCAACTGCTTTGGAAGCTGTACATGCAAAAACCTAGTCCCCTAAAGTCAATGGTGGTACATTTCTCTAATTCTAAAATATATTTTAAAAAATTAAATACACTTGGATTTCTTTAAGACTGGAAAGAGTCTCAAATGAGACTTCACCCTCAAGACAGGAGGAAAGAAACAAAGTAGGCCGTATATCATAGAAAACTTCAGCACACCACATTTTACAGAGGCTCAATCAACATCATTTAAAAGTAACCACTAACACTGCGACTTGGAGATAGTCAGAAAATAATACATATGATGTAAAATATAGCTCAAACCCCCCTGATTTCCCTATACAAAACAGATCAAATACACTTATTTTAAGAGACAAGGGAAAAATAATCTACTTTAATACACTTAGTACTGTTTTCTTGCTGGCACTCCCTAGCTGTACACTGTACAGACTCTAGTACTTACAGTGTCAAATTCTTCCTGCAGCCTTATTTACATTTTTCCTCAGCAAACCTCTGAGGGCAAAACAATCCAGGACAAATGTGAAGGTCACTTTTAGTCAGATCACAGGTGTTTTCATCCAATCTCCATTACTGAGGTTTCCAATCACAGAAAGCAGCTAGTATTGTTTTAAAATGCCCTCTCTGTGACCCTGTTCCTCTGAAGGTCAAGTGCACTATCGTTCCCTGTAACCAAGGAAGCAGAATCGACGTGTTCCTGCTGTTTTGCCAGCTGCTGAAGGAGTTTCTCTAATAGTAAGATTAATTTCATCTGGGGAAGAGAGTCCCAGGTTACCAAGCTTCCCCCTCTCCCGGTTCTCTGTTCTGAAGCCCCTCAACCTGCTCGCTCTCTGTGAACCATAAAACAGCAAAATGACAGCTGAGAAAAGAGTTTGCCTGTATCTTGAATTATTTTCAAATCAGCAAAATTAAAAGAAGATCCACAGCATTCCCTGTGGAGCATCTTTAGCCTTAAAGTTCATTAAGCTAATGTATTTAAAGGAACACAGGCCTTTCTAAACTAGTCCAGGGCCCTCAAATACGAAGTAGCACAATCAGTCTTAATACACTTAAGAATTCATACAATAAGATCATGACACACATGTGTTTAATTAGTCTAAACTCTGTAACAAAAGATTCATATGAGGCTGCAGTGAGAGCTGACAGATGGGTAAAGAAAGAAAATATTTTTAAATTCTTAGAAAGTGAAATTTGTTAAAGTTATGGTACGTGAAGTTTTGGCAAAAATGACCATGTACTTGACAAATTTTATGACAGTAAACGTGAATGCACTGGACTTCTACTACAAAGCCTTATGCAACAAATGCATGACCCAGGTGTCTTTTAACTTCAAGGACTCCTAATCTTAGCACAGGAATGTGCTCACTGTTGAAATTAGGCTCTTTACTTGATAGCAAACACAATTATCTATTGTACAACTCTCTAAAAATAATATCTATGAACAATTACTATAGGAGTGTATTTACAGCATGGGTGCAACATAAATGTAAGGTCAACTAATTGTGATCTAGTGTGGGGGAAAAGTATTATACCCAAAACATGTGAGAAAACCCAATAAAATTTTAGTTGGATTTTCCTTGTGCTTATTACCTGACACCACGTTCAATAACCTTGTTACTCCAGGCTTTCATTTGTCCAATTAATTCAGGAAAGATGCTTATGACACCTGATTAGCAGCTGTCTTTCCTGGGACAAAAACCAAATCGTGACCATAACGCTTTATCACTACATAACTGTCTGTTCAGAAGCAGACTTCCCAACTCTGAAGTTTGGAATAGCTGTTATGCAAAGAGAAGGCAGAATCCTTGTAACACTTAAGCCAAAGTGATATAAAAAACACATAGTGAGAAAAAACCCACTAAAAGTTGCTTGTTTTCTGAATTAAAAGACAAGTTAGCAAAGTAAATGAAATTTGAAATAAAATACAAAACCTATCAACTATACCATACCAATATAGTTAGTACTGCATTAGTAGTAGTTAGTACTACATTAGTAACTACTAATGTAATTAACAGCTTTGTCACAACTGCCTAATTCACCCACAAAAATCTCAAAGACTTGAGCAAGAAATGTGAAATACACGAAATGCACCTTTAACTAAGAGTGCTGTTAGATTTTTAGGGCCATGTAATTTGGTTTTTTTGATGGAACTTTCTCAAGCGCTGTATGTTACAGAAATATTACAGCAACAAAGGCTTTCACTCTTATTTTTATAGGACATCAACTACGTTACCGTAATAAACACCCATAGTGAAGCAGAATTAGTATTTTATAACATTAGAGTTTCTAACATTTCAAGTGACATTCTTATAGAATAATGCTTGCAAGAGTGGATGTATTGTGTGTAATATAACAGAGGGCGTCTTAACTTCACATAAGTTTGGCTTCTTCCGCTTCATTTATTCACCATTTTGTCATTTTATACACATAAAAAATGTGTTTCTATAAAACTGTGTATTTATACTTTTTTCCTATTTTTTTTAGTAGTCCACTTTAATTCTACATTCTAGTTGCAATCATATTATATTAAATTTCTGATATATAGGTATATATAAAATATATATATAAAAAAATTGGTGGTTTGAAGCTAAGCTGCTCTACAGATTTCACTATTTTTTTCCTTTGAAATAAACAAGGTTTCTTCATAGCCATATAGTCAAACTGCATACTAATTTACTAAACTGACTTGCCCATAGCGTACCTATAAATCTATGTGTATAGGTGTATTTGTGTTAGCATATGTATATATCTAATACATTTCTGAACTCACTAACCAAATTTTCAATACTTTCTGTAGCTTATTTTTCCACTACCACATTGATTATGAAAGCAGTATGTGAGAAATACATTTAAGGAATAATCAATTGGCCACATAAGGGAGGAATTTTTAAAGCCTCTAAGCTTCTCTAACTTAAGCAGAACATTGCCTACACTCACGCCACTAAAAGCCAAAGTAATTGTATGGCTTGAATACACTGGTCAGTTCTCACTAAGTGTAAACCAATCTCAGAGGTATTATCAATATTACAGAAAAGAGAGTAGATATTAAAGTAAGGCACAGTTAGGCAATCACAGACCAAATATGTTCAACTACACCCAGGAATTTAAATTGTTTAAAAAATTGGCTGGATGGCCGTGCCCAGAGAGTGGTGGCAAATGGAGTTAAATCCAGTTGGTGTCCGGTCACAAGTGGTGTCCCCCAGGGCTCGGTGTTGGGGCCGGTTCTCTTTAATATCTTTATCAATGATCTGGATGAAGGGATTGAATGCACCCTCAGTAAGTTCGCAGATGACACTAAACTGGGCGGGCGTGTTGATCTGCTTGAGGGTAGGTTGGCTCTGCAGAGGGATCTGGACAGGCTGGACCGATGGGCTGTGACCAATGGTACGAGGTTCAATAAGGCCAAGTGCCGGGTCCTGCACTTGGGTCACAACAACCCCATGCAGCGCTACAGGATTGGGGCAGAGTGGCTTGAAAGCAGCCCGGCAGAAAAGGACCTGGGGGTGTTGGTGGACAGCCGGCTGAATATGAGCCAGCAGTGTGCCCAGGTGGCCAAGAAGGCCAACAGCATCCTAGCCTGTATCAGGAACAGTGTGGTGAGCCGGACTAGGGAAGTGATCATCCCCCTGTACTCGGCACTGGTGAGGCCCCACCTCGAGTACTGCGTTCAGTTTTGGGCCCCTCGCTACAAGAGGGACATTGAGGTGTTGGAGCACGTCCAGAGAAGGGCTACAAAGATGTGAGGGGTCTGGAGGACAAACCTTATGAAGAACGACTGAGGGAGCTGGGGTTGTTTAGCCTGGAGAAGAGGAGGCTGAGGGGAGACCTTATCACCCTCTACAACTACCTGAAAGGAGGTTGTAGAGAGATGGGGGCTGACCTCTTCTCCTTGGTGACAAGTGATAGGACGAGGGGAAACGGGTTCAAGTTACGTCAGGGGAGGTTTAGATTGGATATTAGGAAACATTTTTTCACTGAAAGGGTTATTAAACATTGGAATAGGCTGCCCAGGGAGGTGGTGGATTCACCATCCCTGGAGGTGTTTAAAAAAATGGTAGATGGGGCACTGAGGGACATGGTTTAGAAGTGGCTTTTGTCAGGGTAGGTTAAAGGTTGTACTTGATGATCTTAAAGGTCCCTTCCAACCTCAGCAATTCTATGATTCTATTTTTTAGAAGCTCTCTCATGAAACAGTTAAAGAATTTAAATGAAAAATACCGTACCAAGTTCTACGCTACAAGAAGTGCTACATCTCAAATCAAATCGACTTACCTTTCTATAGATATTTTTCCCTAGTGAACTTCTTTAGCTATTAAATTAATAACAGGCTTTTAAGAAAAATGGTGTATTTCTTGGAAACGTCCAAATATATTTCTTTTACAGATATAAGATATATGTAAAAAAGGTTTCAGTGATACTCTTTGGAATTAACTGTCCTGACCACGCGGGTCCTTTGTAGAATGGCAGATAAAATTCAGACCCACCAGGAAAAGCTCTTCTGTATTTTAATTGCCCTAACGGGATGCTGGTGCAAGACCTTGTATGAGACATACAAAGGCAACGAACAACGAAGACATACGAAGTGGAGAAGCTGCAAATCTTGGCATATCTGCATCCTAACAAATCTCAAACTACGTCTTACATTAACACCCCAATACCTACATGACACCAGCAGGTATGCCACATCTGGTAACATTCTTGAATTCAGAGGCTGCCAAGCTGCGTAAGCCATGTAGGATCTCATTACTCCAATAGGCTCTTTGTGTGAGATAGCTCTCAGGCTGATGGTATGTCTAAGTGTTATGCAATTAACAGTAACTTAAGAAAATCTGTATTTGAACTAAAAATTGTTTGAGAAGACTCAGCATCAAAACTCCACCTTGAAAATTCATCCAGGAATGAGAAAATAGCTATTTATAATAATAAAATATTAAACATAAATGGCCTTATTTTATACTTTACTAATTCTTATGACAAAGCAAAAAACTTGTTCCATCAGAACAGCAGTGTTTCTACTCTCCTTTGTCAGCACTCCGTGCTTCACCTGGACTTAAACCTAAATTGCTGAACTGCCATCGATGTAACGTGTCAGAGAGATCTGAAGAGGGTCAAGAAAATACCCTATGTGACAAAGATATCCATTAGTTTTTCAGTCCCATGGCAAAACAAACTTTCAGAAAGGCCGAAGGTTTTGATGAGTTCTTATCAGGGCACTGAGGGAACTGAAAGCAACTGAAATCCTCCAGCAATCCAGCTGGTGTAAATGAGATCCCAGTAAGCACAGGGCTCGATAGTCATCATCTGTGACTCTCCCCCTCTCTAGCCTCTGCCAGAGAAAAAGGATGCATTGGGAATAGTTTGTGGCTGTCACGGAGCTGGGACAGTTTTAGCAACTACTAAAAGTTGTTCCTGGTCTCATCAGAGCTGACGTTGAAAGAGGAAATCGCCCTTATTCCTCCCCACTGTGACAGTTCTGTTTGAAAACGGTGCATTAAAAACTAAGGCACTGCACTGGGAATACATCTCCACTTCGTAACAAAATATGTTTTCCTTAAACAATACGCAAATCAAATCTAAGTTGGTGCTGGGACTGAACCTGGGCCACTGATATATTGCACAGTGACAGTAAGCAGCATTACTTGTTTTTGTATTAAAGCTAAAGTATTTTTTCAAAAGCTACTCAGGATGACGAGGAATTGCTGAAACTCCCTCTGAATCCTCTAGCTGCTCTCTGTTCTCCAGTCTCATGAACTGTAAGTAAAGGCAACTGCAGACACTAAAAATGGAACTCTGTCACCCAATCTGTTCAGAAATACACAGTTGGAAAAATGCAACAAGCAACACTGCTATAAAGCAGAAGCAAGCAACAGCAGCAAAACCATTTGAAACCATTACAAGGACAATTTTACAAAGTCCTAAAAATAGAGTAAGTACAAAAATACATGAAATACTGGAGTGTGCTCCGTAACTTCTGTTATACGTTCACAGTTTCATGGAAAACAAACCTGATGAACTATTGCTCAAGAAAGAAAAACAACATATGGCCTACTTGCATGACAGTCTGATTTGGTGCTTGGCATCATAGTTCTCAACAAACCCATGCAATACATATGTGGCAATTGTGTTGAAAAAATTATGCAGATATGGCTAAATGTGCCAATATTTGCATTAAATTATCCTGTTTGTAACTTGTCTCTCATCACCACGGAGATGCTGGGAGGGCTGGAGCCCCTCTGCTGGGAGGACAGGCTGAGAGAGTTGGGGGGGTTCAGCCTGGAGAAGAGAAGGCTCTGGGGAGACCTCAGAGCCCCTTCCAGTCCCTAAAGGGGCTCTTGGGGAGGGACTCTGGATCAGGGAGGGGAGCCATGGGATGAGGGGGAATGGTTTTACACTGAAAGAGGGGGAGATTTAGATGAGATCTGAGGAAGAAATTCTCTGCTGTGAGGGTGGTGAGCCCCTGGCCCAGGTTGCCCAGAGAAGCTGTGGCTGCCCCATCCCTGGAGGTGTTCAAGGCCAGGTTGGACGGGGCTTCCAACCCAAAGCATTCTATGATTCTATGATCATTCATAACTTAAGATTCAGTGCATGATTAATGCCTCTTTCTCTCCTTCCATTTCATTTTCATTGATGAAAAAGTTGATATTCTGAAAAAGCCTCTCATTTTTTAAGGCCAGTGCCAAGTTTCATGCTACATTTTCTCTGAGAAGCAGTGAGTACAAACACAGAATTTTAGCATACTTCAAGAAAACCAGTGATGTATTTACCTGTATTAAAAACTGTATCTGACTGAACACACAAATAGCAGGCAGCCAGCCATTCATAAAGAAATGGTTCAACATTAACATGGTCATAGCATTAATTAATTCTTAATGAGACAATGCTGCTTATAACTGTTTTTCCATGAACAAAGTTTTCATGGTATTATGCAGTGGACAGGCATATAATTTAAGGAGGAGTTGAATACTGTAAAGAGATGAAGCCCTCTATTTACCCACCGGCCAGGAAGAAATCACAGAGCTTCATACACTCTTGAGATGGAGCGATCTCTCCAGTGGCAAGATACAACCATCACACTATGTTACCACGGTGCATTTCCTGCACGAGGAATTACAAACGTCACTTATTTTATGTGCCTTAGATGTGATTATAGCACTCAAATTCTACCAAAATAGTATAAGGTTTGCCAGTGTTTCCATTACAGGTTTTTATTTCCAAGTATGTTTAGAAGAGTTTTTAAAAAGCGCAGCTTGCCAAATTGATACCTGGTATAGCAAACCAGAGTGAAAACTCGCTCGTTGGTTTTCAGTGTGAAATTTTAGCATTTTTTGAAACTACTCCTTAGATGTTATTTCTGGGATACTCAGTAGGTAATTTTCCAAACTATTTAAAAAGAACGAAAGTTTTTTTAGAAAAAAATTGCTCTAAGTAGGGAATCTCTAATCCATTTCTGGAAACACAATGACAGGTATATTTCCTTAGCATACATAGAGCTTCTTCTTGAACTAAAAATATTTTTTAATATCCAGATGGAATCTTAGTTCTATAGGTCAAAAAAAATCCCAAACTAATGTCTGAAAAGTGGCCTTGTCTACAGAGGTTTCTTAGCCCACTTGCCCTTTCTTATTTATGAAATTTCTTAATTAAGTAATCATATGAAAACTCACAGTAAATTTGAAGAATATTAAACTACATAATTTTAAATAGACAAAAACTTAGTTTATTTTTTGACTGCAGTTTGCATACTGAAGGAGATAAATAGGTTATTTTCTATAGCCATGATCACATGCAGTTTCAGTGTTCATGAGCTGATTTAGCCATTTTAGCTGTTGAGCATACAAGCTTCAGTGAATACACATCAAGACAAGACATCACTTAATACCACTTTAAGTAGATTTTGTGCTCATTTTCATATATGTGTAGGCAAAAAATATGAAGCCTCATTTAAATTAATCACCGTACTGTAAATTCAATATAGTGCACAAGTAAAACAGGTAACATGGATTTACATGACAACTCATGAGATGAGCAGAAACCTTTCATGTCCAACCTAATGGTCAAGTGACCAGAAATTTTATTGCATTAATTTTTGAAACAATCTATAACACAGCCAAGTTTCTCTGTAGTCCATGTTGAATTTCCTACTTGCATTCCCAATATGGCGGCCACTAGAACGAAGTACGGTAAACAAACCACATATTGGCTGCACTGGTTTCTTGTTTGTCCCCAAGTGTAAAGCAGAACTGTTCTATAAAGACTTTCTGTTCCATTTATGCTTAATTGTAAACAGCAAGGACTCCCTAATATGTTTTTCATTTCAAAAGCTCATATACCAACTGTTGTGATATCATCTGTCACTCACCTCAGCCACCTGCTGAGTCTCCACTACCTGCTGAGCCAGCACCTCCATATTGGTTGCCATGGTGAAACAAGATCATTAGAGAACCTGTTTGAAAAGATGCCAGCAACTTCCATCAGGCACAAAAGTTAGGTGTTTTCTTATTATTAAAGAAAGCTCTGATATGACTTTTTGAAAATTTACAATACTGTTGGACGTATCTGACAAATAAGAACATATGCCATGGATGCGTGTGCCCATATATACACACGTCTATGTACAGTACATGCATACTGGAACCATGCCGTTCAAAAAGCTGAGGCATATAGTTGATCTTTTACCTTAAAAAGCCTCCAATATATGCTTTTTTACTCTATTACTTAAGCTGCAAAGAAGAGATGTTGATTTCATAAATTAGAAAGGACTAATTTGAGCATCAACTGCTGATGCAGTTTGTGGAATTCACAGATCTCTGAGGTGCTTCCCCCAACTCAAGGGAAGAGAAACCTTACAGTTAAACTGCTTCTACACTCTGTGCTGAACAAGGAAACAGCAATCTAAGAAAGCTGTTTTGAGCAAATTTTTATTGAGTCATTCCATCAAACTGCCATGTTCTTCCATATTCTTAACAGTAATCTTGCACAAGGGAAAAACTGTCACATCTAAAATGTATTTCCTATTATCTAAACTATTTATTTTTTATTATAATCTAATGGTATTATCACTGAGGAGAAAATACTGCAGAATTGTTTTATCCTGTTGTGTCTGTACCTTCAACTTTACGCTCTTCAGGGGCTTAAAAAAAAACTAAAAAGAAAGAGATAATTGAACAGAAAATGGAAGAAACAAGGAAAAAAGCACACTTCCAATATATTTTTAGTGATCATTATTAGAGCTGTGTTTCTCCAAGGATAAATTTATGAATCTGTGCATTCAGCTTTTAATGTGACTTGCTGATTACAGAGCCAGACTTCAGATTCTGACCCAGGTGTAGGTTACAAAAAGGCATTCCTGAATGCTGGCCCATTTGATGTTTTATTGAAAACCTTTTGTTAGTACTTGCACAGCAATCATTTAACATAAAATTAAAAAATACTAAACAATAGCAAAACATGTAACAGAAAAAAAAACCGATGTCTGTCTCTATTCAAACGCAACTTCTACAAAGCTAACATTGATGAAAATGTAAAAATTCATTAAGTTAAAAAAAAAAATCACGTTGTGGCAAATTAAACCTGAAAATTGTTTTGTGTATATCAATGGAAAACTATTAGGAACAATGAATAATCAAAGTTGAGACATTCCCTATGGAAATCATATTTATGCTAGTTTCTCATACAGCCTGTCATTTTTATTCAAGTTTCAACTTGCGCAGCAATCTTATATGAACCACTTCCACCAGACCCATTTAATATCACAGCTTGTGGATGGCTTCTCAGTTGTTCAGTAATTCCTTTTCAGTGTTTTCTGTTATTCTGAATTCATTTTCTATGTTCAGCAAGGGAGATAACCATATGATCATAACATGCTGTTTTCTCAGTGCTTTAAGATGAAGGAAGCCCTGAAGATGAGATATTTTGTTCATAAGAATACCTTTCTAAGGCCCAATGAAGCCTTTGCTAGGGGAAGATTCTGGCAGATTTGCTGTTAGTATTGTTCTCCACCGAGGTTTTTTGTACTTTAGACTTTCCCAAAACAGCAATAAGCTGAGGCTATCTGATCAAATCCAACTGGAAGCACAGAGACCACACACAGCCATGCCAAGTAAGCTTGTTAATGATGTTTACTCTGAGAACATGGCACAAGGCAACACCAACTTCCTAGCAAAAGCCTTGGTCAGCAGAGTTCGCCAGGATAAAAATCCCCCAAACCAACCAACAAAAAAGGTGGAACTTAGAAACTGCAAGGAGGCACCCAAGGCACCAGGAAAATATTTCCGTGTAATCGTGTGTCAGCCAACTCGATAGCTGTAGATGCACTGCTGTCCAAAATATGGCATAAACCCATCGATCTCTCCCCACGTTGCAGCAGAATCTCAGAAGAAAGGCACACACTCCGTTTGAGATATTGTGGGGATATGGCCCTACGCGGACGGCATGGCAAAAGGCCGAATTCAAGCTTACTGAAATTTGTTCCTTTGTCTTAAGGAAACGGTTCCTCACACTGGATGCGTGACTCGGCTACGCCGAGCAGCAGGCCAGCAGGCTCCTTCTCAGCAGGAGCCTGGCGCAGGAGACGGGAAAGGCGGCGCTGGCCGATTCGGCTCTGCCGGGAACCTCTGTGGAGTTGTCCCCGCGACAGGCCGCCGGCAGGAAGCGCCGCAACCACCGACCCGGCCGAACACAAGGCGGTGCGGGCCCGGCGCGTCGCCGCCTCCTTCCCGCCGCCCGCCCCCATTGGCTGCGGGGCGCGAGCCCGCCGCCAGGCAGGACGCCCGCGCAGCCCGCCCCGCGCGCCACCAAACCACGCCCCTCCCAAACAATGACCTCATCGCGGACGCAGCGCTCCCGCACACGCCAGCGATTGGCGCAGGGACCCGCCTGTAAGGGCGGCGGCCCCGCCTCCCGAGTGCGAGGGAAAACACCCGAGGGACGCGACCAAGCACAAGATGGCGGCGCTGGCTGGCGGCCAAGTCCCAGGCGGGGCCGCCGCCGCCGCCATTAGACCCCCTCCCCCTCCCCTCCGGTGTATCCTTGTGTCAGGCCGTGAGCGGCCCGGGCACGGCACCGGGGAAGCGGCCGGTAAGATGGCGGCGGTCTCAGCCCCGTATGCAAAGTACCCACCGCCCCCTCCCCTCCGCCCTCCCGGTGGCAAAGGTAAAAGGGTCGGGTTCAAGCCGCCGCCTCCGCCCGCTCAGACTCCATCTTCTCTCTCTGCGTCCGCGTCCCGAGCTCCTCATCGCCGCCACCGTCGCCCCTGCGACCCCCCAGACGGCAGACGGCTCTCACCGAGACCTCAGGCGGCCACGCTCCAGCCCGGCGGCTCCGCCACGGGGACTCCCGCACCGGATCGACCCAGCGCCTCGCAACGGTCCTCTCCCTCCCCGGCGGCCGTAGGCCAGCCGGCGACGCGGCCGGCTCCCACTTACCCGCACAACACCCGAGCCCCCTCCCCTTAAACCTAGCGTTACCCCTCCCCTTCGCCACTGGCGAAGCGGGGCCCCGGTGCCACCTCCCCGCGCCCCCTCCCTCTCCCCGGCCCCCGCGAAAGACACCCGACTGGGACGCCTCAATTTTAAAAAACGATCTTTACCTCAGGAATTGGCGCCAAACGTGCCCCGGCGGTGACCCTGACCTGGGCCCGGGCGGGCCGATGCGGGGCGGCTGGGCCCGGCGGCGGCTCTCCCTCCCCCCGTGGGGGCGGCAGGGGGTACCGGAGCGGGGGGGCCGGGCCTGTGTTACGGGGCCGCGTGGGGGGGGTGTTTTGTTTTGTGTGCCGTGCCCCTGTGAAAGGTCAGAGTTCGTGACCCCGCCCGCCGCCGCCCCAGCGCGTTTCCCCGCTTCCTCTTGCCAGCAGCGGGCCGGCCGCCGCCGCCTCCATCCCCCCGGCGGGGCGGGGCCGGGCGGCGGCGGGGGCGGGGGCTACCTGGGCCGCCCCGAGGCTCGGCGGGGGGGTGCGGGGCCGGCACGGCAGCCCGGGGCAGGTGGCGGAGCCCAGCCTTTGCCCGGGCTGCCCGACCCGGCCTCCCCCACCGGCGCCGAGGGGGCAGCCCGGGCGCGGGGACTGTTCCGCATCCCCGGGTAGGAGGGGCCGCTGCGTGCGCTGGGCGGTGCTGCCGCGACACCTGTGCCTGGGCCTCGTGTGGCCTGCGGGGCGGAGGTGGGCGCCGGCTCCCACAGGGACCTCCCGCAGCCTCCCCGGTTTCCTTTGGTTTGGCAGAGCCGGCGCGCTGCTGAGGGCTCTCCCGGCGGGGGGCGCGGCCGGCGCCGCCTCCAGGGCAGGCGTGAGCCGGGCTGGGCGCAGCCGGGCGGGGGAGGAGGTGCCCGCCTCAGGGCTCGTCCGGCGTTGGCGTGGGAGCCCGGCTCACTGCTACAGCTGTGTGCAGCCGTTTGTTACCCTACCCCTATCAAAATGGTCTTAATGGTCTTAGTAAGTTCCTTTTAAGTCTAGTAATTTGGTGGAAGCTAACTCAAGGAGCGGTCGGATAAACAGTAAAACTGGTCAATGTGAAGTGACAGTAACTCCTGAAAGGAAACGCATGGAAGAGGTAGCAGTTGAAGACAATATTCACTTGAGCAGGAGGTGCCGTTGTCTGAATAGTTAACTCACTCAGCACCCTGATTTATTTTTTTTTTTGTTGGGGTGTTTTTTTGTGTTGTTTGTTTTGTTTGTTAGAACTGGCTATTTGGGGCAAGGATATAAAAAATTAAGAAGTGCGCTTATGAATTATAGCCTCACTGTCACAAAACTGGAGTGAATAATGTTAAAGCAGATGACGTACAGATGTGTTTGCAATATATGAATAAAAGAAAATCTTTCAAAAAATGTCTTGGGTGCTTGTTCCCTACTGTAATGTTAAATATATGGAGAATTTTCAAATTCTCAAAATCTGGATGTGCACATACCTTCAAAAGCAGATTTTATTATATTTCTTACTTCATAAAACATGCTATTAAAGTGTAAGTACATTTTTGTAACACAGATAGCTTTAAGGATTTTCAAAATTTTTATAATAGCCTTACTGTAGAAGTAGGTCAGATGGTTAGGGTTGGATTGTGTTTCCCTTGTTGTAAATCAAGGATAATGACTTGTGGAACAGCATCGTTTCTAAATAGAGGATTTGGAAAAAAAGCCCACCTTTTTTAAAGTTAAATAAGCTAAGGTAATAAATTGCTGTTAGTCTGGCTTTAAACTGTGAGATGTGCATCTGTTGGATCATGATTGTAAGCAAATTTAAACTGAATCTTGAGTTTTGTCATGTATTTGCTATCAAATGTTTTCATCAGAATCTTAAACCAGTTTTTATCTTTTTAATTATTTTTTTTTTCACACCAGCTATATTCATGTTTAGGTAGGAAAGTATTTCAGTATTGTGGTCAGAGAATTCTCTGACAAGACCTAGTATCTCTTGCCAATGGGTATATTCAGTTGTGCTCTTGCACTCTTCAGTGATGGATTGTCACTTGCTGAATAAACCAGAGGAGAATCTCATCATGAATAAAGAAGCTTTTGATTTTTAGAGTTATCTTTATGAGCAGGAACATTGGAATATACAGAATGGGGAGGAAGGAGGCTAGGATGCTTTCAATTAAATTTATGCTTTATATAGAAATCTCTATAGTGATGATTATTTTGAGTTCCTCAGGGAAATAGTGTGTTATTTTTCCTTGATAGTAAAATATATTTTACATTCATTTGCTTCTGCTCACTAGCAAATTCTCTTGCCCACACAGGTTAAAAGGGAGGTTCAGCATTTCTGTAGCTTTTGACTGTTAACCTGTTCCTTTCTAATTCTCTTTTCCATTGATGCATAGAGGGAGCCAGGACTTTTCAAGGACTCCCAATAGCAACTTTCCTAGGTGTTTGTGTTTTGGCATTTGTTTGCTTTTCTCTAGTAGTTGTTCTATAATTGCTTACCAGATAAGTGATTTTCTCACAAGTCTTCTCAGCCCTTCTCACTACTCTGTGTTTAGAAGTGTACAAGAGTGTGCTTGGGGGATGTGATATTTTCTTTTTTTTAATTGGCTTGGGCAAAGGTGTGTAAGATATCATGACAAAGCTTTGTAAGTGGTCTCAGCGCATGAGATAATTTACCACTGTGATTAGAACTGATAAATTAGAGAGACAGACTCCATAGTGCAGCTTATTTACTGGTTTGCTCACCTCCATCTATTCTGTCTTACCGTCATGTTGTAGCCTCTTTTGACATAGGTTGTCTTTCTTCTGGTTTTATGTATTGAAAATGAATGTGATTCTTCACCCTGGGGCTCACAGGCACAGCAGCAGTAACCTTGTAGGCCCTGTGCAGTTCTGCTGTGTGAGGGCCAGTCAGGTGGCCTAGCGAGAAGCATTGTTTCTCTTGCCTGTATGATTACCGCTATTATTTCTTCGCCTTTTAAAGTGTTCTGCCCCTAGTGTTGTGTTTAAGAATGTACCTCTGACTTGTCACTACATTTTTTTATATGAACAGAATTCTCATTAAAGTAAGTTTGAGATTGGTCTGAGGAAAGAATGGAAATCTGAACATGTATATCTGAAGGCCCTACAAGTCCCGTCAAATATTCTTATGTAAACCTGGGCAATTAAAGATCTGCAATGTCCTTTTACTATGTATTAATAATCTTTGATAGCTTAAGGGAAAACAAAAACACTTGCTTCCATAAACTGGTATTTTGGTTTCTGAAGGATATTCTTGATCATACAGTGTATATTGGCAACCAAACGTATGTGTACTTGTGAAAGGATTGCTGTGGCGTAATGGAGTAGGAGAATGGAAAAGACCGTCAGTCACTGGGAAGCCATGCCCATAAAGCAGGTTTTTGCTGATGATAATTTCCAAGCATGTTATTTCTTCACCCTTTTGGATATGTACCTGAGTCTACAGCCTGCTTCAGAAGGGCTCCCTCTTCTAGAGTTTTGTGAATTGTGAGCATTTTGCTATAGGAGGATGTTGCACTGGCAGTTTCTCGCTTTGGAGCCTAAGTGATCTGGTGGTCAAAAGAAAGGGTGTTTTTGGCTGTTTAGATCATTGTGCTTTTGAGCATACACATTTTGCTTCTTTGTTAAAGCCTAAGGTCTGAGATACTTTGCGAAGTAGGGTATCACACTAGACCAGTGGTCTAGTCTGTTAAAGCAAAGTTCTGTATAGTTTTGAATGTTGCCAGTAATTCTGTATTATTTTGACTGTTGCTAATGACTGAGTTGGTTACTGAAACTGCTGGAAGGCAACATAAACAGAAACGCTTTAAAGGTGTATTCTTCCTCTGTCTGAGTGGTACTGGAAATTAAGATGCAGTAATGAGAATTGTATGTCCTATTAAGCAAAGCCTGCAGATACTCTATTGAATGTTTTGCACAGTATTTTAAAAATAAATAAGATTGCTTAGTGTTATCTTGCAAAAATGTTCAAAGGTATACATTGATAATTGTGAGGATTCAGGGTGGGCAGAGTGTTTGTAAGTTAGAACTGTATGCTTTCATAGTATTATGATTTTATGGAAATAAAAATATTGGTATCTCATAACCTCTGAGTGTGTGATTTAGTCTGTTTGTTGTGTTTGAAAATAGTGAACAAACTCTGAGTTCTTTTGTGTAGTGTTGTACTAATATCTGTAACTACTTGAAATTTTGGAAATGTTAAATTTGCAGCACACAAGTAATTGGTTGTGGCAGTCACAGGTATTTTTGTTATTATTTTTTGGGATGCTGCTAGAAGTAGCTGACATAAACACACTGCCTGTGCTCTAGTGAGACAAACGACTTGCCTGTGGGCTCATTTAAAGTTAATTAACAGCTGAAAAACACTGTGACTCCAAAATTCTATGTGATACACCAAATAAAAGATAACAAAACAGTTACATATTCTTTACTGTCTCTTCTAGTTGCTGTCCATCTTCTTTCACTCCCTTTTCACAAATTCCTCTTGTTCCACTTACTGACGAGTCTCTGACTGACTAAAAAGAAGAATGGAAAATGCTAGAGTTGGAGATGAATTGCTGCTTTCCCCCTCTCTGCTCCTGCCTGGCAAGTTGAGGAAAGGTGTAGAGAACAGGAGGAGTTAGGTCTCCTTGTTCTTCCTTGTTTCTGCCACCAAGAGAAGGCCTTACAGCGGTTGTACCCTGAGCTCTGGTGCAGAGTGCAATCCTGCTTGCTGTGCAGCTCCACCATGCTCGATGAGGTTGGCAACAAAAAGTGCAGTGAAGAAAGCTGCGTCAAGATTGTGACAAATTTTGCTGTAGCTCTTCCAAGTAACTTCAGTGAAATATAGAAATAGACTGTATGCCCTTATTAATAAGCAATATTGTGATATATATTCTGAATAAAGAGCTGAAATTTGCTGAATTTGTATATACAGACTTCTAAAAAAGCATTAGTAAGAAGTACTTCTGCATGCCCTTTTTGGCTTTAGCTATGACTGAAGAGAAATAAAATCAACAGAAGATGCTGGAGGTGTAAAAGACCAAAGAGAACCAAGATACTTTACAAGTAAAGGTTAATAGCTACAGTGGCAGGAAAGAAAAGAATTAAATCTGCCTACCATAGAGTGGTGAGTTGACCTTGGACTGCAGCCAGATGCTGACCCAGCCACTCACTTCCCTCTCCTTAACAGGACAGGGGGAGAAAATAGGATGAAGAAGCTTGTAGGTCAAGATAAAGACACACAGATCACTTTCCAGTTACTGTTAGGGGCAAAACAGACTTGACTTGGGGAAAATAAATTTAAATAATTCCTAGTTAAGATTTGTATGGTGAAAAAGCTGAAAATGAAAACACCACCTTCCCTTGCCAGCCCTTTCCGCCAGGCTCAGTTTCACTCCTCCCCTTCTCCTGGCTCAGCCTTCCCTTCCTGGGGGCATGGGGGTCCAGCTGGTACATACCAGCTCTTCTCTCCCTTCCTCCTCCTTACACTTCTCACCTGCTCCAGCATAGGCTCCTCTCCACAGGCCACAATTCCTGTCAGGAGCACGTATTCCAGTGTGGGCTCCTCTCCAAGCCGCAATTCCTGTCAGGAGCGTGTATTCCAGCGTGGGCTCCCTCCACAGGCTTCAATTCCTGTCAGGAGCACGTATTCCGTCGTGGGCTCCTCTCCACAAGCCGCAATTCCTGTCAGGAGCGTGTATTCCAGCGTGGGCTCCCTCCACAGGCTTCAATTCCTGTCAGGAGCACGTATTCCGTCGTGGTCTCCTCTCCACAAGCCACAATTCCTGTCAGGAGCGCGTATTCTGGCGTGGGCTCCTCTCCACAGGCCTCAATTTCTGTCAGGAGTGCGTATTCCAGCATGGTCTCGTCTCCACAAGCCACAATTCCTGTCAGGAGCCTGTATTCCAGCGTGGGCTCCTCTCTATGGGTCTCAATTCCTGTCAGGAGTGCGTATTGCAGCGTGGGCTCCTCTCCATGGGCCGATTTCAGCCTGGTCTAGTGGGAGGTGTCCCTGCCCATGGCAGGGGGGTTGGAACTAGATGATCTTTAAGGTCCCTTCCAACCCGAACCATTCTGTGATTGCTGTCAGGAGCGCATATTTTGGTGTGGACACCTCTCCACAAGTCGCAGCTCCTGTCAGGAGCGTGTGTTCCAGCGTGGGCTCCTTCCCACAGGCTGGTTCCTGTCAGGAGTGCATGCTCCAGCGTGGGCTCTTCTCCACAGGCCTCAATTCCTGTCAGGAGTGCATAATTTGGTGTGGACTCCTCTCCACAAGTCGCAGTTCCTGTCAGGAGTGTGTGCTCCAGCGTGGTCTCCTCTCCACAGGCCTCAATTCCTGTCAGGAGCGCGTATTCCGGTGTGGGCTCCTCTCCATGGGCCTCAGTTCCTGTCAGGAGTGTGTACTGCAGCACGGGCTCCTCTCCATGGGCCAATTGCTGTCAGGAGCGCATAATTTGGTGTGGACTCCTTTCCACAAGTCGCAATTCCTGTCAATCCAGCGTGGGCTCTTCTCCATAGGCCTCAGTTCCTGTCAGGAGCGCGTGCTCCAGCGTGGGCTCCTCTCCACAAGCTGCAATTCCTGTCAGGAGCACATGTTCTGGCATGGGCTCCTCTCCACAGGCCGGTTCCTGTCAAAAAGTATTCAACAGCTCCCAGCCATAGTTCAGAAAGGACTTCAGTGGCTGTCTTTTTCAAGCTCTTCTACTGATAAAAAGGACCTTTTAGCTCCTTTTTGTGGGACAGTTGCCTCGGAAGAAGGAATGCTCTGCAAAGCTGCCATACAAGAAGCGGAGGGTGGAGACCCCATGGAAGTTGCTCCTCACCCAGGAGAACAGATGGAATTCACCACAGACCACAGGTTAGATGGGAGATGTGCACACTTAGAAGGAGGGAAGGATGCTTTAGATGTGGAAAGAGAACCATTGCAACGCAAAGGGGAGCTGTAAGAGTGCCTATGGCATAGGCCAAAGCCCTCTCTCTGGTCATGGTGTTGGCAGTTAAAGTACATAACAGACTTAGAGAGGGTCAGAAGTTAAGGCAGGCCAAGAACTACAAAATAAAAGCAGGATATAAGGTTATTCATGTGTGCTAAATGTTTGGGATCAACAGTATTGTAGAGCTCCGTTGATTATTTTTTTTAAGTTGTCATTTCAGGTGCTTAAAATTTTCATAGAATTTTCCTGAAACTTTTGAGGTAAATTCTAAGAGCAAAGCTCTAGCATGGAAGTTAGAGCATGCTCTAGCATGGAAGAATTCAAAAGTTGTTAAGTGACTGAGAAGGTTTTAATAGTATAAACTCTTTGGTCTTCTTAACGCCACATTCAATTTAAATCTCTCTTTTAAGATTTTTGAAGTACAAGGCCTTATGCCTTGTGTTCAGGTTTGCACATGGCTGGGCAGTGCTGAGGGAAGCTGGTGACCTCCATCCTGTGGGGGTTTCGTCCTCATTTCTCCACAGTTGTCCCTTAGCAAAAGTGAGCTTGTTGTCAGCTGTAGGCTTTGTTGACTGCAGAAAAATCTCACTTCAGCCTGTGTTCTGAATAGTTTTACTGGTTTATTTGGAAATGCAGTTATTTAGCTAATGACATGCTGTTTTATTCTGGAAAGAGGGAAGAGTGATTCCTTGTGCTCACAATGCTCAGGTGGTGGTCAATATTAAAAAGTATTGCTTGTGCAGTGGGGACCGTTCCAGGGAGTAAAAGATGCAACCTAAAAAAAGTCTATGTATCTTATCTGCTATATGCTACTTGCTGTTATCTCCAGGATGTGCAAGGACAAAGATGCAATGCTGTCTGGGCACAATCAGTGGCATTTCCCTTTGAACTTCTGTCTAGTGAACCTGTGAGCATAAGTGCAGTCAGATGTAGTATAAAGTAATAGAGGACACACTGCCCACTGAGACAGTATGCAACAAGGGTGTTGAGAACACTAGAGAACACAATGACTTTCCTCCATCCTGAAATGCCATGTTTATAGTGCCACTCAAGTTGGTTATTCTCCAGGATCTTGAGTAGCAGTTGCTGTTTTCCAACACGTAATTGACATCAGAGCTCACCCAATCCCTTCGTCTTGTGTACCAAGCTGTTTGATGGCCTTCCTTTTGTTACTGAGGTCATTGCATAGCTGATACTGGGTGCACATTCAGACAGGTACATGGCCATAGTCTTTTTATTTGATACCGGGTTATAGTGTTGCAGAAGTACAAGTGCAGTGACCTTTTTTTAAATTGAGTTTGTTGTCTAAAAATATTTCAGACAACGGAAGGCAATTATGTCGTAGAGCAAAGATTTATTTAATTCTAACGAGCGTGCACAGCAGATGAAAGATTTCTGAGGCAAAATATGCATTCATGACAATCCAAAATTGGATTAAGGTTTCCTTTAACATGGTTAAACACCTTTAGAATTACTTTTTCTTGCCGCTGTGGTGAAAAATGTATCATTGGGCACTGAAATGGTATGTTAGGAATCTGAACCAAGTGCATGAAAGCTGATGGATTTAGCAGACTCTGTATGGTTTGAGGTGGGGTTTGTTGGTGTGGGTTTTTTTTTCTTTTCTGATTTACATAATCTTGTATTAACAACCGTATTTTTTTTTTTTTGAGAACTTGCTCAGCAGTGAAGTCCCACACTCACTGCAGTTCCTTTAGGCCTGCTGGCATGCTGCAGTTGATTTTGGACAGATCAGAAGAAAGCCAAAAAAATTCTAGAAGGCATGCAGGAATATGGAAAGTATCATGTACCTGACACCTCAATGTAGTCTGGGAAAGCAACTGGTTCAGATCCAGGCAAAGTCTAGTGGCTGTGTAGTCTAGCTGTACTTATTTTGTTGTTGTGCTCTCTGCTGCTCATGAGAATTGTATTTATGATTGTAGGAGATAAAACTTGTTGATCCAAGAAAACATTGATGTTTATCACGTAGCGGCTGTACTTTGAAGTGAAATTTTGCAGAGAATAAGCTAGAAAGAATTTTTTCATTTTATTTAATGAATATTGTATAGGGAAATTTCATTTTTATTCATTAATATTTGTAAAAAGCAGTTTTAAGAACAATATGCAACTGCTATACATTGAAGACTGTGAAAAGCAATAGCAGTGCAAAATCCTAGCACTGCCCCAAAATTCACCAAATGTGACTTCTCAATGTGACGTACTCAATTATTACTGTAGGACCTGACTGCTCTCTAAGAACTGTCAGTATGGATAGAAAGTAATTCCAGTTCCTGTGGTGCTTTCTTTAAGATTGTATTTGTCTGCTGGCAAGTGCTACAGTTAATAACATGGCACATAGTTTGTGAAATGAAAATATAGACAACTACTGGGCAGTTTAAACTGTCCTTCAGTTTCTTGTAACTTAGAGAAGCAAGGAAATGACGTAAAAATGTAGCACTACAAGTAAAAAGGTGAAAAAAATCTGAGAATGTTTATGTAAAATGTATTCCGTGCCTTTCTGAAGCATATAGATTGGAAACAAGCTGCAACACTTCTCTGGGGAAAAAAAGCTATTAAAATAATCAAACGAAAGTAAACCCCTTGTTGTTTAGTAATAATAATATAAAGAAAGCACGGCAAGGAATGGCAATGCTGTTTCATGGGCACTTTAAAGGTTTCCTGGCATTTGTTGTTATTCTGTGGAAAAGGAAGACAGAGTATTTGTGAAACAGTTCTTCTAGGAAAGATCCATTTTAAAAAGATAAATTATTTTACTTGGGTCTCTCTGAAAGGGACTGTAAACCTGCCCTGGAGTGTAGAAACTTTCTTGTCAAAACTTGATCAAAAGTGGAGTCTCAGTGTGGATAACTGAAGGTTCTCACTGCTTTTAATACACAGAAGTTTGTATGTTATATTACCAAGTAATTTACGAAGTTAAACCAGTGTTTTAAGTGTAGCATGTAAGAGGTTCACAAAGTGACGAGGGAATACCTTGTCCCCTTGCTGAATATTGGCACCTTTTTTTTTACCTTCACAAGCAGTGATATTCAACTGAACCTGGTTACAGCCAAAGTCATCTTTATTGCTTTTGTACCAAAGTAGCATGCAAACAGGAAAAGCCTGGTTGGTATTCATAGCTGCGTGTTTTTCACCGATCTTAAAAGCAACACAGAATCAGCTCAGGAAAGGTAGTAGTCCCAGGGCTAGATGAGCAGTGCTTGTGTAAATGGCATGTCTGAATACTCCCCAACTCTGAATGACTTGTACTTTTATTCGGAAAAATAATTTAATAACTGTTTAAAAAACATATTTTAACTAGCCATATACCATAAGATAGATCTAAATATTAGTTGCAGATAATTTTAATGCTTTTCAATAAGTAGCAAAATAAGCAGAAAAACACTGAAACAACAAATGAGATCAGCTTCCATCTGAGCTATTGACTGTGTAGCTAGTACATTGTGACCTACTATTGATTTTTTTGGAAACATTTGTGAACGTGTGGAACAAAATCTTTGTTTTCAAAAAGTAATACTAGCTACAGGTTAGGAAGAGTGAGCTGTTTGTAAGTAAGTGGCATATAGTAAACTGAGTATCTATATACATCTATTCTAGGATGTTAAAATTTTCTAAAAGGGGATTACTGGATTACCTCTGAAGTGAATCTGATTTCTGTCTGGTGTTTAGCTTTGCTCAAATTAGATTAACAGTTGGAGTGAAATTGTGAGGACATTTTCATTTTTTTGTCTTTCTTTGTGCTGCATTGAGACCATTTATACCTGTAACTGAAGCAGAAATGACTGGTAGGTGGGCTTTACAGGAGGTAAATGCAGTGTGGACTGAAACACTTCATGATAGCAATTAGGTCTAAATCCTGTTTCTACCAGAAGGCCTCCACTACCGTCTTCTGATTTGATGCTCTTCCTTAGTTTGTCAGAGAATTGGTTAATAGGTAAGTGTCTGTTAACAGGAACTGGAACTGCAAAGATGGAATTTAAGAAGGTAAAAATAATGTAAAGGAAAAGCCTGAAGAACTGCAGTTATGTTTTGCTCTTTTATTTTTCCACATTACTTAAAACAATGTTTAATAGCACTGTATCTTATTTTTTACAACAAAATATTTCCATGTATTCATTTCCTGCTTATAATTGAAAACTTCATACAACAGTCACTAAATGTCAGCACCTAAATCTTCATAATACTGTTGTTTTGTAGTGCAGTTTTGTTATGTTTGGGACCACGGTTAGAGATCTTACTCTGTATTCAAGATTCTCTTATTTTTTTTTGTCAGTGCAAAATGTTTTTAAGGGGGGATAAACATTTACAGTGTATTGGTAGCAAGGGTATGATTCTAACATGAAACAAAGAGTTAACATTGGTGTTCATCCATTAACTAAAGAATACAAAAGTTTTATTCTTTCATACTTGGTTTCTGTTTGCACATGATAACCTATGCTTTTTGAAACTATCAGACTCAGGTATATTAAAAAAACCCCAAAATAACTATATTTTTATATAGTGGTAGGTGTGTATTTGTTTTTTTAAGCTTGTTTTTCCAGGTGGTCAATTGAGCTACCTTTATAATTTGGATACATTATTATAGATCTTTAAAAATATGGACAATTCTAAACAGTTTGTTAGGGTCAAAAAAACCCAGATATCCATTAAGCTTCTTGAAGAAAGGGAAAAATGAAAATAATAAAAATCTCCCCCCCCATTATATTTTGATGTAAGTAAATTCTTGAACATGGTATTTTTATACAAAGATATATTTTAATCATAAATGCCATTCTATTTCTCAGTCAAATATTATGACAAATATAGGACACGATACCATTTTATTGCAATGATTAGAACACCACTTCTCAACCTTCTTTATAAAAAACCCAACAAAACACTAAAAATGAAAAAAATACACCCACCCCACCCCCTCAAATCCCCAAAACAACAAAAAACCCAAACCCCAAACTCCAGAGATCTATATCCTCAGCTGATGTAAAGCAGCACAGCATCTTTGAAGTCATACAGACACTTGGCTGCTGAGAATCCAGCCCTGGAGATGTAGTGCACAACAGCAGTCTGATGTAAGATACATTTAGCTACAGGAGTTCCAGAGCACTCCAGGAGAGCAGGTTCAGACAAGTGCATTTCAGCCCACCAGCATATTTCAAAAGGTGTGCTGGTTATATGGATTAAACTTTTGATGACATTTTTCATAACAAGAACAGCAGAAACAACAGGAGCTTTGAAAATAAAGATAGACTATTTAAATAGATGATAAAAATCTTAACACTACTAGGTAGACTAGTGTTAAATAAAAACTGTCTGTAGACTTACAATAAATTAAAAATAACCTTTGGGTTTGAGTCTGATGCAGTATTTAGGGAGAAGTGATATTATTCAATATCTGGATTTGTAGAGCTACTGGAGTGCATTTCAAAGTACTGCAGTGGTATGAAATTAAACCCTTTAAAATAAATTATACAGTGATCAGTGTAAAATTATAAATTGAGAGTAAGTAATTCTCCTGGATCATAGCCAGTGAAATGTTGGTAGACCAGGTAAATTGAATGTGGTGTTTGTTCATTTTGTGTGGAAGCAATTTAGCATATGTGGGGCATAATTTCATGCTGGCACTTGTTAATGGATGAGTAATAAATCAGGCCACAGAACTCCTTAGAAACATGAAAAAATGAATCTGTAGTTCAATAAAAATAATAAAGTGCTTTAAATGACCATTTTTTACTTACTACATTGTTTCTCATTTCATGGTAGACATCAAAACCAACCCAATGAAATATGATAGTGCTCTAGAGTAAGTAAAACTGAGCCTGTTACTTACTGCAGTCAGTTTTTCCATGTATCTTCTTGCCTTGATGTTAGACTTAGTTTACTGTGCGATCAGAGGAGGAGCTTATAGTATGGGTTGTACTTGCGCAGACATAAAGATCACCATGAATATTTTCTATTTTAAAGTTTCCATTTGCAAAAATGCGGATGTAAGATGAAGGAAGCAATAAGAGCAATTTGGAAACAGTTCATATCCAGTGTATGTAGCCAGTTTGCCTGAAATACACTGTTCAGTTTTGTAAGATAGAAGAAGGTTGCTGGGAATGTATAGAAATCTGAGAATTTATTCCAAGTCCATTGAGTGATAGCTGCTATAGTACGGATGCTTCTTCCATGGCTTCAATCCACCTAAAAAGGGCAGGAAAGAAAAAGTGGTACATATAAAATTATATGTATTTTAAGAACATGTGTCTTTTAAGAAAAATAACTATTTTAAGAATGTAAAGCCTGAAAAGGACTGTATTTCCCATCCCAGCTGTAACAAGGAACTATAGTTTTGTGTTTAAAGCAGGGAACTGGGTACTAGGAGTCTTGCGTTCTAGTACAACCTTTACAAGTAATTTATTGTAAAATCTCAAAGATAGTACAAGTGCTGTCTTAGAACAGGAAAGATGAAACCACTGAAGTGTGTTTAAAAGCAACAAAAACTCACATAAACATTCATTGCCTTCCCTGTGTGTCTTGAGTTGCTGGCATTTTTATTACTAATTTCACTACTGTTTTATTATGTGGAAGCAGTAGCACTAGAATGGGAAATCTAAACAATTATTTGTTGATGAGGAAACTAAGAGATGGATAAACAGAACACATAAATCAGAGAAGTTTCTGTACAGTAATCACATTTGACAGACTTTTGGGCATGGCTCCTGAGACTCAGCCTCCTCTTTAGCTATACAAGGGAGCTAATTCTCCTTCCTGAAGGGACTGAAAAGCACCAGGTAGATTTTTAATGTCACCCAGGCCAGTCACATGCTATAGATTAATCGGCACTCTGAAAGTTACTTGTTTCCTCTGTTATGAAGGCATTCTGAAGCAAAGGAGAGGGAAAAGCCCTACATAAGCTTTTGGAACTGTGCACTGGCTTGTGTGGAAGTCTACGCTGCTATAGTAGTAGCTACGTGCTATAGCACACATACCTCTGTGCTGAATTGTTATCCTCTGCTCGGAAGCTATAAAAGAGAGTCTGCTTGTGGTAGAGATGGAAAACTGTATCCATACTTCCTTCCTCCTTTTCTGGGGCAATGGTGAAACCCAACAAAGGCAAGCTTTCCGTGGCAACTTTGTCCTGAAAGCAAACAAGAAGTGAACCAAAGCTTCGAGAGAAGGCTTGTAATGGTGAGGGCTCTTTCTGAAAATCAAATAATGATATAACTCCTCTCTGACAGGGCTGCAGAAGCAGTAATGTGAATCTTCTGCTGGAGTGGTGGCTCTTACCTAAACAGTATCACTGCCTGTGTACTGCATAGGTTTATCTAGTCTTAGTCCTGAATTTGAACACCACCTCTGAAAGTCCAGTTCTTCATGATCATCCACATGGCCATGAAGGTCAAATCAGCCATTACTTTAGTGGCTACCTTTGGTCCAGGAGGCAAACTAGAGGTTACTGAGAGTATGGGACAGTACAGCAGCAGTTCTGAAAGCCTAAGCCCCGTTCCCAGTTATGTTTCTTTCAAGCATCTTTATTTGCTGAGTGCAAGTAACAGTCTTTTTGATACCTTGTCACTTCCTTTCATAGCACTGGCAACTTTTTTAGAAATCTGCACTGTCTCAAACAGCACACTTGCTTTCCAAAATGCTGTTTTGAAATTTCTGAGCTGGTAATGCAATTAATTGTTAAACTGCTTCCAAGAAACATCCATGAATTTTGCTTGCCAGATGCTGCTTTGTACAAGTTAAAGAAAACAAGAAGCCTTAATCGAATCACAGTTTAGCTGTTACTGATAGCTGCAGTTTTGGTCACTGTATTTACGTAATGTTTTCTATATGTGTATGTTGCCTTTGCCTCTGCTTTTAGAAACTAATTTGAAAACTGTAATTAGCCTTCCATTGCTTTTTCCCTATCGTTGAACCTGAAATCATCACTTTTAAGGTTACCAGAGGTGAGGTAAATGTATTGGATACAGAGTTTGATGCCAATGGTGAATTGCTGGCCAAATCATGAACTCTTTTGTGCCTCAGTCTCCTCGTCTGTTTAAAGGGGATAATGTTGCTTCATGCAACAGTTACGGTGGTGATGAAAGCTTAAATAATTCAACATCCAGTTGTACACTTAGCTGGGCTTTAGACTAAACAGTAACGCAACCGGAGAGACTATATAAAACAACATATGCCACTATGACCACCATCAACAGAGTGCTGAAGACGTCTTATTTAAGGCACAGAATGGTGCCTTGGACTAATCAGCCCAACTAAAGGCCTGGGACTAATTAGCCCAACATTCACCATTTCCCATAAGTGTCTGTGATTTCTTTTTGATTCTCCTATAGTAGTCTAATGAGATTTTTAATTGAACTTTTTGGGTTCCCTTTGAGGACCACAGGCCTTGCAATCAATCTGAACTACAGTAAACTATTTGAAGTTTTTCTTGCAAAAGGTGAGCCATTCCCACCATGTCCTTGGCATAAATTGAGGTAAAGATGTTGCATCTTTCAGCTGCTGCTGGCACCTACTCCACCTTCTCATGAACTTGAATTTCATTCAAATGATTTTTTTATGCTTCTGCTTACGAAATCTGTGCGTTACAACCAAACTTTATATCACACTTACTTCAAATTTATTTGTATTGCAGCTATTCACAAAGAAGAAATTAAAACAAGAAAAGGGACTGGGAAGAGACAAAATACAAAAAAAATGATCTAGTTGATACCCAGCCTTCTTGGCTGTAAGGAGGAGCTCACAGGCCCATACACAGGGCAGTATTCTCACCTCTGCAGACTGCCTCCTGTCTTTCCCTGTTGGTACTAGTAGGACAATTAAGTCCTATTTATACTTGCAAAACTACAAGATTCTCCCCCTGACCAGAAATGGATCATAGCACCATCTATCTGCAAATATCTGTCAGTTACAAGTGCACCAGAGATGCCGAAGGACCTTGAAGTCTTTAGGTGTAAATATACAGACTAACGTTCACAGTGATTGACAGTTTATAAAAGCACAAATAGCAAGAAATCAAACAATGAAGGGCAGTTTGTGAAGAGGGATGCTGAGGTCCAGCTAGGGCTGTGGCTGGGCCCCTCAGCTAAGGACACCTCCCTGGGGACTTAGTCTGTTAGGACCAGTTCTTAGAAGGCACGTGGTTGTGAGAACTGCCATTTATACCGTTCACGTTTACTTGTGCTGCCTGTAGGGAGTAAAAAAGGGAATTCAGATAAGAAACTATTTCAAGTCAGATTGCACAGTACCTCATTTGCTATGTAGGTGTAGAGGACTTTGCCTTTGATAACAAACCAGCGTTTCTTCCAGTGTCTTTTGCCTCTCTTACATCTGCTGAGGTAACCACTGATGGTAGCTCCCTCTCCTGAGGCTGCCACCTGGAGCAGGGTAGGAGAAATCAGGATTTGTAACAGCAAAGGCTCTTTTCCCTTCCTGATTATGCATGTTAACATCACACCAGACAACTAGGTCTATATCCATGAAACCATAAGTAGGCCATTAAAGATACCGAGACAGAAAAAATATAAGCATGGTATTTTGGTTCTTTTTAAGATTTCTGCTTCTTTATGGTTTCTGCTTGAAGATTTCTGGTTAAACTTAGTTCTCAGTAACTCTGATGGAAAATATGCAGTTGAGCTATTATTGAGGTCAGCTAGTTTACAGTTGTGTTCTGAGAAGCTGAACTTGACCCTTTTCCCAGGTCTTTTTCTTTTTTTTTTTTATACATATATATATATAAAGTATATGCTTCCAGAAGGGAATTACTGTCTTGTGGCTGAACACTTCTAAGATGTGGGTATATTTAGGACTTTGCAATGGTTTTATATCAATTTTTGTTAATCACTCGGCTATGACTTGGTTTCATTTGTGAATTAATATTTCTGAGAAGAGTTACCCCTCTCACAGAAGTATTTTGAGATCTAAGTGCTTAATGTTCTTCATTCAAATCCAGATTTTGAGTAGATGGAACTATACACACAGACGCGCACAATGCAGTGTACGTTATTAGTTACAGCAGTAAAGAGCAATAGTATTGGATTTAGAAACAAAGGACAGAGACTCAAACCCAGCTTTTGTAGCACTGACACAAGAGATGGAGCAGTTATACAGCAGTGTTTTGCAGCGGAACAGAAATGTTCCAGGACCTGGGTAAACAAGTTAGAAAAAGTTATGGAGCAATGCTATTGTGAGACAGTTCATATCAATAACGATGTGCTGCCTCCTTGTGGATAGAAAGGCAATGCTTTTTCCCTATCGGGGCTGAAATTTTGCATGCTGGTTCTTTCAGCATTCAATTTGTGTGTTTTTATTACATGCTTGTATCTTTTGCTCAGTTTTACCTCAGTGCAAACAAACCTCGGGAAATTCCAGTGTCTCGACTTTACAATGAGTTCAGTAAGATGCTTGCACCCTATTCTCTTTAATACTGCTTATTTCAGTGAAATAGGAGTGAAATACTGCGCTTGAGTTCAGTGGGCAACTTAGCTACCTAGACTACATCAACATGATTGGCACCTTGTTCCTGGAAAGAAAACTAATACAGCTGGAGAAATCTTGCCCCATTGAAATTGGCGGGAATTTTATTGTTTTACATTGGTGGTATCAAAACTTGAACCATTTGATTTGAAATAGTTTGGTTTGAGGTGGAGGGAAAGTGCCTGATAAACGTGTATGCTCCTGAATTGATTGCCAAGGTCTAGAGTCTGTTCCCTAAGTAAGTGGTATTTTATTTCTCTTGAAATCAAAGTAAGGTTTGAGAAGTAAGAGTCTTGTCAAAAAAGGAAAAAAGGTAACTTGTCAACAGTATGTCGTGCTCTGTTGATACTTGTCGTTGTCTGTGATCTGCCTTCTACTATCTAATACCTTGAAGTTGTCTTAGTTTTCTAAAGACTTCACAGGCTGATGAGAAAAGTACACTGCTCTAATTGAGTTTCTCAGTGGGCTCAAGAAGCTTCTGTGGTATCTCCAGAGCTCAGCGTATTTTTTATTTTAAACACTACTGTGAAAAACAGAAAAATAATTGCATGATGAAAGTAGGGCATAGGCTGAGCCCACTGCACATAGAATAAATTATAAACATAGCTGCTGAAGTATGAGCACACGGTTCTCTACAGCTCCTTGCCTTTCTCAGGCAGCTTGTTCCTACCTCCGTAAGAGCTGACGGGATCTTCTTCTGTTTCTTAAAAGATGAATAATGAATATTGTGGAAGACAGAGGAGAAGGCACTGCTTGAACACCTGGATGAAGTTGGAGGGAAGCTCACACTTAGTGGCCGCTCTGCAGGATAGAGAAAATTCAGAAAGGGGAGGGGGAAATGGATGAATCAGTATATATCAGACTCGAAGTAAGAGACACACAATACACTAATGCAAATGACTAAGGAAAATGCAATGCCTCCTCCACAGACAGTTTTCATTTTAGCTTTTCTTTCAAATCACCCTTTTAAATCTGATTATTTAAATCTGATTCCAGAGTTTGACCACCATCTGGGTAAAGAAATGTTTCCTATTGTCAAGTCTGAACCTCTCTAATGAAGCTTTTAACCATTCCCACATGACCTGTCCCTGGATCCCAGGGAGAAGAGCTCAGCACCTTCCTCTCCATGTCCCCTCCTGCAGAGCGCGATGATGCTGAGTGTGACGAGGTTGCCCCTCAGCCTTCTTCTCTCCAAACTTGACAAACCCAGAGTCCTCAGCTGCTCCTCACAGGACATAGTTTTTATCGTTACTCTGGTTTATCAGAAGGCCAGGGGAGCCCTCAGAGAACCTGGTTTGCTGAAACAGTTTTAGCTGCCATACAGCCTGGCACTCCTGGGACCTCAATACACACGCCTCATGCTTGAAATGAGAAAAGACAACATGGCAGGCAGATCCTAAAGCCTCCCCATTATACAGGCAGGAAATGGGTTTGTCAGTTTTGCCAAGAATGAAGGAACCTTACCTCTTTTCTTAAGTTCCACATAGCAGCTATCACAGACTTTGGCTGCTTGATCTTTGAGGTACTTCATAGGGTACTTGTTTCTTGAACAATTTCGACATACAATCTGCTCCAGCAAGGAGAGATGCACATAAATATAATTAAAATTTTTGTATTTGTACATACAAAACAAATGAGCTGGTTGGAAGAGGAAGACAGATAGCAGACCAGATATGACACTCTCCTAAAACCGTGGCAGTCAGGGTAAGTCTGCTGGCTGAAATGTGATTGCTGTACATCTACACTGATGTAAGCCAAGCAGAATTGAGCACTTTATTTGGTTGCACACCATTGCTGTGCCCATATCCCCAGGAATTTATACCTTCCCTACTCACAGAAGGACCACTTTAATATTACTTCTGTTTTCATAGCTTTGTTAGTAACATTGTTTTCTTAAGCAAGCTTGCATGTTCCCCCTATCCCTGCGTAGGTACAGAGTGCTTTTCTCTGTGGAATTAGAAGAAGATTGAATAAATACTTTTTCATACTAGCAAAAATTACTGGTAGTTTGATACCAAAAAAAAATAATCACTGATGCTAAAGGACAGCCATGGTTTAAAACAGGACTGCAGGTTTATGTGTATAACCAAATCTCTAGAGTCAGTGATAAAGGGACAAAACCAAGAAAGCTTACAGATTCCCTTGGCTTTAGTGCAAAAGGCAGCAACTCTTCAGTGGATCACAGAGGAAACTTTCCCTTTGGTCACTAACCAAACCATGCTCCACTGCTGAGTTTCTTCACCTTTCTTGGAAGGTAATATTACCAGCTGTTATTAGGGACAGGACATGGACTAGATGTGCTACTGTGCTGGTCTAGAATAGAGCCTATATTTTTAGTGTATTGCTTCATTGTCCCTAGAGCTAGCTGTATATCAGATATAACGGCTGGACTCAGCAACAATTACCCTGTAAGCATTCAAGTACTAGCCTTTGGGAATTACTTTGACCCTCAACAGAAAGTTACTGTTGTTCCTACTAGAGTCATTAGAAACCTAATTACTTAATTTTGCAGAGCAGTAACAGGTTCCGTGAGAAGTCAAATTCTGGTCTTGATGTTGCTACAAGTTTGCAGGTGTTACAGCAGTGGCAGCCAGTGTCCCAGAGGTGTGAATAAAGCCTCCCTGAGAAGCTTGTACAGCTCTTACCTTCCCACAGGCATGGCAATGGTGTCGCCTCAAAGTGAGGGTGAAGTCACAGCCACAGTTCATGCACATCATGACATGGGACACAGGTACCAAAGTAGGAGGCCTCTCACCCAAGGGTATTCCAAGCCTTTCCCTTAGCTTAAAATCAAACAAGAACAAATGAAGAAGCATCCACACTTCCAAAGTACATTCAGTCAGCCCTGCTCCATCATGTGCAATTCTCTCATTTCAGTCTACTTTCACTTTCTAAGATTCACAAATTTTCTACTTCCTAATGCAAGCAGTGCTGCTTCAGCACTGAAAGGCTGTGGCCAATCAGTACATGGTGCTGTTAAAGCCAGAGTCACAACAGGTAAAAATCCATGTAGATTTATTATTGGTCAGGCACTGACACTCTTCCACATCAGACAAGGATCTGATTCATTGCATATGCAAATTGCAGGTAAGAACATGAGTTAAAGCCGTCTTTTTATTAACAGGTTTTGAAATAATATCTTCAATATTATCTATCAATAATAGCTTTTGATCAAAAATGGCCTAAGTTTTTTATGTCATTATACCTTGGTACAGTTCTATAATCAGGAAGTGACAGTACAGAAAACAATAAAACCAAAGATTAATTTACCCACACACAATGCAAATTTGATCCATGCTTTCCATGGCTAATCTGAATATATGTAAGCAGCTTTAGAAAATTTATTCACTGTTCCTATTTCTGGGAATGCACCATGTTGCAGTGCTGTACAGGCGCCTTTGCTTCAAGCCCAGGGAGGCTGAGGTTGGAAGGGACCTCTGGAGGTCATCTGGTCCAACCCCCCTGCTCAGTCAGGGCCACCAAGAGCCAGCTGCCCAGGACCGTGTCCAGGTGGCTTTAGAATATCTTCAAGGATATTCCCCCCTGAGCCTTCTCTTCTCCAGGCTGAACGGTCCCAGCTCTCTCAGCCTTTTCTCATATGTGAGGTGCTCCAGTCCCTTCATCATCCCTGTGGCCCTTCGTTGGACTCTCTCCAGTATGTCCATGTCTCCCTTGTACTGTGGAGCCCAGCACTGGACACAGCACTCCAGGTGTGGCCTCACCAGCACTCTGTTTTCCCCAATTAGTCTTATTTAGTGAAACTTGGGTTCTACAAACATAAAATAGCATTTTTACTTTTCGTCTGATGTATTCTTTGCTTTCATAACTGAGAGTAGTACAACTGAAATGAAGGAGAAGACAAGAATATACATCAATTGTGCTGGTACAATTACAATATTGCAGGTGGGGTTTGCACTGGTAGTGACTTTATTGTGTGTATGATATTAGTGTAACTAATGGGTAGTTTTGTTTTCTTAAAATCTAAGAAGTTTGCAGCTATTTTTAGTTCATCCAAAATAGTCTTCCTCCAGAAGAACTCCTATTTAAGCAAAGGCCACAGAGTATAGAGTGTGATTAACATTTCAGAAGTGTCCCATGACCTGTGATGACCTTCATTATTTAAGCTTGGCATACTGGTTTAAATAAAAATAATAAGAACATCTTACCACAAGGAACTCTGCATTTTACAACCCTCCTTCTTTCCTCTCTTTCTCTCCCTTCCCCCCCACCTCTTTCAAGCATTGAAAGACTTGGCCTCCTTTTACCTCCACACTGCTGTGGAAAGTGGAAGTGTTGTGAGCTTTGTAGTCATCTGGGATGTGTCTGCTGATGCAGCTGTACCAGTCATCCCTTTCTGAGCAAGAGCTGTGGAATGAAATACATCAGAGCAGTCAATGCCACGCATAGCAGGGACTCAAATAAGGTGTTTCTGGATCAGAGGGAAAAAGCTTCACTTTATGAATGTTTGCTTTTCCCCATTACTTCATTGAACTGGTAAGTAAGTTCCTGACGAGGAATAAAATTGACCATTGGACACATTCAGTGGGATGCTTAGTGTGGATCCAAGGTTAGGACTGCGACTGAGAAGGAAATTTTTCAGAGTAGTCTCTGACTTTGCTATAAGCTGCTCAATCCTACAGCACCTATGACAATATGAAATGTCTCTTTTTTGTCATGTCTGCCCTAGATTTTAGGCACTCTTGAGCATGTAGTGTTGGCATGGGTTGCTCAGAGTAAGCACTTTCATGCTCATCTCTACAGTGGGATGCTTAGATGATCTGCATGTTGGGAAATGCAAAAGTCTGTCACCCACAGTAGAGATGTGAATACTTTCATTTTCCTGTAGCTCCATCACAGACTACCTCCATCACAGTCTCCTGGCAAGAGGCCAGGACAGAAATTTGGAAAGTTCGTTCTGCATTCCCTCTAGCTGCAGTTATGTATGGAGGCCAGTAGTTCTCCACACCGGCCCCTAGATGCCCCCGTTGCACAAGGCAAAACAGTGAGCACTTTGCGCTTCTCTGTCAGTTCAGCTATCCCAGAAAAGCAGCAGGGCTTTTAGTGCCTGTTACTTCCCAGATGCATTCGCAGTGTTACAACCATAAGCCGTCCTGCCTGTGTTAGCTGGTTTTCCTGCCGTGACTTCAAACCGTGCGCTTCCTGTCCATCTGAAACTGTGTTCAGCTTTAGCTGTTCCCAGCATCACTCATGGGAGCGAATACGACTCAGTGTAGTCTTCCCTCCCGGAGTTCATACCAGCCACTCATATTAAAGCTATCCACTAGACTTTGTTGTAAAAATTAGCAGTGGCATCATTGCCAGCTGCTGTTCAGCTGTGATTTCCTCACACTGTCCTCACGAAGGCCACCAAACAAGACATCTGAGAACAATTTGTCTTTTGTGGTCTTAAAAAAAAAAAAAAAAAAAAAAGCACAGAAAGAGAGGAAATGCCAGATTTTATCAATGATCTCTGACAGCCTCCCTCTGCACCATGAGCATAAGCCCTTGTCTGAAAAACACCAGCCTCTATAAAATTCCACAAGCTTCCAGTAGTAACTGGAGCAGAAACTCTGAGCCAGTGTATCTACTGCGTATAGGTTAACCTCTGCAAGCCAGGGGGCTATGCTACAGACTGTCTCTGCCAAGAGTCACACTACTAGTCAGTCCTTATTACTACCAAAAGTCCTGTCAAATTACACTTTCTAAGAAATCTAAGGAACCACAGAATCAGAATGGTAGGGGTTGGAAGGGACCTCTGGAGATGATCTAGTCCATGACCTCCCTCGACCTACTGGCCACACTTTTAAATGCACCCTAGGGTACCATTGGCGTTCTTGGCCACAAG
Source organism: Chroicocephalus ridibundus (assembly GCF_963924245.1). NCBI lineage: Eukaryota > Metazoa > Chordata > Aves > Charadriiformes > Laridae > Chroicocephalus > Chroicocephalus ridibundus. The sequence goes on along the minus strand of NC_086293.1, from coordinate 8,738,659 downwards.
GACACATTGCTGGCTCATGAGCAACTTGATGTCTGTATCTTCCAGACAAATCACATTCGTAGCCTGCAAATCACTAAAAGAAATCCGGGCTTCAACCTTTCTCTTGCTAATTCTTTCTTGGAAATTCTTTTCACTTGAGAATTAAGATAGATACAATTTAAAAAGCCAAAGGAAATCATGGCCCATATAGTGACGTAAATTAAAGCCACTTTGGGAAAGACAGATAAGAGCGACAATCTGCTATTAAAAGCCTGATATCTAACTGGCCCCTTTAACCTCTTCTCCACTCCATTAAACACCTCTAGGCAGTAATCACAGGTTATTAGTGTCTAAATGTGGGAATAACACCTGTCTGCTGATGAGTAATATAAATTATGTCAATTGGGACTGGCCTATTCTTAATTAGCTGTTTCATTGGTTGTATGAATGCTCAGAGGTATTTTTGCTGAACCTCTGAGGCTCAGAGAAGCTCAGACTTTGATTCACCATTGCTACATTTGGTTCTTGTGTGATTTTGGGGCTGCAACTTTTGTGCTGAGCTATCAGTTATCCTTGTTGGCTCATATATTTTTTCCTTAAGCAAATAGAGAGGGTCAAATTGTCACTGCAGTCTCCTGGACAGTAGGGGCATCCATGGAACACAGAAACTGGACTGGGATGGGATTTTGTTGCAGTGCTATCACTGTCATTCTGAATTAGCCTTTTAGGGAGGTAACACTGACTGCGTTCTCACAGTGCTCTGGTATTTTATATGGGCACCACATGGTTACATGTGTACAAGAACATTTTTGAAATGCAAATAAAGGTATAAGAGCAGTATGAGCCTTCTCCATAATGTCTCTGTGCTCAGATCTGTTACCAGCTCACTGCAAGCCAGTAATATGGCTCTTTGGGTAAGCGAGCCATTTTCAGCAGCAGATGCAAAGATTTTATAGTGCCATCTGCTCATATAGCCATGCTGACTTCTGAGCTCTGGCCATCCTCATTCTACTCAGTAGCCTTTCGTCCCTGGCACTCATGCCTTATTTCCTCAAGGCATTCACCTTGTCTCATACAAGTGTAAAGGCACTGTGAGGTTTCAGTTGTGATTGTTAACAACTGGCCTTCAGTGTGGACTCACAGCACCTTGGTCTGAGCAGTAAAAGATACAGACTTTAGGGACACTTGAAGCCTTCTGGAAGTTTTTTGTCTTTGGTGCTCCTTTTGGTGAGTGTAGCAGGCCAAGGATGTTGTGCAGTGCAGTTAAGAAACCATGATGTCCCACCGGTGTCTCATCAGCTCTGCCAGCCAGTACAGAAAGGGAGAGGAAAAAATGTTCTTGGGTGACTTATGGCAGATTGGTCCCAGAATGAGCAGCACAAGGAAGGGAAAGGGGTTCTATCCCAGTGCTCTGATAAGAGGCGGTCTCCGTCTGGCTGTTATCAGAAGGGCAACCTTAGTCTCAGGCCCTGGTTCTACCTACTATCAAAGAAACACATCTTGCACTGGCCTCACATGCTTTGTTTAGGCTAACTAAGCACAGACTTGCTATGAGTACAAAAGGCAAAGAAACAACATAACAATGCAAGCAGAACATCCCAAGCTTCCCACTAGGGATGCCAACTTCAGCTGCCCTGAATAAAGGGGACATGCAGCAGTTATTTCCCCTCAACAATACAGAAGGACTGTACACATCCTGCTTTTGTAACTGTCAGAAGGTAATTTAGAAGTACTGTGTGTATATTTTGAGGACTGTGATGAGTATGCAGCTCTAAGAAAATCTCAGATATTTTCTCATTTGCTAGTTATAAAAGGAAATAGACAAAAAGGCTTTGACAGGTATCTGAGCACTGCTTACAGATGGCAAGTGCCTGGGAAGGATGCGAGCTCCAAATTCTGATTCTGTATAAGAAAGTACCCTCCCTGTCATTCTATTGTACTGTGTAATTTAGGGAAGCCTGTTCTGTTTCCAGCCATGCTGTAGTTGGAGACTGATGGTGTGAAAGTCAGTACTTAAAAGCAATGAAGACCTTGTTATTTGGAAGACTTAATTTTAATACCACTGCTAGTGTGCTATGCCTTTTGTACTAGACTACATGTATAAATCAAGCCAGCCACCTTTCTGCTGTAGTTCTAGGTAAATTTGCAGGATAATTTTGGGCTGGAAGCATGAAAAAAATATAGTACACTGCTATCTTCTGATCAGAAACTGACCTACAGTCTCTTTCTGGCATTAGCTTGTGATCCCAGGACAGAGATCCTGACTCCCAGTTGCATTCACTACTAGCACTACACAAACTCATTAGTGAAATTCCTTTTATTAGAAAGACCCATGAGGGTGCCAGTAAGGTTTAATTTTGGCTTTGTCATTTAAGCACTATTAAATGCTTTTATATCTATTGCCTTAGGTGTTACCTATTTACTGTTTTCTCCGTCAGTTTTGCAGCTCTACTGGTATAAGGTAACAAGTGAACTGATAAAAGGGAGAGACAACATACTCCTAGCGTCACAGGGAAAAAATGTGAAAGATCATGGAAAGTACTCAGGCTTCTTAGTAACAGACTTTCTTATCTTTCCTTTCTCTTTAAGATGTTATCAAGAGATGACTCCTAACTGTTACTCAGTATATGAGTTAAATTAGTTACAGTTTATGAGCTTTGCATTTATAATTAATAACTTCATTGTGTAATCAAGCACTCAGACATTGTCTGTCACAATAGTACAGACTGAAATTGAGTTAAAAAAGAATGAGACACCATTTAAGTCTTGGGTATTGGTTAGACTAATCTAGAGATATAGCTCTAGAATGTAACACCCTCTGCCATGGCTGTTTGGGGACAGTACCTTGCTGACAGGGTCAGGCAATATTCATCGTATTCAATCTTCAGGACGTTTTGGGCTTTTTCTGTCACTGGGCGGCTGACCTAGAAACAAATGCCATGAACATGAATGTGGACATGAGTTAAACTGTCTATAACCAGTACACCAGACAAGTCTCAATGCATATGGACCCATGATGTCCCAGCCATCTATTTCATATTTCGATGCAAAGAGATGGGCAGGTAGGGTTTTCTGTCCTTTGTATTGCTGGTGTAATAAAGAATGCTCTGTATTTCAATATGGTGGTGGTGCTAAAGGAAAAAAAAATCATTTAATCCAACTATAAAGGTAAGGATAAAGTATCAATCAGGGTTCAGTTTTGATATGATAAGCTTAGGAGAAGTTTAGTCTGACAAGTGTCAGAGCATTTTTGGGCAAAAGTTTTGGCTATTCTTGGAATGAATTAAAATAACTTTCTTCCTCACATGCAGACATTATACAGTGAAGCACTTCAGTTCAGTGAATGCCTGTCTGCAGCAAGGCTTTTTAGGAGCAATAAAAATACTTAAAAGCTACAGCTCAGCTAAAACCTTTTTCCTGACATGTATTGTATTACCATAGAATCATAGAATCATGGAATGGTTACAGTTGGAAAGGTCCTTAAAGCTCATCCAATTCCAACCCCCTGCCATGGGCAGGGACACCTTCCATTAGACCAGGTTGCTCAAAGCCCCATCCAACCTGGCCATTAGTTGCCTACTAACAGCAACAGCCACTTAGGAGAAACACAGCTTCATGGTACCGATACCTTGTTATTAACAAGCATCTATTATGCCAGTGACTCAGTGTTTCAAATGTATCCAAACAAGTACCTGCTCTGCAATGCCTTTTCACTTAATGGTAGCGTGTTTTAGCAATTCCTACCCCAGCTGGGAATCCATAGTTCTTTTTACACTATCAGGTCTCTAGGGAGATCAGCCTCCCACCTTTTCATAAAACCTCAACCCGCTCATGTCATTCTGCTGGAATTAATGATTAGTAATTCTCATCTTGCATGTTTCCTAGATCCCCAAACTCCTGACTTGTCACTTCAGACCCTCTTTCACATAAATAAAACTTGGCATATTAGCTATGGAACAGTTACAATGGCTCTTGGTGGGAGGTGTGTAATGGGTGGCTAGGCTTAAGAAGCAAGGACCCCTCCAGCCCAATACCTGTTGTTGCACAGGTACTGGTCCCAATGGATGCTTAGGGAAAGACAGTAAGAACAGGACAATTGTGTCCAGTTTCTGTAATCTGCAATTTAGAAATTTACTGAAGAACAGACTGTGTTTATATCATTTCATGTAATAGCTCCCAATACACCTTTTCCCCATAAAGTTGGCAAATCACTTTTTGACCCCATTAATGCTTTTGATGAATACAGTTAAAGGGCAGATGAAAACCAGGCAAACGAAAGCTTATGTAAATTTTGTGTGGCAGGAGTTTAAAACCAGGCAGACTAAGCCCAAGTGAATATGTTGTAGGGAACAACCCTGTATGGGATGGAGACATGAGGAGAGGAATAGACAAAATGGGATATAAATCTTTTCTGTCTCCAGTTTCCGTAATCAGATGGTAAAACTGATTTTGGCTTGTATTATTTATGCAGCCTGAATAAGGCTGTCATACTAAGTCACAGCCTTATAGATAATCTTTTATAGGTTTGCTTTATATTATTTTCCCTCTGTCTCTTGTAAGAAGCAAGGGAATCCCCTGATAACAGCTCCATCCCCTGTTTCCCCTTGCCCTCAGCTGGATATGAGACCTAAACCAGCAAAGCACTAATAGCCCACTACAGAACTTTAATTTCAGCCTATAATACAGATGAGGCATTACCTTCATGCCTGACACAGCCAAGGTGTTTTTCAGTCGGTATTTGCCATCCTTCTGGGGATATGTGTACAGCAGAACATCATTCATCTATATGAAGAGAAAGACAAAATCAATAATTTGCAATATGGCTTGCAGGCCTGCCCATTACTCCTGGGGGGGATACACAGAACTAGCAGTAACTTGATGAACTGCTAGGACTGTTACTAAAGACAGGCGCAAGCCACACATCTTAGGTCAAAGCCTGCATTTCTACAAAACTCCAGGACTTTGATTTCTTCCCATTTTTGACTGTTGCTAATGGCTAAGCAAGTAGATAATCAGCTCTTTTCTATTCAGCTTGGGTGAAACAGTTGCTTTTAAGGGCAATGCCATGTTCAAGTTGGGAAGGCAGGCTCTGCATGTACTACCTGGCAATATCAGCTAACTGTCCAGGATGCTGCAGCTCTGACCCTCTCAAGGTACCCTACAATGAAGCTGCGGTAAGTCCAGGAGTAGGGCTGGGCTTCAGGGACTTCCATTTTCTGGGCGAAAAGGAAGTGGAGGTCAGAAGATGTGCCACAGTCCGGAGGAATGATTCAGGGAGGAATGGTTTGGATATTTGAGAGCAGGAACTGTACTTCACTGCTAGCAAAACTTGCCTAGACATATGACAGCTTTGCTGAGTCTGTGGGCCACAGCAGAGACCATGGAAGGGCAAAAATGAGAAACTTTTTTCATTTCATGAGGAAAAGAAATCTGTAGCTTAACACCCCAAATACTTCCATAGTTCTCACAGCTCCTTGCAGAATGCATGTTTTTCCAACAGCTTCATACTAAATGGGATCAGATCTTCTCTTTGCCTAACTTAATCATCGACATTATTGCAGCCTTATACCTTTGTGACAACAAACAAATAAATGAAACAGCAGAACTGGACCTTGTAGGTCTTTGCTGGCCTCTCCTTCCCTTGCTACTAGAAGGAATAGCAGTATCGGTGGGCCATACCATTGCCAAATTAACGCTTGTGTGCATGCATTCTCTTCTTTACTTGAATGAGCAGGTCATGTTCTCTTCTTGTCTTTCCCAGGCCTCTCACATCAGTACCAATGTGCATAAACTCAGACAGCCCCTTGATTACTGTACTGGGGTACTACAAACAAAGATGTGCAAGGCATAGGTAATGCTGTGTGATGCCAGAGGCAAGGCATCTTAAAGGGAGCAATTCTCAAGAAATTAAAAAATAGACAGAAACGAGCTTCACTTGGATTCCTCTGTGACAACGGCATTTAAATGTAGCCAATTGGATGGTAATAATATTATATTTTGGAAGGAAAACTGTGATAAAGAAAAAGAGACGCAGAGAAAAGGGGAGAAAAATAAAGAGTGATTTGGCAATAAAATAATATACTTGGTATGACTGGAATTGTTGGGGTCTTGATAGTACTGCCTGACCACCTAAAACTGCTGGTGTAAAATTTTCACTAATTTGCCTGCCTGAAAAAAAAATGGAAAGTGGAACCTTATGGATGTTTTCTTAAAAGGTCATAGTTCAGCTTTCTTACAGAGCAGGGACAATGACATGGAATTAATAGTCATGGGATTAAATCCTTATCATCTTGGATTTAACAGCAAAACTGTTGTTGCCTTTATTAGGGCCATGAGTTCACTTGTGGACACCAGTTCATTAAGTAGCTGTTTGATTCACAGCAAATCAGGCTTATGTGCATTAGCTGCCCATCTTTAAAATGCAGATTCTCATTAACGTGAAGCAAAAGATACCAAAGACTGACTTTCCCCAAAACTTTTACTCCAAATTTTACTACTTTTAAAAATTGAATGAAGTTTACTGAGTAGAATCAGCCAAAATTTTTCAAGAAAATGATGAAACATTTAACTCTAACATTTTAACAGAAAGACTCCCGTGTTCTCCTGCACTGGCCACTCTACTGTGTATTTCTCTGTGTCCTTCCAGTAAGTCTTAACTCATACGGAGTTTAAAGCTCTTTTAATATAACACTTCTCACCTGAGAATATAAAAGCATACTATCAAGTCAGAATAGGAGTCTCATGTTCTCTGTAGTCTAAAGTGGAGTATTTAGTCCTTTTGCAACAACACAATAGAATTTCCTTAGAACAAGGTGACAAATGGCTTGTCATAGAGTTTTTCTGTGATTTACCTATTGCTCTATAAATTACCCTTCATGCCAACGTTAATCCAGTCAGCACAATGACACCTGCAAAGTACTGACCACATGATGATTCCCAGTTTAACCAGGACTACGCATAACCAGAACATTCATCACAACCTATTACACACTGAGTATGTAGGAGGGAGGGTAAGGTAGAAAAAACGGAACAAATGTAAACCTTTAAGTGAACAGCAGATGAAAGCTATTTTCACTTATTTTCAGTAGTAGCAACTAGGACTCCAGCAGCCAGGTGGGAAAAAGATAAAAAGGCAGGCAGACTTTATTGCTAACATTAAGAGAATACTCTGCGAAATAAGAGAATACTAGTGAAATCTCACATTTGCCTGGTGATTCCGATATCTACTGAATGTTCAAAGGATTATATGAGAAAACAGGACTTCCTCTGCCACTCATCAGTGCTAGTATTTAAGGTTTGTTTCAAGCCACAAGAAAAGGTAACTAGTTATGGCCACTAAGCCCAAGGAAGTGAAATCCTAAGAGAAATTTTCAGGATTCTGGCATAACGTGCTACTGGGTTTCTTGAACAGCAAAACCCATTTATTTTGTTTATTTAAAAAGTTATAAATGTTTTTAAAAAGCAGCCCATTCTTTTATTACTGATGTTTCAGGATGACACCCTGGTGCACACCATTGTCACGACAGCTCTGGTTAATATCCCAAGATTTTATTAAACATTAATGATGACTTTTCTTTATAATTGCCCATTGGAGGTTTTTTTCCTCCTGTTTTTCTCCCCCACAGTATATAGTGGTGAGCTGTGACTCTGAGGTCCCACCAGCTACAGCTTGACACAATGAAATTATGACAAATATTTCAAAGCTTCCTAAGCAAGGCATACATATTCATGAAGAAAGAAAGGGTTTGCACTTGCTGCTGTCTCCTTTGCCACTGGAGACCTGAGTGAAGGCTATATGAATGATATGGTCAGAACTAGCATCAGTACCAGTGGTTTCACGCATCCTCCTGCTTCACACTGTTCCCTGAAGCAGTGAGGACTGAGCCATGATAAAAGCTGATCCTGCAACCCCTCAGGAATCTGTGGTAGATGGGATCGACTGCCACAACTCCTAGGGGAATTCCCAGAAGTCCTTGGGATTCAGACCCACTTCCTCCTTGACAGAAAACTTTTGAATAGTTGGGATTCCCCAAACTGCTCAGATATTGATATGGGAGCACGTATTCCTGTTCTGCACTGCTCCATGCACGCACATAGTCCCCAAAGCAACAGCTGATAACACAGAGAAAGGATATGTCTGGTCTTTAATTTTCTTTTTTTCTGTTACTACTTTTCTTTTCCCCCCCTTCTTTTTATAATCCTCTCTGTTGTGACAGGAACCCAGTAACACTGGCGGTCAGTGCAAGTTTTCTAACCTACAGTGTTCAAATTTATTGATCCAAACAAGTTTATCCATGCCCTGCTGAATGCTGGCATCCATATGTAATGTACTCTCTGTTTAAAAGCTCCTACCTTGTGTTTGTTTTTTCTGAATGTTTTAAAGGGTAGTTCATTATGAACCCTGTGTTATTCTATTCAAGTCTGTGTTAAACATCCCCTGAGTGACAGTGGAGCAGCCTGAATGTGTGCTGGGACGGCATTTTCCAAGCTCTGACTCCAAAAACTGCTATCCTTCAGCCCAGCCAGCTAGAGCATTAAACAGTCTCCCATTTGATACCAGTGTCCTGCATCCTGCTTGCAACACAAGCAGTCTTTGTAGGGAAATTCTTGGAAGGGTGAGATAAGAGACAGTGTCTGAGTTGCAAAGTCCTGTGGTTGGGGGGCAGTTAGGGGGCCTGCCAGTGTCAGCAGCCCGTACTGTGCTGCAAAGAGGCCCCAACATCCTTGTAAACAGAGACTGGACTCAGGAAACAGGCGCACAGCAAAACTCACCAAACATCCTGCCAGGAAACGCCAGATTCAACAATACCATCAGCCTGCACAAAACAGCCAGCTCAAGTACCCTTGTGGTACATACAACATGCACCACAGAAACATATGCACATCAAAAGCCCCTGAATGTGTGTCCTACACACTCGTGCTTATCAAAAAACAAACCAGTTCTGAAAGGTTTTTTTGATCAATACATTAGGACAAATTCTTATCCTACCTGAGTTTTGCCAGTGGCTTCAAAGGGTTATGCTATTGTCCTTAAAAGACAAGGGCTTTAAATAAATGTGGGGTTTAAGAGACAGTGTTTAGGAGATTATTCTAACCTTGGGGTTTTGGGTTGGGTTTTTTTCCCAGGCATCAGAATCAAGATAGCACGTGGATTGGGCTAGATGCACTGGCAGAGGGAAGGATATGTTCATGCAGGCCTTGACTGTTACAAAAAGGTGTTGGCAGTGATAGCTGGTAGGGTCTGAAGACTGATGCAGTAAAGATGCTATATGCCACGATGAAAATACGTTGCCATAGCTATGTAGTAGTTGTCTTAATGTATCACAGGCTAAACAGTCCATTAAGAAACGCAGGAGTGGTGGTGACATAACAGAGAATCCACAGCATTAGCAGTGACAAGCAGATAATGCAAAACCACTCAGGTGTTAATGCAGGAATTACCATATTCCACAGTGACTCATTTTCCTGCAATTTCACCATACATTGCATTGCTCTGCAACATCAAGGGCTTTCAGGGTAGAGGAGACTGAGTAAAAAAATCACTGAACCCAAAGGCAGGTATTTGCCAATAAGTTTCAAAATATTTCCAAGATCAAATCATCCCCACCCCAACAGGAGACACAATACAGGAAGCCCGAAGGGGTTGCAACTTTAGTGCGTTAGAGCAGAAAAGAAGTCAGTTTTATGTGTCTCTTGGTTCTTGAAAGTGACTACTGTGGTTTAGTCTAGCTCCACCACATACTTTGCATGACAGCACATTTGGTCACAGTTTGCCTTTCTGACTGAAAGGAAGAAAAAACCGTTGTTTCTGAATACTGAGAGCATCTATTAACAACAGGACATTGGCTACTGTAATGTCTCCAGTTGCCAAGAGACACTTCTGCCTTTGCCGTTAACATCTGGGTTTGAGCAGCTGAACTCTCCCCAGGAATCAAAAATAATTCCTAAACTAGAAAGTGCCAGAAACTAATTTCTGTGCTTTCTTTGTTCCAGTAATACTTTCAGCCCCTTGTGACCTTCAAGCTGATACAACCATTTTGGACTACTTGAAATTTATCTCAGTTTATCCCAAGCTCAAATTACTTTCCTCTCAATGTTTATTTCATTTAATAGCCAGGTTCGTGACACTTTGGTGTTTGCCATAGTAGTGGATTATGATGTCAGTTACGAACAGATTGGAAGATGAAATGGTAACAACTTCTTGGAATTTGGTCCCAGCTTTAGCCACAACTTCAAAATGTTTTTGTAATACTAACAAAGGCAAGTGTTTCACAAGAGAGATCAGTAAGGAAGCAAGTATCATCTGTTATGAAGTGGTCATCAGTAGGCTCCAGAGTTACTGCTGCTGAGAACACTGTTTCTTAAGACCAGTTCCTGGAGATTCTGGCATGGCCATTTTCCCTTGGCTGCAACAAAGTAATGATTTTGACATCTATTGCTGTTGCTACAGTCCATTGATGCCCACTCCGTAAAACAGCAATGCAGCAATCTCATATTTGAAGTTTTGGGTGAAGTACATCACTTTCAGTACATGAAAGTCTGAATTTTCACAGAAACGAATGAAGCCATCAGAAAAGTGCAGCGCCGGCACTGTGTCCCATTCCATCTGATCATAAGACTGCAATACATGACTGAGGAGGCAAAGAAGCTTGTGCAGCCACTCATGCACCAATAGGAAATATTAATAAGACGGAGAAATAAGAAGAATTAATGGCAAATAGTGTGACTTCTGTAATAAGCCATCTCTTCTCACAATGGTCTCAGGGTGAAAAGCTGTCAGCACTTACAGAGGCCACAGCAAATATGTATTCCAGGCATATAAAACATTTATTTTAAAATAAATTCTGCAAACAGCACTTTAATATTAATAGCAGCAGTAACGCTCAGTTCTTTATGGCTCTTTTCTGAGAAGGAGCTCTTAAGAATTTTTCAAACATTAACAGGTAAGCATGTAACAAACTCCTAAAACACAGGCAAGTATTATCTTCCCCATCATACCAATAAATGCATAAAAATGCCTGTGGTTACACAATAAGCTACCTGAAAAGTTGAGAACAGAGCTCAGGACCCTGGAGTCTCAGACACTCTGTAACTGCTCAATGTAGTGTGTAATGTAAAACAGAAAGCATGAGTGTTAATAGCCTATCTCCAAAACAGTGGGTTTTAATCTGTTTTGATCTGTAAATACTCGCAACTTTTGCAGTAGGGTTGTGAACCCTTGTGAAGGGTATTCCAGCAAGCTAATGAAAGGGTTCATTTTTCTTAACTGTCTTAGAAGAATTTTGCAAACAGACATTGAAAATTGTTGCTGTAATCAACAGGAAGATGGAGGTGTGTGTTCAGAGGGACTATACTGAGGCAATGCACACAGTTATCAGGTAATCTACATAGATGTGGACAGCAGGAACTAAAACCCAGTCCTTGAGCTTCAAGGATACGAATCTCTCCTGAGTTCAAAGAAAGCTTTCATAAACTTCAGCAGTAGGGTGTGCTCTGTTGCTTCCCATCAGATCTCCTAAGGCCTTAGGGCTGGACTTTCAAGTGTGAAGCTTAATTGCTGAAAGTATTCAGGAACTCCCATCCTCCTCATCACCTTGGAAACTTGCACTCCTTTGCAAAATTCTGGCCTAGTCAAGGCTGTATGCAGCTGTGGCACAAACGGAGCGCTGCACAGCCCGTGTTCCTGTATGCAGGGCTGATGGGACATGTGTGAAAAGGGCTTCAGCCCTGTTAGCGACAGAAACTGACTCACCGCATCACCGCTGGTGGTTAAATGACTTGCAGCCTGAAAGTTTCTGCCAGGGATCAGGGCTGCATAAGTGCAGGAGAAGATATGAGAGAGACAGTAAAAATGTAAAAGAAATCTTACCAAGAACAAATGACGAGGGTGCCTGTTTTTGCCAGAGACTTTCATCAGTGTTCCCTCTTTAACAAAGATCTGAAGGAGAAAACAGCAGATTGTAATTGTGAGACTTCACATTCCAAATCTTATTGAGAAAAGAGAATATTCCTCCTGGGTAAAGAGCTACTCTAACAGTTTTCATCAGCACAGGAAGAGATAGATACCTCAGCACTTGCTTCTAGCCTTACTCCTTATGATCTGGCTTAGTCTTTGCCTGGGTTAGCCCTGCTGCTCTTTGTGGCTTGCGTTTGTATCGGAACCAAATGGGTTGGAAACCCACTTGTCCTGAGCCCACTGCTTCTGCACCATGAACTGTGCTCAGAGGCGACTGTCACAGATTGCAAAGCTAACATGCAAAGGGCTTCAGAAAAGAACTCTTGTCTTTAAAAATCCTCTAAAAAAGACAGACCAAAAAGAACAGCTGAAACCTCGGGTTTCAGCATGCTACGTCCAAATAACTATGCCTGCATGCATAATCTATACATGTTTGCAAACATAATACTTGGTCAGTCCATATTGTTACTATGTATGTAAGTATAGGACCATGTACGTAAGCAGCTAAATCAGCATACTATAACTTGATTACAGTAACATTTGAAAAAGTCTAGAATAACAGAACTACATCAGTGGATTAACTGTCATCTACTCTTTTTGGATGGAGAACAGAATCTGGTGTAGTTTTCCACTCTAGAACAATTTAATCAAAGAGACTGTAAATTCTGTATGCTGGGCTTTGCAGAATTTGTTAAAGCATCACCTGGCAAGGGCAAGTGAGAATACTGATGTTACAGACAAATTAGAGGTTGACTGCAGTATTTGGCTGATGAGGATTCTTACACTATGAGTACGCATGCCTTGAAAATTGCTTCATGAGTTTTGCTAAAGATATTGGTGGACTGGTGGGAAATGGAGAGTCGCAGAATTCAAGAAAGAAATATTTTGAACCGTAGAGACAGGTTGCAGCTGCGGAAACTGGACAGGTTTGAAAGCCAGGAGAAGAAATTTGCATTTGATGTGGATGGCAAGACAGAGCTATACGCTTTCCCACATTTCTGTTCATGTGTTGCTTAAAAATGATGTCTTGCATTAAAAGCACCACTGGGGAATGGTGAGAATAAAAATTTGAAAACAAATAATTTCCCCTGATTTAAGGTTCTTACTCAGCCAAATAAAACTCTGAACCTTTCCAGGCTGCAAGTGATTCCTGTTAGTGTTACAGCCTTTCAACAGGAGTATATAGGGAGAAAAACAGCAGCTCCATCAAAACACACTACACATGGGGTGGCTGAGGACAGCTGGAGTGAAACGTCAAATGGCTGCTCTGTGTCAAAGCAGGGGCAATGCATGTCTTTCCCAGCCTGAAGGTCTCAGCACATCTCTCTGCACACTGCCAGAGCAATGGCTTTTTACACAAACCAGCGCTCCAACGCTTATCACAGTAGCTCAGTAAACAACACCTGTAGGCGTCTGAAATCTGGCCATCCACACAATCAGAGATATAGCTGGCCGGAAACAATGCCCTTATCAGCATAGGTCTGCCTGCAGCACTCACCCTTCCTGGCTGGAGGAGGCCACTCTGCCCTCTCACACTGTGCTCAATGTGTACCAGCTTCTGCAAGTTTTCCTGGGGGAGAGAAACAGCGTTTAGGAGATTGTATGATGACAGTTCTTTAGACAAGCAGAGAAACCTTCCCTCACCCCTCCTCACCATTTTATTTGTCTAAAAGTGGTATTTCAGAATTAGGTTTCGGAGAGAACTGAGACCAGGGATTTTACGCCCGGGTGGTCTTCTTCCAGTCTTACAGGTTTTATAAAACCCTGTCACCTGCATTCACATCTGCTGTGACCTTCTACACTCCCATTACCTCTGATACCTTGGTTCAGCTTCAAAAGGGCCTGCTCACTCCATACGGTATTTATACATTGGCCTCTTTGCTGACTTTCTTGCTCTGTGAATTAATAAACTGGAAGAAGAGGCAAAGAACAGTATCTGCTCCAAAGGCCTGTGCATTAGTGGCATGCCATGAATAATCCAAAGCATTCTTTGATACTATAAGACTGTTGCTAGGATTATCTGGAGGTTTACATTCTATGATAATGGATTAATGGCTTTGCAATAGGGGGTTTAGAAGGTTAACTAGTAAGCAGGCAGTGAAGCTGCATTTCTGTTTTACTGCTTTGCAAGGATCAGGAAGTTCATTATCAAACTCTGATACTATTAACTGCCTACCTGGCCTTAAAGCACAGTCCGTGGGCACTGGCATGTGGCACGAACTTATCTATGAAGATGGTAAATAAGATTAATCTAATCTAGCTAAGACTGTGCTCTCATAAAAAAAGATGGTATTGGATGGACATACAAAGGAGGAAGAAGGGATGTCTGCACCTTTGCGATATTGCTAGGGTCTTTTTAGATCTCCTTCAAATTCTCCTGCTAAAACCAAGGCTTGTGCTGAGGATTCAGCTGTGGTTTTATCTGATCAGAACAGTAAAATGGGCTGCACAGCAGCAATGACTCATCACTGGAATATGTCTAAAAATTATGAGCCTCTTGTCTAAGTTAGTCATTGTATCCTAAATCCTCATCTACACACCCAGATAAACTACAGACTAAGGACCATATTTGATATAGCTTCATGACCTGGCAGCCCTTGACTACAGTTTTCTGCTATGACAGATTATGGTCTGTTTTCCTATGCTCCATTGACTGGCATTAAGATACCCCTGGGCTTAGTTAGACTCGATTAGATCGTACAATGTATCTGCCTGATACAAATCAGTGCTGTCTACGGAACCAGCTAATTAGGAAAGCTATCACAGCTACCAGAAAGAGCATATCCATGTCAACACGATGGTCTGTCAAGGCTAATTTACCCTGGATTTCAGCTAACATAATTAATGTACCTATCTCGGCTTGCTTTTTGAGATAAGCCTAAAATAACCTCCATATGTTACTGCCCTGGTGAAATATTACATTTGCTTAGCATGATACTAAGTTTAGTTCTTAATCAGTAACTGCATAGCAAACATACAGAAACACCTACAAGCCTTGACCAGCACAGGGCTGCACTGTGACCATGCAATGTAATTGGCATTGACACATTTTCAAGAAACTCAGCTGTCAAGTATCTCTTTGGCAATGCAGGAAGTAACAAATGGAGTTTTTCAGGTCACTTCTAAAATACTATAGGCCAGCAAAATGGAAACAGTATGTATAAACTAATAGCACAGGAAATACCAGGGAACATGGGACAGCTGACACTTCCAGAAGACATTTGCAAAGGACTTTCCCATCACTAAAGGGTATTTTAGCCCTAGCAAAACTTGTCAAATTGACAGCTTCCACAATGGAAACGTGTTCTTCATCTGCAGAAAAGGCAGTGCCCTCCTGTGAGCACACTCATGGCCAATTTTAGTGCTACTCACTGCGGTTTCTACAAGAGTGAGAGGAGAAGTTGCTGCCCCTCAGATACACCGCAGCTTTTCCTAGGGCTGCTGGCAGAGGCGCCTGTTGTAATGCTGACGTTTGCAATACGGACACATGTTCACCAGGAAATGGACAGAGATGTATCAAACTCATTTCCTGTAGGAAGTCAAACAGCCATCACATGTGAAGGACAGAGATTTATCCGCGAATGCGGGCGGCTGAGAGGGCTATAGTTTCCCTAAAATTCCCTGTTTGTACAGTTTTCTTCATTCTCCTTAAAACTGTCTTCACTCTCCTTTCAAATATCCTTCACAAGCTATGATTAAAAGATGAAAACAAAGCTCCACACGAATAGTACTGCAGAGGTGGGTGGCTGAAATCCTTCTCTGACCATTTTAGTGGTGAACTGCAGCTTCCATCATATTATCATTATGTCTATGCAGGAGAAATGCCTCCCCAAGGAATTCACCAGCTGTTAATAGCAACAATGATTTATAGCTCTTAGCATCTCAGGGCCTCTAACAGATTGTAGAAGTTCAGAGAGCAATACAAACCCTGCTTAGTTCAAGTACTGAATGTCTCCTAGAGTTACAGATAGACTTAATGCTGTGTGGTGACGGTATGCCTTATGCCTCTGTTTGCACATCTGTGAATTGCGAATAATACTTTCCTGCTCGATTAAAATGCTGTGGAGATAGTTAATATCATAATGCGTCTGAAAATCCTGGGTTAATAGTTCCTAGGGAAAAACTGCCAGAGTGTTACTGTCATGAAACCAAAAAAGCTAATAATAAATCATTGATATTCTGCAGAAAACGTAGATGATAATTCAATGCTCCTATCAGATTTTTGGAGTGTAGTTTGATGAGTTGATAAGTGGCAGCAGAAATCTTCCTCCTTCCAGGTATATGCAAAGTCTAAATTATTGCTTAGAACTTCAACCAGATACACGACAAGTTATTAACGCTCTGTCTTGAGTGACATTGTTCGGTTTGTTCTGTAATTAGAGTAACTTCTTAAATTCTTTGTGTTATTTAAAATATGAGAGACAGAAAAGAACGGTGGCTTTTGTGAATGGGATATTAATTCAGAAGAACAGTCTCTGATTTAGCAGAATATTGAACTTGATTCTTATGAACCTGCACCTTCACGAAACCCACAGCATTCACACAAATGGGAAAGAAGGAAATTTTGTTTCATCTCTTCCAGGCCACAGCTTTGGAAAAGGCCAGATGTGCTCTGATGATATGATAAAAAATGAAGGGTAAAAATCTATGTGGAATTTGCGATGAAATTGTTCCAAAACAGACATTGTTAATAGCAATTATTATATAGTCTGTGACATCTGTAAAACCCAGATGATATGGTGATGTTCTTCAAATTAAAGCATGGCTTAGTGGAGATAAAATCATTGCATGGTAATGCAACACAACAAATTTGATTTTGGCCAACAATGTACACTTCTAACTTCAGAAAAGTATTCATACAAATCTCCCATAAATCTGAGTGAAATCTAAGGAAGCACAGGTGCCAGATAAAGACGTGTGACATTGATCTGTTAGGAACTGAGCTCTTACAGTTCCCAACCTCTAATACAGGTATCATTAAAGCTCTGAGATTACTGTGGAAGCTTTTCCTGACATCTCGGCTTTATGATGAAATATTTATTATTTTAGTACAAAGAATGCTTTAGTAATGGAGAAGTATGATTATAAACTCTTTGCCTGAGGAGAAAGAAAATCAGAATCAAACCTGTTAAAAACTTTGCTCAGTAAGTCTGTAGTTTCAGAGTCATTCTGTAGAGTAGCCAGATTACATTTCTTTTTATGATACAACTCTAGACTTGTTAGACTACATCCTTCCTGCAATCTACATCCGTTCTTTTGTCTTGGTAACAGAGTAGTGTTTATGTAGTAATTAACTACTGGTTATTGCTGTCAATGCTGAACATCATTCAGAATTAGTCTGTATGAACATCATTGTTTCCCTGCAGCTTGCTTCTCTGCTATGCTTCTTTCTCTCTCCTTTCCTTCTCCCTCTTCACCATTATGTTTGGCTGTAATGCAACTACCATTTAATCTACAAAGACTTCCCTCCCAACTTTTGTCCCTATCCTATTTACTATAATGGCTGATGACAAAATAGTTTGTGCTGATACCCAAAGTATCTTTAAATAAAGCTGAGAGTAAGCAACCCAAGAGATCAGTGTTTACACTTAGCAAAGGTGTTCAGGCTGTCTGCTGACAAGTTCACTGAACTTGGTGCTCTGAAACAGCCCATGAACGCACGGGCTCCAGCTATGACCTTGGCACGCGTATCAGAGACGGGGCTTTTAAACCTGAGCAGCAGAGATTTCCAGATGTGAGCAAAAGTCAACATTCTTGGCTCTGGGTTCATTTGCTGCAAGCAGATGCTTCCACTTCTCTGGGTAAAGCATGAAAGCTTCAGTTTTAGAAGACAAAGGGCACCTTGGATTTTGAGACTCTTTCTTTCTTACTTCCCAAGCTGTTGCAAAAAAACGTCCTTCATCTAGTTGACCTACTGCGTTTTTACTATGTAACACAGTCTGAATTCACTGCTTCACCCAGAGCTTCCATTCCCCTGCAGAGGGCAAAGGTGTTAAAGGGAATATGCTGACTCAGCAGTGCTGGTGCGTAGCTGTGGTGGCCTCCAACATGTGTCTTTCCCTAACAATTCCTGTGCATTCATTCCTTCAACCTTAAAATCCTCCCTGAAAACAAGATCTTACTAACAAGGGTTGACATTTCATTTCTTCCCTTTGTCTGCATTGATGCCCAGGTTTTTTTTCTCTTTGTCTCTTCAATTTCATGTTTTGGTTCCTGAGTAATTATTAACAACCCTCTCCCTGCTCAGTAAATGAAATAATAAAGAAGTGAATTGAATGCCATCTGTAATTAACCAGAGGGAAGGATGTTTGCAATGCCAAAGAGATTTTTAATTTAGCAAAGGCACAGCAAAATCCCAATGCAGGATGTTAAATTCAGCAATGTTCAAATGAGAAATAAAGTGCGAAAGATTCCCAAAAGATATGATACATTCCCAATCACTTGAAATCCCTGTGACCCAATGCAATGATAAAATACTTAAGATGAGACACCTTTTGAGAAAGAAACACTTCAGTGTAATCACTCACTATTGGATGAAATGCAGGATTCTTGGACTGAGGTGCTTTGTTCTCTAACATAGATGCTGTTGAACACAAACCACATAATAGTCAACATCTGCCTTAGCAACTGCACATACTCCTTGGTAATCTAAATGCCTTGAAAAGAAGTGCTTAAAAATGGCATTTTTTGAAATTTTGGTCTGTATTATGACTATTTTCTAGGTCTAACAAGCCGAGGGTTTTATCAGAAAAAGAAATGTGATGTGGCCTCTTTACAGAATGACTCTGAAACTATGGACTTACTGAGTAACATTTCATTAGACTGCTTCTTTCTAACTACTTGAGCTGAATCCTAGGTCTGTGCAGCTAAAGCAAACATGGACCTCAGTACAGAACTTAGCTGCAGGTGTGAGTGGCTAGTATGATAAAAACAAAGGCAGTGCCTTTTGTTATCAAAAGGTCCAGCAAGTTGAATTCCTCTGGAACCTGCTGTATCTGATACAGATCCTGTATCTGACGGTCTCTCTGCTGCCTCCTGCGCCTCCCAACACTGCTTCTTACTGATGTCAATAGAAAACCCCTGTCATCTTAGACAAAAATCCGACCTAGGTCCTTGGAAACAAATGATCATAAGACCAGCTCTATGGAGGCTATCTTTGCCAGTACATTAGGATTCTAATATCATGTAAGCGATATTAATAAATAACACTGACATTACAAAAACTGTTCATTACTTTGGAAAACTATATTACTTACCTAGATACCTAAATCTGAATTTAGACATGAGCTCTAGCCTATGAAAGTCTTGGCCAGTCTATTTGGTTGTGTGATCATTTGCAATACTATAAACCATGGCCTATGCTATGATTCTATGATTCTATTCTTCTGAAATAAAATGGGATTCCAGAATTGTGGAAGTAAATGAACTCAGAACATTTGTGATGTCTTCAACATTCCATATCTAAAAACATCCCAGGCTACAAATAGAACTATGAAAATTCCCATCTCTCACTTCATTGCTCCAAATATCATTTCAGCAGCCTGAAGAGGGGGAAAAATTTGTGCTGCTTGCTGTGGTGACTTACATCTCGCACAGCTGCATTAAAGGGCATAAGACCTACCCCTTATCTGCAGTACGGTAAACCAGGTCTGGATAAACCTTTGAGTCTCACCCTGGAGGAGGCTTCAGAATTTAGCAGAGATATGCATTCACTTCAGCAGAAAAGACACTACCGATCAGGAGAGCGTGTGTCATGGTAGGACTCACCGCTTGGAGCATGCTGTCATTGGCTCGGTCTGTGATTTCAGAAACAATGAATAAGGCAGCTGAGGGATAAAGCAAAGCAAACACCATAAATCACATAAACGAATTGGAAAATAACCCCAATCCCTTCTGTTTGCAAGGGCATCTCTAAAAAAAAGCGAACAACATCCCCAGGAGCAGCAGCTCCTTTCATTTCTTCGGCACCTTCAGAATGCAACTGCCTAGCAAATTTAAGCCACAGCACAGTGCTGTCAGTTCCCCTTCCCTTCACCATTCTCTTGTGTGAAACTCTGCATCATACTTGTGCTGACCAAGACAACTCATGAGGTCCTTTTTAAGCACCTAGCATGGCACAAAATCTTTTTGTGATGTTTTCTAGTTGCAGATTTTTGACAATTGGAGCTTGTGGTAGGGATTGATTAATGTAACCCAGCTTTAGTCATCCAAAAGCATGGGAATCTAAAGTGATCTGTTTCCCTTTACTGCTGAGGGAGAGGACAGGTCATCCCTTTCTGACAGAAGTGTGTATGAAGTGGGGACATGTATTAACACCTGGATTCTCCACTGGCAAATAGCCTGGGCCAGGGAATGTTTGCTGGCCCTACAGCAGTGGCATAACGTGGCTCAGGTTCTTATCTCAAATCTCTTCTTCTGTGGAACAGGCATCTGTTTCTGGGCATAATCTGGGAACATGGTAGCCACTGCTGGCCAGAAATGTGGCAAGCGTGTGCTAACCACAACCAGGAGAGGCAATTGTGGCCACAGGGCTTGAGTGTCTGCCCTGTCCTTGTTTAAATTACTGGTATAGATTCTTAGTAACTAGGGTCCTAAATCTTGCACAGGACTCTACTCTTGGTCAGAATGGGCTGACCTTCAATCAGACCTTATTGCTATGAGTTGGTTTGGATTTACACTCAGCGTAACAGAGAGGTGAACTGGTTTCATTAATGCAAAGTTATTCCTGCTTACCCCAGCCTGGAAGCTACTACCACTGAAGCCACAGCTAAACCCTGCTTTGATTTCAGTGGGAGTGAGACAACTGATGTATCGGAAGGGACGGTGTTAGCAGCTGAACAGCTGGATTTGTCCCTGATTGCGCAGAACTGATTTTTATACAATGTCTTACAAATTAACTTAGGCTTAAGGAATCCAGAATACAGATATATATTTCAAACCTCCCAGGTTTCTCCAAAGTTCACAGAGCACAGCAGGCATACCATAGATAACGGTACACAAACACGCAGGTGGAACCATCCCAACTGACTTTACAATGACAAGGCCAAATATGGACAGAGCCAAAGAGGACTAGGATTTACCCGATGACTGGGGCAGAATTACAATGTCTGTACTGTGCTTGTATAGATGGTAATTTCTTCTGTAAGTTCATCATGTCAAAACCATAGGGAGACCACTTGTTTCAATGAAAAAAATAAAGGCTTCTTGCCCTAAATAATTTGTCTATATTAGTAATCAGTTCTTATAGATCTTACATCTAACCTATTAACACAAAATCTTGAAAACAATCCTCTTCCATACACTACCAGTATAGATCCTGTACCTCTTTAGAAGCAGAGTTAGCAAAGCACAATTTTATTCTACCCATTTCATTTTACCTTGTGTGGCTTCATACTCTGTAGAGTCAGGGCAAAGATTATTCAAGTAATCTGTAGAAGATAATCAAACAAGCATAGACATCCATTAATCAGAACAGAGATCCACATAATTTGTAGTGTTATTAGCTAAAACATAAAATACGAATCATAGAATGGTTTCAATTGCAAGGGACCTTAAAGATCACCTAGCTCCAACCCCCCTGCAATGAGCAGGGACATCTTTTACTAGACCGGGTTGCTCAAAGACCTGTCCAACCTGGTCATGAACACCTGCAGGGATGGGGCATCCACAGCAATGTCCCATATCATTTTATTCCTAAATAATTAAGTGCATATAGCCTCTTTCCAAAGCAAAACTCATCTTTGTCTGCGTTCTGCTTTGAGAGTCAATGCAAGAGCATTGATACAATTGATACAGATTTGGACTCATCACATAACTTGTCAGGTATAAATGAATACACAGAGAGTGACAAAAATATTTCCTTGTTTCTTAGCCAAGAGAACTGCTGAGTAGCACAACTTTACAAATAATTGTTCTTTGAATGAATTATATTTTCCCATCTGTATGAATGGTGTTGGCTGTAATGATGGACTTTCTATATTTATAGTAAATGAATTACATGAATTTTATAGACACAGTAAGGAGACCCTGGTTCTGTACATGCAGAGTTCAATGATTACTACTGAACTTAATCACATTCTGAAAATAGGTTCTGTAAAATACACAGAATATCACTTACATTTACAGGAATTATATTTGCATTATATACAAACCTTTAAGTTTTATTTGGACTACTTGTCTTGGATCATCTGGGTGTTTATGCTTTCAATTACTGTAGTATATAAGTGCCACCATTTAAAAACCCTAATCCTGAAATACTTCATTCTTATCTTTCTGATGAATCCAGGCTCCTAAATTCTGCATCCAAGAACATAGGCCTCTGTGCTGAGAGTGGTGCTGTGCATGGATATCCATTCCCTTGAGTGTCCTACCCATATACATTCCTCTTTCCAGTGCTGTGCCATCCCTAGCGTCCTGAAATCTACCTGGCTTTTACATGCATTCAGGAAAGCATCTTCCTGTACTCAGTCAAGCGGGAAGGATTTGTGCAGTGTTATCTATCAGGCAATATTTAGCATTCCTTTTCACAGCTGCAAGCTCTGTCCTTGGCTATGGACATTTAACTGAGTGGGCAACTCCTTTTGGCTGTAGTGCAGTAATTGGCAACCGATATCCTCATAAAGTACCCTTCCTTATCTGGTAGAAACAGCCAGTTATAAACACACAAGTACACCTGCATATTTTAATTTTTTTAATGACGTCTAAAGAATCTGAAGGACTGCACTGTTTCAGACCCACACTGTCCTAGCAGGCAAAGAGGGGCTTGGTTTCTTGAGGTAAAGAACTGAAGCAGTAAACCTATTTTCTGGAATATCTTTATCCAGCAGACCTTATCTCACTACACACAAAAGCGTTCATTTTCCCCGTTAGTGCCAGTAGCTGGGACAAGGAGGAGCTCAGGTTGCTTCAAGCATAGATGGAATCCAATCACTGGAACTGCACTGAAACCCTTCCAGTTCTCTCACAAAATACCATGCTTCATGTTTGCAGTTTACATTGCGGACCACAGAAATGGGCAGAGAAAATGGAGCATTTCTGGCAGGGACATGCCAAGTCCTTTTTTCTTAGATGCAGCATTTGTGTGCATGCACTAAAAACACTGTGAGGATGATGTGAGACTACCAAGTACTGCAACCCGCAAGTCTGGAAAGTTGCCCTTACTGTAGACACGCCCAGAGAGGGAAGCAAGTCAGACAGAAAAAAAAGTCCTATTATTGGCATCCGGTGTTCATTTGTATTGCTCGTACTAAAAAAGCAAAACCAGCTGTGAATAATGAGTTGCATCCTTGATCAAAGTGTCTGGAGCAAGATGAAACTGCTGCTAATCTGTGCTGTGAATAAAAATTTCATATGGTCACTTTGTTCTGCTGCATTTACAGGAGTTCCTTCTAATATGCTGTGCCCTTCATCGGCTGTTGAGTATGGGCAGGGTTTATGGCTTCCTTTTTACTGTCCCACGCATAACTCATCTTGCATCCCTCTCCACCCACACATATACATACTCCCACAGCATTTCCCCATCTTTATGTCTATGGATCCCTGCTCTTTTGTGTTCTGATCTGACTAAATTACTTGACAACACTGAGACTCATTGTTACGTTTCACCATTTCCTTCCCTAACCAGTTCGTTAGTTACAACCCTAAACTTCACAATTCTTTCTAGGGGACACATCCTGCTCCAGAAAGTTTGCTCCCCTCACTGGCTCAGACTTGCTAGATTTGCTGTGGCTTACAGAGAATGTGCCACCCCAGGGAATACAACCCCCCTTGGAGAGACTCCAGGTGGGAGTGACATATATGGTCCTGAATGTAAAGGGAAGGCGTTACTGCAAATGTAAAATCTGTAAATGCACTGTTAATGTAGATTTGGATCTCTGACTCCTACTATGCAGAGAAATTGGACTGGGATTTTGACTTAAACTTACCACTAGTCTTAGGTGTACTGTACCTAGGGCTTAGGGTGCAATACTGGGTAACTGCTTTGTTGATGGAGTAGAAGGAGATGGTGCTTGCCACTGTCACACAGGATGCAGTGCGGAGTCCCCTTGCTGAGGATTACTGTCCCCTACTGTCTCTGATAATTGCCCTTGATACAAAAAAAATCAAGCCTGTTTGCTGGCAATGAGGTTTACCTCTGCCTCTCCTAATTCACAAAAGGAAAAAGCCAAGAAGGAATGGCTAAAAGCACCTGACTTTACACTTTTTTGTGACCTTTCAGCGTGGTTGTGCTGAAGAAGTGCCTGCTGCTTCCCAGGCTCCCTGGTATTTCCTGAATCCTGTACTAAGCATATTGGAGTTCGCAGGAAATCCCACACTGCTTCAGCGCTATTTTAGCTGAATAGCACAGTGGAGGCACAGAACATCATGGGAGGGTTTCCACTGAGTACCTTTGAGAGTGACTGACCTGTGAGCAGCACACGGTACTGGAAGACTCGCTGCACCACTTTCAAAAGCTGGTGTTTCACACTCTGAGGGCTGCCACCAGAACTCTGCTGTCCTCAATGGAAGGGAAAGGAAACACAAAGATGTGTGAGTTCAGCAGCAAACTGTTGTCCCCATGTGATGTGTACTAGGAAATTTTGCTACCAGTTGCATGCACAAATTCCACTGAATCATTCCCAGTTTACCAGGCTTGCTAGGGGGTATTGTCTTTATGACTACAAAGAAGTACTGTAAACAGTTTCTTTTGTATGGCATCATTCACAAATAGTTTGGACTCAGACGGTAAAGGGAGGAAAGCGAATACGATTAAGAAGGTAAAGGATGGATAAAGATTTTAGGGTGGCATGTGAAGACAGAGGTATCGTATCTCAGTGACGCTTGTCATTGTTGGTCCTTTTCTGGACTGAAAGATTATTCTGCCTGCAACTTTTTAGTATCTTATTTCAAGACATGGAATTGAGCAAAATACAGCAAAGGATCTCCATGTGATTGAGTTGGAACTGAATGTCCAGAGAATGTTTACAAGAAAATAAAGTGAGGTTGTGATCTGATTTAATACACAGACGGAAAAGAAGTAGCAACCATTCATTAGTGCAGCTAAAAAAACATGGGAGACTTACCTCAAACTCCTGAATTATGGTAGCCAGTTGGGAATATTTAAGGCAGGTTTCATCTAGCAAAGCCAAATTCCTATCAAACTGCATAATGTATGCTGTGTGGTGATTCAGCCTTGATTTTCTGGAGAGAAAAACATCAGCAACCTTCTGGTGTTCCTCCCTAAAGCCACAGAAAGAAAAGAAGCAGCAAATAAATAAATAAGAAAGAAGAGGAGCCATACTTCTTTCTCATTGTATTAGACCCACAGTGGCTAAGGACATTGTGCAGCTAAAGCCTAGGTTAAATCACAGAATCATAGAATTGCCTAGATTTGAAGGGACATTTCAGATCATCGAGTCCAACCACCAATGGCAGGAACGAGGGAGTGCTTCGCTGACATGCTGGACAACAAAATGGGCTGCTGTAGAACGGGCTCCATGAGGGGCTGATCCTTCGGCTGTGCCTTTGCCATGGCAGCACTGTGTGTCCCTAGTGGGGAGAACGTCTCCTTTCTGGACACAGCTTCTGCTTCTCTAAACAGACTTTCCAGCTGCTGCAGTGCTTTTAGCACTGGTTGTGGGGGATAATATAACCTCTTCAGTTGTGACATCATATCTTCAGCTCTCCTTCATTGCCCCCTTCTTCGCAGTGCCCCACCATCATCTGTCACAGCACCCAGTAGCACAATATTGAAATATTTACGAAGCATGAACACGGAGAGAACAGGACAAAATTTGAGATCACATAAGAGTAATCATAGTTGAGAGAGCAATATAAGTTCCTGGGCGTGTTAGAGCAACACAGTGTCTGGGTGAACGCAGACACAGGGAAGGACTTACTGGAAGGTTCAGGGGTGGCGGTGACCTGGGAACCTGTACGAGTGCAGCGCTGTGCCATGTGTCATTCTGTTCTGTTGGCAGCGTTTGCAGTGCAGCCATCTTTTTTCCCCAGTGCCACAGAGTAGTTCTGCACAGAATCTTAGGGTACTTCCAGTTGTCTCCCTTTTGTCTTAGGGAAAAGGCAGCATGCTGCTAGAGTAGGGCTGTGATGCTGTGACTTCTTTAGGACACAACAAGTCATTTTAGATCCCAGCTGGAAACACCACTTCTGTTTGTGTGTATGAGTGTATAAATCATAAATCAATGATGAAATTTTTTAAGTCTTTCTGCCATTTGTAACAGTCCCTTCGTGGACATGAACCAATTTACAGTTACCTTTAGCCTTTTCTTTTCTTGTGTGCTTTGACTTGAAAGTGCAGAGCTGACAAGGAGAGCTGTGCCATGCATTTAGGATTGTTACTGAAAAGTTCTCCTGATCTAATTGACTTCCTTAACTGTTCAGTGGCAGTGCTGCGACAGGATCGGCCACTCTCAGTGAGCACTGCCTCCTGGAGTCCAGCAGGGTGGAGGTGTGGGGCTGCATGGTCCATCATAAGCTGCCAGTGCCATACTAGTTCAGTCTAGGCAGGGGCTGCGCTGGCTGCTGTAAGCTTAGTCAGCTTGGGTCTGCAGGGGTAATTGCTCTTAGACATTCTTGTTCCAGCAGTTTGATAGATTAGGGCCTGGCAGCCTGGCTTGAGTCAGAGGTCTCCTTAACTGAATGAATTTTGGAGCTTTGTCTGTCCTAGGCATGGTCTTATTCTCTCATGGAAAGACTTCGCCCTGTGAGGATGTTTGGCTTAGGTGGAGTCCCTCAGCAGGCTGACAGTGTCTGTTTGGCTTGGAAGCCGAGCCTGTGGAAAGCCCTGCCTTGGTGCTGGGAGCGATGGGGTTTGCTTATCTGAAAGCTACGCGTTTGCTAGGTAGATTTCTGTAAGCAGATGAGATTCTTTAGGATCAGTTCTGATGTCTGCTGTTCCTGCCTCCCATGGCACGAGTCTGCAACCTTCAGGCCATCAGTGCGAAGCCAGTTGGTGATGACTGTGAACTGGCATCAGAGGACAATGCATCTGAAGCAGGCTGTCCTCACACTGACTGATGGGGCCATTTGGGAGTCATGGGCTACGCAATGTGCAAATGTTTCAGTGCTGGTTTCTTACCCTGACAGCCTCTACATTTACTTCCTGCCTGCCTGTATGCAAAATCTGGCAAAGTAGTTCAGGTTCTATTTCTTTCATCTCAGCTGGAATCCCAGCCTCCCTGCTAGTGGGATCAAGGGAACACTGACAAGTTCACCCACCTGCTGTGGAGAGTATGTTAAGGCCATCAAACCACGCCATTCTATACTTACCATGTAAGGACTCTTTCTTCCAGTTCTCTCAGGATGTCTTGGTGTAATTCATAAAGTTCAGGGAGTTCACTTAAACCCTGCTTGAGTTTAACTTCTTCCTGTTCATTTTCGTCTTCTTCTCCAAGCACTTTCAGGACGCCTTCATAGAAATCCTGTGAACAACAATACAGAAATTAGGTAAACAGACTTAAAGCCTCTCTTCTGAAATT
Source organism: Chroicocephalus ridibundus (assembly GCF_963924245.1). Lineage (NCBI taxonomy): Eukaryota > Metazoa > Chordata > Aves > Charadriiformes > Laridae > Chroicocephalus > Chroicocephalus ridibundus. The sequence goes on along the minus strand of NC_086293.1, from coordinate 8,711,248 downwards.
ATCATTACATTTTCTTGACTCCTGAACTATGCTTTCTAAGAATTGTAAGATATACCATCAATAGTGATAGAGTGTGCTCAGTATAGCAAGGAGATCATAGCATATGTTTTCTTCCATCCATTAGTTCACACACATTTTCAGCTGAATTCCACAATGCTGTCAGCTCAAAATCGAACATTTCACCTGACCAAGCCATCAGACCCTTATGCATACAGTAAGTTTGATATCTTTTTACTCACCTTGCATTTTTTCCTGCTTTTCTGGGCGTAGTTGGTCTTATGTTTATAGTGTTTCTTAACCAGAAACATAATTTTTAAAAATGAAGGATGAGATTCTCCTGTCACTTCACTCAGTCCAACAGCTTGACATGAAAAACCTCAACACCTACATGTCTTGTGCTAAAATTTGCAACGCTCGTCTCCAAATCTGAACTCAGAATTTAAGCTTTGGAACAAATCATTTTCCCTATGAAACCTAACCGAGGCCTTTTTTCCTCATCTTAGAAACGGTTTTGATCCTGAAGTGGTTCAAAAATTATGTGGGCAATATAGAGTAATTTCCTGTATATTAAAATGTAGCCAGCTCTGGTACGTAATAGGGCACCTGTTTAAGAGTGCCTAGCAAAATGTTTCCCCAGCTTTGACTTGGAAGTGAAGAATAAGGCCTCCACCTGCAACTGCAGTGATAATTTGTATTAGAACCCTGGGCATTAGAAAATCATCCCAACAGCAGCCAGCAAATATTTTGTGTGCAAAACATTGCTTAAAGTCTCCTTCATCCAGAGCTCTGGATGCTGAAATGTTTTCAGGTCAAAACCTGATTCCTACAGAATCCATCTTCTCTGCTTCAGATTTGTAAAGGAGCCTTTGCTGGCACCTGGATACTCTCGAGAGACTTTGGCCCCTGTGGTGCCCTGGCCCTTTCTAGGTCCCTGCCACCCACTGCTGTTTCCCCTGCCTGCTGCTGCCAGACACATCTCCTCTTCACAGGCAGGGACTAGAGGTGCTGAGGCATTTGAGGCTGCCTGGGCTTTGTGCAGGTCTGAATGCAAACTGTAGCAAGGGGTTGCAAGGCAATGCACAACACAAGAAGGCAGGAAAGCTGATGCTGTGCAGAGGTACAACTAACGCTTTGCTGCTGAGTGGCCTGAGGCAGGTTCCTGACCCAGGAGTTCTGTCTGCCTTTGCCAGGAGCTGGGGCATTGAAACTAGATGGTTTATCTTCATAGCAGTATCTGGTGTTCAAAAGCAGCAGCCTTCATTCAATAAAATTAAAGGGCTGCTATTTCAGCACCTGCTTCTTCAGTATTGCTAAAAGTACAAGTAATTGAAAAGCGTTAGTACAGTATTCAGTGTTTGCCTGAGTATGGTCCTGCAGAACTGCTACAGGTTTAATTCTTCTCTGTATTCCCTGTAACAAGATGATTCTGTGTGTTCCTCCACCAGAGTCAGGTTGGGCTCTTACTGTTGAATTTCCCATTTCTGCTAGTCAGGTCTTGAGGGGCAAAGTATCTGAACCTCAGTTTCTCTATGAAAATAAGTGAAAAATTAGAAACCTAAGTGCATCCTTGTTTGTGATGACAGCAGAAACTGGGCATTCATATACAATTGCTTAGAAACTAATTCTGGTGAGTGCCTTTTCCAGTCTTTTTCTGCATCCCAATAAGCCATGAAGTGCATGGAGTTTTTATTGCAGAAGATGAGGAAAAAAGGGGTGGTAGTGAAAAACAGAGTAAATAATCAAAACAACATCTGAGTAGCGAAGCCACATTAACTGTGAGGTTTGAAAGCTGTCGATGACTTGTTTTGGTGCAGCAGCTGCAGACTAGGAGATTGCAAAGCTTCCTTCCTTTAAAAATACTATCTTTCCTTATCTGACCTTCCTTTCTTTTTTTTTGTGTTTGAAGGTAAGGCTGAGGGATTGCAGCATTCTCTCTTATTGCTAGCCAGCCTACACGTGCTGGTTTTTTCCAGGAAGTACCTCAAATCGGTTATTGTTTTTAAATTCAGCATTAAAATCACTTGAATGGAGGCTTTGTAGCTGAATATACTTAGATTCACTGACTTTGAAGCCAGGAGGGACCATATTGAGATGATATGATCTAGTGTGGTCTGGTCAGTAGTCCAGACCACAATATTTGCTAGAATATAGCATTATTAGGAAAACAAACAACTTTAAGACAGAATCTACCACTTTATGGATATGCTAACACTGCATCCTGAGAAAAAAAACAAAAAACAAAACAAATCCCAAAAGAGACTTTTGGTGATCTCACAAAGGGTCAGGTAGCTCATAACCACATGCAAAGACCAAGCATCTAGTCACAGCAGAGCTGGTGTTGAAGCCCTGGTTGCATCCTGTCAGACTAAGGCCATCAAACCAGGAGCTGGTCTTCCAGCAGGTTTGCACTGAGCTCTGCTTCAGCCCAAGATCTAGTGTGAAGGAAAGCTTTAGTGTCTGACCAGTCTGGCCACATCCATGCTGTGAATGTATTTTTTCACATGCTACTCTGCAAACAGTGAGTTATTATTAAAATCAGTGTTTTTTCAAAGATATATTAAAAACATTCTCTGTCTGCCCATAGAAGCCAATTCATCAGAAAAAAAATGCAGCTGTTTTAACAATTGCTGAGAAGGTGATTCTGCTGGATGAGTTAATAGAAATGGCAGTGAGATTTTTCCACTCAGAGACCATTTCCTGGCCTCCTACCCCACTGCATGTGATGTGGCCAAATGTGCGGCGAAAGGAAGCAGGGGCTTGATAAAAAGAAATCTCTAAGGTCGCACAGCTCATTGAAAGGTGCCAAGCTGCTTCTATCCAGCCCTGAACCAGGATGTGATAGGTTGAGTATCTTCCTCTGTCAGGATCTAGCGATCATGAAACCTATTGCCAAAATGTCGAATTTTATTCCCAGAACTTTTAGGCACAATCTTATGAACTTCCCTGGGCTGTACTGGGATTTACCACAGCATTTCTCATGACTCTGGCTTCTGTCTAGTTAAGTTTTATAAGTACGTGGAGTAATTAAGTAATGGAGTAATTAAGTACACAGAGTAATTAAGGAGGAGTCTGAAAGAAATGATTTCCGTGAAACCTGCTAATGGCCAGGTATGAACAACTCAACAGTGTATGTTTCGCTGGGGATCCATATTTTACATTAAGTAGTCCACTTTAATCAAGGTAGCGGTATCGATTTCAGCATGCTGGGGATCTGGCTGGTATGACTGTGGTTCTGCTGAAAGGTTCTATAAGGAGCAGGAGAGCCTCTGGGCACAGAGCTTCAAAATTCCTCTCTCCTCACCAGCAGGAACTGACTGCAGGCAAGAGCAGTTTTTAGTCTCCTCAGATTCATTCTCGGCTTTTCTCTTGTAAACACTGTCAACTGCAATATACACACTGGCTCACTATGAACTGGGATGACTGGAATATCTAATAAATACTAGCCAGAACGAAAGTCGCACGCACACTGGTTTTTTTGCACTATGACAGATGAAGCATTTGTCTTCTGAAAAGCCACTGGAACTAGATTAAAAAAAAGAACACGATGACAATTTTCTTTTTGACTAACTATATCCTGGATAAAACAAGATAATAAAAAATTCTGAAAGAGTATTATTGTATTTCCTAATTATCTGGGTCTGATTTCCACAACGTGTCCTGCCACAGTACCACAAATAATCCCAATGTTGTGCTATTCCAGCTCCCGTTTTTTCTGGTGTGTGAGTGAGCCTATCTAACTACATATTTCAGCCAGTGTACACTCCAGAGGCTTTCCAACCAACTAAGCCAATCAATCCATCTTCTGGATGCTTTTCCTAACTCAAAGGAATCTGCAACCTTTCAAAGTCCTCAGTCATCATAATTAATCCAGACTGGGGAAAGGGAAAGAATCCAAAGGGTTCTTTCAGCTTATTGTGCCTGGGGAAGTGAATAGCTGTAGAAGTTCACTACTGATGTGCTTAAGTAACCTATTATGTTATAGAAATGTCATCTTTTCCAAATTAACATTGAACAGCTCTGTATCTGTCCACTTTCCACCACAGCTGAGCAACAAGATTAACACTCTTTTCCCACAGCATCTCAGTGGATTTAATTAGTCATTAATTGCCTGGCCCTTTGATTATAATGAATTCTCAGACAAATTATTTAATTCCAGTTGCCTGGATAGCCAGCTTCCTAATGATTAATAAAAAAACCTGCAGCATAACAGTAATCACTATAAACATCCATGAAAAAAAAATTCTGTCACTATTGAAAATGCTGATTGCCTGGGAAGCCATTAATCAAATGCAAAGTGCTTTTGCAGTCTCACTAACTCTAATCAATCATGGCACCTGGAGGTCTCCAAGTCTGTCACCCAAGCTCCATGACTGAGCACAGAAGGTACCAAACCCCGAGTCCATATAATTCCCTGCTGTCAAAACTTTCTTAGAACAGAAGCATGAAGTGAAGCCGTTCAGTTCAAGGCTCTGGCATGAGAGCTCAGCCTCATCCAGGGCTGCAGGAGCCTACGGATCTCACTCCTGTCTTATGCCTGTACCTGCCCCAGTGTTTGTGTGTGCATGTGAAAGCCTAACCCAAGCTTGCTAGGTGAGAGAAGATTAGCAGCTTGGCAACTATGCTATAAAAACACATTTTTTAAACATAAAACTTTTCATTACATTTTGGACACCCATAAACAAGCCCTTTGCAGCCATCCAATGGCCAAATCCCTAACATCACTGAAATAAACTCTATAAATAATTAAGTGAAACAAAGAGGATCTAAAACCAGAGCCACAAAGGTTGCTTGGAGTTTTTTCTCTTATTTCATTTGTGTACATCACTAACACACACTTGGGTTCTCTGCTGGAAATGGCAACTGTAATCTGGAGCCTATTATAAGGGCATGAGACAAGGAGAAACGTGGGGTTAGTTTCAACAAGATCTTATGGGTTATGTGGAGCACTGTCTAACTGTCACATGCTTGGCTCTTGGAGCAGAATCTGATACCCTCTGTGAGGTGATGAGGCTCACTGTAGGGTGCTGGGATATGAGATGCTTTAGAGATGCTGGCAGTGCCTGCCAATGCCAAGAGGGAACAGTGACTACAGGAGAGTTTGAGGAAAAAAAAAGATTTAGGTACCTGGATCAGGGCTACAGAAAGGTAGCCCAATTTGACCCTTTGTGAGTGGGCCATGGAGGACAACAGGCAATCTTACTGCAACCCAAACTTCATACAACAGCAGTCTACACTGATTGCATAAAATGGTGCAGGCTTTTACAACGACTTCCACTTCTAAAATTAAGGTGGATTCAACAGATCCTGCATATTGCAGGATCCAATGCTCTTTTGGACATCTAGGCATGATGTCTGAGGGGAGGGTGAAGAGTTCAAAGGGGGAGAAGAGAGTCTCCATATTAAAGCTGAATGCAGGCATGAGATGCCGTACAGTATGCCCTGAGCCAAGTCTGACTCCTGGGTGGTTCTTGGAGGTATCTTGATGACAGCCAGCAGCCTCTCTCCTAATGATGAAAGTGAAAGTGGACCCCTGAATTAAAAAGTGGCACATCTCCTGTAGCAGAGTGGGTGACCCTTGATCTGCACTGAGCAGTGATCTTCCCAAATTTCTCATTACTGAGCTCAGCAAAAACAATGCCAGATGAACAGCAGAAAATACTACCGCGGCAGACACAATTAGTCTTTTATCCTGCCATTGCAGGGTACAATCTAGGTCAGGAGCCCTGACCTCAACACACACTCACAGGCAGTCAAACACACACATTCATCCAAAACACTGAAAATGAGTTTCAGAACTGGCAAGCTGTGGAGTATGCATTGCGAATACTGTATTGATGGGGCTTGTTACCAGGGAATTGTCCTGACGTCAAATGTGCTAGTGTGACTTCCCTCTCATTTTAAGAGATATACAGATTATCTGAAAGCTATTTTGGCTCAACATTCCCTTTGCAGAAGCTCCCCGGCTGATACATAGCCATTTTCCCACTGCCAATGAAGACAACAATGAATAGATAAATGAGAAAAAAAACAGCCTACTGTAAGTGAGGGCAGGCTATTCTTTTGTGACAGTGCATCTTTAGGCTTTTATAAGAGCTTCAGAGGGTCTAATAGCCAGCTAGCTCTTCATTTAGCCAGCACGTTCCATTCACTAAAGCATTTAATTAGGAAAGTAATGACTTGATTGGTCCAGCAGAACTTTGAACATCATCCAAGAAATTCACAGTAGTAAAAAAGGCTCAGCCAATCATTCACTGGAAGTGTAAATAATTAGAAAGATGGAGTTCTGTTTTGTCTAACATGTAATAGTGGCTCCTGAAACAGCTGTTTATTTTTTGTTCCTGAGAACGTGCTGCCCATAAGAATTCTGAAAGTGGGATTTAACCAGTGAGCCACGCTTCACGATAAACTGCATTGAGGTACCTTTGAGTTAGTGACTTGAGCACTAAGATGATTTTGTTGTTTTTTATTTCCTAAGATTTATTTTGCAGTCATAAGCCTTTGGATGGCCAGTGCAGGGTTGGATCCCAAACTGCTCCAAAGGCTGGAGAACCATCATGTTATATCATATCATATTCATATCCATATCCATACCTTCAAATGCTGAGGAAGCATAAATCTGGGTCTTGCTGTTTCTAAGAATTGTGGCCCATTGTTTTGAGCAAAATGCAAACCAGGAAACAGGATCAACTTTCTTTGAACAGGGAGGTGTTTGGGCTGGTGTTTTTTTGAGCGCAGAGCTGTCCTTTTAGGTACCTTAATTCAGTAAATGCCTCAGAGGGAATTAATAATTACTTCAAAGGGTTTTATGCACAAAAAAAGGCGATTTTATATACAAAAGCCAAAGACAAAATAACCGTGAACATGGTACACTATCAAGCAAATGCTCGATCCCATACAGGCTGGGATCCTGAGGCAGTCTGAGTCACACCAAGTCTGATTTCTGTACATTTAGTAAAGTCATTTGAAATTAACTGGCTGAAGGAGAGCAAATAAACCAGAATCTTGGTCCTTGAAGGTCATGTGCAAAACATTAGGGAAAGCAACATGCAGCATTTTTGTTCAGGAGCAAGCACTAAGAAAAAGATGACAAGTGCAGCCTGCATTACTGGGGAAGCAAAATGGGAGAAAAGAATGACAAAGTTAGAGGATTAAATGATCCTGAAGGAAATGCAAAGACTAAACAACTTTGGAAAACTAAATTGTGAGTACCAAGAGATCAGGAACTTGGACTGCAAGGCCCTGCGAGTCCCACCTGCTCAGTCCAGAATGAGTTCCTAACTCCCTGCTCCAGAGAATTGCATTACCTTTGAGTAGGGCAAATAACAGCTAACCCTTTAGATTATTATCACTACTACCACACCAGCTGATACCGAGTTTGTGAGCTAACACAATGTTTCCACTCTTTCAGTTCAATAGCAGAGTGGGTGTATGGAAATGTCATCGTTTTGGCAATCAATCAATTTATGAAAGTCTCCGCTGAAAGGCCAAACAGATTCTGTTATGCTGAATGAATAGCAGCTCCAGCCAAGCCTGGAAATGAGATGGGAAACTGCTCCTGCTGCAGGCTTAAGAAAAGCCTTTTTTTCCTTTTTGAAAGTGGCTAGGGTGTGGTTTAGTTTCTTGCCTTTCTTACCAACATGTGGTTTTACATAAGAAAATGAGACTTGAGACTTGAAGATGAGCATTTAGAACTGTTTTTCATGAGAAAGTCGGTGATGGCGAACAGAGAGAAATGTTTGCCTGAGCTGAGATGTGCTGTCGAGGAAGCCTTTGGTCCTGTCTGGCCAGGAATGGGGTGTTGTACCTTGAGGGCAGTTCGGTGACTCTGTGGTCACTGGTGGTTGCTTGTGACATCTGCCAGTGGGACCTGTGTCAACAGCGAGTGCACAGCATAGCACAATTTTTTACTGATCATAGAACCACAGAATCATAGAATCATAGGGTTGGAAGGGACCTCTGGAGACCATCTAGTCCAACCCCCTGCCAGAGCAGGGTCACCCAGAGCAGGTTGCACAGGAATGCGTCCAGGCGGGTTTTGAATGTCTCCACAGACGGAGACTCCACCACCTCTCTGGGCAGCCTGTGCCAGTGCTCTGCCACCCTCAAAGTAAAGAAGTTCCTCCTCATGTTTAGGTGGAACTTCCTATGCTCAAGTTTGTGCCCGTTACCCCTTGTCCTGTCACTGGGCACCACTGAAAAGAGCCTGGCCCCATCCGGACACCCACCCTTTAAGTATTTGTAAGTGTTGATAAGATCCCCCCTTAGCCATCTTTTCTCCAGACTGAAGAGACCCAAGTCCCTCAGCGTTTCCTCATAAGAGAGGTGTTCCACTCCCCTAACCATCTTGGTAGCTCTCTGCTGCACCCTCTCCAGCAGTTCCCTGTCCTTCTTGAACCAGGGAGCCCAGAACTGGACACAGTACTCCAGATGCAGCCTCACCAAGGCAGAGTAGAGGGGGAGGATGACCTCCCTCGACCTGCTGGCCACACTCTTCTGGATGCAGCCCAGAATGCCATTGGCCTTCTTGGCCACAAGGGCACATTGCTGGCTCATGGTCATCCTGTTGTCCACCAGGACTCCCGGGTCTCTTTCCACCAAGCTGCTCTCCAGCAGGTCAGCCCCCAACCTGTACTGGTGCAGGGGGTTATTCCTCCCCAGGTGCAGCACCCTACACTTGTCCTTGTTGAATTTCATAAGGTTCCTCTTTGCCCAACCCTCCAGCCTGTCCAGGTCTCTCTGTATGGCGGCACAGCCTTCCAGTGTGTCAGCCACCCCACCCAGCTTTGTGTCATCAGCAAACTTGCTGAGGGTGCACTCTATCCCCTCGTCCAGGTCATTGATGAGTATATTGAAGAGGACTGGACCCAGTACTGACCCCTGGGGAACACCACTTGTCACCGACCTCCAACTAGACTCTGTGCCCCTAATCACTACCCTCTGAGCTCTGTCTTTCAACCAGTTATCTATACACCTTACTGTCCATTCATCAAGCCCACTCATCCTAAGCTTCCCTGTGAGGATGCTGTGGGAGACCGTGTCGAACGCCTTGCTTAAGGCAAGTCACTTGATGTGACTATTCCTAAGGCTATTCTAATATAGAATCATAGAATGTGTTGGGTTGGAAGGGACCTTTAAAGGTCATCTAGTCCAACCCCCCTGCAGTAAGCAGGGACATCTTCAACTAGTCAGGTTGCTCAGAGCCTCATCAAGCCTGGCCTTGAATGTCTCCAGGGATGGGGCCTCCATCACCTCTCTGGGCAACCTGTTCCAGTGTCTCACCACCCTCATTGTAAAGAACTTCTTCCTAATGTCTAATCTAAACCTACCCTGCTCTAGCTTAAAGCCATTACCCCTCGTCCTATCGCTACATGCCCTTGCAAACAGGAGTAATTAGTTCATTCTAACTTTTTGCACTATGACAGCATTGAAAAGCCTCAGTTATGCAATAACACCCCTGTAGTCTGATGGACTTACATGTTGTAAAATTGGTAATGTCTTCTCTAAATTTCCAGAATACACACTGGGCAACAGGTGAATATAAAGATCCAACAGTAGCTGGGATGGGAAAGGCAGCAGTGCTGGGACTGTGGCTTTCTATATTGAACATGATTGCAACAGAGAAACCTGCAGATTATTTCTGAATGCCACTGCAGTAGGTAGCTATCATGCAGACATCAGCCTATAGCAGTAATGACAGGGTATGGTAGGGCTATAGGCACCCGATGAAACACAAAAATGAACCCTCTGATCCTGTTCCCATAAAGATTTTTGATCTCTTCTAAATTAAGGAGTGCCTGAACTAGCAGCTGTGTGAAAACAGACTGTCTGTTCCTCTCTTCTCCCTCAGTCTAACCCAGGTGCCATTCATACATCCTCACTACTTAGAAAGCCTACTTATAGAAACAATTCTTATTTGAGAAACTTGCTTGTTGACTCTGCTGGAAAAAGCCTCCAGTAGCCCCTATAGGAATGTATGCATTTGGTGACAGGGCAAAAAGGATACTTTTCCACTGCAGAAAAAAATACTTCATTAAAATTGTGCACCCAAAATTTCATCCTAAAATTGATGCGGATCTTTCTGAACTTTCTAACTTGACACCATGGGAACTGATCAGGGAAAGCAAAGAGCGCATGGTTACAGTGATTCTGACATTTCACAACCTGTAAGTGGCTTAACTTTGCAAACCAATGCATTCATTCAAGGGTTTACTTTAGGCCCATCTGGACCATCTCTTATTTTAGTTGGAAAATTTTAATTCCTCTTTTGTTGCTCTAACTTTCATAATTAAGGAAATAATGAGCATATGCAAAACACTCATAAGAACCCGCTACTGCAGTGGGATGGGAAAGCAGGGAAATAAAATCCCAGCAAAATAGGATTCAGTGGAATATTTCATTACAGGACTGAAACATATTTGAAAAACAGACAAGTGCTTCCAATTAAAATTGATGATTGACAGAAACAGAAGAATTTGCCCAGTCATAGGAATGCTATTACGGGCATCTTTTCCCTGATAAATTAACCTGCTGAACCAAACCTAATGATTAAGTATGGTTAAAATAAACCCAGTTTCTCTCATGCCTTAAAACCTTAATTCCAGGACTGGCAGACCAAGCTCCAGGTAATGTTACTTATTTTCTGTAATAAACATTTCTGCTTAGAAAGTGTCTGAGTTCCCCAGTGGGAGAGTAGGGAGTAGTTACATCCTTGAGTCAAGCCAGGAAAACTCTCTTTTTTCATTTCCTAATATCTTTGAGCCAACTCTGGAGCACTGCAGCAGATAAAATTAGCAGTCAAGCTAGCTAACCTTTGAACTGTAATTTTATGAAGATTCTTTTCATTAGGGATTACCAACAGTTTGGAGTCCATCCAGCTGGAGGGGAGCAACATGCACTTGCATCCCTAAGTGTTTCTAAACTAAAAAATTTTAGCAAAGATATAAACCAGATTCCCTGTCCCACGTTAAAGTTGACAACTTGGAAAAGAGATCAAAAATGACATTTCCTGTTCCCTCCAAATGATTTCCATAGGCAGAAAAAACAGGATTGTTGTGAAAATGCATAAATTGTTTACACACAGAGCCTCAGAGCCAAGTTCACCACACAGAGATTTACCAGAGGAAGGAGAAAAGGGCAAAGCAAGACCTGAAGGGACTGGGAAAGTCCTGAAGCATCCCTTTGCTGGCCCAGCAACAGCATACGCGAGGCTGACGGTAACACGATGCTATAGGAGCCATGAAGGTGTGCAGCCATTCATGCTATGGCTAAAGGCACTGAAGCATCTTGCAAGATTTGGGTCTATATATTGAAGATTTTCCAGGCCACATTAGAGAGCCACTTTTATCTCCTAGAGGTATACGGAAATCACCAGGATATAATGCAAAGGAGAGGTCTCTCCTAGACACCTCCACTAAATACAGTGCACTGTACACACACTCTAGTTCAGCCCTACATTTGCATGCTGTCCATAATGTAACAAAGTACAAATGTACTTGGAAATGGAAAATTAAATAAATTAAGAATGTTTTACTTAGATGCATCTAATGAAGATGCAGAGTGGTTAATACTCTCTGTGCATGGTAATTTTCTGTGTGTATATTTCACTTCTATTTTGATTTTGAAGGTGGCAGAGAGTTTTTCTTTTTTTTCTTGATAATGCTTTTGGAAATCTCAATTTCAGTAAGGAGTTCTGTGGGTATTCTTAATGATCAGAAGCCCCATGGTCCATAGGTGAAAAAACCACCTCGGCTTCCTCAACAGACAATGGATCACTACAACTGTGTCTCAGTAGTGTCAAATAATGTGTTTGGCTGTGCAGAAATCTGAGGAAAGCCAGGATCGATGAGGCAAATGGCTAGGCAGGTTATCACCCATTTATCAAAATACTGTTAGACTCCAGCTAAGCAGCTCAGTCCCTTAAAGCGTTTGGTTCCCAGCTGACCAGCTTGGCAGTTTCTGATTTGTTGAAATGCCATCGTCTGCAAGGTGTTTGTCACATGTAAGGCTGCTCTCCTGCCTCCGCTGCCCAAGCCTGAGAAGGCCCTTAAGCTTTGGTAGCTTGCTTGAGAGGCACAATGAGCAGGCAGCGATACAATACTATCTCACTACTTCTCTCTCCATCAGAGTTCCTGTTCACTGCTAGGGTTTGGGATGGCCTCCAAGGACAACCTGGGGCTACTTTTTGCCTTCTCGGGGAATTTCTTTCCAAGCAGCAGTGGGCATGCTTTGTATGGTGGCTATTATTCACTACTGCCTTGCAACTAACAGCCAAGAAACATGTTGAGAGTGAGGCCACCTAAGCTGCAGACCAGTGTCCAGGGAAGCAGTGGCAGCTCTGCTGAAGGGACACAAGGTCTTCTGGGACAAAGCCACCGCTGGGTTTATACCATGCAAGAGCTCTGTGATTCTTTGTGTGTGTTCCCTCATGAGTTTCTGACACCAGAGTCTGTATTTTGCCCATGGCGACTACCTGTGTCACAGTGTGGATATCCAGGTCACGCTGGATATTATTGATATTGTGTTATCAGAAAAAAGGAAACTTAAAAGAAAGCAGAGTGAATCGATTCAAACCAAATCCCCATGCTTCACAGCTCTGCTCCTATCTGTCTCTCTCTGAAGAGAGAGGCTTCACCCCGGTTTATCACCGTCTCCTTCTCTGCCCTAGGCTTATTCCACATCTTACACCAGTCTCACAGCCCCAGCAAGCATTGCTAGCCAACACTTTCCCTTGTGAATGACGAATGCTAGATTTGAGGATCGGTAGCAAGAGCAGACTAGTGGCAGACATATTCCTTTGCAATGGTTCACAGTAAGCCATTCCTCCTCAAATTCACCTCAGTCCCTTCAATGCTTTTATGTCTTCTAAATTGCAGCTAAGTAAAAGTGATTAAAATGATTTACTTACCATACGTAACAGCTGGAGCATCTCCACGTATCTGGTGAAAAACATAAACTTCTATTAATTGCTGTCAAACTAAAGCCAAAGTGTAGATTGCGTAGCTTCAGTTTTAGGGGAGCAACAGATTGGTTGTAACAATGAACTCACACTTTTTCTGAAGACATCAGCTCCTGGGCAATGAGGTAAGCTCTGGACTGGCCTTCTTTCTGTCAACAGCAAAAACCAGAGACAATTAAGAGATGTCTCAGTCCAAGAAGTAAAGCAGTGTTACAGAGCACTTTGAACTGACATATTCCTTCACTAAAAATAGTGACCAGGCTTTTATTCTTTGTTGTTCAGCGACTGGCATCCTGGAGTCCTTTCCATGACAGGGTGTTTCCACAATTCAAATACCAGTAATACAGTATGATATAATAGCTGCTAAGGCAGATGACAGGTTTGAAAAGCACGTTCTTATTGAAGAAAAAGAGAAATTTTCTGTTGATTTTTACAGGTCCAAAATTTGTCAGAGAAGCAGAAATTGCTTAGCTTTCAATAGGCTAGCTTCATGGCTGTTGAGGCTCATACCACTTGTTTAGTACTCTTAATTACATGGAAAAGGGAGTTCTTAATCAAAATGGTCATATTCCAAACTGTTCTGACTGCTGTGAGACCTGTGGAAGCAAATGGGGCAAAGGGCTTTATTGCATGCTAAACAAAATGTCTAAGCTAAATGGCCATAAATATCTCCAGAAAGCAGACAGTTCAGTACTTCAGCAGACAACATTGTTTGAAATCTCAGTGGCATCTTCTTAACTGGTAGGGGTCTTGGAAGGCACAGAAAACTCTGAAAGAAGCAAAGTGTATGGCTCTGAGGTGCAAGTGGCTAGTTGGGGTATTTTCCTCCTATTTCATGACTCGTCCTTATGGTAAGAAATGACCAAAGCATGGAAATATTTACTGAAAGGAATCTACTGGGAAAAGTTTGACTTATTTAGCAGTGGTAAAGTAGGGAACTAAAACACTAGAGTAAAGAAAAGCAGGCCTCAGTGACCTAAAGTGGTCTCAGGGGGGATGAATTCATCAGCAAGACTTCACGACATTGTTTGCTAGACCAGGTAATGCTGGAAACCCGTTGCTTACAGACCCTGCCTCTGAAAGCCTACGGAGCTGAGGCTGGGACTTGCTGAGATATGATGCAGTCCTTTGGTGTAAGAGTCAGATGGGAAATTTGTGGCTAGAAGTCCTCCACAAATTCTGCATGAGGGGGCTGCTAAGGGCCAGGGAACATGAAGCTTAATTGGGACCCCTCATAAAAAGCATTGATAGGACCCCAAACCTAAATTCAGCTTCCCACAAATTCTGACTTCCCAAATCACACTTGATAGATCACATACACAACTGGGTTTTTATACAGCATGTCTGAGCAGTAAAAAATGTCTAAGCCAGTTCAAGCTAAATGCATTATAGACATTTTACTCTCTGTCCCTCCTCCTCATTAACCATCCCTTGGGATACAGGTGTTCTGGCACACGATAGAAGTATCTGAGTTGCTCCAAGTCCCATTCCATCATCACGGTGAACCATCCGCCACCTTTTGTATCTACAGAGGGATCAGCTACTGGATTTCAGGATTTTCTTTCCCTCCCAAAGTTTCTGGTTCATTCTGCCTGCAGTAAGCTGCAAACAGTGTGGGAAAGAATGAAACATTCCCTGAAGTGCTGGAAGCTGAAATTCAGTCATGTGGATACTTGGGAGTGTGAAAAACTCAGTAGCAAGGTCAACTGAACCATAATCAAAGCAATTTCACTGCCCAACATCTGTAAATTAAAAGAGAAATATGTGATGGAACAGAAATTATATTTTTAAGATTCTTCCAGTTTTAACAACTTTAGGTATTCATAACAAAAGCAAGGAATTCAAGCACCAACAAGTGAATTCACCACTGCCCATTTCAGAGGAACCAAGGGCCAAATAGATGTCAGTATTGACTGCACACATGAGCAAAGAAAAGGCTTCTGTTTCTATAAAGATCCCTTGCTGCTCTGTGAGTTTTCACCCAGGAGGTGATGGACCCCAAGGAGGATTACAACCCAATCAATAGTGAATACAACTGAAAAAGTCCTTGAACCGTGATGATGATAGGTTAAACGAATGAGGCTTCGTGTATAGAAAATGAAGTGTCACAGTGATCTTTTTATCATCTTTAGTTTATTTCTGTGTACTTTTTCTGGGAGGCAACTGAAGATTGCAAGAGTCAAAGGAAATACAGATAATGAACTGTTCTTCAGTCTCAGATGTCTAATCCATCTCTCCTTTAGCACCAGAAGTCTGAGGGTATGTCCCCTAGTGCTTTGCTCCTTTTAGCTGATGGGTGCTGACCAGCATGCTTTGAATCACTCACTTTTGGAGAACCACCCTAGAGTTTAATAGAGTGCACTAGAAAGATCTTATAATTTTTCCTTATTTTCACTTTTCTGCTGGGAGAAAATATTTGATTGCCCCTTTCCCCCTGGTTCCACTTTGTGAACACCTCTTGAAAATCATGATGTGCCTCTCCTGGTTGCCCCAACTGCTGTAGGAACACACTAGAGACACTGAGTTTTCTATTCTCTCATTTTCCTTACACAGGCCTAGCAGAGTAAATGAAAGGGGGGTGTTTCTGGCTCACCTGGCCCAGTGCTGCCTGCCCAACACATCCTCTGTGGACAAGCCCAGCTCCCCATTGCCAAGAAGCAGAGTGCATTTCCCCCACATGCCAGGCCCACTTTCCCTTTGCATCCACCCATTGTCGCACTCCGTAATTCCTCTTATGATTAATATGTCTTAGCCAAGAGACAAAACACAGGGACCCCAGTGTCACATGGCCTGTCTAGGGCGATCGACAGTGTCTCTAGGCGTTGCCTGTCTTGTGTTATTTAATTGCTGTTTGTTTAACCAGGAAATGAACTCTGAGACTGACGACAGTGTCCGGAGACAGACTTCTGGGAATAGGGCATAGAGTGGGTGCAGGTCCTTCAAGCATCAAGCGTCAGAAGCTGGACTCTGGGCCTCATTGCATGCCTCTGCTTAGCACATGGAGACCGTGCGGCCATCTGGGAACCCTTGGCTTTCTGCTTCACTGAGTCTTCTTGTCTCACAGCCTCACCACCCCATCCTCCCCAAAAGCAAATGCTTAACAAAATGCTTGCAATATACAACATAAAATTGCAATATATAACTGAAATCTTTCCCTGTTCTCTTCATTCTGAAAAACATGCTGGTGCCAGGAAAGTCACAAACACAAAAACACTTTAACCAGGCTGGGAGCTCATACAGTTGCTACAGCTCAGCTGATAGGCATAACTTGCAAAGCAAAGGTTATGCTGTGCAATCATCTCTCCATTGGCTAACAAAGTTAAGCCCTACAGTCCTCCTCCAAATGGATACTAAGTTTAGTGATATAAAACTAAGACCTAGAGATGACTTGCGACTTGCTCAGAGTTTCTTCTCCAACAGCCGATGTTTCCCAATGTATAATGAAGCACACCACTACCAGAAAGCTTTTGTTTAGAACAATAAGGAACTAAAAGCCTGTGGCTCTTTACGGAGCACATGTGTGAGCACAGCTGAATTTAAGTACTAGTCTTAGGTAGCTCTAACTGAGAAACTTTAGGTTTTGTGTCCCTTTTGTGCTTTCTGATAGAACAGACTTTTGGGCTGAGAAGGGGCAAGTAGTGAACAGTGGAGAAAGGTGGCTAATGGCCCATGCTGAGTGTGCTAATGTGGCGGTTAACTGCTGCAGGATTGCCTCCTCTGTGTGGGAGCAATCCCATTAACGTAGGGATGAAGTCTCCACAGTGAGTCATTTATATGCTCTGGTTTTGTTCCGAGCAATGCCAAGGCATCTGACATGGGCCCTAACAGGCCATGCTTTGATTAGGTGGTACTTTGGTGACAGTGGCACTTGGCCCCTCTGAGCCCAGCGCCAGCTCACAGTTGCGCTGACCCAGCTGCTTGCAGGACCTTGATAAGAACCAGATTGGTCTCATGATCCAGCTTGAAAAATTGTGGGGCTGAAGGCAAATCTGGCTCCATGGGGCCGGAATGGGGTTGTATGGCCTAAGAGCAGCACAAGTAGATCACAGAACAGTTCACTAGAACTGGAGCATTAGTACTGTGCAAACCACTCATCTGGAGTACTCGAGGAGTAACCCTTTGTGTTTCAAAAGCAGGGTAACTAGTCAAGACATAGAAGCAGCAGCTCCGTTCTTGTGTGTGCCCCTGGTTTGCCATGCTGACATGGACAAACTACACCTCTTCGTGTATTTTCCTATACGTGTGTCTTATTTCACAGACTCCTCAGGAAAGGTGCATTGCAGCTGGATGGTAGCCAGCACAAGAGCACTACTGTCACAGTCAGAGGCTGACAGCAGTTTGCAAGCTTCAGCCTCTGAGCTCAGTGACTTTATAATGCCCCTTTTGTAATTATTGTGAACTATATAGCAGTTCACAGTGATGCCACAGGGGTGCCAACAGTAAACGGAGGCATTACAAGAACAAGTGTCTTTTTCAGGCTGGCTCTGTGAATCAGTGAGAGACAAGGAAAAGCAGTCCACATCTCCTGTCTCCCAGACCCCTTCCCTGAAGAGCTAGATTGTAGCTCTACTGGGGAATCTGTGTAATTATATAAATCAAGAGCTGTCCTTTGAAAGGCGTCTGAATTAGGTGCTTCCTCAAGGCACACAAATCTGTCATTCCCAAATCCAGCACGCGTTTCAGTTTTGTGTGTGTGTGTGTGTGTGTGTTTTAGTACGTGAAGGTTAAAGGTTTGCAAAACAGAATGATTAATGGAATCTGGAAACCAAGCCCATGAAGTGGAAATGGGTAAGGAGCAGCAACGGCAGTAGCTGCCCTGCCCGTTGCAAGACCTTTGTGGCTAAGCCTAATGTTCCCTGTTCGTGTGGGGCGCGGGTCCCCTCCATCTGCCATACTGGGATGCTGCCCCCCTTTTCATCCACTGCCTTTTATTTGATACCTGCAAGAAGGGTGGAGCGTCTTGCCTCCAGTGCTGCCTTCTCATACAGCAGTACAGCATTAGGGATCGCTTCTGCATGGAGTTCCCTTTCATGCCCCAGCACACCACCACATAATGGTAATGAGCACCCAGTCTGGCTAGGATTAGATATATTAAATCTAAAGTACTGAATGACTAGCCAGAATGCTTTGGGTTTTCATTGGGATAAAATCCAGCCATATCTGGTCTGAATTCCCCTCTTTAATACCATTTTCCTCTGGTTACGTGCTATTCACCTCACTACAGACTTTCACATTTTGCCACTGGGGTAAGATCACATTTCTTGTATGCTGGCTCTATACAATTCCTTGCAACATATTGCTGGTTTTAGAATAAACTCAACAGTATTTGCATACAGATTGGTTTACTTTTATATTTCCCATACAGTTAACTGGCAGGCAGATCTGTGTTCTGGATAAAAGAAATATCTTTATGTTCCAGCTACGTGCAGCCTGCTCTGGGTGACCCTGCTCTGGAGGGGGTTGGACTAGATGATCTCCAGAGATCAACCCTTACCATTCTGTGATTTCCCCTTTAATTCCTTTAATACTTGTTAGCTGGGTGGGTCCAAGATGGATTTATCTGTTTTTAGCAGTAAAAAACAATCATGAAGTTCAGGTTTGAATCCAGCTCAATGATGAGAGGAAAAATTTGGGGTTCTGCATCCTAGACTTTGAGTATTTGTCTAGTGAGTGAAGGTTCAGACGTAGAAGATAAAGAGAAAGTTCTTATTTTATTTGATACAAGTTTTTTTGGTCCTAACTAGAATCCCTAATTCCAAATTATTATTTTTTTTGCTGTAAGCAGCTCAGATGCCATCATATAACCTTGAGAGCCCAGCACAGAAAAGCCACATGTCACCTTCTGATAAATTGGGAGGGATTTAATTAAATGAACATATATAAAAGACACATGAATAAGAGATGGCCCAGGAGCTCTTCTAAATTAGCTTAGCAGGAGGGAAAAAAACAGTGAATCTCCATCAGTAGTGTAAGTGAAGGACATCACTTTTTATAATATAACCAAGTAGAATCACAGAGGTTAAGAAAACTTACAGCATTCCCTGCCTCTGAGTTCTCTAGATAGTTATCCTATGCCAGTGGACTGAAGAGAAGGAAATAAAGTGCTTATTTAACCAGAAAGAATGGATTTTCACTGTTAGTCTTAAAAAGAAGAATCAAAACCACCAGGTGACTTCTGATGACAAATACTCAGCTTCTCAGGGTCTGAGGAACCTCACAGTGGAATAAAGGCAAGCCACACCTCCTGCTTTACATATTTATACCTGCCCCATTGCAAACGGGGTTTTAGTAATAAAAATTCCTGTAAGAAAATAGAGATGAAAGACCCTCTTTGATTGCTCTTTAAAATAAAGCTGATAATGTAAAAAATACCTCAATATATATTATTGGCTATGATTCAAATTGTTTACAGAACAGGGGTTCCAGTAGGCCCCAAAAACTTCTTCACGCTTGTGTGAATCTGGTCCCCAGGAGAGCAGGGATTCAAAGGAGACAAGCTATTGAAACAATACCAGGAAATGTGTGTATAATTTTTTAAATTATATCTACTTACAAAAATGAGCCTTAAAAAGAAACATCAAAGGAAAAAAATCTGATGCAAACTGGAAGTCTTGCGATTCTCCAGCAAGACTAGGAGAAAGCAGGTTAGAAAAACCAAAGCATGCTGCTTGCATTTTGCTACAGGGTATTCATGACAGTGAAAGGCAGCAGGCAGAATCCAGCTCAATGCAAATGAAAACCATATATCTGAACAGAGAGAGGAGATTTTATCATCTAGGCTGTTTCGTGCCTTTATTTAAACTAAGCTTCCCTGAGGAGGAGAAAAACAGAAATCAAACCAACAAACCACAGCAGATTCTTTGAGTGTGTGTATGCGTATGTGTTTTTTAAAATCCAAATTCAGCTCTTAGTAGGCCAGCCCCAAACAGTTGTTTTAACAAGATTAGCTTATTTCAAAATCCATGGTACTATTTTTGGCTTCCAGACCAACATGTCTCTGCCAGTTCTCCCCAAGTGACAGTGCTGCCGAACTCTTTCATGTTGTACAGCCACTCTGTGTTGTCCTGAGGATTTTGCTCCAAGGGATACATCACTTTATCAGGGAGCTGGACAAGTTCTTTGTGCTTTGTCATTATAGAGACAGGTTTTGACAGGGCAGCTAGTGTTCGCTCGGCACCCTGAAGATTTGCATGAGAAGACAATAAAAGGAGGCGGGAGCAGTAGGGTAGGAAAAACAGTCCTCTGTCAGTCCTCTGTAAAGACACCAGTGCTTTCTGGGACAAGAGCTGTGGACAGATGGAATTTATCCCTTTGACTCTTAATTACAGTGAACTGGCAGCCCTTGTCTCTGACGGAGAATCTGCAGCGTGGGCTCCATGAGACTTTGGAAGATTCTCGTACCGCTATTACTCTGTGTCCAGCATGGAGTGAAATAGAACAGTTAAATATATTGCACCCTTCGTGTCAGAGCCCTGCACTGACTGTTTTCTGTGGGAAATTGGGTCTCCCCTGGCCATCTTTTGATTATTGCCTCACACAGCCTGCAGCAGTGATGCTGAGGCTGTTGCAGAGTGGCAGAAGAGTCCTGATGCTAGGTAGCCTCTGACTGCCCAGATCGGGTGTGTCCTATAACAGATTGGGTCCTGGGGACAGCTGGGACACACAGGGTTTGACAAGACAGTTCCCAGGACCACCTTAGTCTGTCCAAAGTGATACCTGCCCTAGTGAGGCTACAAGAACAAAGATGCTCAAGGGTGTCTCAGTGCCACTTCTTATCTCTAGATCTTTTCTTGGTCCCACAAACAAGCACAGCCCCCTGACTTGGTTTACTAAGCAAGTGGCTTATCCAGGCATGAAATTACTGCTGCTCCAACCTCTTTTTAGGTGTTTAGAGGTCTAGAGACCAGTAGGTTGCAGAGCGGCCAGAATTCCTACAGCCAGAATTATAACAGGCAGATCAGATTATGTCTACTTTCCTGCCCTGCTTCTTGGCAGGGTAAATAGCCACGCACACTAATTCATCATCCAGGTTGGAAATACTGCCTGTACTCGGATGGAGCTGTTTTAAGACAGCTCCCCAGGAGCTTGTGGAAGTTTGGTCCTGTGCACTGTGATTCTTGCTGACAATTAGCCTGGGAAGCAAAGGACAACCAACCAACCAGACCTGTTCTGATGTTCTCTATCAGGCACATGCAGACATTTAGTTTGTGTTCGCCTATAGAGCGGGAAGGTGAACCAGTTAGACTCTGAAGCACATGCTTGTTCTCGAAGTGCTGCCTTCTTCTGTGACAGCTACACAGTGTGGTTACCCCAGCACAACAGAACAATTAAAATGCATGAGATGCAATGAGGGAGACATTTAGAAAACCATCATTTCCTAGTGTCTTGAGTAAAACCCTACAAAATGGCAATAAAATTGGTTTTAGCAGCCTTGAATTTGCTTCCAAGTGCATAGTGATTACATGCATTTCCCTTGTGAACTCAAGTCACAATTTTGTTGTCACTTCTCCACTGGCATCACAACTAAGAAATGCTGAGAAACCTGACCAGCTTAGATAACACACTAGTGTATGGTCTATAAATGCTAGTGGTTTGTCAGCTAACTAATAGAACCGAAAGGAAAAATATTTTTCATTTAGCAGGTAATGTCAGAAATTTAAAGGCTTTTCCCTTTCCAAAACAGTGTGAAAACAAACAACGAAAAAAATATTTCAAGAATCTCAGAGGAAAAAAGATAAGGTTGCTTGCAACTGTTTCATTTGTTTCATGTCAGCAAGGAGATCAAACCACAGTCTGTTCTGGTACCAGAGGCAGCTCAGGACTCTGCAGGGTGGACCTAGAAGTGATACAACACACAGGGAAATCAAAGGAAGCTGTGCTCCCTTAGAGATTAGAGCAACAGCAATTTCATTTGCCCTTCACTGTCATTCCACTTGCAGTTTCATTTTCTGTTTCTCAAGAACTAGTGTCCTGGTAAGGCGAAAATTCTGCTCCGCTGTCTCTACACCAGCCCCTAAATAAAGTTTCACATTCTGGAAATGCCCAAAGAGATCTGATCTTCTTAGAATCAATATACTTCTGCTTCTCCTTGACAGAGGTGACCCCTTACTCAGACATCATTTGGCTTTGGAGGGGCATCTGCACAGACTTTTGCAGGCTCTGACACATGCCGATGACCAGCCACAAGCCATCTACCCTCAGGAAGCCACACGGCTGTGCTGACACTGAGAGACCAGGCCAAAATGAATGGCAGAGAGAGGTGCAGGAAATCAGGATTTGGTCTTTTCCTCTGCAGCCTTAGTTCCTGGGGCTCAAATTGGAAGACTTCAGAAGAACACACGCGTTTGGTGCATGCATACCAAATGGGCTATGCAGTGGGTGCTTGTGCTCCAGAGACACAACATTAGATTGTTAGTCTCATATTAGGTTTTAAGAACACACACACAAAGAAATTCTATGAAAAACAAAGATAAATTTGTGCCTAAAGCAGCTCAATGTCATTTCTTTAACAACTGCGCTGTTAATCAGATGGAGGTTAAAACAGCTTTGTATGGTTTTAAGCTGTGGTCACATTTCCATGGTCGTCTTCATCATTTAAGAACTGTTTTATTCATTGTAAGTCAGTAAAATAAACCCAAACGTGAGTGTATTTTCCCACAATGAGAGAATTTTGAGATGGCAGAGACCTGTTAGATAATATACTCCATCTCTCAGCCAATGCAAAACTGGTCCCAATAATGTATTTGTAATTGTTTTATTCAATGTTTTTTTTTTTAAATTAACAAGATTGCAGCTAAATCCTTCTTCTAAAAGTGAGACCTTTTTCCTGTCATTCAACTCAGGCCATTCCTGCTGGCTATGCTGCCTCCACAGTTCGTCTTAGGACTGCAGTTCTTTGTCTTTGCCACATGCTATAGGGGTAAATTGTTGCTAGTGCACTGGGGGGGAAAGGACTGATGGTTCTGACATTTCTAAATGAGCACCAGGCAAAGAGCAGAGAGAGCTGATAATCCAGGTTCTTCTCCAAATTGTTTCTCCCTCTCCAGGTTTCACACATTCCCCATTTTCAGCTCTTTTACCTTGTTGATAAGGCTGGGGTCACCCGGGCTGCTCTCGTCTTCTGAACTCTTCTGTTCCTCATCTGTTGTGACGACCTCCATTGGTATCACAGAGACTGGGCACACCTTGTAGGGCTCGGTGTAGGCACTGCAGAGAGAAAGAACAGATGAGCTCACTGGCGTTATTCCCAGGCACTCACTATTGCTCAGGCACAACAAATCCACATATTGCCCAGAGATAACCAGTCAGGGAATCCCTGCAGACCTGCTAGGCTTGGAAAGCAAGATTTCTCAAGCTTTGTTTTTTTGCTGCCAGGTTCAAACAGCAACTGCTTAAGCAAGTAGAAGGATCTGAAAGGAGCAGTGGGAAGTTAACTGAACTTGTTCAAGCTTCCCCAAAGGATCAATGTTGTGGCTCAGTTTGGAGCAAAAAGTTCATACTTAGTTGCAATCAGAACTGCTTGGTTTCTCCCTAGTCAACCCTTCAAAATGGATGTAATAAAATCATACTAACATCTCAGTGCTTTTTAAATGGAAGTTAGATATTGTAACAGTGAGGTTTCTGGGAAAACATCAAAAGGATGAGAAAAATATAATTGTAATACCAATGTCATCAATTAAAGCACAGGGTACTCAGATCCCAGAATGCAATCCAGAGTTGTTTCAAGGGAATCTGAATTCAGCTCCAGAAACCCAGAGAAAGCCATGCGATAAGAGTACTGGATCTGGTGTATAATACAGGCCAGTGGCTTCCCAGCATTTCCTTTTACAAAAAGAATCTTTTTTTTTAATTAAAATTGCCAGTGATTTCAAAACCTCCACAAAGCATGACTTAGAGGTAGGTTCTCCAGATGGCGCCTGCCCTTTGCCTTAGAAAGATGTCTTTTATTGCTGATCCAAATATGCCTAGCTCCAAATTCCAGAAGGATCAGATTAGTATTTTTGGCCACAGTATCATTCTGGGAGATTGTATACAGCTTCTACACCATAGTGGCCCCAAGCCTTTTACATTTCCAGGGGTAGGTTCCAGCGTTCAGCCAACAGGGCAAGTCTGTTGTCTTGAGAAACAAAATCTGACATCTCCGTGTGTTCCAGTAGACATCTTAGCCAACCAGGTCAGTCTGTAACATGGGCCTGGCTTACTCAGTGTATATGATTTCTTTAGTTCTCATTTTCTCTGAAGCATTATTAATTTGCTTTCACAGCTCTGCCTCATCTCTTTATTTTTCTTTGATCTCCCACTTGGGGATCCCAGATGTGAACAAACCCAAAGCTTCCAAGCCAGCACTAGAGTGACGGGAGACTGGGCAAAGACAGGTTAATGTAAGTGGGAGGGCAATGAAGAAAGAGACTCCCAAGGCCGCTGACCAGACTCTCATTTCCTTTCGGAAAGGAAACTCCCTACATATCTGCATTCACTTCCAAGCTGCAGACAGCACTCTGTCTCCCATGCAGGTGCAGCTGCCAGCCTTTCTTTTATGCCACTAGCTTTTCCCTCATGCAGAGAGTCAAAGAGCTCCTGCAAGCTGCCTGGTGTATTTGCCATGGCTGGGCAAAGGGCCAAGCAGCGGCACTCTTCCTCACCATTGTCTTCTCTTGTTTATTATTAGTGTCTGCAGTTTTTCAGTGTGGGCGGCATCGCGGCACTTCCGAAACCCTGCCTAGCTACAACAGCAAAGGGGCCTCAGCACAAGTGAAAGCAAGAGCAAGGCAGGTACAGGAACAGCTCAGGAGGCTTATTCATAGTTTAGCCAGTCTCTCTCCTTACTTGCAAAGCCTTTCTGCAATTTGCAGTTGTTTGCCCCAGCAGACGTGAAATTAAGTCCCTCCCTCCTTTTCTCTCTGTCTCTCATAAATGACTGCATTATGCTAATGTAAGAACACATTATAATTTGGGAAGAATGCCTCAGTATATTTAATCTTGTAATCATTATGAATGGCAGTATTAAAGGCTCATACAGTTGCAAAACTTGCAACATTGCTGAACTGTTGCACGGGCTTCATTTATAGTAGGCCTGCAGTCTACTGGTACTGGCTTGCATTTAAAGAGAATGTATTTATGTAAAGAGAATGAATTTAAAGAGAATCCCAAAATGTTATGGGTCTTGTTTGCACATGGGATGGGCAAAAGCATGTTTGTGCCACCCTCTCCATCCTGCCCTTCAGCAGCACTCCAGCAACACTCAGGTCTTCACTTCTGAGACAGTTCTATATTGTAATGGAGCTCCTGGGCAGTAGACAGCATGATACACAGCATGTGTTTTACTCCGATGAACTCACATCCTTTCATCCCTTTTCTATATCTATGCTCTTGTGGTCTCCTAGAAATCCTAGCTCCTGAAGACTTGAACTGTGCCCAGGAACTGGTCCCCATGTGAAGGTGCCCTGGGCAGCTTGGTCTTCACTAAGCCCACTGCCAGGTGCCTGAAGGAAAACAAGGATGCAGGGATAGGTGGCAGATAATTTCTGGGACACAACAGGCTTTGAGAAATTTTATAAAAGAACGCTATGGAAAGTAATTTTAATGCAGGGCAAGATCTTACCCACAGAGCAAACCCTTCAGGTATGCCCAAACAATTAGCATAACTGCATATTAAGTCTTTTATCTTATTACAAGCTGCTGTGCATCCTGTGAAAATCACCTGGACATGTTTTATCACTTTCCAAGAGACTATGTAGGTTGCTTTTCATGTTGGTAAACTGCCACTATTGGAGGAACCTTCCAACTCGATATCTGAGAGGAAAAAATAAACTGCTTTCTGCTTTATTAAGATAATAGAGTCACCAAGATTAATGAAATGTAACCACTGATCATGACAAGAATCCATCTCTAATAATAGGGAAATAGTCACAGCTAACTTCATGCACTGCAGTTCTTCTAAAGCAGTTTAATCTCCATTGATCACAGAATCGCAGACTGGCTGAGGTTGGAAGGGACCTCTGGAGGTCATCTGGTCCAACCCCCTGCTCAGGCAGGGCCACCAAGAGCCACCTGCCCAGGACCCTGTCCAGACGACTTTTGAATATCTCCAAGAATGGAGACTCCACAGCCTCCCTGGGCAACCTGTGCCAGTTCAGTCACCCTCACAGTGAAAAAGTGTTGTTTCTTCTCACAGTGAAAAAGTGTGAAAAGGTTTGCTGGTGTTCAGGGGAACCTCCTGTGTTTCAGTTCGTGCCCGTTGCCTCTGGTCCTGTCACTGGGCACCACTGAGAAGAGCCTGGCTCCATCTTCTCTGTACCCTTCCTTCAGGTGTTTGTACACATGGATGAGATCCCCCCTGAGCCTTCTCTTCTCCAGGCTGAACGGTCCCAGCCCTCTCAGCCTTTTCTCATACGTGAGGTGCTCCAGTCCTTTCATCATCCCTGTGGCCCTTCATTGGACTCTCTCCAGTATGTCCATGTCTCCCTTGGACTGTGGAGCCCGGCACTGGATACAGCACTCCAGGTGTGGCCTCAGCAGTGGCGAGTAGAGGGGAAGGATCCCCTCCCTCAACCTCCTGGCAATACTTTTCCTAATGTAGCCCAGGATACCATGAGCCTTCAACTCACATGTCCAGCCTTCCTTCCCTGACAGCTGATGAGGAACTTACCTTCTGTCGCTTCTCAAACAGCCTATTCAGGGGCTGAAGCTACAGTAGACTGAGCTATCAGCACTGTAGAGTTTCTCAGATCAGCTGGCACCTGGTTGTTCCCTCGTGCTCAATTAAGAAAGGCAAAATGTCTTGGTGTTGCCATCCCCACAGCACTGGGGATGTAGGGTTTGCCTATGAATCTATCAAGTTTAGAAACCCAGTGCCCCAATAAACCCTTGTACTTTTAAGGGCAGCAAAAATACACACAGCCCTTCCTGATCATTGGATAATCAGCATGAATTGGACACAAGTCAACAAGATGGTCTTTTGGAAGCAACTATTTTGTTGTGCTGAATTGCAAGGAAAAAACCCACAACAACCCACAGCCCAGTTTTATTTGTTCTTTCACTAAGTTTATTGTCAAAATCCTGCAAAGAAAATGTCCCTCTAATGGGTCAGAGGATGTAGATAAATAGATCTGTCACAAAAGGATATCTTACCTTCATTTTTCCCTCTTATTCCTCCTCAAAGCCCAGTGTCTTTAAAGACCTGCCATAATAACATCAGTGTTTATTGAAACAACATGGTTGTTCATCAGCTACAGCAGTTTTCTTTTCCTCCCTCGGAGTTCAAATGGATCCTGGCACTTTGTGTAACTTACAGGGCATATCTAAGTGCATGTAAGATGACACCATGCCAAATTCACTACCTTAAACTACACCTTCAACAAGGCTAAGATTTTCTATAAAATTAACCATTATAATTATGTATAATATAGTTTATAATTAAATAACTATGCGTAGATAATCTATAATTATATATAGTAATATATATGAGTCATAAATGTTCAAACCCTTGTGTTTCTTTATTCTGCTAAATGATTTTTAGCTCATTAAATAAACTTACTGCAAACAATAAACTTTAATGCAATGGAAGATGCTAATAAAAAGTGTGGGTGAGAAATAGTCCCAGAGTCAGTAGTATCTCAATAGACACGGTATTCCCCAACTAATTCTCTTCCTTGTAGCAACGATATGGCTGAATGAGAGCAGACTGCAAACACATTATCTGCTGCTCCTCCAGCAATTGTCTGTAATCATTCCAAGAGTTAGCCAGCACAACAAAGGACGCAATGGCCCTTCTGGGACAGTCTAACCTTAAATTCACTGAATAAATGCAGGAGGAGGCAGCGCAACTGAAGTCTTTTATTTAGCACCAGTTATTTTATAATTAGCAGAGCTGCTGATAGGTATGGAGTAGGGAGAAGCTGTCGAGATGCAGCTATGTGATCTATGTTATCTGTGTACCGTCACCTGACAACATGTATTGGTACATCTGGAAAAAGGTGTTCCAGAGTCTACAGACTCTCTGGTTATCCTGCCTCTGTAGTGATATTTACGTTTGACCTCAAAGGAAAAGGATCTGTGGACTGAGAGGAGGATGAAGCTACCAAGGAGAGGGAAGCTGAACTCATCATTGTAATAGCACTGGCTCCTTTGTTAATAAAGTCGAGACACAAGTCTCTACTAACTGTGATCCCTCCACAGCACAGGTTGGGACAAGTCCGAGCACAGATGGTATATGCATGGGAAGCGAGGAGCACTGCAGAGATACACAACACGTGTGAGAGCTCATAGAACATGATTCACAGACTGACAAATATTGTATTTTGTCTAGCTTGATTGTGCAATTCTCAGAGATACTTGCCCTTCTTTTAATTCCATACCTAGCCTTCAAATGACCTTGCAAATTCTACCCCATTCCTCAGCAACGATCACATCAATTCTTTAGGATTTCTAGAAGTTATTCAGTCAGCATTAGTGAGATGTAAGAAATTAACTGTGGGGGATTTAACAGTGGAAAAAATACCCAGCCAAGGTTATTATAATAAAAGCCTAGGAAGACCATGTACTTTTGTTTGCATAATAACACAAATGCCCTTGGCTATATGCTCTTCTCTTGGCCACGCACAAAGGTGATGTCTTGTTTCCTCCTTTAGAGTCACCAACTGCCTCAAAAAAAAAAAAAAAAGAGAAAAACTGAGTTGGTGGAAATCTAAACTTAAGACCTGTCACTTCCACTAGGTGATATAAGACCTCTATACCAGTAAGGATCAGATTGCCTGCAGTTTGCTTTCAATGAATCTGTACATCAAGTGATGCATCCTAAAGAAAGGCTCATAAATCTGACTTGCCTTCTGCTTCATGGTCTATGCTCCATCAGTGGTCATGAGGGAAGAAGGGGAGAGCTCTTTCCTGTAAGGTATCCCTGGAGCTCTCAGTTAATGCTTCATGATACCTGTGGAGTATCCATCCTTTCCATCTGGTGTCTCTTTATAAATCTGAAATGCAGCTGTTTGGGCTGTTAAGATGTGCTGTCAATGTCCCTTCAAGTGACAGTGCAGTAGATCCATCACAGTGTCTATAAGGTATGATCACGTGTGGTGGGACAAAGTATTTCTGCCTTGCAGCTGAACCTGCTCAGACAGCGTAGGTGTGCTAGAAATTTGTTGGTCAGTCAAGACCATTCAATGCGTGTGCAATTCAGCATCTCCCTGAAGCAGCGAGCATTTGTGTAGGGTTCAGACGTTGTGCAGTTTTAGTGCCACAGGGTTCCCTCCATGTTAATCACATGGGAGGGAGCAGGCCAGCGGGAGCCTCCTGTGACTGGACCCATCCCCAGGGCAAAGCAAGCGTGATGTGGCCAGTGAGGACATCCAGATGCCCCCATCTCAGCTCCTGAGCACTTCCTTCATTCTCATGTGTCCTTTCAGGGACGGGGAACTTCTTCTAAAATTGGATTTCATTACTGCAAAATGCACTTTCTGGAGAAAGAGAATAGATGGCTTATCGTTAATCACAGGAGTGTAACATACAGTCACCAGCCAGCCAGTGTTAGCGTCCTTGGAGTAAACTGGTTTCTTTGGGAAGTAGGTTTCAAGATACTATCAGTCTAAATAACGATATGAAAAAGTGCAGCACTTAAGGAACCTCTGCTGTGTTCATATTTGAACCGAACCCATAATTTGTGTCCATAAGGTATATACAGCATCCAAGCTAATAATCCTTAGAGGTCAGGCAAAGGACACCTTGCTTAATGATTTCTAGAAACAGAGTCCAGGGTCCAGAGCTCAGGTTTTAACCACTGTGGCAGCATCCAGTTAATGACAACTGGATTACCGCCCCGCTGCCTCCCTCTTTGATTCTACATCCCTAGTCAATTCCAGGACACAGAAAGAATAAAATCTGACACTATCTTTAATAGGATTTGAAAAAAAAAAAAAAAACCCAAACAAAAAAAAAGAAAAAATAAAAGAAAAAAGGACAGAACCTTTTTTCCTAGAGATCGTGCTAATTTATTTTCTTTGCATCTGTCGCAAACTGCAAATTAGATGATGCAACTTAATTACCACCAACATACTTGAAGGGCCAAAGAACCCCAATTTATTTCCTGAAAATTTCTTATGGTTTCAAAAGTGCCTGCAAGTAAAGATCAAAGCAGTATTTGGTCCAAAATGTCACCACCAGATGAAGAAATCACTAGAAGAAGATAGAAACCACATCCTTGGTCCCACTCCTACAGTGGAACAACTGCTATTAAAAGCTGGTTTTGCCAGTAATTATCAACACATGGCTCACCATATTCACTGTTTCCACACAGTGGGAATAGGAAGTAAGTGAACTCCCTGGGTTTCTGGGGTAAATGCTGACTTCTGCTCTGCCTTTTGTGTGGGACATAATGTCTTTTTGTCTAAAATGTTTCATCCATTCATTAGCAAAACCATGGTTCTGGACTGCTAAAAGACAATTCTTTCAATTCTTTGCAGTGATGTTGAGCTCTGAAATGAATGTTGGTTATGACCCTAAATATTTTTCTGTGTATTGGTGATTGCATTGGCAATTATTTCTCCTGAGTCAGCAAAGCAAGTTTGTAGGAACTACCTATGAAGGTACAAACAGTTATCCTCTGTCTTTGTGGTATGTCCTCTACAAGCATAACCTCCCTGAAGCCAACAGAGTGGTGATGAGCTTGACATATCAAGTCAGGATCAGACATGCTCCGTTTACAAATGACTAGTAAATTGCTGCCATAATCTTCCCATTGACAGACCCCAGCCTGTGCCCATTCTGACTCCTCTGCCACAGGGATCTTAGCTCATAACTGCATAGAGTGTACTGGATGCAGGAGGGAGACCAGAATCTCACCTGGACACAGCTGGGTTATGCAAAGCCCACATATATAGGATCCCCTCCATCCAGTGGGGAGGAGAAAAAAACCAAACCAAACCAAACCAAAACCAAACCCCTCTATTATTGGACCAAATGGATTCAATACAACCTTTTTCTACATGCAATATCCCTATCCCTAGCTTTATTTCAAGTCACATGCCCAGCAGTTACTAGTTCAAACTCTGTCTTTCTCAGACAGTCACGTCCTTATTGCAAAAAATTAAAGTCATATGAACTCAAGGCAGTGACGGTAATTGGAAGAGGCAGTGGGGTACTGAATGACCTTGTTTTATTAAAACTGATTATTTATTATCTTGTATCCATTTGTAAATTATTTTTTAATTCATTCTGCAAAAGGAAGGCTCATTACTGAACGAAATTAAAGTCCAAATGCATTTAAAGCCAATAAAAGGAAATGCTTATTAGTGCAGCATGTGTTTAGCCAGTCAGTTCCATGCTATGGCAGATCATCAAGGCAAATATTGCAGCTGAAGACTGAAAAGGGCAGGAAAGACATGATGTCTGCTAATAACATACGCAGCCTGACAAGGCAAGGGAACCCAGGGATAATCACATTTCACACTCCGAGGCATAAGCTGTTTGCCTGCCAAGGCCAGAAAGGAGTTCTTCCTCATGCCACAAATGTTTCAATTTGAATTTTGCTCTTTCTTGCAAAAGAAAAAAAAATTAGTGTGGTGCAGGATATAGCAGAGGAGAAGAGGATTTTTGGTCAGGTGCATAAGGCTTTTGCTCTGTTCTGAAGAACTTTAGGGACAAAACTCTCCCACCTTCAACCACTGCTGCTGGAGGTGGTATGAGAGAGAGAGCAATGGTGCTGGTGCAGGCCCGGCTCTGGAAGGCAGCGCAGGCAGGGGCTTGGGCTCCATCTCAGGGCATGTCCTCTGACCCAGCCTGGGGCAGCATAAGTAGAGGAAGGATCAGAGAAAGCCTGACAGTGAGGTTTCACTAGCCATGTCCCAGATGGGCTGCTCTTGCTTTGAGGCACCTGCAGAAACCTGCACAGCCAACCCATATTTCACCTTGGCATGCTCCACTGTCTGAGAGCACCATTCCCGTCCCCAGTCCTGTGGCTTTAAACCGCTAGAAAAAACAAAGCAACAGTAAAAGCTGGACATGCCTGGAAACAAAACACGGCGTCCTTGGGCCTGGGACAAGTGGCACACCCCCTCGCTGCTCTCCCAGGCATGCCGGAGAGGCAGTACGCGGTGGCGGCCTCGGCTTGTGCTCAGCCTGGCCCTCCGGCCCTTGTCCTGCATTTCCTGTAAACAGGGAACACTTCCTCCCCAGAGATGACCTGGCAATGAACTAGCGAGGGCTGACGCTCAGCCGCACCGCACCCAGCGCCCCACCATGCCAGAAGGTACAATGGGGTGGCTGATAATACATAATAGGTTATTAAAGGCAGCTCTGCCCTTTATAGACTCCTTTGAGCACATTATTTACATCGCATGTCAGCCACCACAGAGCTTTTACTTTCATTAAATCATTAGCTTCACAGGCACTTAGAACTCTTCTATCCAACAGCATCAGAAGAAGTTTTCTTTAAGGCATCATCACAACTCTTCTTATCCTTCTCTTTTTCTTCTTTCCCTTGCTAAATCGCAGCCCTGTTGTTCCCCATCTCTGGTAACCTTTTGCTATGTTGAATCCTTGCAATGCTTGGAAACCTGAACCAAGATGGGCAAAATGAAGACCTGAGTGCTTGGCAGTGACAAAACTCTCCATTTTGTGCTATGAAATTCATCTTCCTTCCCAGCCCATGTGGGCCATACATCTGCATCATGATGAAACTTTCCATACTGCACATCTGCCAAGGGACAGAAGATAACAAGGAAACATCCACTAATTATCAGGATGAGTTTCAAGTGATTGGCTGAGCAATCACTAGTCACAGCACAAATGGCCTCCAACAATGAAACCACTCGGCACTTTTGCCCTATTCCCCTCTATAAAATGACTGATCTTAGTGACAGTCCGACTTTGGATACAGTGGTGTAAAACTGGGAGGAATTCACCCTGACCTTAGTGGAGTCACTTTATATTTACATTTGTGATCTTTGAGCAGAATAAAACCCTCTGATTTCACTCTGAACCCTCTGTAGGACTTATTCCTCTTATAAATCAGTGACAGAATAAGCCAACCACCTAGAATTGCATTAATAAGGAGAAGGGAAAGATATCTCCTGTAAGAAGTGACCTGCAGCTAGTCACCTGATGGTCATCTTGGAGTATGAGAAGTACACCCCTGTGGGGAGACCACTATATGGGAAGAAAAGTTGAAACCCCTGTCCTACTACAAATTCTTTGTTATTATCTCTGGCATGTTTCTTAACTTCTTTGTGCTTTGGCTGTCATTTGTGTGAAGTGGTTAATCCCGGAGCAATGTCATGTTTAAAATGCAGGTAAGACTGAAGGCTTTGGACGCTGTAGGTTCCTACCAGCGTCTAAACCAGAACTGCTCCGTCCATCTCCCTTGGGGCACAGTTTTGCTTCTGTTCTTCCTGTTGACTGCAAACTAAAAGGGATTTCACTATCAAGGTGCAGTCCTTAAGTCAAAGAGGGATGGGTACCCCCAAGATCATGCCCATGCTTAAGTTAAGGCACAGAGTAATGTTTACATTCTTGTAGCCAAGCTGAGATACAGAAATCTACCCAGAACCATTTAACAGTCATGTTTGATAGTGTTGCTGTTTTCTGCTGGGGGTGGGGGTTCTTGACTTACGGGCTCTCAGTTGCCTTCAAGCAGCCAAGCTGGCGTGATTTCTGCACAAAGGCACACACTGGAGACGAACACCAACAATGGAAGATTTAGGCAGTGCTCATTGCCCTAGGAATCGCAATTTATAAAAACAAGTTGCAGATAGACACTTCAGAAAAAGGTCTGCATAAATCATTCCGTGGGATTTTTGCAAATGGAGCTAGGCAGAACAAGGGCATGTTTGTAACACACAGTGGTCTCTCCTGGAGATGCTCATTGTTGGTGGACTGGTTCTGCTGTCTTACAAGCATAACAAAGAGTTTTAACGTTTTACATAGGGAAGAATCTGGGTCTAGATGTGTTTCATAGCTGCACAACAAGGTTATTGACGACACTGAGCTACACAGAACTAAATACCTGTACGAGTCCTGTTCCTTAGTGTCTTTAGGTTTGTACAATAGAGCATCGGTTCTGTACTTTTGCACATATAGTCCTGAAACTCAGAGCAGAGCTGGGACTATGCTATTGACTCTGGAATCTAGCCTGGACTGAGATGTGATTAGGTGTCAATTAGGCAAATGTGATCACTGCAGCAGTGAAGGGATCCAACTCATTAAAATCCTTTCAGAAGATCCTGCTTAGCATAATTCTTAAGTGATAATAGAAGTGGAAATTCAAAGGAGGATGCCAGCTTGGAAATGGTGCCAGTGAAACACAAACACAAGACTGAACTTGAATCAGTCATCATTTGCTGAAGCCAGAATTTGTAGTGATCTACTTATTAATAGAAATCTAAATTCTTGGCACCTGATTCCAAAAGACAGCAGAACCGGTGGAAGACAGCAATATAAACGGCATGAGAACTGTCAGCCCAGGGAGCTTGTGTAGTGATGTGGCCAGAAGCCATGGCCCAGTTATGACAGCTTGAAGCAGGAATACAAGAGTCAAGAGCTGGCCCTCATCAAGCAATTTTCTGTGGCTTAATCTTGCTTCTATCTCTGTAATAAAGTGTTCTATATGCAGGCAGATTTAGGATTTGCTCCACATTTACTGATTCACTTTCCAGGGGGCAAAGCTCTTTCTCTTTGTATGTGTATGTTACAGTCAGAGATCTGGCAACATAGCTGTGGTATGGAGAGTCAGGCTGTGCCTCCACTGCCGTTTGACCAATAAAGCTCGGGTGCGTGGCCTGGGTCCTCAACCTGAGACTAGCTCAGCACCAGGAAGGCAAATAGGTTTTGCCCACTTAGCTGTCTGACTGGGGTCAAACAAGCCTCTGGAACAATATAGAGGATGAGGACATGGCCAAGGTCAAGGAGGAGGATGGGGCTAGGCAGTAGTAGAACAGATCAGCTTAAAGTGACGACACCAAGCTGAGTGGTGCGGTAGACAGGCCAGAGGGATGGGATGTCATCCAGAGGGACCTGGATGAGCTAGAGAGGTGGGCCTGAGCAAACCCTATGAAGTTCAACAAGGCCAAGTGTAAGGTCCTACACTTAGGGAGGGACAATCTTCATTATCGATACAGGCTGGGGGATGACATGATAGAGAGCAGCCCTGCGGAAAAGGACTTGGGGGTACTGGTGCATGAAAAGCTGGACATGAGCCAACAATGTGCGCTCGCAGCCCAGAAGGCCAACTGCATCCTGGGCTGCATCAAAAGAACTGTGGCTAGCAGGTCGAGAGAGGTGATTCTTCCCCTCTACTCTGCTCTCGTGAGACCCCACCTGGAGTACTGTATCCAGCTCTGGAACCCTCAGCACAAGAAGGGCATGGACCTGTTGGAGTGGGTTGAGAGGAGGGCCACGAAGATGATCAAAGGGCTGGAGCACCTCTGCTATGAGAACAGGCTGAGAGAGCTGGGGTTATTCGGCCTGGAGAAGAGAAGGCTACGGGGAGACCTCATAGCAGCCTTCCAGTACCTGAAGGGGGCCTACAGGAAAGGTGGGGAGGGGCTGTTTGCAAGGGCACGTAGCGATAGGACAAGGAGCAATGGTTTTAAGCTAGAGCAGGGTAGGTTTAGATTAGCCATTAGGAAGAAGTTCTTTACAATGAGGGTGGTGAGACACTGGAACAGGTTACCCAGAGAGGCGGTGGAGGCCCCATCCCTGTTCTCTGCCCTAAACAATCTGGTCACTTATCACTGAAATGAAAATCAGTATCTTTAAGTAGGGAATGCTCCAAGACTTTCCAACAAATCTTCCAAATTCCCATCACGGTCCCATTTTCTGAAGGCCCTGGCCTGTCACACAGATTTCATGGTTCAAGTGATGCCATGTTTATCTATATGAAAAGTCCTCAGTTACCTTTTAGAATAGCATCCTGCTATAGTCTTGCTCTTTTTTATGCCTTGGAGCTTTTTGGTTGAATGGTCATCCCATTGACCTAGCTTCCATCTGAGATGCTTACTTTTACACAGACTCTGAAAGTCCAACATGCTGAACTCCTTCACAGCTTAAAGCAGTGATGAAAAATGTATTTTATCTGCTACATGTAGAATGTAAAACTCTGATTACTGCAGGATCTGGACTGTTAGTTCAGTTTGTAGAGGACTTTACCAGGAGACAGCTGTTTTTCTTTCCTGCAACATCTGAAGCTTAGAAATTTATTTTTAAGCCTCAGAAACCTGAAAATAAATTATTTAAGATGTTCTAAAAATGAAGCAGAACTGTGTCCATTTTTGGGTGCCCTGAGACCAAAACCTGTGGGTATTTCTTTCTCCCTGTGGCTGGTGTTTTAGGCACTGGGTTGTGAGAAACTCAAAATCTAACTCCCAGTGCTGACTGATTCAACGTGATCTGGGACAAAAACCAGATCGTAGACCTGGGAGAAGCAGAGGCTGTGTTTTCTATATCTTAGGCTAGAGCATATAGGGCTTTCCCTTAAACTTTGTCAAAACAGATATTTTGTTTACATAGAATGCTTTTGTGAATTTTTCCCTTTCTGAAAATGTTTCAGCTAATTCTATTTTCAGGTGCTAGCTTGAATTATCAGGGCAGTCAAATCATAAACAGCTGTTCAGATCCTCAGAGGTACAAATCAACAGAGCATACCAATGTACCCCAAATGAGCGTCTGGCATGGTATTGGTTTCTCATCCAGATCCCACTTATATAGTCACTTTTCCGACTATGACACATTTACCAATTTTTTCTGGCAATGAGTTCTGGATCCAGTTAGAAAAAGATGATACACTTCACTAAAAGAAACTGTCTGATGACATGGCACATATCATAGATCGGAGATCGGGAATATGTTCCTGATTATTCTTTCTTTGTTTATTTTTGGCAGAGTAACCTAGTCACTAAAACTTGGAACCCCAGACTTTATGTTCTATTTTGATTTTGTTGCCAGTTCGTTATTCCACACTTTCCATGGAAAATACTCACAGTAAGTTCAACATAACGAATATCATGCTGCCCTGCAGGACTCTTAAGATGGAAGGGGAGTTGTCATTTCCCTGTACTAGCAGGATCAGCTGCTTTATCAACACCATGCAGCCAGGTCTGGGAACAAGCCAGGGGGAAAATGCAGTGAAGCTAGGATCAGAAGGAAACCTGTCTAGATGACAATAGTAATATTCCTTATTAAAAAACAAAACAAAACAAAACAAAACAAAGCAAAACAAAACAAAACGAAGTATTTTTGACTGGAGTGAGACTTAACAAACTCCTCTCTTGCCACTGTCAGCATTACTCAAGCTATCTGTTGCTAGAGCCACAAAGGAATTTGTACAGATTATACAGCCTTTTTTGTTATCAACCAAAATATCCTTCACTCTTGAGGGCCAGTTTCATAGATGGTCAGCCCTGGCCTAAATCTCTCCAACACAGACTTTCTGAAGCAGTGGTAGTTTGTGCTAAATGTGTCTTAGCCTCATGCTAAGGTCCCCAACATCATTTCACTACTAGAAAAGAGTTGGGGAGTTTTAGATAGCAGATCCCTTGAAATATGAGCTGGAAACCGAGCTGTCTGTTGCTCTCAGGCCAGCATATGCTTGTTCTGTCATTTGGTCGTGGGGTAGGAAAACACTGAAGAATGCAATCATCTTTTTCCTGCATCACTGTAATTGTGCTGCTTAGTGTTGGTGCTGCAAGGTCCAGTGACCTCCAGCAGCGTGAGGGAGACTGCGTCCGGAATGCTCTCCCCTGTACAAACACAAGTCCCAAACAAAGCAGTGCCCAGACTCTTAGGTTTTAAAGTTCCTGAGCTCCTGCAAGCTGGGCGTGCACAAACACCTCCCTATCAGAAGGGCAGGGAGGTTTGGCAGCTTTTCCTATCAGTTTTCAGAGACATCTGGGGACACACGAATGGACTGACACTACTAAGAAACCTCTTATCTTCATGGTTGTCCTTCCAGCAGGGA
The DNA here is from genome assembly GCF_963924245.1 of Chroicocephalus ridibundus. Classification (NCBI taxonomy): domain Eukaryota; kingdom Metazoa; phylum Chordata; class Aves; order Charadriiformes; family Laridae; genus Chroicocephalus; species Chroicocephalus ridibundus. Next base: position 8,673,350 of record NC_086293.1, on the reverse strand, counting down.
TTCCCTTTGGACTTGAAAGCACATATTGGATTTCAGACTGCAGCTTTACCAGGAAAACAAATGGAGCTCCTGGAATTCTAAACTAACCAAGACCTTGTATCTGGCTTTTCTTTCCTGATGTTTGGGGGAAACATCAAGTGAACTGAATTTTCTTGCATTTCAGAGATTTACCCAGTTACACCAGAGTATTTCCAGAAGGAGAGAAACAGAGCTTAACTGCTAATATGTTGGGCTGAATGAAAGTGCTCAGTGGCTCTCCTCTGTCTCCAAAAATGTCAGTTTCAGTTCCCAGATTAAAATTAGAGCTGGCTGCAGTTTTGCATGGCTGAGGCTTTTTTAGTTGAAAAATCAGGCTTGACATGATTAAAAATTGCATAGATTTGTGACAGTTGGCTGGGATTAACCTATTAATTAATTCTGTCTCTCTTCGCCCCCCAATAATTCTGGGAAATCAAAACCATCTTAATTCTGCAATTCAAAAGTATGTTTTAGTTCAGAATTTACTTCAGTATCTATATTTTTTTTTTTACTTGCAAATGAAACAATCAGAAAAAATTTTGGGAACCACTGAATTCCTTTGTTTTGTTTGGGTTTTTTTCTTGGACTTTTCAGTTAGGCACACATATTTTAATTCTCTTGTGGCCACTGAAGCAATGCTTTTCCTTAGAACTGCAATCAAATGGCAAGATAAATTGCTTGTCCAGCACAGTTTAAAATATGTTTTTACATTTCTGTCATCTCACTATCTGTCACTCTCACTGCAGCTCTTTACCCTGAGTGTGTTCACTGTAATGTGTTTTTACTTCACTGCCATTGTCCAGATTTTTTAAACCCAACAACGTGAAAGCAGAAAGATTTTGAGGTGCTCAGTTTTAGCTCACATATTGTCCTTATCTATTTAAGGACCAGAAGATTTGACTTCAAAGATGTATTGTACTCTGTGCAGTCCATTACTTCTGAAGGCAGGTGTGCTATGGAGGAGACCTTTCTGAGCTCTTGTAGCCAACTCTCAGAACTAAGAATGCCATCTGATACCTGAAATGTAAGAGGGTCAACAAGCCTCACTGTGAAACCTTCATCAGAAACACCAAACTAGCTGTAGGTCCACCTGCCTAGAGGGACCAACAGGGAGAGTAGTGGATTAATATTCGAGTTTTTGTCCCAAATGTACTAAATGTATCCAAGACATAAGGACAAACTGCCAACAGGCTGAAGAGGTATTTAATTTGAGACAGCTGAGAATGGCCAGACACAGATCCAAGCAACTATCACTGGTCTCAGTTCATCAGTACCTAGCTGTATTTCCTTTGAGAAAAAGAAGCCTGAGGACATCCCTGTGATACTGATAAAGCTGGTGTAGCATGAGTCAGAGCACCAAAAGGTGTTCACTGATGATAGGTCTAAATCTGCTTGCTCTAAGCCTTTGAAGGATAGCATCTAATTAATCCAGCCATTTACTCAAGTGAAAGGATCCTCTTTAAGAGGGGTCTTGGCAAAACAGGCAGTGCCTCTTAAATACGTTCTTCCATCCATTAACTCTAATTGGTCGATTAAGATAAAATTAATTGTTATATGCCACCGAACAGCAAATCTTTAAGGCAGTTTTTATATTAACATCCCTTGGGTCTTGTAAAAGAAGAATTCTTGCCGGATAATTAAAAATGCTCTGTACATTATAAATAACTTTGCTGAGTGGCACAACAAACCGTAAACTACTGGATTAGATTTGCATTTAAAATGCAATAGCATTCTGTTGTTTTCGTTACAAATCTAATCTAGAGATATACCCCACCTCATTGAGCAGTGGATTCTGGAAAGGCTGCAGAATTGTAATGTGCAATCTCTCCTTCAATAAATCTCAGTAAGGCTCGGGGTGGGGGTTGGAGAGGAGAAAGGCGTACATAGAACACTCATTGACAGTAAAAGACCTGACCGTTTCAAACAGGCTGCATCTTGCCAATCTGCAGTCTCATCACCCTGTGTGCAGTACGTGCTTTTTTCTGTGTGGTGTTAGGAATGCTTAAATCACACCAATATCACTTCTGTGCCCCAGAAACATCATCCAGGGCAAATCTGCAATACACAGCAGACTCTCTCCTCTTGTGTAACCCCACTGAAATATATTTCTGGTTCATATAATGGAAGCAGGGAAGACAAAGAAGTCTACCCTCAGGACATGAAGATGGACAAGTGTACACATTCCTCCTTCTCTGCACTGTAATTTTATCAGAAAAGTAGCCATCAGAATAGAGTCAAGCTGCTAATAAACCCAACATCTACTGAGGACTCAGGATCATTTTCTGGGAGGTGTATGGGACTGTGATTCATCATACACAAAGCCAGGGTTGGACCCACCATGTTGTGGCTGAGCAGTGGCAGCCCTCTGAGGCTATGCTGGGACGCATCCGCTGTGTGTGCAGGGCGGTGAGGTGCAATGCAAAGCTGTGCTGGGGCAGCAACTGCCTTCCTGACCACCTGTACTGTCCCCCCACATCTGTATCCCCAGCATGAGCCAGGACAAACAGCTCCATGTATATGAGGAAAAAGGAGAGCGGCCATGGAGCTGCTGTAAGATTGATACCTAAATCTGGACAATGTATTAAAATTTCTCCTTCTTCAGTATCAGTATGACATTACCAATGCTGTCCAGAGATTCTTCTCAAAGGTGCTTGTTTGAAAAGCTCTGCCATCAAAGAGCATTTAATAGGTGTCTTTCTGTCCTGGCTGTCTTGGAAAGACAATTCCCCATCCTCTAATGCCAGACAATATAAAGTGAAGCATGCCTTGTGCCCAGACCTGAGCAGCAAGGGGTTATCTCCTGCAGACTGCTCCCTGTCTCAGAGCAGCTGGAAGTCCTGCATTAACCGCTATCACCTTCTAACTCCCTGTGGCAATTCAGACAATACTAAAGTAAACAGAAATAAAGACATGACTCATGTCAGAGCTGGCTGTGGCTATTGTCAAGAATTTCAATAGGCTGTACAGAGCTTGAAGTCAGGGTATAGTACTGGGATCCCTTACTCTGCAAGGAACTTACAAAACTTTCCTTCAGGTTTATGCTGCAAAGTGCAACAACTGATGAAACCTGCTGAGATTTTATTTTCCATCATGTTCACCATTTCACAAGTGAAAATGTCTCTTTCCCTTGTCTCTAGGCTTAATCCCTGATCCTCCTTCCCTCTGTTACAGCACATTTATGGGACTTTCTCCCATCTACAAGAGCCAGAGTGCAGCCCGTGCTCTACGCTGAGACAAAAAAAGCTATGTATAGATTTATGTAAGTTTCTAAAAATAATTTATGTTTCTTTAAAAAACTTTTCACAGTGCTTATGATCACCATATTTCTCCTTGGCTTAATAACTGTCAGCAGAATTCCATACAATAGACCCATACAGGTCTTTAAGGGACCTGAGCCCCATTAGTAGACCGCTTATGTGCTCCATAATTAACGTTACCAGCAGCCCTGATAGTGCTTGACCTATAAAAAGGAAATTCTCTCTTTTGTAAAACTTCTCATCAGTGCTATGGGTGCATGCTAGCTTAGTGTAGGCACAGAGTGGGGATTTATGGGGCAGAGAACTAGGAACTGAGTGGAATCAGCAGCTAGGATTTGTTTCTCTGAGAAAGCAAGAAGAGGAAAGGATGGGAACATCTTTCCCAAAACAACTACCCAAAATCTAGGCTGAATCTGTAGCTCAGGGCTTAACTTTCCTCCCAAGACCAGATGCCTTGAGAGCCTGCTTTGCCTAGGTTTGTCTCCAGGTCTAGTCTAGAGTTAACTTGCTTCAACTCCAAACGTGGGGTAAAATAGCATGAACTAATGTCAGCAGCACTGCTATTATTGTATACAGCAGTAAGCCAAAAGACAGTTTCAACAGTGTTGAAAATGGGGATCTTTTTTGAATATTCTCTGACAGCCATGCCTCTACCAAGCAGCTCTAGCTGGAACGAGCAGAAAAAACAACACATGAGTTGATTTTATCTTCTTGTCCTTGAGTTTTACCCTAAACAAGAAACTATGGTAACTACGGCTGTTCTTTGGGATGAGAATAGTATTGATATGGGCAGAATATGGGCAAGCATATTACAGAACAAAACCTGCTCTTCACCTGACAAATAATGTGGCTTTCTTCTGCCTCTATCTTCTAGAAAATGTCAGAAACATCTGGAAATTTGGTGCTGCTTCTCCTTTCACAAGTATTCCTTGTGTATGAGTCTCTTTTGCTTCTCTCTTTAGAATTCTTCCCCCTCGTTTGCTCTTTGTTGAGGCAGAAACAACCACAGCCTTATGGCTTCCTTGGGGCCACAGTTCAACTGAATTAATTATCAACGGAAGGGGCAGGCTGCATGTGTATTAAAAGCAATCGGGTGCTTTTGCTGTACCTATTGCTGCTGCTGCTACATTTATCTAAGTAGTGAAAGGCTTCGGGAGTTTATAGTAGCCTTTCTCTGTGCTCGTCTGATGCAATATCACAGATGTGTTTCTCGGAGCCAATCAAAATGGTGACATTGCTGTTAGGATTCTCCTGCCAGCTGCATGCCAGCTGCATACCAGCACACTTCAAATGCTAAACCACTGCTGCACCTGCTTGTGCTACTTGCTCAGGCTTTACCAAGAAGCCCTAATCCTTTTCTGATCAGCAATTATGTTCTTTGCCAAAGTGGTGATTCCTGCTTGGACCCGCTCTACCTTCTCCTTTGCTTTCACAGAGAGCCTTTGCACTGCAGAACTGCTGCAGAAATCAGGCATCGGGGAAAAACAAGTTCTACACAGACAATAACCCGCCACAACCTCATGGAGTGCTCCTGGGGAACTTTTTATCTGCAATAGAGATGGTATAAGGGATCAGTAAATGCACTAATTTAAGGACTGCTCCTTCCCTGGGGCAGGGAGTTCAGCGATAACTGTAAAACTGATGTGCAGCTACAATTTCTGTCTTGGAAAGGCATTTTGTTTCCTTTCCCCAGTGACCTCCCCCAAAATTTGGTTGTGTGCTGGGGTTCGCAGTGTTAATGTCCCCAGAATGGCATGGAAAACACAACTCGCAACAAGAATTACTTGGGAAAGCAGCTTGGTCAACTGCAGAGGGCACATCTACCTGCTTTCTCGCTGAAGACACTGCAAAGCCCTTAGTTGGCCAATGACCTTTGGTCAAATCACTGTATCTGGCTGTTTTACCTCTTGCTCTTTGCCTTACTTAGATCAGGTCACAAACTGGGGCTTCCCTTCCAAAGGCAATATAAACCCCAAGAGACAGAGAGAAGATATTTTTGCCTTTGGCAAGATGCATTCACTGAAACCTGTAAAAAGGCTTGATTCCATACTCCAGAGAGTTGCAGACAATGTTCCTGACAGAACTACAGGCAAAATCTCCATCCCAGCATCATCTCCACTGGCTGTCCAAACTTAGAGTGTCCATGGAAGAATGACAGGCTGGAGGGCCAAGCTCAGCTACTGCATTCAATGTAGCAGGGAATTAGCATCTCCATGTTTTAATGACAATAACCTTCCAAACAGACCTTTTTTTGGTATTTAAGGACTTTTGAGTGCTACATAGTTCAGCCGTAGACACTGGATGGAATGTCCTCTACAATGAATTCTCTAGCAATGCATATCTCCTCTTTTACACTATGGAATTCTCCTTTCTCACTCATTTTCTTATGTAGACTTTTACAAACACACCTATCTGTGACTACAGCATAGGGGGCCAGTGATCACTAGAGGGGAGAAAGGTTTTGCCTAATTACCCTCTTATTAAAGGGTAAAAGTCTTTAAAGGAAAAGAATGGTAATGACATTTATTATAAAAAAAGTGCTTTCTGCTTACAAGCAATAGAGATCCACAGGGCCAAACTCTAATCTCAGCCATCTCCTGTAAAATCCTTTAAAGTCTTTGTTGATTGTCTGATTAATAGTTGAATGAAAGGGATCTCTAAACAATTGTGAAGAGACTTCCTAAACTCTTCTAATATCCTTTACAGAAACCTTTCCAACTCTCTCATACTCTTGCAATGAGTTTAAGTGTGTGAATTTGAGGTAGCAGTAAAACAGACCACCCTTTTAGAAACAGTTCTGGTTTCTTTTCTAATGGGAGAACAGACCTGTTTTATGAACCGCAATTATAGCTGAATTTTCTTGAATGACAGATTGAATATGTCAGCTACAACCTTCCAAAATACTTATCTCCAGAACTTTTTGGCAATGAGGCAAGTATACAAAGGCTATGATCTATGGCAGGCATTTGAAGACAGACACTCAAAGGTTTTGGTCATTATCATGCTTGGGGATTAACTCTGTGGTGTAGGTGTTATTTAACGTACTTTAGAAGTTAAATTAAGTTGTTTCAAATGTCTTCACCACCTGGAGGCAGCACTGCAGGGGGGTCTCCCCAGAGTGGAGCAGAGGGGCAGAATCCCCCACCTCACCCTGCTGCCCACGCTGCTGGGGATGCAGCCCGGGGTGCGGGGACCTTCTGGGCTGCCAGTGCATATTGCCAGCTCATGCTGAACTTCTCATCCACCAACACCCCCAAGTCCTTCTCCTCAAAGCTGCTCTCCACCCCTTCATCCCCCAGCCTGGATTTGTGCTTGGGATTGCCCCAACCCATGTGCAGGACCTCACACTTGGCCTTGTTGAACTTTGTGAGGTTGGCACGGGCCCACCTCTCCAGCCTGCCCAGGTCCCTCTGGATGGCATCCCATCCCTCCAGCATGTCGACTGCTCCACACAGCTTGGTGTGGTTAGCAAACTTGCTGCGGGTGCACTCAGTCCCATTGTCCATGTCACCAACGTATTTGCTTTACTATTTCAAATATGACAACACTGACTGGCCTTTCTTGGTCATTGCTGTTTTGGTCTGTGAACTATTTATACTGAAGCTCCCATTACATAATTATCTCTAGATTTTCACTTTATCCTTCATATACTGTGCTTAAGATACCACACTGTGCCTCTCTAAGAGTTGGGGATTTAATCTTGTATAACATATGTGCTTCTCATTTGAAGGAGCAGAGAGAGCCAGGAATATGATGTCTTGATTTTATTGGTTAAAAACACATGCTATGTTGGAGGAAATTCGTTCTAATGGTTTAAATTTCACCTTAAGCTTAAGGGCATATGAAGGTCTGAGTAGCATGTTATTCAGACCATTTTTAGGCACAGAATTCATGTTCTAAGATGTTTATTATGCTCAGCTTTTGTTAGGCTTTTTTTGAGTGCATGTTACAGAAGGGTAGGGAATAGGCCATCATACAGACCATCCCTGGCTGCAGTCTTGGAGCTAATCAGGGACTGATGACCTGCAGGGAGCAGAGAGGATATAATCACTTAAGTGGCATAATTTGATAGAACATAGGTTGATGACTCCAGTGGTGAGGCAAGGGGACAGCACCTTGGAGGCGGAAGTAACTGCTCATCCATTGGATTTTTCTCCTTTTAAAGGAGCAGGATTTGCATTCCGTATGGCCTATCAACCATAGACAGTGGTTCTGTTGCTGTCTAACTATAATATGATTTTGATATACATTTTGGAATTGGTCTGCACTGACATAGTCCTTAAGATGTTGCGCATAGGCCTGGCGGAAGCCCAGACTGACTATGGCTATGCGCAGAGGATTGCTTACAAAGCTTTTAACGCAGCTGCTTACCCATGAAGCATCCTCTCCGATGCTAGCACTTCAGATGCTAGCGCTGTTGTATCAGTCCCGAAGCACCGGTGTGTTCCTGCCTCAGTCTGGCCAAATTAAAGGAAAGGTATCACTTGCTTGACACACTTAAACCATGTGTTTTTCCTGATTTTCTACTAAAGACAATTTTTTTCTCCATCTTCTTCTGAAGAAGCACATCCCTTGGCAATAAAACACATTTACAGTGGAACTGGACACTGAAGAGGTGATCAGCTTTCTTGATTGTACTAAAGCCGAGAGGAAACAAATAGGTGCCATATGTCTTGAAAAGTCAAATCCTTGGCAGTAATTTACAGGCACGAGACTACAATTCTAGAGACTTACTAGGAATTATCATGAGCCTTGGTGTAATTGCACAGAGCACTGGAATCCCCACACTGACCCCCAAGAATTCACTTAAGAGTCAAAGTCTGAGCAAGTCCTACTGTTGGTTAAGTACAATAATCAGGCTGATGTTCTTCTAGTATGTATCGGTGACCATTTTATGTAGAAGAATATAGGAACGTACAGTTAACAGCAACATGGGCTTTTAGCTCATTTCTTATGAATATTCAATATCACAGCAGGATTAGGTGTGGAACTGCAGGTATGCTCCTTTTATTCCTCTCTTCTCCCTATCTTCTTTCCTCTCTGAATTTTGAGCATCTTAGTAGATAGAAGGATTGAGACTTGGCAAACCTGGTAAGTCCAAATTCTGGACTCTAAGTAGGAAGCAAAGAGGGGAAATGAAATTCTGAAAACACCCAACCTATGCCATCTTCTTGACGTTATCTAAATCCTGATAAAAGACTCTCTCCCTTTCTCCTAAAAGCACTGGAAGTGATACTGTGGTAGACTATGAAATGAGTGTCCTTCCCATCCCCTTGATGTTTATCACGCTGCCATATGCATGGCTGATGCTCTGAAGGTCAAGCTGGGTTAGTGAAGCTATTCTTTAAGACACGTGCCAGAATACTTCAATTCCAACAGAAAGTTTAGCCAGTAACTTTGGTGAAATTGCTCTGACTTATAGCTGTTGAGGGTCAAGGCAATGCTATAGGTTACAGTGTACTGTCCCAGAGGTGGGGCGCAGCTGTCTTTTGCTTGCAGCCTGAACAATTGGTTTGCGTTGCTTTACACTTTGTAGTGCAACTCTTCAGAGAAAAGGAGCTAGAAAGTGACTTTCAGAAGCAAATGAAAATTGAGCCTGATTCAGGCTATGTGGACTGGGGAAAGACCAGGAGAATTTTATGCAATTCCACTTATGTCCCATTATTTCTACACTGTACAGAAGGCTAATGATGATCTATATTGTCATATACCCGAATCAGAGTTTAATTATTAATACCAGATAGCTAAATTTGGGGGATACACAATAACTGCCCTTCAGGGGGCAATATTCCCAGTTCTATTCTGGCAATGGTAATTCTAAGTTAAGATATATTTCTAGAACACTTTTGTTATTGGACTTTGTCTATAAACGTGATTTCTTCTAATTAGAAATTATTGGTTTAAATCTACTCCACATGGTCTTTCCTTTTAAGCAAGAAAATTAAACAGTGAATCTTCTCATCTGTCAATTTCTGTAAGCCCCCCTCCCGCCCTGCTTTTCCCCAATCACACACAGTAGTGGAGGTTCCCGGATTATTATAATATTTTATAGCAGTCTCACATTCTGTTCTCTGAAATGTAATAAAAGAGTTGTACTTGGCCATTCATCAAAAATGTAGCAATTCCATAAGGGATCAGCAGATGCTAAATACCAGTGCTCTGCAGGTGAATGTACCAAAGAGAAGTTCACGGGCTCAAGTCTCACGTATTGCAAGCGTTTAATCCAACACACTTGTACTCTCAAATGGCTGAAATAAGCCTCAGGATATGAGCAGGCTGGAGTTCAGAGTCCCTGTGTGGTTGTGGTAGAGCTGTGTTTGATAGGTATTCATATTAGAAAGCTTAAATCCATTGAGAGATATTTTAGGCAGAACTGCTTCAGCAGGAAATAAAACATCCATGTCTATTCATCATGTATGCATGTGTAAATAGGTTCATGTACATGTACTTGTACAATTTGCTTTGCTTTACGATTAGACCGTACACTGTTTCTCCAAATATATTATGCCATTATACGTGTATTACCCATTTACATTTCATCAAAGCTTTTCAGGCATGTCTTTGTCCAAAACATCCTGACAAATATAGCAAATAATAGCTATCTCAGCAGCAATGTATGTTCATTGCTGTCTGCCTGATGCTCTTCCCCTCCACCCCAGTTATCTTGATAAAGGGGTTGTTCAGGATCCCAGCCTTCATTTCTCCCCCAGCAGCAAAAACTGCATGCACAACAAGCAGCAGACTGAAAAATTATGTTCACGCCTTGACCTTGAGACTTCCTGAACCAGTTTGGATTGGCTCTCCCCTTGAAACAACAGGCTTCCACAGGAAGTTCATAAATGGGCCCAAGTCACAGCAATTGACGTAGTTTTAATATTTTTAACTTGGTTCTTCAAGAACTACCTAAAATGGGCGGCGTTTCACGGACACAAAGAACTGGCCAGCTTTTCCAAGAGCGAACGTCAGTGTGCTGGGCGCCATGCAAACCGCTGACAGCAGTGTGACTATCAGGCCCTCAGGTCCGGCTAACGCACCCTCTGCCGAGCCCTGCTAGCGGGACGTGGCTGGCTGCGTTGTGAAGCTGCCCTGTACTCCAGCATGTCCCAGCGTCAGCACCACTGGGGCTCCCGGCGCTGTAGGCAGCCAGCGTCTCCAAAGAGCTAAACCACAGGCCTGTGTCCTCACAGGCAACGTCTCCAAAGAGCTAAAACACAGGCCTGTGCCCCAGACCCCTCAGCTTCAGGCACGTTTGGATCCACAGCTTAAACATTGATGCAATCTCTTTCCCCATGTCGTACTCGCCTCCCCCGCCTCTGACGACTCTTGCCTCTCTCAGAAAGACAAAGCACTGTACAGTACATCATTCCTGTCTTAGAAATGGTTTGCAAGACCAATTCAGAGGTATTAAAGAAAAGTTCTTCTACTCCCCAAGTCTGAAATATCAAAAGAGGGATGTGTGAAAAGCCCATGGTTTGTTCCATTCATAATGACGGGGGAGAGGACCAGAAAACACAAATGTTGCAAAGAAACAGGAGTATTATATCTTTAGAAGAATGGTGTATGAAAATGGACATGAAAACCTTGCTTTTAAGATGTTTATCGTTTTCACACAGATCTAACAAAATGCAACTGTATTAAAGACATTCCTTTTCATTCATTTGCTTTGCACCCTGTTTTCTCATTACCTGTTTGACATGAACTTAATGGAAAACACTTCTTATTTACATCTCTGCACTCCACTGATTGTATGCTATAATCTGATGACAGAGTCAAATTCAAAGGTCTTGAGTGCATTGCTCCTATGTAACTATGAAAAGGACATTTTATTGTTTGCAAATAATCTAATGGAATGGGATGAAAGATCATTATTAATGTTAGCAATGCATATGATTTCAGACAGAGCTATTTAATTCATTTATAAATCAGCAGCACTGTCAAAGCGCCATAATGATAGGCTTTACAGCAACTTTTAAAATTAATTGTCTAGTCTGATTAGTTAATGATTTGGGATTTTCTGGTCTATATTTAACTGATATACTTTGAAAGATAAATTATATATATATTGTTGCTTTGAGAAATTGACAGGAATGAAAAAATGAAGCAGTACCCCTTCCAGCAAATAGGCTCTCTTTTCACTCCATCAAGAAGTCGGAAACCTTTCTCACTGAAGAACAAAGCGAGATCTCCCCACCCCACAAGCCACAAAATTTAGATCCATTGGATAAACCAAATATTTTTAAATGTTCTTTGGTTTGTATCTGTAAACCATAGGATCCAGATCCATTGGGCTTGCTAGTGTACATTTACGAGGTATAGAGTTAATTTGGTGTCTTTTTTTTTTCACGGATAAAGGCTTATCTTGTGTTCTTCCAATCTTTCTTGTTAAGCATTTCCTGAGAGGGGGTATAAGCCAAGGGACATGGAGGATCTGCCTACAGTGCCTAGCAGGGGAGGCCTTGCCCATTTGGCCAAGGCTAGCAGGTCTTACACAATAATTTATTACAGTACCTTTCTGTCTCCTGGTCTGTGGTTTGCTGCTTGCTCTCAAAGCCAGTGAAGCTGCTCATATCCACATAGCCGTCATTCTCGTTAGCAGCAGATAATGCCCTGCTGGGATCTTCAAAAAACTCAGTAAAAGTTCCTGCTCTGGTGGGTCTTCGAGGAGGAATCTGTATGTTTTCATAATCAGAGCTCATAGCAGGAATGTTCTCATAGTCAGACGTGTCAGCATTGGGAAAAGAAATGGACCTAGGTTTCGTTAATGGGAGTGGCATGAAAGGAGGTCTGGAGCGGTCCTCAAAGGATTCCACCCTTGAAACACTCCTGCTGAAGGACTTGGGCGTTCCTTTCCTTTTACCATCTTTATAGAAAAGAACAGCTGAGGGAGACTCAGATGCACGGAGCTTCCCCACATGTGATTTTAGCTGAGGTGAGCTACTTAGGCTCCTCCTGTCCAGGTCCATCAACCTTGCAGGCCCATGATAGCTAGACTCTGATGAGGACCTTGAAGAGGAAACATTAACATCTACATGGACTTTGCTTTCATTTTTTTTCTTGAATTTTAGAGTGAGGAACCTCTTAAAGGAAGATTTCTTTTTCTTGGAATACTTATCAGGTGAGTCATTCTCTATCAAAAGTGAAGGAGAACTTTTAGTGATTGGCTTCTTGGTGATGTAGGCAAGTTCAAAAGGAGGTGGTATATCAACAACTGAGGATGGAGTAGATACGCCACATGATGAAAGATGATTTCTCTGGGAAAAACTACCTGAGGAACCATTGACACAAGGCAAAGACAAATTGTCTTCTGTCCTTTTTATTCTACCATCATCCAATACACAGCCATCACTTTCTCTGTAAGCAGAGACGGGTATCTCTCTCCCTTCAACAGAGTAAGATCGAGGATATAGAATGAAACATCTTGACTTGGTTGGTAATGTCCTGTTGGCTTCCACTGGTTTTCCTTCCACTGAAGATAAATTATTGCTTAAATCTGTCCCACGGCCATTGCGGGAAGATGGTACATCAGTTTCAGGTCCAGTTTCTTCCGGAACTGTTTCTGGGACACAGCCCGGCATTTTCCCAGAGAGCGACCGTGTTCTAGTGACAATGCTTTTACGATCAATGGGCAGCAAGTTGTTTTCACCATCCATGCCTAATTCGTCCATTTCACTGTGATCAGCTCCTAAATCAGTCTGCCCATCATGAGCAATTTCATTTTCTGCGGGAAGCACGTAAGGGTCATCTAAGGAATCACTGCTTGTTTCTCTTTCCTCTGACTCTTCAGGCACAATGACCACTTCAGGGACTGCTAGATTTTCATGCAAGACATGTTTGGTCCCACATTCTACATTCATTTTGCCATGCTTACAGACTTCTAACTCTTCCTCAAGTGGGACCTGTTGACTTGGGACACTTTTGCTGCAGCTGTTTGCTTCCGCCTCATTGTCTTCAAGTTGCAGCTCATCTGACTTAGAGGTTTCCACAATGCTTTCCCTATGCTCTTCAACAGTCACATCTTCCAGCTCTGGGTCCATCTCTGGACTACTAGGTACACTATCAGAAACGACACAATCTTCATCCAGAGAGGTCCCTTCTGTTTGAAGATTCTCATCTGAATGTTCCGTGGGTATTTCCTCACCACATTCATTCTCACAAGGAGCAATTTGACAGCCATCATCCATATTCTCTGCATTCACTGCTTCTTCCTCCCCTTTGCCAGAGTCTTTGCTTGTTTCACAGGCTACCTCTGATGACTTCTCCTCCCCTCTCCTCTCAGTGATCTGGCAGCCATCACTGGCATTTCCTGTGTTTGTATTATCATGCTCATCTGTGTTTGCTTCCTCTTCTTCAGCTGCTGCTTGATGGATGGACTCTCCTAAATCATTTTCAGCATTGGGTCCATCTTCAGGCGGTTCTAAGCCAGGAGCTGGTTCTTCACTGGCCTCATCAGGCAGCATGCCAGGGCTTGCACAGTCATTATTTTCTAACTCCCCTTCCATGTTCAAATCAAGCTCTGCATGCACACTGTGGTCACCATCATGTGCCAGACACCCATCTCCCGTTTCTAAAATCTCAGGCAGTTCCTCTTCCTCCTGCCCTGCCTTCTCATTACCTGGGATTGATTCATCTCCGGGTAGTGGCATTACAACAGTATCTTTAGAGATATCACCCACTAGTTCCTCATCTTCATGCAAAATGTTATCACTGTCAGTCTTACAATCACTATTGTCCAGTTCCAGGTTGTTAGAAGTTTCCTCCTTGTTTTTGGTTTCACTACAATCACTTACAACATCCTCATCTTCATCTACATTCTTGGAAGCATCATTATGCCTATCAGGGGCATCTGAGGACTCCTCACAAAGTGCTTCGGACTGGTCACAGTCTCTGGTTGACTCTTCAGAGTCTGGTTCCATTGGTTCAACAATATCTGAAGAGTTATGGTGCTCATCTTCGGTGACTTCTCGATTGCTGGTATCCTCATCATTAGCAATGTTATCCTCTTCCTCCTCTACTTCTTCTGGAGTTTCCGAGACTTCATTTTCCACAGAGGAATCTAGGTTCTGATCATGCTCATGTTCCAAGTCATTACAGTCTTTGCTGGTCAGCTGAGCTTCAGGAACTACAATGTATTCATTATCTGTCTCAGATTCTGTGCAATCAGCATTGCATTGGTTTCCTTCATACAGCTCTCCATCAAGACATACCAGTTTCCCATTTGAGCATTTATTTAAGTTATTGTTGGTATAAACACTGGATTTGCCCTCAGTGTCTGCTGAGAATTTTGGCTTGGGAGCAATAGGTGGTTTGGGACCCCTAGACATAGAGTTCGAGTTATGAAGAATATCAGCCCTTGGCAGTGAAGGAGAAAATTTGGAGACAGCTACTGGAGAAAGATGACCGATAATCTTTGGTTTCGGTGCTAGTGGTGGCTTTGTGATTTCTGCAGAAAAGAGAGAAAAGCCATGTTAGCTATCTTGGTTTCCTATTAAAGTCAGTAGAATATATCCTACAGTAGACTTCATCTTATACCAGTGACTTCTAATGCAGAAGGAGTCCGGCCAATAAATTGCTCAGCTCTGAAAAGAGAACTGAAGGAGCAATGCATATGCACCGTGCTTCCACGTGGCACTGGAGCTACTCCAGGGAACGCAGTTTAAGGTCAAAACTGAACTGAACTGAACTAGATGCAGCCCTTGCACACTTGGGGAGAGAAAGATGTACAGCTGCAGAGCCAAGGGCATCTTGTACACAGATACCTATGGATGGGTGACACCTCCCGCACTCAGAAGTACTAATGACATGAGAGACCATTTGATTCTGCCCCAGGAATCTGTTTGCCCCAAGATTAAGTACGAACACTTTGATTCAATGATGCTGAAGTGTTTCACTGCAAAGAAAGAAATGCCTTTCAGCCATAGTAGCTGTTCTTATAACACAGTACAAACACTTTGTAGCAATGAGTTTCATTTCAATATGTAGTTTGCAGAATTTCAGCATTGAACAAAATTAGTTCTACCAACAGATCAAAGTTTAACTCAACTCAGCGAAACTGAAGTGAACACCTGGTGCCCAGACACAGTCTTCCCATCTGCCATTACCGTGGTAACAAAATATGGAGCTACATTTTGTTTGTCAAACATAATCATGAGGGCTAAGACGGTTTACTAAAAGCTTGGGTAATACTTTACATTGACTATGTAGCTGAGCTATAATGCACTAAATGAAATACTTCAACCCAAAACATGAAGAGTTACTGGTTTAAACTTAAGTTTCGTTTTCACACTATAGCTTCTTCAGACCTTTTGTTAGTCAAAAGATCCTCCATCCTCCTGTAAATGCCAGCATCCCTTGCAGGTACAATCTTCTCTGAACATCAAAATATACTGTAGAAAAGTGAATTATCTTGCAAAATAAGGCCAGCCAGGGTCTCTAAACTATTTCTAGTGGAAGTGCTGACACACATGTAGGGGAATTCAAGCAGATTTACAATAAGCTAGATGGAAGCTAGACGAATTAAGTCATATATGGCCATTTTACTCACAGTACAGTTTACATGCCACAGCCATTTCCAGCTGCCTTGGTCCTGAAATTAATATTCTTTAAATAACTAAATGAAATGCTGAAAGGCTGCATAAATAGGCAACAATAGGGATCCTTCCTCAGGAGATTTTAGATGAGATGAAATATGTGGTGTGAAGAAGCCAGCACACCAAATGGTTGCAGATGGTAATAAGGAAAGAGACGGGTTTTGCTCTTCCTCATGTTTCCTAGCCATCAATGGGTAATTACATGGTTAATCAATCAGAAATCTCTAATTCTTTTTATAATTTTAATTAACATATTTTAGTGGAAAAAGGGGAGCTCTCCATTGTAAGGAAAAGCACAGGACAAACTATTTCACCATGAGAGATACAGGAACAATTCTCTGTGCAAAATCTTCATGCCCTACACATGGGAAATAAGGGAACAGCATCTCAAAAGACACCATTTAGGATACGGTTCCTATGTGAAATCTTATCCTAAATCATGGTATAAGTTTCAGGAAGTGTAGTTACTGTACTGTTATATTTTGAGTATTTTGGAAGGCAGACTTTTGACATCTGGACACCATACTAAGAATAAAGTAATACTGAATGCAAACTGCTTTAAAATGATTCACTGATTGTTCTGATATTTGGTGTCATGCACTTTTCTTATTGTTATCTTAATACAACTGGAGTCATTTGTATTGAACTAATACTGGCATATTTGTTTGGTTAGACTCCGTAAGGTATAAGAGGCTGTTTCTTCTGATCTCTTAACTTTGCTGAAATTTATTCCAATATTCAGAAAGATTATGACAATTTGGCATTCTGATGTAGTCAGAAAAGTCTTTCTAGAATTATGAGACACCAGAGAGATTTCATCCAAGTTAAAAACTGAGTCAGTGAGCTCAGCTCAGCCTAGGATTGAAAAGTCTGTTCTAATCAGGTGCCTTATCACATATACCGATTAAAAATTATTCTGTATCTGGGGTTTTATCTGATCCAGCTTCATGTGCGGGAGCCTTAAAACAACTCGTGGAACAGTAGGGAGCGAGAAGTGCCTATTCACCAGCCTCCAGTACTGCAGTGTGTACTCTTGTTTCACAGTATCCACTGCTGCTTTGAGCTGTAGGGCATCTGTCTAATTATTGAAATCACAGAATGGGGGGGTAGCTAATCTTTCCCTCCAGATTATTTCGGAAACGTTAAGTGCCAAACACTTCAGCATCGCTGAAGTACTGTTGCTTCTGTTGCAGCCAGCAGCAAGTCTGCAGCAGCTGAAGGCTGCAGAGTGCTGAAAACTGCTGTCTGTTAAAAACAGGGAGGGAACAGAAGTGGGCTGAGTATCTTGCAAGCCTGGCTCCCCAGCCAGATCTGCATTTTTAAATCAGTTATTGCAACAACTGAACATCCTAAACTAACTTTCTAGTAGTAAAATGCATGAATTTATTAGCTAAAACCGAGTTCTTACACCTTTCCCACCAGAAATCAGCAATGGACCCCTTACCACCATAATGAGGCATTTTTAGGACTAGCTCCAAGGAAGAAGCATCACTTTGGAGGTATTATGCCACTTCCTGCAGTGTCTGGCTTTTCCTAGGAATGTCTGTCCAAGAGTAGGACACAAATATACCTGCTCCATTCCTGGGATGTGACAAGGCTTGAACACAATCCCTGCATTCTCATCCTTGCTCTTGTCAGACAGAGTGTCTGTACTGAAACACTCAGTAATGAGAAAAAGACTGGACTGTAAAGAATGCCAGGATCTCCCAAGCTTTGTCTTATAAGCAAATTTTAAATAAAATAATGTAATGAGCTCATTTCCTTTATGCAAAATAACCATGCCTAAATATGCATAAATAACTTAAAAAAAAAAAAGCTTAAACGGAGTTACTCACTTTCCCTCCAGTGATAATTTTCTATAGCAAAAGAAATCAAGTAAGCTTGAGTTTTTTCTTCTGCTCCCTTCAGTAACATTGCTAGTGGAAGAGAATTTATGGTAATGGACTCTTGTTCATAGTATGGTAATAACAGGCATTGTGCTGTCCTTCTCTTAACCGCTTGTGCCAGCTACTGGTCACTAGTGATTCCTTCCATAGTTTCTTCCTAACTGTTCTGTGTGTTGATCTGTTGAGCTTGCCTTTCATGAGGCTCCTTAAACAATTTTCCTTTTTTTTTTTTTTTTGGGGTGGGGAGGGGGGCGGGAGGAGGAGGCGGCAGAAGGAGTAAAAATGTTTGTTTAAAAAATAACCCAAACAATTACTGAAAAGAAAGCACCACTGTTTGCCTTTTATCAGGACAATTTCATTCTGCTTCAATTTCTGCTTCCTTAGCTGTCTGATACACTTGAAAGGTTCTGGCTGTAACTTCTAAATGGAGACAGAACAACACTGCACCATAAGGAATGTGTATGTTCACAAATAATTGTGCATGTTTATTTTAGGATGTGTTTTATGTTGAAGGGAGACACACCCACCTTGTGCTTAAAAGGAAACTCCTGGGGAATAGGAATTTCTTTAGCCTGCTCCTCCCCTTATTGTTCAGTGCTTCCTTGTACTGACAAGGACCGCTTCCTCTCCTTACCCACCTTCCCTCAGGCAAACCTGCATTTCAGCATGCTTTCATTCCTGCCATGGCCCACATGAAATTAGGTTACTCTCCTCCCCTCCAAGTCTCTAAGCGGCGAACAGAGCTTAGCAGCTCTCCTGGGATGGCAATCAACCCATACAGCCTTCGCTGTTCCAGTGTTTCTTTGGAGCAATAAACGTTTTGTTGTGTGGTATTGCCTGAACCACTGCAACTACCCACCACTTTCAAATGTTCTGCAGATTTAGGAATTAGTCTAGAATTTAATTAAGGCTTACAAGGGACCATATCTACACGCCCCCCCCTCCCCCACCCCACCCCATCAAGCAGCTGGTTTTGGAGTGAAGACCTAATTAAACAATGAGGTTTCACATTGCAGGGATATTTATAGACATGTCTCAGGCCCATGGTCTTTGATGGTGGCCCAATAAATGACTTGGCTCCACAGTGCAGATACTAGTTTCAGCCTTGGCTGGTGCCACAATCCAGTTCAGACATCTCTTAAGATGCTGGAAGTAGCTTTTTGTGATGAACAAACTTTTGTGGACCTGTGTTTTCTTCATGCCTTTGGCATTAATTCAACTCAGACATATGTTAAAATGGGAGACACAGAACAGAGGACAAAAATGCACTGCATAGTTCAGGGATCTGCAGAGCTTTTAGATGGAAGTGGCAATGCAGGTGGAGAGACCACATTGCAACAGTGGAATGAGACTGCACCAAACCTAGAATCCCAGTGAAAACCAACACACACAAGTCCCGTCTGTCACCGCTTCTGCCTGGGAAGAAGGGATTGAAATGCACAGATGGAAAGTGCCTGAGAAACAGGAGGTAGAGGGAAAATATCCAGACAAGGGCATCAGAAAGTCTCGTTCAGCTCCAATCAGGAGCTGTATAATTTCACTCAGACATATCAGAATAAAGTTAAAAACTTGCCTTCTATAAGGCTTTGGTTTGAAGACAGCAAAAGGTGGAGTATATACCTTACTATCCCCCTTATCTTATTCCTCTAATGAATTGCTCATTTTCAAAATAAAGAAGCCCTTATTTCCAGTTAGTGCTGCCTGGCTTCTATCTCCAGCATTTGTTATTGTTTCTCCCACTGGGTTAAAGACCCTTTAATTATTCAGTATTTCTCTAGGGAAGACATATACCTCCCTACAGCTATGTCGCGGTACATTCTTCTTTCTGGTAAACTAATCAAACGAACTCATAAACAAATCTTTGCAGTTGGACAATTTCACCTTTCCTGAAGTCTTTTCTTCTGGATTTTTACTGAACCTTTTCCAATTTTCCAATAGCCCCTATAAAATACATGGGGCAGACCTATGGGAAGAACTCCAGAGTAGGTAACGATGGTGCTGTCTATGGAGATCAGTTCTTTCTTAGACTCAGTTCTCACTATTCTCCATTAGCTTGTTACTGTATCAGGTTGACTTCCTTGTCCACTATGACCTCCAAATTGTTCCCAAGGCTGTGTTGCCTGTTCATTGTCTCTAGACTGATAGCTTTATAATATGCATTATGTGTAATTTGTTTGAATGGATCCAACTTAATGATCCAGATCTGTTTATATAACTGCCCTGCCTGCTTTGTTAATTACCCTTTCACCAATCTTTCCATCACAAAATGAACTTTGTCATCCGGTACTCTTCTAGTTGCTTTCCTACCAAGGAAAGTTTTGGACAGTATCAACATAATCCTGGTCCCAGCACTACGCATACCACCATTTGATAATGTTACAGAGATAACTACCACAGAGATTTGCTACTTGCAATTAGCCAGTCCTCAGTCTAATTAACCCAGACTTTATTTGTTATATAAATGCTTTTCTCTTAAATCAGAACGCGCTACTAAAATACTACAGAGACATCAGTGTATGTCTTCGCATCTATACAGTTGCCTTTATCAAGCAAATCTGTAACTTCTTCCAAAGACTGGGATCAAATTCCCTATTTGAAGCAAGCAAAGTCCCACTGTTGAGGAAATGAGAATAGGCAACCTTAAGAATAGCAGTAAATATAGGAATTCATTTACATGTCACTTGCCAAAACACTATTATAGACATAAAAATTATTTGGACCAGGAAGGATAGAAGTTATTCCATGGTAGCATTGCTATTTTATGAACTAGGCAATGACATGAAACAACAGAGAATCTATGCTATACCAGCAGCCATCATGCTCACGCTCCCTCTCGCATCAGAGCGTGACAGTGCTAAGAGCTCATACTGTTGGCAAAAGCCATGTGTGCCAAGTGCTGCACGAACCCAGAAACTCATGATAAAAGTGTGACTGTATGGTACAGTCAAAGGCAGAAGTTTCCACACTTCAGCTACCAAAACACCACCAAGTTCCTATAAAGCAGGACAGAGTGGGAATTCTGTGCCTGTGTCTGTTTTGGCTCATCCAATACATGCGGTTATATTTTGACCATGGTGCTTACTCCTTAGAGAAGAAACTGTTCTGAGAGAACGGCAGGCAGAACTTCCTATCAAAATAACACACGGAGCTTCACTGTAAGTGAAACGGACAGCTCTTCTTTGCAGATGAAGAGCTGGTTTTGGACCTGGCCACAATATGGGCACCAACCACTACAGTAATGCTGCCAGGAATGTAAGGCAAGGCAAGCACAGTGTCTCCTAAAACTCATTTATTACATTTCCAGTACAGGAAGCTGTAGGTTCCAACCTGTAATTACAATTCTGCCAGCTGTCCAAGTCAGAGAGGTAGGGTGTGTTGAAGCTGCCTATGTAGATAAGCCATTTTAATGTCATTCTGAATTAAGTATCCAGCATAAGCCATGTAACCTGCTTCAATACGGTGGAGATTAAATAGAAGAGGTGGCATGATTTACAAGGAAAGCATAATCCCTTTGAGGGGTTCAACTCATAAAACACCAGTGCTGTCACTGGTAGGACCCCAGGATGTACTGTAAATAACCAAGATGTCATTAATGTTGCAATTTTCTCCGCAAAAGTAGTTCTCTTTGGTTTACAGCATGTAAATGCATCACTTAGGTCACACTGTCAGAGAAAGTCTGAAGTGACAAACGTCACATAAGAAATGAAAACAGTTGCATGGGAGTCACTTGAAATGGAAAAGGTATTTAGACTAGGATCCTCTAATGACGTAGGAGTGGACGTCTTCCTTTCAAATGGGACCTCAGTCCAGATTTAGGTATCAGCTCCCACTTCGACTTGAACAGGAATTAGATACTTAAGTGTCTTCTGAGAATTGAGGCTTTAGGCACTTGAGATCTTGAGGTCCTGTTCAAAACCAGAAGGTCATCGGCTCCTAAATGCCTCACACATTTATGAAAATGGTATTTCAGCTTCTGCATAAGTCTGATACTTTTGAAAAACATCTATCCTCTCTTATCAGTGTATGTTCTTCAAATGTGTGATCAAAAGTACTTTGCATTTTGTACTCTGTACTAGGCTCCACTAGTGTGAAGGCAGACCTATAGTCAGAAGTTACTATCCCATGGGAATTTTGACTTCTTACAAATCTTCATGAAGTATTAACAGCTGGACTGTCAGAGCACATACCACTCTGCAGAAATAAAATGCTGTTCTGTACAGTTAGTGGAATCCATCCTCTACGATTAGATCGATGCATTATGACTCCAGGATATCATGTCAATAGCTTACAAATTTCTCTTACTATATAACTTTACTACAGCTATCTGTAAATATAATACAACAGCATAACATCCCAAAGAGAAACACTGCTGGGGAAAAGGGAAAAATCTAAAGGCCATATAATCAGTAAAGGATTAATTTCAACACCAAAAAAACTTGATCCTGAAAATTCTCCAGCATTTTCACTGTCTCTAGCAGACTGTACATACAAGTCTTCGTAGGGCTGGGTTGCCTGACTACGAAAAACCACACGTACATGACAGTTAAATAATCATAGAATCATAGAATTGTTAGGGTTGGAAGGGACCTTAAAAGATCATCTAGTTCCAACCCCCCCGTCATGGGCTGGAACACATCTTGGTTCTAAACTACTGGCATGTATTTCTTCTTCATGTAACTGTGAGTGTTTGTGATGTTTCCAATTCGGCTGTGATTTCACAACAGGGAGTTCACACTGCAGCAGACAGCTTACATTCACCTGCTGTTTCATACATTACTTCCTAGGAGCCAAAGAAGACGTTGGTTAAAATTCTCTGACAGGTACATATGGCAGCTTTTCCTATATCACTTTCAGTAGCAGCTGAAAGAATATATAGTCTGCCTACACCTCTGAACAATCTGGAGTCTAACATCTGTACATTCTTCCTATGGGCGGTACTGAACGGCTGGAAGGCCCTATGTATGAGGCTGGGAGACGGGGGTCTGTCTCTTGTCTCTTACCACAGATTTCCTGTGACCTTGGGTGGATTGCTTCATCTTTCTGTTCATATCAGTTCCGCATCTCTGAGGATAATCCGTATCTCCCTTCCTGTTTTCTGTCTGTCATTATTTTAACTTCTGTGGGATCAAGGCTGCCATATATGCCCGCACATACGACTCTGCTTAGTGGCGCTATGTGAGTGCCGGTATTTTTACTCACTGTACTACAAAGATCGCTAATGCTGGTCCCTGAGTTTGCCAGTTAATAAATGCGCCTCTCCTTCAGATTCAGTAGGAAGTTCTGCTTTGCACTGATGGGAGAGACATTCCTTGCATTGTGTGAATGTACAAAACAAAGGCTGAGAAGGGATATGAGCACTCTATAAATACAACCTGGAGGTAAACACCAGAGGAGGAAAAGAACTATTTTTAAGCAAAAGGACAATGTAATCACAAGAATAAATGGCGATGAATCTGGTCTGGAAACTGGAAGCACTAGGAATGGTAAAAGGCTCTCAGCTTTGTGAGAGGAATAGCAGGAAAGCTACCTAAAAATTTTTGGTTTAAGGCATCATTTGATTAATTAATAAAAGGACTAATACGACACTGTGTTCTGTAATAACGGGTACCGCTTTTGGTAATGAAGGTAGTCCCATTCAGTCCTACATTCTTGGTCATAAAATGTAAGTCTTTACAAATGGATACATCTGATATTCCTTACACTGCACTTCCCCTGACAACAGGATCAGATTAGAGCTGGTCTGTTTTAAATAATGGAGAGATGAAGAAAGAGAGGTTGGAGCATCACGGCTAAAGCAATTTTTGGCTGGCTCACTTAACTTTCAAATGAGCTTGTCTCCTGGGAAGGACAGAGCCCAGCCCAGACAGGATCAGAAAATAGAATGGAAATGTCACCACTTTTTGGGTAGGAGAGTGTCTCACTCCCCTCTTCACGGGGAAAGAGAACCTTTTGCTTTAAACTCAGAGGAGTGCTATTACATGCTGATAGAACAGCAGAGGGCTGGGTCTGACCTAAGAGATCCTTTCCAATCCTATGTTCCTGTGCTTTGGCAAACAATGATTCACAGTTTCCCAACACATGACAGTTGTAGGGCAAGGTATCTAGCAGTGAAATCTCTGGGCTTCAGGATGTACCCATGCAAGTGAGGTACCCAGCAACATTCACTTTCTGGAACAAGGAAACACAGTGGAAAATTTTAGGGCTAACACAAAGGGACTGTTTCTCTTCCTCTTTAATTCTAGATGCAGCATTAGATTTTTCTAAATAACTCCAGAGTTAGTAATAATTGTTTCCTGGAATATTATGGTTTTTTACACACATGCCTCGCCCCTGAAAATCAGAAAATGTTGGTGGAGAATTTAAAGGTTTTTTGCTTCAATTTTCCAGTGACGACTTCTAATGTTTAACTGTTGAACGTCTTGTCTTTAATATCTGTTTCTTTCTCATCTTATCTCTTTCATCTTCCCAGTTTCCATCAAGGAAAATTTCTGGGAAGTTAACAGAAGGAAAGGGGAAGGGTTTGGGTTTGTCTTGGAGGGAAAATTCTGCAAAAAACATTACCTCCCCGAAAACAGACTTTCTGAAAAGAAAGTCCCAGCAAATTTCCCAGGGGCTTCGTGAAGGGTTGAGGGAAGAGCGGGCGCAGCCCTCCCGACCTGCCCGTCTGGTTGTCCCCGGAACCCCCCGCCTCGCCAGGGCTCGTCCGGTCCCGGCGGGGCCGGCGAAGGGGCAGGCACAGCCCCGGGGTGCGCGGTGCCCCGCGGGGAGCCCGTGAGCTCCTCCGGGGCGGGGGGAAGAGCGGGGCCAGTCCCAGGCGGAGGGTGCCTGGAGGAGAGGCGACAGCCCCGGTGGCACGGCCCAGGAGCCGCCGGCCCCAAAGAAGGGACCCCGGGGCAGGGGGTGGGTGCAAGCCCCGGAGGAGCAGTGCCCGGCCGGGGGGTGGGGGGTGCCGTCCCGGTGGTGCTGACCCCGGAGGAGGGGTGTGCCGGCCCGAGGGAAGGAGGCTGCCGGTACCGGAGGAAGGAAGCCCGCCCGGCGTTCGCCGGCCCCGGGGAAAAGATGTCCGGAGGCGGAGAGCCGCCCGGGCGGACCGGCGCACTTACCGGCGTTGTTCATCTTCCACCGCAACTTTGCTCCCTGGCTGCCCCGGGCGCTCAGCGCATGGTCCCGGGGGGCCGCCGCCGCCTTCGCCCCTCGCGGGCGCGCCCGGCCCTACAGCCCCCGCGGGGCAGGGGAGCGCAGGCGGGCGGCGGGCGCGGGGCGGCGGGGCCGGAGCGGCGGGCGCGGGGCGGAGGGGCCGGGCGGGCGGCGGCGGCGGCTCGGGGGCGGTCAGCGCCGCGCGCGCCTCCGCCCTGCCCCGCGCGCGGCCCGTCGGGGGCGGTGGCGGCGGCCGGCGGCGCGCGGGGCCGGGCCGGGCGGGGCCGGGCGGGGCCGGGCCGGGCGCCCCCGCCGCGGGGCGAGCCCGCAGGGTGCGGGGCGGCGCGGGCGCCCCGGGGCGCGTCATTGCGGGGCGCGGCGGGCTGCCCTCCGCTCCGGCCCCTTTCGCCTGCGCCCCGCTCGTGTTCCCCACTCCCTTTCCACCGCCCCCGGTCCTTCTTTGCGCCGTCCTTGCTCCCCCCGTCTCCATCCCCCCTCCCGCCTTCTCCAGCCCCTCCATCCATCCTTTCCCCCTTCATCATTTCCCCTTCCATCCTTTTCCCCCTCTTCATCCTTTTCCTACCGTCCATCCTTCCCTCCTCTCCATCCTTTCCCCACCTCCATCCATCTTCCTCAATCCATTCCCCCCCATCCCCACCCACCCACCCGCTCCATTCCCCGCAGGACACGACCGCCCCTGCCCAGGAACCCCCAGGGAACGCGGCTCCCTCCAGCCCGCCCCGCCCCGGAGCATCCCTGCGGAGCCGGTAGCACCTGCTGCCGGCAGCGGGCTCTGAGCGCAGGGAGGCCGGGAACGGTCCCTCGCATACAAACCACGCTTCTCAGAGCAGTCTCAGACAGCCCCAGACTGCTGGCTTCTCCCCTCTCCTGTAAACCGGCCCCTGGCTCGATGCAGTTAACGCCGACACCCCGTGGCTGGGCCTTTCTCCCTGTTTTCGGGCTGGCAGCAGCACTAACCCCCAGACAAGGCTGGATCGCCCCCTTCCTCTCAATGGAGGCATAATATAGCCCTGCTACCTTTCCCAGTGGAGCTGGTATCGCTCACGCCAGAAAGCGCGAATTGCAAATTTCCCGCCCCTGGCAAAGAAACCCCAGGAGGGCTGAACTGCCCCAGGGGTCACATCCCTAGTCAGAGAGGGGCCATTCCTCCCCCGGGCAGGACGGTTGCTCAGAGCCCTGCGTGCCCGCAGGCTGGGGAGGGAGAGAAGCAGCACATTGTACCTGCCTGGTGTCCAGGCCAGGGTGTGTGTGAAGCAGCCAGGTCCTGCTTTGACACTTTGAATCCCACAGAAATCAGGACTATTGCTGACACCATCCAGAGCAACTTCATTTTAGATGCTGTTAGTTCTGCTTTTGCAAAGTACCTAATAACTAATATTATCCTGCTGGCAAATGCTCTGTAGTACAGAGCTCTTTTTCCTGACCTTTCAATGCTGTCTCACTGTGACTGATGGGTGCAGAGTGCCTTGCACATTAGTGCATAAACCTCTGAAGGGAGAAAGCAAGCAGTGAGGGAAATGGGAATTAAACCTTTCTTTCTGTGGGCTTGAGTCTTTCCCACTGAGGTTGGTACCTGGAAATGCTGGGTTCTGGATCTCTAGGGAACCCTGGTTGTATCACTACACCTCTAAGCAAGCATTTGCAATCCTGTATGGGTTTCTTTGAGCTGAAAGATCAGCTCTTTCATCACTACTCTGACTGATGTAGATGAGGAGATGGAAAGACATCCATATTCCCACATAGCATAACACGCCTGGTGCGTGCCCTGGTGCATGGAATGAAATGGGTTTCCCTGCCCACTATGGCCAGCAGTCATCTGGCCTTCTCCCATCTTCATGTACTGCTCCCTGATTTATTCTTGCCACCTGCAGCCTTGATGTCTGTGTCAATCAACCCAGATAACTTATGTCAATAGAAAGCATCATCTGAAGCAGCTTCAAGAATACAGATTTAGGGGCTTGCGAAGTGTGGGAAAAAGTTTATGTGATACAGTGGAAAAGAAAGCACAAGTAAAAAAATCAGGCACAGTACAGGTGATTTGGAAAAATCTCCTTACGTATGTTTGCCAAGAGAATAACTCTTTGGTTTAAACAGCTGCAAAATACTAAAGCAGTAGGGGAGCGGGCAGCAGGAAGGAAAGAAACATGTTTTGATCAAAGAACTGAGAATGTGGGCTTCAGAATTTGGGGTTTTTTCCTCATAACCTGAAAAACGTAGTCTAGGTAGCAAAGTTCCCTCACACCTAGATACATAATGGAAAAATGTTGGTTAAATATGTTCCTAGCAAAACAAAGCCTTTGCAAAAGAGATTCTGCAAATAGGGCAGGTGGTCTTGTAGTTGCTGTGCTATTTCTAACGTCCACTTCACTCTATTTCCTTTTTGCCCTGCTGTAGGGCAAAGAACTATGATACTTCATAGGTTTTGGTCCAAACAACCAATTTGTGAAAAATTTCATGGAGCAAAGAATGACTCTTTTCTCCCATGTTCTGTGAAAGGAGCTGAATGCTCCAGCAGAACCCTGTACTTAATGACGAGGGGACAACTCCTGCTGCCAGCGTTATGCCAGTAGCTCGGAGGCTGGCCGAGGGGCAGCATCCCCCACCATCAGTTTTGTGACCTGGCTCTGGAAAGGGTGAGCGCTTCTCCCAAGTTCCGTCCGCCTGTTCCCCAACCTCTTCCTGCCGCAAAGGGCAGGGTGCCAAGGTATCTCCGGGAGTTGCCGACTCGACTGCTCTCCTTCATCAGATGGGATTGCTTTGAACTTTGAACTGGTTTGTATTGGCTAAAAGTGAAACACTTGCGCTGCTACGAGATATTGC
This sequence comes from Chroicocephalus ridibundus, assembly GCF_963924245.1. Classification (NCBI taxonomy): domain Eukaryota; kingdom Metazoa; phylum Chordata; class Aves; order Charadriiformes; family Laridae; genus Chroicocephalus; species Chroicocephalus ridibundus. The sequence continues at coordinate 8,645,624 of NC_086293.1, read as the reverse complement.
GCTGTTCACAAAGGAATACATTCTTGACATGTTCAGACTAATTTTGGACCCCAAGGACTCTGTTGCGTGGGCAATTAAGCGACAATTTGGGTGCAATAGGGAAAAAGAAAAAAAAGCATCTGTGCAGTGATCACTATCTTAAAAAAATCTAAAGTGTATTTAGTAAGCAAAAGGCTTATATTCTCTTTATTGGCAGTCTAAAAGACAATCCAGGGTATAATTTCCTGTACTGAAATGATAAAAAGTTTTAGGAGCTTTATAGCTAAATGCAAATAAGAAGCATAAAAGAACTGCTTGAAATTTGTCAGTTTATCCTCTAACCTTCTCCAAAAATAATGGGGAATGATCTGTATTACAAGTGGAAGAATGGGAAGGTGAAGACATGTCAACATGTTCAGGAAATGCTGGAGGGTCAAATCAAACTTTTGCAGCCAAAAATCCCCACTTTTGCAAGCATACACTGCACCAGAAGCCACACAACATAAAACACTCCTTAAAGCAAGCAGAGTTCACCACAGAGGAATCATCTTCCCCAGGGAGAATCCGTGACTTAATTGACTGAAAGTGAGATTGACACATCTATTTTCATTAGTCAATTACTGAAATAAATGAAGCATAAATTTTTTAAATAATTCCAACTTAATTTTAATAGTAACATAACTTTTAACAAAGGATTTCCTTCAAAACATAACCCAACTATCCAATTAATAAATTTGATGCATTTTAAAACTCAGGTGAACATTCTAGGCTTATAGGTCCCCATCCGACAGACGATTTAAGTACATGCTTAAATCTAAGCAAGTGTGTAATCTGTTTTAAGTAGGGCTACTCCATATACTTAAGTGCCTTATTAGATCAGAGCTATCTGGCATGTTGGAGTCTTATTTTTTATCATTGTAACATAAACTAGCACTCTGTTTACCATTTTAATGAAGCTCTAGAGACTCTGTCTATCATACTACACTACCTATGCTTCGTAATTGTTATGTTTAAGCCTCTTTATGTTGTTACGTAGAGTTGTTCTTCAAAATGAGGTCTGCTTCTTTGTACGCATGTTTTCAGGGCATTTTTCATGATCTTTCACCCTGCTGTCTCTTCTTCATTAGAGTCTATAGGTTTGGGTGTTGGGTTTGGGGGTTTCTTTTTTACCGTTTTGGTGTCATTGGCCTTACTAAAATACATTTTCTGGCATCAAACTAAGAATACAGCATTGAGGGGGGTGGGGGGTTTGCCCCCGAAATCACATTGAACTAAAGAAACTTCCTAGTTCCCAGTAAGAACAATTTCAGAAACCAACATCACCTTATAAATCTTTACATGCATCTGGTCTTAATTGCCTGAGAAATCACCTATTTTCATGTTATTTTGATATTTCCTGGTGCTTTCTAGCTGGTAGTATGCCACCCGGGAAGCCACGGGACACGAGAGGTGGTTCAACAGCACTCATCCCTGTCGGTGATCACGCAAAGCCCAAGCGTGTAGATCTGTAGGACAGAATACAGAGGGCAGCTAATCCCTTGTGTTCATCTCTGTAAGGGTGCCTGGGACATCTGAAAGGCTTAATATATGGGGGAAAGTCTGTTATGTTGGCATGGATTAATGCTGATCAGGTCTGCTTTAACGTTATTGTGCATAAGCATTTCAATTATTCATGAGTAAACTGGTGCTGCATGTCGCAACAAGTGAAATCATTTACTAAAGCAGGATGGAAAAAAGTGAATACGTGTTAATAATCACATGCATTCCTTGGGATGGCAGATAAAGTTAAATGTAAAATGTGGGCAGCTGTGATGACCTGAGTATAGTAATAGCCACCTATGGTAAATGCTGGTAGGTAAACGCTTCTTAGATATTTATCTTTGCTGTGGTGGAATAGCACTGGGGGCGGTTGTAGACTGGTGTCATTGCTGCCTGATGACAAATTCCTGTGTCTGTGGAACTTTGTATATCCTGCAGTGACTGGTATGCCATCTTTCTCTCGCTTTCTTCATTTCTTTTTCCTCTCTGCTCAAAAGCCTGACTGGCAGTGAGAGGCTCAGAGCCAGAATAGCAGGGAGTGCTGGACAAGCCAGAGACATCTTGTCACTGGCTACTTGCCTGGGGAGCCACGAGAGCTGTTGCCAGAGAGGTGTTGTATTAGGATTTAAGGTGCGTTGCCAGGAACATGTCTTAGGTCCGTAGCACTGTAGCTCTCCAGGATCCTGCAGTTTGAAGTCAGTGGTCTCTTGAGAGCTGTCGGTAGAGAAGGAAGCTGAAGGACCATCCCTTGGATGAGACCTCAAAGATTAGTGGTGTCCCCTTTGGAAGAGAGAAATTCAAACAAATGTCTTTTGGGAACTGAGACCCTTGAGGGTCAAATCCTCGACCCTCCAGGAGCCCATCAACTACCTAAACTAAAAGTGTCCTAAAGTGAAGTTTGCTTATCTCGGTGCAATTCAGTACAATACTTTGCGGCATATAAAGGTCACTTTTTCCTATTTTTGAGCACCAATGTACCTTTTTATGATAGACAGTTTGCTCGCTGCCTTCACTTACGTTTGTGCTCTTCTTTACATCAAAACTGACAGCAAAGGACCCGTCAAACATGTGTCACAGTCTTGGCCTTGAAGAGTTTACATCCTAATCAAAGGCGAGGGAAGACATGTGAAGAGAAACACGAAGGGAGTGCAGAGGAGGAGAAGAATAGGAGAGTTAGTTACCGCTACAAGATGATGAATATTCTCTTCTGTACCAGCAGTTGGTTACTTTGTAGCACATCTTTTTTGCAGTACCTATTTTTTGCAATAAGAGAAAAGGGATTGCAATTACCAGTTATTCATGACTAACACTGAAAACATGCTGCCCATTTTCTAGTTAAGGGAGTTCGTCACAGACTGCAGGAGATACTGGATTTTGAAGGATGGTTGGTGTGTACAGACCCCAGAATGCTTTAGGAGGGGGAGCCTAGAAGGGTACTGGAGTCAGTTCCTGGGAGACCAGTCTGCGTTTGTATTCCTTACAAAGGAATACAACTGTAAAGTACTCCGAATATGTCACTAAATCAAATAAACATCTGATTGTTTCACTTGCTGTTTTCAGTAAAGAGCCCCTAGCAAACGCACCAGTCCTCTCTGGAAGGAGGTTTATGCGCTTCCATTCTGGTTCATGGTGCCATCAATGTTCCTCTGATGCATCAAGTTTCTGAGATTTCTGTTGCTTAGTATTTGTAGAATATTTGTAGGCAGTGGTACAAATCTGAGATCTTATACAATGCCGCAGTTGGGTCCACTCATTCCTCGCTGTCATGGAGATTTTCTTTCCTTCTCAGTTGCCCAGATGCCTAATTCTTAAGTCCTTGCTCAGTTTTGGCCCACGTCTTACCCAGGCAAAGCTTTGTTTAATGTAATTTGGCTTGGATAAGGATGTGCCCGGAAACACGTTTATCTTTACTCAATGGGATGTGACAATCCTGCGCTCCAGAGCACTTGGTGCCTGTATTTGCAAAATGTCAGTAAAGCTCTACTGGCAACAAACAGAGAAGCTGCTGAAAATACACTTCCGTGGATTTACCTACTGCAGTTAGTCTTGTTTTCCTCCAGCTTCTCACACCCTTTCAGACACTGTCTGTTCCATAAAGCACTGGAGGAAATAACACCACGGAGAATCAAATTGTGAGCTGGGAGCTGAAGGATGGCAGATGGGTGCTTCAGACACCACTCAGAGTGAGCAAGTGTAAGTGAGGAGCAATACCATCGAGGCTCAAACGTTGTACAGGTGTAAAAGTGGTGTCCGTGAAAGAAAAATTGGGCACTGAGTCCAAAAGGCTGAGACTTGGCATAAACAAAGTCAACAGCAGTCCTAGCTTCACTGGGGCCAGAGCTGCATTTCAGTCCTGGAGGTCAGCAAACGCTCTTGCTAAATTTCATCTGAAAAAGAGGGGAAAAAAACCCCACGCAGCTGGAGAAATTTTGACTGGTTTCCTGCATTTGATGGGACCATGCACTTGACACCCCAATACATGCAAGTCTCCCTCGGCAGTGAATCATCAACGAGAGAAAAGGTTACGGCAACGATGACTATTGCTACCTCTGAGCATTGTTCTGAACCACAACAATTAATTTCACGCCTCATTTTTATCAGGGCCGTATACTGGCTGCAATGTGCTGTGTGAGAGGTACGTATCGGGAGGAAGCTGAACACCCATTTCCTCTCAGTATTTGGGTTTGTTTTGGTCTCACTCCAGTGTCAGTCTCGCTCCAGGCACCTTCTACCACAAGTCCTCCCCTTGGCTCTGCAGCCCCCTCATCTCATCGCCGGGGCCTCTGCCCACAGTCAGCCCTGGCTGCACCGACCAGCGCGGCCACTGACGGCGAGGGGCTGGCAGCTGCCTTCTCCATTTCCTGACCAGGCATCTACTGCCCCATTGGAGGAAAATGGTTCTTAAACCTTCTTCAAAACAGGAAACTTCTCTTCTCCCTGCTTCCTGAGGTACAGGAACCGTCTCCGCAGCAACCCCTGGACAAAGGAGGCTCCTGTTAACCAGTGGGGTGCCATAACAGATACAGAGGGAGGTCATAATTCAAGCCATAATCCACCCCGAAGGGTGGGCAGTGCCCACTGCTCCCACCACCCTGTGCCCACGCTGCTGCTGTATTAACAGTCTGGAGGTTAATTAGCAGATGATAATCCTATCCATTGGGAACATTTGTAAACGCTTTTCATCTTCATGCCTAATAATTGATCCTGTGTCGGCAACCTGTGGAACATAATTTTGTAATATTGTTCCTCCACCTTTGCATTGGAGAGGTGACTGAACATGGCAACATTGCCACCCGCTCAGGTTTTTTGCATGGTGCATCTTAATACTATGTAGTCTTTTTTTTTTTTTTTAATGACCACTTCTTGTATTCCACAAGTATGGTATGACTAAAAAGTATTGACACCTCATGCTTTGCTCATTGAGTAGTTTCCCACTTAGTATTAGGCCTCCTAGAGAAGACTGAAGCGGAGCTTTCAGAAAAATCACTTGCAGTTTGAATGCAGTCCGTCGTAGTCCTGGAGAGAACTACACACATGCTTATAATTGTCGGTTTACATTGTTGAAGGACCATTGCTAGCAGAGCCAGTGGAACATAGCTGAAATGAGTATTAGCTTCTGTAATTCTGTATTTACACAAACAGTCAAAAATTTGGCTTTAAAGTCCAAATTTGGTGTGTTCTTTTAAAAAAGCATGCAGGTCATCTGTATCTGGTGGGGTTTAAAGTGCACCTCACAGAATAAAAAGCAAATGCAATAGGTGAAAATGGTAAACAGTGAGAAATCCTTGTTCTTATTTTTGTTTTTGGACATAAATTCTATCTAACTGATTACCTTTTCACAGCAAATGCAAAGCCACAGCTCTGTCCCTGCCTGCTCCACCCATAAAATGGAGCCACTTGAATGTCTTAGTATTTTTCCCAGTGTTCGGGCTTAAGGAAATAGAGCGGTAGGACACACCAACATTCAGAAGTTATCCTTTCCTTTGCATTCAGCTCCTTTCTCACCAAATACTTCCTAAGAGTAGAGTGCTACAGGGGAGGATCCCCTCAGACTATCCGATTTCCTGCCGGTGACTTACGCTGTTGATCCTAGAATGACTGCCTTTGAAATCTAGGCTAATTATTTTGCATGATGTCTGCACCTACAGTGATCTGCTCTGTATTACTGACCGCAGGGGGAAGCTGCCACGTACTTGTGGCTTGTGTCGGCTGTACACCAGGCCACCTGAGTGCCTTGGCCAGTAGCGGATAGAGAGGCCTTAAAGAGCAGAAGGGTTTCTCATTAAGTTTCCTGTGATTTTCACACACACAGAAGCGTGTCGTTTCATCGCAAGTGACTTTTAAAGGGAGAAGCAAAGTTTGCTGAGAGAAGCAATTTATTTTGACAGATTGACCAATCTAGGTCATAAAGCAGACAAGCTCACCTTCATTCCCCTCACCAGATTAGGTGAAGAAACAGTAGGCCTTAAGCTAAATGCAAGCTGGATGTACCATTTCTTGTTTTAGCCCTGTTATAAATGTAAGAAGAATATAATGAGACACAACATTGCTGCTACGCTGCTTCCAGTTCATCACTGTTTCTATGATGTTCTTTGGGGGAAAAAACCCTAAACCTAGCTTCTAAAAGCTCATATTATGCTGCATGAGGAGAGGTAATATAAGAATTGTGTGATCAGAAAGTTGGAAACATTTTTCAGAGTGGCCCGGGTTGTGGGATAAACTTTGTGATGTATCTATCCCCTGGAGCCAGCTCTGCTGGGAGCCACAACTGGGATGAAGTAGTTCTGAAATGCCAAAAATTTCTTATCTTGAGCATCTCCCTCCTTGTTTCTTCAGTCTCTCTCCTAGGCAGCTAAGATCATTTTTTTTTTATTCTTCCATGTCTAGAACAGCCTTCCAGGGTGTCATTCCATGGCCTGGCTGCAGAGCAGGTCAATGTGCTTCAAGTGGAAGTGCATGTGAGGAAGGGTGTGAGGCATTCCTGCAATGCTGACTCACTTCTCACTGAAGCAGGCAGTTAACTTCTTCAGCTTGCTCTTGGGCAGTGGTGTGTGTGCAGAGAAGCCCCAGCAATACAGGATGGATGAAAGCCTCATGGAACCAATGCACTCAGGTGTGCTCCTCATCTGGAGCATCGGCACTGAGATCTCCCTTCTGCCTGGCATGGCTTTAGCCTCTAGCCAGCATTTCTAAGTTATTGCAGCTGTTCAAGGATGTAAAGACCCTTTCATTCCTAATTCTGACGTTAGGTTCAGACGTCACCAGGATTACTCTGTGGAAGGTATCTGAGCGGTTCAGCCTGGAGAAGAGGAGGCTCCAGGGAGACCTTATTGCAGCCTTTCAGTCCTTAAAGGGGACTTACAAGAAAGATGGGGACAAACTTTTTAGCAGGACCCGTTACAATAGGACAAGGGGTTATGGTTTAAAACTAAACCAGGGTAGATTTAGGCTAGATATAAGGAAAAAATTGTTTACACTGGGGGTGGTGAGACACAGGCCCAGGTTGCCCAGAGAGGTGGTGGATGCCCCATCTCTGTCTGTTCAAGGCCAGGCTGGACGAGGCTCTGAGCAAACTGGTCTAGTTGAAGATGTCCCTGCTTATGGCAGGGGGGTTGGACTAGATGGGTTTTAAAGGTCCCTTCCAACCTAAACTATTCTATGATTCTATAAATCTATGATTCTATAATTCTATGATTCAAGCAGGGAAAAAGTGGGACACAATTTAATCAAGTGACATTATTAGAAGCTATTCAATTTTCTTATGTGTTGATTTATAAGGACAGATATGACACACTAACACCTCATTATTTATATGCCTATGAAGCAGTTGGCCTCTCCCTACTCCCGCTTCTCATATATCCATTAATGTAATTGATTCTAATAATGGAGACAGTGTCATCATTGTCTCTATCCCTTCTCAGTGCCTGTAACCAGGAGACCCCGGTGTGTTCCCAAATGTTCCTGCCCTGCACCACTTTTCAGTCTGTTTGTTCAGAGCTATAGAGCACCCTTTAGCTCATACATTGTCAATGTGGTTAAAAGTAGTTTGCATTCCTAAAATCAGGATATTGGATTCCTTTTGCAAGAAGCTAGACAGTATTTTACCTGGGTTTCCATCACTCCAGGACACCTTTGGTTTCCTCTAGCTGTGGCTGAACCAGACCCTTTTCATGGTCAGTCTGGGGACATTTTCTATGTGCTTTACTTAAGACAATGGTGACGGAATCGGTATCAGGGTGGGTTTAGCCCATTACTTCCATATCATTACAACACAGGTACAGTGTTCTCTTTAAATTTCTTGCAGTGCTCTGCACACCTCTTTACCGAAGCCATTAGAATTCAAGTCAATTAATTTATGAATCTCTCCACACTGCATAATGGACACTGCATTATGGACACAACCTTTTTTCTTGGGCACCTGTTTGTGGGAGAAGAGTTTAAGTCCATTTTTGGCAGATTCTGTTGATGTCTGGTGTGGAAGGACTCAGAAAACAAGTGTATTTCCTTTGGGAGCAACTTTCCCTACTGCAAGCTGAAGAGAGATCCTGAGACCTGCCAGGCTGCTTACATGAAACAGGAGAAAGGTCTGGGGTTTGGCTTTGGCTGGACTGTGGACCTGGCATACTCTGCAGAGACCGTCCCCGCTGTGGCTCCTTCATCCTCCAAAACAGGGACCTCTCTGAGGGCAGTCTGCCAGGAGTCGTTGCTCCAGCTGCTCCGAGTGGTGTGGGGACAGCCTGTCTCTGCCCACCTACGCGTCCCTGGCAGATCATTCTACTAGACAATTATTTACAACAACTGCATAAATGAGCAGGGTTTTAGATTCTCTTCTCCATGAATAGCTTTGGTGACATCCATTCACGAAGAAGGAAGACTGCGACTGACCAGGAAGGAAAAATGCACTGGATAGTACTGCAGATCTAAGCGGCACAAGACCTCAGTGACTTCTAATGGACAGTAAAAAAAATGACAGTGGCAAATAAAAAACATGTTTTTCACAGCAAGGACTTCAAATGGCCTCCATTTTTCAGTGAAAAAAGGACCTATTTGTTTCTGGCTTTTAAAAAAAGAATATTATTTTTTGTGTGTTTTGCCAGCAGCTGATAAATATTTCGGCGGATGGACTTTCAAAGAAAAACATGTTTTTCAGTCTCTACCAGCCTTTTACTTCCTTGCTTTACACAATTGCAGGAGAGAGTGAGCAGTGAGGAAGGCGGGGGTAGTTGTGCCTTTTACTATATGTCTTTTTTTCCCAGTTCCAGTTTTGCTTACAGATATAAGACAAGGCAAAACATGTTTTCCTTCATCAAGAAAGGAAACTACAGCTATTTTTTCTGCTGGCTTAAAAAATATATATATATTATTCTGCTCCAAAGGTCAAGTTGATGACCTGCATTTCATTTGTAAATAACGTTTTGAGACATGCTGGCATTTTCCAGATTGGCAGCTGAATCAGTGCTTGTGAGGGCTTGTGGTTTTAAAGAATAAGTGCCAAAAATATTAAGAATAGTTGTAATTAGGCTTCTGTTTATGTAAATAAACATGATGTTCTTAAAGGTATCGGTATGTCTGTGCAAATCCATAATCTGATTCTAAATTCAGAAATGGACCTAAAGTTACCAGCACGGTAAAAGCTGAGAAGCTGTGTAGTATTAGCTCATTTCTATTGCATTTATTGTAGATTATACTCCTACCAGGGTAACATAACAAACCTCTTGCATCTTATTTAGACACATGCATGACATCAAGGTGAGCTTTTTCTTAATATATATGGTATAGATATGCCAGATGGAGCTACACTTACAGATGTTAATTATAGCAGTGCAAGATCTTAGTAGTCTTAGTACTGTTCATGACTACACACGTTCTAGAAAGTCGAGTGTATGCATATAAATGTACAAGCAGGTATTATTGAGTGTGAATGAAATTTTCAGATGCGGTCAGTGGGCCTGAATGCTTTAATTTTGTTGAGTCCAGCCTGAGCTCTTTTGAACTTGACCTGCAGAAATGCTGACTGTCTACAGCTCTAGTGGCAGCTGTAGGTGCTGTGGATGTTAATGGGCTAAAAATCTTTAATCGGCCTTGCAAAAAGCTGAAGAATCTGAATTTTAGTGACCACTTTGAGAATCTCTTTATGGGTGTTTTCTGCTTTTAAATTCTTACTTGCAGCCTGACTGTACACAGTCTAATTAAAATATTTTGGCTTCTAGGTGGAGTGGTATGAGTGAATAGAAAATTATATGACTTTAGACAAAGCTATTGTTTTGTGTTTCCCTGGAAAGCCATATGCCCATTAAGTGATCTTGTGCAGATAAAACTTGGCCATTTGGAACTTTAAAAAAGGTAAAAGTGAAATAAAATCTGGGGGCTTAAAAAACCTGTTCATAGTGTAGTAGGTGTTGGTGAAATAAAAATACTTGGTCTGGCTTGACAGTTTGTCTGGTGAAACAGATATACGAAGCAACAGCAATTTTAATGTGCATTAAATATCAAGTAATGTATCAAATCGCACTCCCTGTTACCTGTAGGGCAGCTGACTCTCATCTGTCTTCTTCAGTTGATTATTTGTGGCAATAATGACAAAACTTAAGTGTTGTTAGTGACACCATGCTGGCCACGGTGTGATATGCAAAGGGAAAGCTTGCTTTTTAGCTGGGTAGTGGAAGAACCAAACTTTGCACGGGGTTTGTTAACCTGGAAGCTCCTGTGAGCTCCACAGTGGGCAAGACATGTGCCTTCCCGGCTGCCAGGGAATCTCTTGGGATGCTGCAAAGCTGTGCATGGTGCCACCAACTGGTATGAGTGCAATTTGTAAAAGACAGGAGATGAATGCCTAGATAGGCCAGCTAAATCACTCATCACACTTTTCCCAAGGATCTGACTGGTGCCTCGGTGGGATTGTTGTGTTGCGAATACTAGTTTGATGGACAGGTAAACAAATTCGCCGGGTGATGCAATGTGTGGCTGAGCAGGTCATCTGTCATATCACCTAACTTGGGCCTACATGTTGCACCCCTGTCACCACTGACAATACCGTCTCAGCAGTTCACAGAACTAGTTGCTTTTTCTCCACATGAAGGTCTGCTCTTCATTTTAATGTGCCCATTTTCACTGGGAAACATTAATCTTTTTGTTTATTTTTATACCTGTTGACTTCCTCCTGCTCAGATGGTTTTGTGGAGGCTGGTGGGGTCTGTACCCATTCCCTGAAGCATGACTTGTGTTAAATGCGAGTCGTGAGCATTTTGGCAGAGATTTTCCCACCCAAGAAGTCACCAGGGGCAGGCCCAGAGGAATGCTCTCTTTCCTTGACCAGGCAGGAGACACGTGCTACTGATTAAATAGCTCCTGGTGAGCACCACAGTAAAATTGTCCCATTGAGTTTGAGCACTGAGTTAATGTTGTGCTTTTTTACCTCAGGGAGAGTTCTGGGAAAGCAACAAAAGTCTCCTTCCTCAAAACCCCATCACTTCTGTATAATTATTTCCTTGGAAAAATTAGCTTCCTGTTTTCAGCCCCTCTCCAGGAGAGCTTCCTTATCCCCCCGTGACGCTTTCACTTTGACAGTCTCATGAGCTGGTGGCAGCATCTCTTTACGCTGGGACCACTGGCCACAGAGGGCCTCGGGCCTTGCACACGCACTGGCCACCCGCTCTGCCATGGGCACTTGCCCCTTCAGCCTCGTGCCTGGCAAGACCAGCCCCGCAGCCCCGCTGTGGTGGCTGTGGAGCAAAGGGTGCCAGCTGTTCGTGGGCTGCCGGGATGGAGCCTTCCCCTTGCACCGCCGCGGACGATGCTGCCCGTGTGAGCTTGAACGTACGAATACAGCTGCTGTTTATTGCCTTGTTTTTCAAGGAAAGCCTTCAGTACATTCAGAGACTCAGGGAATTTCCACTATTTTTCTCACCATCCCCGTCCCCCCCGCCCCGGCCTTCGGACACACACATTGTGTTGTTTTGACGTAATTTCAAGCAAATATTTTGCCACCGAGAGGCAGTGCAGGGTCACAGAGGTCCTCCAGGCTTGGGCTTCAGGCTTTCAGCCCTCCCCGGTAAACAATAGCTCTATAACTCATTAAAACTCCCTTTTGATTACTTTTTCCTGTTTCTGATTGTTTTGGAGCAGCAGGGGTGGATTCCACACTCAACAAACTTCTTTTTCCTGCTGCTAAATTTAAATGTCTCTGAACTGAAAGGAGTTGCTAATCTCTTTGACAATAGCTCCATCAAATAGAAATTACAACTGTAAACAAGATTTTAGGCTATTTATGAACACTACAAGGGAATTGTGACTTGGTTTTGCAGAATAATTTTTATCTCTAGGAATTTTTTTTAACCGTCTTTTCTTTTCAGACAGAAAAGTTACCCAAACCTTAGCACTTTCTCTCCTAGTTACTGTAGCCTCCTCATTTTCATATTTAGTAAAAGCCATGTTCTATCATCGTGGCCTGCATGAAACAAAGCTGGTAATCGTCCTTCTTGCTTGTCTCCTATCCTCTTTGAATTCATGCATCGTCTTCTGCTTCATGTCATTGATTCAGCACTCCTGTCTCTGTCTCCACAGTTTTTCACTGCATGGTTTCCTCCTGCTTGCAAGTTCCCTGATTCATATGATCTACCTGTAAAAGTCCTTTGCCCAGCTGAGTTTCTCACCAGTTTGTACATTCCATCCTTTTTTACACCAGGAGTAAGTTCCTCAGCTTTTCCACCACCTCCTTTTTCCTTGTAGGCCAGGTATAGAATAATCAATTAATAATTTTCTTTAATGGACAGGAAGGAGAATTTAGGGAAGCGATTTGCAAAGAATCCAATTCAAAGGAAAAATACGTGCACGTTTATCCATCCACATCCTTGTATCACATACACTGCCCACACATATCTAGACCCTAATCTTCTTAATCTGTACTAGTGTAGCATGAAGCCTTTTTTTGTACATACAGTGCAAAAAGTGATAAAATAACCAGTTGAAATGGAATCTATATAGCGTGGGTCCACATGTGGATTTGATTAGCAAGACAATAGCTTATTTATGTTATTTTTAAAACTACAACTAGGACCTATGGGGGAACAAAGTATGAACATGTATACAGATACAGTGTGTCCCGAAGACCTCTTGGTCAGTTTGCTGTTATTATTTGTTAAGCATGCTGAGGAAAAATACATTTTTCCTGCTGGAAGAGCTGACATCTTAAACAAAACTGAAATAGACTACAAGAAGCCGATAAATACTGATTATTTGATAACTTCTGTTGCTATTGGCTCAGTTTTAAGCACCCTCTGAGCAGAACATCTGTAAGAGGACACGGTGTGGTAGATCCCAGGGTGGACAGAAAGACAAGAGACTTCCTGGAAAGAATGATACAGCTCTTTCTTTTTAGCAGTCTGGCTACCAAAGCTGTCGTTAGCAGTAGGATCCAGGGACTGTTCCATCTTTAGCAGGTGCTGTGTAGTCCTGCCGGGTTTGCTACCACAGTAACGAAGCTGTGGTACCTGCCCTCAAGGACTGTGGATCCAGGTGTAGTAGGCAAATTGGATAATCTTTGCTCTGAGCTTCACAGAAATCCTTCTGTAAACCTCCTGGAGAGATTAGGATAAAGCAGTGCCCTGCAGAGGGGTGAGTGCCTGTCACTGAGCAAGTGCACAGCCCTTGTCTCCCAGTAGGACGTGCTTATTCTCACCAGGCTTCCAATGGCTTCACCGGCGTTACACCAGAAGAGAATCTGGCTCTATGCTTGTCTTCAAGCCACCTCCCAGGACTGTGCTCCCATAATGACATGATTTTCAGAATTATTGACCTCAGTTAAACTACTGATCGGTCAAGTCAGCCTAAGTGACTGATCATGGTAGCTGGTACACGCTGTATCTTGACCTATTGGTATGACCTGGCCACCGAACAGCTTCACGATGCCTGTGTTTTGTTAGCTTACAGCCTAGTTTTGAAGATTGCGAGCTTTTCATCAGTCTCAACTGAACTGTCAGGCATCTAAATATACATATAATATGCTTATTGTTTATAGATATTTAAACATATTTACTTGTATAGGTATTGACATGCATATACTGATTATTGTGTGCACATATGCATACATATGTTTACTGTATACAAATATAAATATGCACATACTGATAATTGTTTTTTAAGCAGAATTAAAGAAAATAACATGCGTATGCTGTCCTAAAGAAACTTTGAAAATGAAAAGGAAAATAATTGTTTTACTGGAACAAATATTTCTGTGTTTCAATTTTTTTTTTGGCATGCTATGTAAGAATGTGACTCATATGTTTTTGTAGAACACAATTTAAAAAAGCACACAAATGAGATAAGAATTTCTACAGATTAGCTTCAAAACTATCTTTCCAACTTAACACCTTGAAAAGAAAAGCTAAATATAGGAGGTGTAATTACTCTTCCCCATTTGCTATAGCTCTGCTCTCCAGTTGTATTTTCTATTTTGATTCTGCCACGCTGCATGCAGTGTGACCTTTGAAAGATAGCAGTGAACTTCCTAAGTGTGCTGGCAGGTCTCGGGCCACACATGAGGTGACCCTATCAATTGCGAGATCCAGATGTGAAGGGCTGAAATGTGTTTTTCCCAGTAACAGCATTAGGGTCTCTCAGCACCTTTCTGACTGCTCTATTACAGGCATTTCTCGGCTGACTCGGTGGCTGGCTTGGGAACAGCTGTGAGGCTTGTGGTTAGGGTGATGTATGGGAGGAAGGCTGTTCCTTCACACTGCTCAGCTAAGGAAGAGCATGAGGAGCTCACATTTGTCTCTGGAAATCTCCACATTCTGCTCAACTTCAAAGGAGATAAGCGTAGGGAGTGGGGATGAAATGACAACAGCTGGCTGGAACGGGGTTTGTTTTCCATAATGAGGTCATTTAGCCAAGCCATAGCATAAAAGAAAGCCTTTATATTTTTCCAGCTCTTCTGAGACCTTTCAGAACGAACTTGACAAGATGCAGGCACCATTCTGACTTCTGATAGTTTCAGATGGGATTCCTTCTCTGAATGGTCATCTCATCCAATTAAGTTTTTACTATTAGCAATTTCTATCAGAGACTTTGCAGTATGCATTTTTTTTCTTCAGCACCTTGAGAGAAGCATGTCCTACCTCTAGGTTAAATCTAGAGACAGAAGTAATTAAGTCTGTCTTGGCTTCTGGTGTCTGAGTGTGTAGTAGTCTTATGAAAAACTGCAGATGGAACAGGGAATTCTTACAAATGGTGAAACTGCAATTTCATCGAATATTATAGTAACTGCCAAATCATTGGTCCTCTACATCTTAGTGTTTTAGAAATGCTTCACCTGGACCCATGATTCCCCAACTCTTTTGGATCCTCTTTTCCGTATGCAAATGACTCCACCAAGTAGTCTTTTCATCAAAGCTTTGGTCGGAAAAGTTGTGAAGGTATTATGACTCCACGGAGAGCTGACCACGGACCATCATTTCTGTGGCCTCACAAACCGCCACACGGAGCCCAGCTTGGAATCCACTGACTGAGAAAGCTTTCTGCTGGGAAAAAAAAAAAAAGGGTTTTCAGCAAAAGATGTGTTCCTGTGAAAGTATCTTCTTTCTATGACAAGTTTCAAATTTTCACTTTAAAAAAATGTGAAAATGCTATATGCCTTCAAACACCCCCAAATCTCAGTTCAGTATGGCGTGACAGTGTCCTATGGGGACTGTGCACTTGACCCTGCACTGGTTTCTTGTTTCCTTTATTGTACTTGGGCCCTTTTGAGGTAAGGATCCTCTCTGCTTTGTTTGTATGCAGTATCAAGGGACTTCCCCATCTCTGATTTGGGACAATTTTGTGTTAATGCAATATCCAGTGAAAGCTGTGATAGTGATTATTCACCTCAATTTAGAACGAAAGCAATTAAAGCACTTCCTACAGTAAAATGTGCCCATAAGGATAAAACTCTCTCTCCCTATCTCTTTGGTTTTAACAAAATTCAGAGATACAAAATTGGCTTAGCATTTGCGTAATTTGCTTAATTTCCTCCTATTTTCTTTCTCTTTTCTCTCATTTCATGCTTTATTCTCTCCTTTTTTTGATAGAGCTATTTTTTCAGCCAGGCACTGGATTATATAGTCCTCTTCCCACACATTCAAGCTGGAGCAAAGGCAGGATTTACTTGCTGCATAAGCAGACCAGATATTTCTGCCCATTCGTTGGGAGGAAGATTAATATGGGCACATTACAGACAGATGATCAGGAAGCAGGAAAAATAACCTGAGAAACATTTGAAAAAGTTTCCTTCCTAGAAAACCTTCCCCACTCTCATGCGCCATGCACTATTTTTCCTATGCAGAAATCTTGCTTTGATGGAAAGTTCTTTATCAACCTAAGAAGAACTGTCAAGGTTATGGCTGTGATTCTGTTTGTCCTAACACTGATGCCTCCTTTTCTTAACAAAAGAAACCTGGGTTTTAACAAAAATGAAAGTAAAAAGGTTTGCATTTTGCAGCTCGATCATCCCTCCAGAAAGAGCTGAACCCAAAGCCTGAACTGAGACTCCCAGTCAAAAGCATTTTTAAAATCTGACCCAATTTTGCTCTTCTAATCTTTACCCAGGATAACTCTTGCACAGTCTGTCTTATTTGTGATGAGTAATTTGCAGCTCTTGGATGTGAGCCCAGTTCTGAAACCAGGTGCTCAATATCATAAAATAGGGACTATGTTCCACTAGATGAAGATGTGCAGGGGACAGAGACAGTTTGTTCACCAAAGTTGTCAAACTGTACTAAAAATTCATTACTACAGTACAGTTTCCTCTCTCTAAACACAGTTGGTTGATCTATAGAGTATGAAATGAAAAGGAGATGCTACCAATAGAAACATGTCAGAATAAATCCTCTGCATGGACTGAGCAGTGGAACGGTTTTGATTTCATTTAGATGAGATGTGAGCCCAGAAAAACTATCATAGCAAAATATAGGTTTTTTCCATGGTTTGTACCATGAAGCTAAACAAATCTCCCACCCACCTCTGCAAGCAGTGGCAGATCTCTTCTTCCCCTGTGGTGCAAAACTCTTTTTTCCCCTCTTTGTATCAAATCTATTCAGTCCTCTCTCCTGAGACCTCTCTGGACCACCAAATCATCTCTTCTTCTGCTCAAGTATCTCACTACCTTGTAATACAGCCTAATTTTTGCCATTTGATATTAATTTCTCCTTTCTTGTCCTTTCTCTGAGCACTGTTCGAGGACTTGGTGAGAAGGGGATTTCTTCACCACATAAGTTATCCTTCCTGAGAACACTGGAAGGTTGGGAGGAAGGGTTGAAAATGAAGGTTTAAATTTTTCCACCAAACAGGGAAGAAAAAGGTCTTGTGGAAATTAATTTTTCTCTTGTATAATTGCTTCCCATTAAACTGAAATTACTTTCCATACTGTGCTGTTGCCACTGAAGTATCATGAAACATCCTCAAGGTTAACAATCCGGCATATTTTGGTCCTGAAATTTCATTGTGGGATACACGTGTCCAATAGGACATAAGAAGAAGCGAATAACTGCATCTCGAAGCGGAGTTTGCTGAACCTTGTTGTCTTTTGAGGACCCGTTGGAAACCTTGTGTAAAATTTTGTGGCAAAGCAACCAGGATCTCATAAAGCTGCTTTCCTTGATAGCCACAATTTGGGGGTTATAGCTAAAGTTAGCTGAAGACTGCCCGGAATAAGAAAATCTGTGTTTGCAGTTACCAATGCCTTGCAAAATGAGGACTGATGTCACTCTGATCAAAATATCTGCTTTTTCAGCAATTGGCACTTGGCTCCGTACACCAGCAAAGTCTATATATTCCGTTTTACAGAGGGGAATTCTTTGGCATTTTCATCTTCCATGGTTGGAGCAATTTATTCAAACTAGGACCTCAATAGGATTTTGCTTCACTTCCACTCACACAAGCTGGCTCTGTGGAGCTAATCAAATCAAGCCCTGGACCAAGCAGCTGCTGTACTGCTTATATTTGTTGACCTCTGAAAGCCACGAAGGGAAGAACATCATTACAATTATAGGATGAACAGCATTTTAAGGAGAAATCCAACAGCTTATTACAACTAATATACCAGACGTAGTATTTTATTCAAAAATAAGGAAGATGATGAAAATATCATTCAGCCTAAAATTCAGCCTAATTTTTCTGTCTGTCTTCATTTTCAAGCATGAGTTGTGACCCGGCTCTCCCTGCGCTTGTTGCCAGGTGCAGAAGCAAAAATAGGAAAAAAAAAAAAGTATATTACAAAAAGACTTTGACAAGTTTTTGATGATTTCTGTGAAGTACTTGGATACTTTGGGGATGAGTGCTGTGTGAGCACTTTGGATAGAATATATCTAAATACCAGTATTTGTCTACGTTTGAAAGGGCTAGGCAGCAAAATACCCGAATGCATTTGCTTTGGCAGATGTTCTGCTTCTGGTGGGGATGGGGTTCATTTCCCCATGCTCTGGCAGGGACACAGGTATTCCATCCCATTCCATCCCGTGAGCCATGCGTGGTCTGTAGCTGGGAGCTGGCCCGGGGCGGGGGGCAGGGGGTCACCGCTGGGAGCAGGCTGGGGCATCCCGGGTCCAGTCAGCAAGCAGTGGTACTGTAATCGTGTTTGTACATTCCTGTAGCAGTGGTGGTGTTGTTATTTTCCTGTTCCCTTAGGTGTTCTGTTAAACTGCCTTTGTCTCAACACAAGAGTTTTGCCTTTTTCCTCCGATTCTCCCCCACGACTGGGGGAGCGAGCAAGCGGCTGCCTGGTTCTTTGTTGCCGGCTGAGGCTGAACCACGACAGCAGAACACCAGAAACAGCGATTCTAGGAACAGACTTTTTGTTATAATTCTAAAAATGTCTCACGTGGGAATAGAAAGAGATGTGAATAGAAGGGGGTTGGGCACAGAAGGAGATTAGGTCTAAAGCATCCTGACTTGATAACATTTGAATTTTTCAATGAAGCAGCTGCAAATGCAAAAGTATTTCAGGGAAGGTGAGCTGTTTGCCAGGCTTTGCCCAAAGTATTTGTGGTCCTGTAAGAGCTGAGAGCAGGCCTGTGTGTTTGGAGCAAGGGAGAGCTTTGGAGGTGTGTGGTTCTTCAACGTAAGAAACAACTTTTCAAATTAGAGAATATATATTTTTAAGACAGGGGTTGCTGTGCATTATTTTAGTAGCCTGAAAAAAGCAGTTGATGGGCAACCTTTTGAGCGAGGCTCTTTGTGGGATTGGAGGCAGAGGCATATTTGATTCCTGCAGCTTTGTTCAGGTGGATGACAGGTTCAGAAGCCTGGATGTGATTCCAGCTTGACTCAGGTGTTCAGGTTGTGACCTGATCGGCAGGCTGACCTGAGGAATGCAAGCGAGATGATTTATTGGGGAAATATCCAAACTATTCATGTCAAAAAACCTCAACCCTTTAAGTGTACTTTCTGTAAAAAGACTCAACTTGTCCAAACAGCAAGGATTGGATTCTAGTTACCACCTCATAAGGGATTAAAGGGGGTGTGAACCTTGCTGGCTCTGCATTTCCATGTCCAGGGCTAGCCGTAGTCTCTTTAATGGGAAGTTGTCTCTATGCCTAGGTAAGCCTATGGAATAAGCTGTACAGAGGTACAAAACACCGAACAACTTAGCCTAGGAACTATTTTAGCCCATATCTCCTGTAAGGCACTTGAAGGTTGGTCTAGTGTCTTCCAGCTATTGTGTCCCTCACCAACCTAGCCCTCATGTTCTGGAGTGCTTCCAAGTCCAGCCCAGCTACAGAATGTCTTTGTTGCCTTTGTTTTTTGCAATGCTTCCCTTGGAGTCCTCCTTGCATGCCACAAAGTAGGTGCCTTGCACTAGTAACCAGACCATCTCTGCTGGCCATATATTTCCTGGTTTTAATTGGTTTTCCTTATGGTGCTGACTTGTATCCACTGAATATTCAGGGCTTATCAGTGTTTGTATTATAAAACCTGTTTTTCCAAGAGTTTACAATCAAGCTACAAAAATGTGTTCCAGACTGGAAGTTTGACCATGTGCTTCTAGCTCAGTAGTGTAAAGCTGTGAACTGCAAAGAGTCACCTTGGCTGTCTTCAATGAATGGACAAGGTTGGATTTTTAATTTTTTCTGCTCCAGTTCTGGTGAAATATTAACCTTGGTGCTGTTGGGCTAAATAAATTCATACAATTAATGTATTTGAGAGCTTTAGTACTTTGTGAAATCATTGGTGCAGTTGAGCAAACATTCATTTTTCAGTTTAGTGTCTTGTCCAAAAACCTGTGAAGAGGCTATGAAGAAGATTGGTTTAGTCCAAGCTAAACTAAAGCTGACTATTTTAGGCAAGAACAGAAATCCAGCTGAGAAAATGTCATCTCAGAATCCACCCAAAGTGCTTCTTTTAACTTGAATGGAATGCTTCATTTTTCCTTTCATTTCTGCAACCTATGCACTAAAGGCATAGGAGGCATCAGCTGGCTTTGTTGTTAAGACAAATCTTTCTGGACGTTTGTTTTAGACCAGACTGGAAAATCAGATACGTTTGGCCATCATTTATGGCACAGAACAAACTATGTGGAAGAAAGATTTGCCCTTGGGTTTCCCTTGGCAACTTGCTGTTGAACCCATGTGCTCTATATGATCTGCATAAATTAAAGTACACCTTTCATTGAGTGTTCAGGAATCGAGTCCGTGAATGGCTTGTGTTCAAAATAAAGATTGCTCCACTCAAGTCTGTATTATACAAGTGAGAGTGGATCACCAGGCTTCCTGGGGAGATCCAGATTATGGCTATTTCCATGAAAATAAAAACTGATCTTCATTCCTCCCCAGACAGTTCTTGCCAAGGAGTTGAAGTCACTTGTCTCTAAATAGAAGAGCAGCTCCCCACAGGCACAGTATAGTATTTATGTAGAAAACAATTGTAAGGAGCCCATGGTGCTTTGGAGCCAGCAGATTGCCTATGATCACCCTTGCAAGCATGGGTTCACTGGCCATACATAAAGAAATGCAGCTGCATCTCAGGTAGGTAGGGAAGGGATGACAGCAACAGTCAGTGGGGATATGATGTGGGGGATGAAGAGGGCCAAACAGACCAAAGATCTTTGTGTCAGGTTTTCTCATTTCCCAGATCTGAATCTATCTGAATTTGGGCTCATTCCTAACTGCTTTATGAGGCATCTCAAGCTGTGTAAACAGTAATGCAATAACGGCAGATCACAATGCACTCATCACAGACCATGAAGAATAGCCTACGAGCCAAGCAATATGCTCTCTCTAAATGATATAATGCTTCTTGCAGACAAGAATATTAATCACCCCGGGAACTGACAGGATCTGATGGAAGAGACTGTTATTAATATTATCTCCCTTGGAAGCATTTGCAATTGTAATAGTAATTTTAATAATGCCAGACCAAAATAAGCTGGGTTGGACGGTTTTGTGGCAAAAGGAAACACTGGGAAAGGCAATGCAGAAATAGAGGGACTAATTCATGAAGGAGGTGGACCAGATTTCTCTACTGACAGCTCAGACGTGACTAAGAGGGGGAGGGAACTTTTTGTTTTAAAGGTTGTATTTGCTTCATCAATCGTTAAAATCTTGTTAAAAGTCTAATTCAGTTATCATGTCCTTGTTGCTGTCCAGAGACTGAATGTATGAGAGGGACTTTATATACAATTTCTGCCACAAGCAATTTACTATTATTTTATTATTCTAATCTGGCTGGTTCCCATGGAGTCGCTGAAACCAAATCATATCAGAGGAAGATGAATATTAACCATCCTATCTCTCTCAAGAGAGCTAATAAAAGAATGGAGATCTCATGCCTTGGTTCAACACAGGGCACTACGAAATGGCCATGGAAGCATTGACATTAGTTCTCATGATTTCTAGTTCAGTTATTTACTGCTCAGCTTGAGCACAAACCTTTTCTACACCTGTGCCAAGACCCAGCAAGATTACAGTGGAAACCCTGAATTTATAAGCTAAATAATGAAGTGTGTGGAAGAAGTAGAACTGTCGTCAGAGTTTAGTAGCAAACCAAAGAGCCAAGAAGACTGCATTTGATTCCTTCCTTTGTTACATTCTGCCTTGCATGTGTGTGCAATCTGCTTCAGAGTATTATATACAAATTAATAATGAACAAACAGCTAAACTTGAGCAGCGTCTTTAGGCTGATGGCAGATTGCCCAAGTTTTTTTTAAATATTAAAAACATCTATGGGTAAATCAGTTAGCTCTGAGTACCCAGTATGAGACATTCGAGCTGGGTTGATAGCTGTGACTGGGAGTGAGTCCACCAATGCTGTACTCCTTTCCCAATGGGACAACTATAATAAGGCATTTGTCTTTAAAATTTCTCACGCAAAGGGAGGAAAAAATCAAATAAACTATAGAAATCGAGATATTTTTAAACCTTTCTTTCTGCACCAATTCTCTTTAGTAAAGGTATAAACTAAAGAGGAAATTTAGGCTCTTCTCAATATAATTGCAAGATGCACAGAAAATAATTACCCACATGTGAATTATCTTATCCCTGCAAAGGGAGTGGTAAGACCCTTTCTTAGTTGCTTGTGTGACAAGATGCTAATAAGAAATTCTGAGAAACCCCTCTCCCTGGCTACCTCCATTCCAGGGCTGAATTTTTTAAATAGGGAGGTAATGCTATTGTTGCAGCCTCCGCACACTGGTGCCTGAGGTGGACATCGAGCTCCACTCAAGATTTTAATAGCCTTTGGGCTGAGACTTTGTTGTTACTATGGCCTGGTATCTCAGGGCTCTATTCACAGGAATAGCCACTCAGGACACTTTGGTTAAAAGGGATTTCTATCAAAAAAGGCCAGTTTGAAAAGTTTTGAGGAGGGAGAGGGGGAAAAGTTGGAAATTATTCTCCCGTGTGAGTCCTCATCTAACTTTGTCACTCAGTCAAAAATTGTCAGGGCAGGTCCCCAATAGCTGGTCGCTTAATGTGCTGACTAAATTCTAAACCAGGATCAGTGACCACAGAGTGATCGTAGGGATAGACTGTGTAAGGGACTGTGCCAGTTTTGGATGAACAATTCCCTCTCCAGTCCCCATTCTCAGGTTCAGACTGAACACAGCATGCACGTGGGACTCACAGCCACCTCGTACATGCACCAGCATTTAATATACTTTCATTTTCATCTGTCTTCATCACAAGTGTGAAACAAAGGTATGCACAGTGCTATTTTCAGCCTGTAGTTGCTGGTTTCCTCCTCCTTTACCAGACTAATCAATAGGCTTGAATTGAAGTGACATTGTGGGTTCAACTGTTTAATGTGGTAAAATGAGGTGACCTTGCAGGCTTGCAATATGGACACATTTTCACTTGGAAATAGCACTTTCAGCCTTTCCAGCTGTTTTTTTCTGTGGTAGAATGTACTTTGTAAAGCTGGAAGCAAAAGCATTTCCAACACTGCTGTAGATATTTCACTCATTTCTGCCTTGCCCCCGGTTTCACAGAGATCTAAGCAAGCAGCCTTCACACGTGTTCCTTCTCTGGTCCCCTGACTCAAGGAGGTCAGTCAAAGAAGGAAAACATCTGCCAGTGACAGGAAGGCACTAAATAAAAACAACCACATGAGATGCCTGTGAGTCTCAGAGGAGTAGTCCCTGTGAGGAGAGAACCCAGCTTTCAGGAGCAAACACCTAACATTTGGACCCCTTCAGGGTAATATTGTGGGTGCTGGCAATCAAAGCCAGCAACGCCTTGGTGCCATTGGCTGTCACTTCATGTCAATATAGTCACAGATAATTTTCTTGCACTTAAGAGCTATTGAAGGACCAGAAACGGCTGGAAATGTATTGCCTATTGAGCGACGCCATCCTTCATTGTGCTCCGCTTCTTGCGACCCTACAGTGGCCCCACATCTTTCTACTCCCAGGAGGGAAATGTCTCTGTGAGGAGAGAGGGTCTGAGCAGCACATGCACAGGATTGGATTTGTCTTTGTGGTCCCAACCTGAAGGGCTTAAAAGTCATTTATGGTGGGAAGGCAAGACCCAGATATATAAATTTATGTCCCCGTGGTTATATGAGGAGGGTTCCTGTACATTAGATCAGTGTTTAAATATATCCCTGTCTCCTGCCTATGAGGGACACAGGAAAACTCCTTTCAATGTCAGGTTTTTTTCTCATAGATCCGGAGAAATGATTTTAAAGAAAGAACAGGAAAGTAGTGAACCTGGCATAAAAGGAGGAGGGACCTCTTCTGTGTTGATCACTCCTAATGTATTTTTTCTCCCATGCACGTTAAATATAATTGTCTCCTAGGGAGTTTCTGTCTTCTAAATGAAAAAGTAGTTTTAATTAGCTTTTTCACTCTCTTGCAGCCTTTGCTGTAGTTTGGTAATATTTGTAGGTCTTTGCAGAAGGGTATTGAGATGAAGTTAAACTTTGTGCTCCAAACCAAGCCAGTGCCCACAGAGACATGTTCTTTTCACCTTCTGCTCCATCAGGTTCACTTACAATCTCCTGGGAAGAAACAAGAAAATCAGAAAATCCCTATGAGGCAGAGATTTGAGCAGAGTTGAGTGCTGGCAGCTGCAACAGGCACGTTGAGGAATGTACCCAGGTGGCACGAACCATAACATAGCTGCTGCCAGAAGAATTTGCACTCCTCCTCTCACCTGGTAGGAAATAGCCAACATGCAGGAGGATGATTGTGAGAACTGGCGTGCTTCATACCAGAGAGGCTGCTCGGACTCCCTGCTTGTCCCAGCTGGTCCATGCTGAATGTACAAAACTATGCCTGGATGAACAGAGGATCAACCAGTGTTATTGACTTACAGCGGTGTCTTAAAAGTAGATGTGACGTTTTCCTGTAGCTGGTAAGGAAAGCCTGCAGGCAGCATGGTGTTAGTTCAGGATGAGCGTGTGCTGGGAAATCCAGGTCTGTCTCAGGAACAGGTTGTCTAGGTTTGATACTCTAGACCAAGCACACACTGGGAAGAGGTGGTGAAAAGAAAGAGAGGCAGAAAGTAGGCACAGACCTATTGTAACTTTATTTTCTTGGTCTAATCTTAAATTCGAGGGGCTCAGATCCTGTGCTCCTAATGGACTCATGCATCCTATTTCTTTAAAACCCCCTTCTTATTCCCCAGCCTTCACTTCCCCTGAGCTGTGGTGACATGAGGAGAACTGCTTTGCCTTGCCCTTCAAGAGGCGACAAAACTCCTTCATCCCTCTCCCAGCCTCTGCTACCTCCAAAACTTACTTCTTTATCATCAGACTTCAGCTGGGGATGTCAGCAAAGGAAAACCCAAAGAATTAGATGCGAGAAATGCCTCCACCAGTTGACTCAAACAATGACAAAACCATCCCTTAGTCCTCAGGCATAGCACACTGTATCTCTGCCCATTGCAGCACCGGCCAGCCATTGCTGACAACTTATTACTGAATGTATTAAGATATTTTTGCTGCATAAATAAGAGCAATAAGTCTATGGCATTGAGAGTTTGTCTTTACCTTGCAGTAATTTATTATCCTATTATCACTCTTTGCAAACATCTGTGCTCAGCACTTCCTCCCTTGTAGCACTGAAATACTAAGCGTCGTAAAGCTTAACCGTCAGCCATAAACTCAATAAACTGCTGTATGCACTAATGTGGAATTAAAACCTTTATTTGGGTGATTTATTTTAGGCACAGATGTGACAAAGGAGGCCATAAAAATTACAGGCTGCTTGTTTTCTTTTTTTTTTCAGCTGCTGTAACACTTGCAGTGATTAGTTGGCATTTTAAAATGTGCTTGTGTGTTAGGGAGAGTTTTTTTTTTTTGATTCTCAGACAAACATGGCAACACAACAAAACCGAGAAGCTAAAAAGTGACATATTTTTTACAGATGGAATCTTAGTAACTATTCAGTTAATTGGCTGCCTGCTTGCCATTACTTAATGCTCGCCTATAATGAGGCAAAACTTGCAGACCCACGTTATTATCATACAGACTGTGTTGGGGACAGAACTTGAGCAGTGTGCGATCTAGGTAGTCAGGGATCAATGGGGGCAGGAAAAGTGGAGAGAGGGACAGGGAGTTCAGAGACCTTCAGCGCAAGTTTCCAGTTCACACCTGACTGGCCTCTGAAATGACTGAGGGTGGGATCAAACAACAGGTTGTCTCTCCTCTCTCTCTCACAGCCTGAGTAAGGATAATGCAATGAATAAGTTTGTTGACACTTGGCATGGAAGAAGCTTTGCTTAGCTTCAGCATTGTAAGAACATAAATAGCTGTTGTACTAGGTCAGACCGATGGCTTGATGTCTTGTATCTGGCTGGCCAAAGGCGGGTGAACAGCAGGGAGTATGAAAATGCAATGCGCATATCACTACCCTCGTCGAGAATACTCTCGCTGTCCAAAATCCTCTAGTTCATTTGTAGCCAAAAATGGTATCTTTGTGTTAAAAAGCCTTCGGTGGATTTTTCTTTCATGGATGTGCCTAATAGATTTTTGAATCTATTTAAACTTTTCATCTTACTATGGCTTCACCATGCATCGTGTGAAAGCACTTCTTGAAAGCACTTTTGTCTCTTTTAAATCTAATATTTTCTAGCTTCATTTGCTATCTTCTCTTCTAGTATCAGAGGAGAGCTGAACACATTGTCTAAAGAACAATTATACGAACCAGGTGTTCTTACCCTGGAAAAGAGTTGCTATTGCTGTGAATACCAAAGTCTCTCCACAGATTTAGTTGTCCCATTTACCCTTCTCTTTACCTTTTCTACCTTTTTAGCCTTTTTCTGCCATGGCGCAGGACCGTGGTATTAAAGGTGTTACCACAGCATTGCTTTTTCTGTTGGAATAATAACATCTGCTTCATTGTTTCTTCCTCTCCTGAACATTCCTAGCAGCTGACATGCTTTTTGACCATTATCAAATACATCTGTCCATAGCAGAATAACAAGCATTGAACACAGCTCTGTATTTTCAAGAGCTATCAAAGGATCAATTTTAACAAGATGAACAGTTGAACCTGCAACAAGCACAATGCAGACCTGTACAGAAGTGGGGAGAATTTGACTTCCAGTGTGTTCCTCATTCCTGGGCTGACTTTGATAAACACTAGATCATGGCTTGCATCTGGACTTCATACATTCAAGGTTCAGAAGAATTCTTCAGTGCCCAGGATCAAGCTGGGAACACTCAGTGGCTGGCTGATGATAATCACTGCCTGTCCCTCATCCCCACTACCCGTTCAGAAAGTGTCCCTGGCAAATACTGATGGCTTGTCCTGTACATATGTTCTTTCATACTTCATCAGTAGAATCTTGCATTTGGCCTTTCCTCTAAGGAAAAAGGCTCACACATGACTTCTACAGAGAAGAAAGTTAACTTTCGCCAAACACTCACTAACGGAGGACAAGCTTTCACGGCCAAGACCAGTAGCTGATTGTGCCCTTTGCAGTGACCTCTGTTTTCATAATCTAATGGCTTTGCATTGATATATGAAAGTGTTTACATCTTGAGGCAATTGCTGAAAGCAGTAGAGGGCAACAGTAAATGTAGTCAAGAATTAGGCAGGGTCATTATAAAGAACAGGAAGGTTTTAATGAAATTCACTGCAGTATGAAAGCTTCAAGAGGCTACTTCATGTTCTGCTTTGTTCTGCAAACCAAAATCCAGTACAAATTAAAGATACAGAAAGAGGTAGGGTTGTTCATGCACAGATGCAGTTTTGCAATCCAGCCATGGATTACTAAAGACTAGGGGATTTTCCATCAAGGATTTCAGTTCAGTTCCAAGTTAAGACAGGAGAAAGGTGGAAAAGTAAAAGACTTTTTCCTGTCTATGGCTTTGGGGCACGTTGGGAGGTGGTGACAGACTGGTCTACGTATGTGATGGCAGACGCAAACCTCACTATTTCCTTTAATGTCCAGTCTGAAAGTAAGGACATGGAACTATTATTTATGAGTGATAACTGCAAAACTCTGTGATCAGATTAGGGACAGGCAAACCTCCTGAAGTGCAGCAGGCCTGTTTAAAAAACTACCACGAGTGGACGTTTTTGTAAGTATTTTGAGCCTAAAAAGTAAAGATTATCTCTGTTCTGTATCAAAACAGAGCTGTTCCCCAAAATGAAGTCCTTGCCTAAAATTCTGTTTGTATATGTGGGGTGCAAGGTGAATGTGAGTCAAAGTGTTGTTATGTTGTAGAAAAGGTGAACAAATACTGGGATGTTTAAACAGAAGTCAATTCTGCAAAGTAACTGTGAGGTGATACTTTCACACTTAGTGCTGGTAAGGTTTCTGTTGGAAGCCCACACTCAAGCTTGGTACCAGATTTCAGATGTGGCCTAACTGGAGAAGAGTGATACCATGAATAGAGGTCTTGCAAGTGTGGGCTGGAAGTAGATGGGTGGAGTCAAGGTTGTTCAAGAAAAGAAGTGCAGGAGTTGAAGAATGTAGCAAGGAAAGACTAAGCAAACAGTCTAATCTTGTCACAGTTGCTAGGAAAGGAAGTGGCGAGTTTAAATGGCATAGACAAACCAAATTTAAAATAGATAGAATTTGTAGTGTATCTCAAGCCTATTTAGTAACTTTGAGATCCAGCAGCAAAACCTACAAAGGGCTATGTGAAGTAATCAAACAGAAGATGCCAACAGCTTCCTGAACTCCCTGGGGAGGCAGGACCAGCAGGATGAAAAACTGACACTGACATGTCTGGTACTGAAACGCATCCTGCCAGCTCATGTCATGATGCTAATAAGAGGCGCCAGCAGAGAGAAGTCAGATAAAGTGCAGACAGAGAAAAGGATGGAAGAAGAGCTGTGGGAAGTTGGGAAGTAGGAGGTGAAATTTTATCCAACCTGGCAAGCAAATAAGATCCACAGTGGCCTCTCCTCCTATAGATCTGTTCAGAGGTCTGGCCCTCCTCCATACCGCCCTGATGCCTAATTAAGGAAACTGCTGCTTGAGGACTGGCATAATAAGATGACTATGCTGAAGGCATTTGCAGAATGATAACTTGTTTGGGGAGAGCTTGGTACTTGCCAAGGTGATCTATGATGCATCAAGGGTACTCTTGCCTATTGTCTGTAGCCTTTGCTGTGGTGGGAAACATCTGTCTTTCAGAGAAATGGATCTCAAATCAATAGCCTTGTAACCTTAGGGTGATGATATTAGATGTGAGGATGAATATGGAAAAAATATTGGCATAGGGGGTTTCTCTAATTGCATTGAGCCATCTTAATAACCAATGTGGAAACGTCCACGTAAAAATCCTGGCTCTTTTGACTTCTCACCCCACTATGAGGGTCTTGCCCTTACTTGGACTTCCATATTCATAAGCACACAGTTATGCCCAGGAATTCAATATGCCAGTGATGACCTGCAATTCCGGCACAGTCCTGTTTTTTTTTATTCAAAGCACAGGTGGTTTGTATGTGTGCTGTGTTACGTGGTTTTTGATCACAAATTAATAACAGGTAGCAAGAACAGTAACCATACCATACAGCTAAAATTCCTGCAGTGCTTTACAGACATTAGTGAAGCCTCAACATACCCTTAAGGTTTGTTGGAAAGAAGCTAACTCCAAAGTCACTCAAGATGGTTATTTATTTGGGGGTATAGGTTGGGATCCCTATGGGATCTGTCCTATGGACACGTAATATTTGGGGTCGTCTCCACTTCAACATACCCAGCTTAGAACAGCTAGTTGTCTCAAGGAATAGGTGCAAAACCATTGTCTATTGATGACAGTTTTGATCTGTGTGACTTACCTGAGGAGACCTAGGAGCTCTATCCTGAGTGATGCTGAGAGGCTTAGTGGAATTAGAGGGCACTGACTAGCATTAGAAGGAGCAGGTCTAAAGGAAGAGTGGTATTCTTCCACCACTTGATTTTGCAGTGTATGAACACTTTGTGGCAAGACAAAAATTCCCCATCTTCATTTCCCTGAACTGAGTGTCACATGAAGTCTGGGCTTAATTTTTCAGGGAGTAAACTGGCCCCAAAACAGAAAGCCTATATTTCCTGCCTACATATTTCATGTATACATGCAATCAGTATCCTTCAGAAGGATGGTGGTCCTTCAACTAAGAATGAATATTTTTGTTGAAGGCTTTCAATTCTGGAGGCAGTAAGACTTGCATGTAGCCAAGGAGGGTCTCCCAGAAGTGGTGTCCTTGCATTGTACTCCTTGGTGTCCTTTCTTGTATTGCCAAGGTGTGCTTTCACCTTGCTGGCATTGCAGTCCCTGGTCTCTGTGGAACAGAATAGCATTCACCATTCCATGTCTCTCTCACTTGGATGTTGATGATCACAGGGGAGAGGAGGATAGGTCATCTAGCACAGGGCTATTTCTTGCTCAGGACAGGTAAATGAAAGATGACAGTGATCATCAAATGTGAAAATGCATGCCTGAGTTGCTGGACATGTGAAGACCCATTCTGTGTCCTTCAGCGGCAATGGATCTCCAACTGAAGGAGATCAATTCCTCTGAGCAATTAGTTCAGTAACTCACACGAATAATCTCTGATTGTGCTCTTGAAGTCTACTGATGAGTCTTTCTGTCTGACCCCTGGATGGATATCTGTGCTTTTGCTTCTGCCTATATAAAATAGAAATAATAGAGCCTCAGTCACTAGAAGCAGTGGAGTTGCAAGGCTTGATGTTGGAAGCTCATGCCCATGGAGAAGCTCTGAAGTTGTTAAGCATTTTCACTAACAGTCCCAACAGAACATGAGATTTTGCTCTTAAAGCTCAGAATCAGCCATCAATGGATGACTTTTTTTTGCATTGCATCGTGGACGGAACCATGTCTAACATTTCCACACCTGAAAGATGTCCAAATCAGCACTGATCTGAGAGATGGTCCATAGTCTTGTCCTGAGACCAAGAAGAGGAGGAGTGGATGATCTCAGCATTTATTCTCCCAGGTGGAGCCTGGCTTGTGTCTGTTTCATTCAATAAAACATTGTAATTTAGGTGGGGAAAAGAAAGGGTGAAAAAAAGACTCGAACTGCAGATCAAAAAATGAGACCGTGAAGATTATTTCCTGCAAAGCAATCAGATAATATGCATTTTGCCCAGATGGCTATGAATATTAACCATTGCTTTTGTCAGATGTGAGTTACCCCACCTCTCTTCCACATTCCCCATATGATCAGAGGAATGACAGTGACTCATAAACCAGAGATGTGGCACTGATTAATTTCCCCTCTCATCATACATACTGTATGAATTTTTGAAACGTGCTGTAAGATATATTGCAATGATTGAAGATTGGCTGAAGCTTGGAAGGAACCCATGCCCTTTGTCACGATGTTTATGAGTGATGAAAAGGAACAATTAATTGTTTCATCCATTAATGTTGCTGCGTAATGAAAGAACATGACGTCAAACTAATGTTGTTCTCATTATGCTTTTTTAAATGACTCTATAATAAGAAGATTGCCTGCAATGTATATTAGGAAGCTCATAGAAGCACTTTCAGTGTTCGGTTTCTATAATAGAAAAACTCTCTTCCTGACTTTTTTTAAGCTTTGTTGCTCATTGTAAACAGAAAAACAGAGCAATTCCTTGTTCAGTCTAGGAGACTGACAAAACTGCGATCAGATCTGGAAAAACACAAGCACGACAAATTTTTCTCATGCCTACTGCATACGCAAACATTCGTTTAGCAGACCTGGTGCTGGTGGAGGTCTTGATGCTGACAACTGTAGCCAGCGCATGGATAGTCAGTGCAAAGAGTCAGGACAGTTGCCTTCATCCTCTCTTGAGCCTGAGGAGCCACCTCCAGTCCCTTTTCCATGTCTGTTGTTGGAGTGAAGAGGTGTGTTTGGAGCTGTAATTTTTCATGCATTTCCCGTAGGCTGCCCAACAGTCATTAGGCAGTAATAGCAATTCTTGCTGCTAATCTGGGTTGGATTTCAGCCTACAAGTGAAAGGCACTATACATCATTATCAGACCCTTGAGCCATCTAGTTCTCTATAACCATATATTTCAGTTCTATAGTCAAGCTTATGGACAGCAATAAAATCTATTTGCTAGGCAATGTGTATCTCCCTCGCCTACAGGTGTATATAGTTACGTACGGTTGGTTGGCTTCAGGAAGACTGTTTGGGTTGTAGCACTCCCTTATAAAGGTTAATTGTTTCTGGAAACCAGAGGTGAATCCCCGCTAGGCTATTAAAACAAAATGCAATGGAGCTGTTTCAAACTTTCCGGTTCCTGTTGACATGGAGCTCTGTGAGACTGTGCATTGCAAAGTGAATTGTTGTACAAATATTAACACTCTCTTCCCATGTAACTCCTAGGAAAACTGCAACAAGAAAGGGGGATAAATCCTGTAAGTAGTGAGGTGGATTAATATATCAGTAAATCAGGTAAATGTTTGGAGGAAGAGACTCTTCTGCTGTCACTTGTCTTTCTCGTGTATTTGCTGGCTTGGACATGGTTACAGTATCATCAAAACCAATCAGAAATAGGCCCAAATCCAAAGAGGATTTGGATCTAATTAGGGACTAGATGTTCTGATATCTATCAGGACATATACGTTGTGATACAGGACTCCAATCTATGTATGTCTACATTTATGTGCATGGGAGGCAAGTATATTTGTTATGTTTCTCCGTGTCTGCTTATATTTAAAAATCCATCTACCTGATGTGTGCCGACGCAGCTGCTACTCCTAGGAACTGAGCTATTGTGGCCTTTTATGAGAGGCATGTGCAAACTATGCACGACTGAGACTTTAATTGCTTTCTTTCCAGCTCTTCGGGTCACTTGAAATGGAAGTAGTCAATCTGAAATTATGTGCCAGCTCTCCGGGAGAAAGCGCAGTGATCATTGGCCAAAGCAGATCAGTAGGGAAGCATCTAGAATCCATCCCTGAAGGAGGCAAAAACCCCACCTCCAGCTTTGTGTGGAGAGCTATTTAGTAGACATCCTTTATGGGTCCTGGATCTCCAGCCCTCATTGCCAACAGACCTTCACCATAACTGTACAAACACCATCAAGTAACCAGCCTTTAAAAGATAATTGGTGTCAGTTGGAAACACCACTCCAGAGTCAGATTCTTGTGGGTATTAAGAAAACGTATCTATTACTCTGTTCTCCTTGTTTCTTTGGCCTGTAATTTTCACTTTATATTGGACTCCTCCCTAGACCTGTAAAATTTCACTTGGCTTTAAATGTTGCTTTTCCCTCAGCAGAGTACAGATGAAACAAAATCTATAATAAAAATCAAGACGACTTATCTTTCTCAGCTGTCCCCAAGACTTGAGAGGGAAGATTATTGGAGTTACCATATCAGATAGTCAATGTGCTTGCAAGAGTCATAAAACTTATATCAGATGTGGTTGGGTAGAGGGCCTAATGGCAGATATTTACTCCTAGTGCTGCAGTAATATCCAAAGAGGCTAGTTTCCTTCACAGTGTTTTGATTCCAACCGTGTGAGACAAAAATACAGAATTAAAGTAAATGGGGGGGGGGGGGATGTGGAGGGTGGGATAAAAAAAAAGAAATATTGATGGCAGAGCTTCTCATGTAGCAAAACATTGAACACGAGAATTTAGCCTGGGGCGGTGGAGGTTCCCGTCCCAGCAGAGGGGCTGCAAGCAGAGCTGCAGGGCAGGACCCCAGATGTGCCCTTAGCTGGTGCTGGAGTAGAGAGGACTCTCTTGCACATGCGATACACGGAGAAGCTTAGCTTTTTGAGAATTTTTTTCTAGATGCAGAAGTCAAGGCAGAAGTTATGACAGATGTGTGTGATGTGAGCGTGATCCTTATGTCTTGCCCACGCTGTAAATAAATCTATATTGGGCCAAAATCAAAGCATTGAAAACAAGTACCACTTCCTTCGACCTGGGTGGATCTGCAGCTGTTTTCCAGTGCTCAGGATTTGATCAGACAATAAGACCTAGTGCTCAGCACCACCATTTTCTTGGGTATCTGCTCAGGATTGCACTTACCCTAACCCTTCAAACACCATTGATAGTGAGTGGAGAAACAGTTAATCATTAGAGGGCAGGCTGAGCCATAGCTGGATTTAAAAGAGCTCCAAGTGGGAGTCAGGCCACACATGGTCCAAACAGGAAACTCCTGCAATGCATGGTTTGCTGAAGGGTGTTAGCTTTAGCTAGCAGCAGCCATAAGAACTTTTAGACTTAGGGGAACAGAGAACAAAGGCTTTTGATTTTGGTGCTCTGTGTCTCAGTGAACTCAGCTATTGGACAGTAATATCTGAACCAGTGGAAAAAACCCTTTGCATAAGGACTTGGCAGCTGTGGATGCTTTGGACTATGCAAACTGGTGGCAGGCACATATAAGACTAGGCAAATGTAGATACCTTATGATATTTTAAAAGATCATAGTAAAGACAGAGCAGAATGCCTGCTTTTTGTGCTTCTCCAGAGATACCACGCAGCCATAAACTCGACTTAACTAGGCAGTTCAATGGATTTTGTCATTATGCTTCACAGTATAAGAACAGCACACAGCAACAGGAGTATCGCTGAGGTTGAAACTCAGTCAGGAAAGGCTAGAACCCTTTCTTCTACACCCAACCATCTCTTACAAACATGTTGCTGCAGCATTACCTCTGCAAACTGATGAGTTTATGCAGACGTATGAGTGTACACCTGTATTCACTGACACTCTGTAATGCAGTCATGCATCTAATGCTACGGGGGGACCTCTTCCAGGGTAAAATATTGTCTTGCTAGAATACAGCAGAACTGTATTCTGGAACAGACACAGTATTCTTCACTTCCCTGAAATTTCAGGATGTTGCTTACAGTGTAGTACAGGTCACAGATATTTTTTGTAATGCCCCACATCACTGTGGGATGGTGGGTACAGATACATCCCAGGTAGCTGTCATTACTGAGTTGGGGGGACAGTGCAGCAAATTTTTATATGGTTGTATTGGTGAGGTTGGTGGGGGTGGAGCTGACATTCTTGCTGGGTGCATCCCCTCTAAGTCAGGAATTGCACGTCTCACTCATCACCCAGTTACTAAAGCAAGAACTGAAAAAAGCCCATCTGCTCCAGCATTGACCAAGAGCACCAGCATCCATCCAGTAGTCTCATCAGCTATCTCCTTTCTTTCTTGGGGACGTTCTGCCTCGTCCATGGCCTTGGGACCTTGGGACTCCTGCTCACTCCTCCAATGTGTTTTTCCCATCTTCTTGCACCACACCAAGTATTTAAGAGGGACTATGACATACGGTGCCATTGCTGAATGTTGAGATTGCTTCCTGGCTTCTTGCCTGCAGCTATTCCCTGCTCCAAGCATCTCAGATGAAGGGTGCATCCTGCGTCACTGAGTATGGAAAAGGCTTGCAGAGATATCTCCTATTTTACCATATTCTGTGTTTTTTATGGCTGTATTTAAAACCTTTCTGTGTAACACAGGGAAAATCACTCATTCTTTTCCTTTGTCAGCATTTAGTTGCTAATACCTCTCTGTTGAAAACTATTTTGCAGTCTATGAACTCCATTATTAGTTGATATTCAGGTACCTCTGTAGGTGAGGGGAGATGACCCTTTTGCTCCAAATCTGAGCCAAGGCTTGTCACTAAGAGTCATACCTATACAATGGTGAAGGCACAGCTGGTGCAACGGTTAGTTCCTGAAGCCGCTCCCATCTCCCAGTTCTCCTATCACAGGCAGGCCGACCGTGGGCTCATTGGTCTTCCCCTATCACCGATTTCTGCACGAAGCAGCAGCTGCCTTCACCCCCTCTGTCCCTGCAGTGACAGGCCTGGCTCCTCTGCCTGCCCAGTAGCTCCCAGACCTATCCCCGTTCCCAGAGCAGAGCAGTATCAGCCCTGGCAATCCTGGTCCTTATCCTTCTGTGGACAAAACGCCCCTTGCCTGTGCTAGAGCCACCTCTTGCTGACTCACTTGTGCTGTCCTCATTCTGTGAACAATGACAAAACCTCATTTTTCCACTATTCCTGGAAAACACCAATGCTAAATCAGTAAGAAAGAGCCACAAAGTTGAGGTGGAAAGCACAACAGAAAAATGAAATTTAATTGAACACAACTAAAAAAGCCTCCTTAATTAAATATGTCATCATTTAAAACACTGCTTTAATTCTGACAGCAACAAGTAGTCAGACCTCTTGCACCTCCTGAGATACCTTGTAATAATGCAGAGGAGATGACCGCTCTATGAAGCTAACAGGAGCTCCTCAAGTGTTTGCTTTGTTGGAAGGAAAAATGAACTTAATGTTTCCTTAATAAAGAAAAATAGGTAACATTTTTAACATAATGAGATAATCATTGTTTACTCCTCCGGTATATTCATTACACCTGACGAAGTCCTGTCATCATAATCTAGGTGCCAGGAGTTGATCTATTAGATTTACACTGTAATTCAGCATTCATTAGCAGCATCATTACTTTAAAGTGTTTATAGAAATGAGGTGTCAGATTTACATTCTATTTTTTCAGTTTTGGACTCTTTTTTTTTTATTTAAAGTAACACTGTCAATTTAAAAGCTTCATAACAAATTTCTTTCTCTGCATAGCTAACTGGACAATTTTTGAAATCTAATTTCGTGTGCACAATCAGTGTCTGCTGTTTTCTTTGCCTGCCTCTGCAAAGGGAAAGCAAGACAGCCAGCTTCATTTTGCTTTATAGCCAATTTCACTTTCAGGTTCACATGGTGAAAAATGTGGAGTAAGCAGAGTGGAAGGATGATCAAAACCTCTTTAAAAGCAACTGGTTTGGTTTAAATGAAAAGAAAAAAAAATGCTGCTGAGTGGTTCTGCTGCATTACATTTATACACTTACTTATTGAATATTAGAAAATTCCGTGTGTGTTGAGAATTCCTAAATTACCTTCTCTGGCATGAATACAGTGTTTTCACCAGTCTTGGCTTATGGTTGCTTTCTTTTTAATACCATACTTTAGAAATTCTTTTAGGTGCTGTTTCATTGAAAGATTTGTACACAACACAGCGTTTAGGTAATTTTATTCCAGCTGTGACAGAGTAGGTAGGCAGTACCAGAACCAGCGTTAAAGCTGTTCAAAATACGTCATTTCAGGCTGGTGCAGCACACGGGTAGCTGTAGAGGTTGTGATCCAGTTCTTTGGAGTAGGAAGGGGTCTACAATTGTATTACTGTACTGTCACACTGGGGCTTGGAGGGACATCGGCAGGACAGTGCCTGCAGTTTCATGTTTACCCTTTAAACCCGGCAGTTCGGGATTCAGGTCTGGCTCAGGTTTAACAGGCAGCTGAACACTGGTGGAGGGTGGCGAGTGCAGTCCTGTTACACCTGCTGCCCCTTCGGCCCTTACCCATGTGTCTGCACTCTCCTCCTTGCTGTTCACCTCTCAAGGGGAAATGGTAGTTTCATCCCCTAGCCTGGTTGGTCTTTTGCATTTTAGCTGAAGTGTATGCTGCTAATCCCAACAGTGGCCTTTGGGGTAACATTACGATCTATAAATTCTAATAGAAAGTGTCCTACATGGCTGCTGAGAGAACGTCGTCTCTGTGATTAATGAATCTTCTTTAACTGCCCACTTCCCAGCCTTATTACAGCCAGTAAATCTGGATAGATTTTTTTATTTAGATTCCTATTTTTTGGCCAGTGCTATCTTAGTGCATATAAGTAAATCTGCTTTTCCCTTTTCCGTATATATTTTTACTTTTTTTTCCCTGGCTATCTGATTCTTCAAATCAAGATAAATTTCCCCAGGCATCACCATCCTGCTCCTGGATCAGTGTCTCAGGTCTGGCTCAGATCAGCACAGAACTAGGTGTCATTGTCCTTGAATTATTGTGTTCCTTCCTTTCTCTCTACAGTATACAGGAATGGCTTTGGTCAGTCCTCTCTAAGACGCCACTTTGTTCTTCACACTAATTCAATCTTAAAGTCCATGTGTAAGCCTCCTAACAGCAAATGCATACAGCAGTCCCTTAGCAGAGTTTTCCTAGCTGTGCAGGATTTTCCTAGCCGTACATTACCCTGTCCCTGCTCAGTTCTGCCCTAAAACTTGTTATTGGTGTTTCCTGGAGCGGCTGTTCTGTTGCGGTAGCAGCTGATGAGGTTTTGTTGAGTGGACCGCAGTGGCAGAGCAGATCTGAGGTCTGAGCCGTAGTAAGATTGGGAAATCTGTGCCTTGCTTGGGCTAAGGAGGTCTGCACAAGAAGGGCTGCACACGAGTGAGCACCAGGACATTCTCCAGTGGGTCACAGGTAGATGTACCTGCATCGCAACACAGACACCATCCCAAAGGTGTGAGGGCTGAAGGGGACACCAGCCCTAGATAACTCTGGGGCCTTTAGAGTAGACTACAAGAGCGTCATGGAAGCAGGAGGAAAGAGAATGGGCTCAGAATTGGAGCTGTTTAGAGCTTTGCCCCCTTGCCTGGCACCTGGGGCAGAGCCTGCTCTACCATGTCTCCGGTGGGCTGGATCAGAAGGTACTTTCCTCTGTAAAAGAAGGAGGAGGTGCTTTTCATTCTCATGGTGCCTCTCATCGGCAGCTTTCACTGCTCAGAAAAATTGTTCCTCACGTTGGCAGCTGCTCTCATCCTGCCTCTTTTGAAAGAAAGGATTTCTCATTCCTTGTTTCATCAGAAAAAGAAGGCCCAGGCAGAGTGGAAAGACTGGCTCAGGGTCATATTAGTGGAGGATCTAATACTGTATCTGTGTACTTCAGAACTCTGTGCAGGCACCATTTATGTCTGCAGCTCTGCAGCTGTTCATTAGTCGCTATAATCACAAGTTGGTTTGCCCTGAGCACAGATGTGAAAGCTCAGGCGTAGCTTTCATGGAACCCCATCGTTTGCTGTAATCAGTAGATCCTGCTGGCCAAAGTTCTCCCATATTGACAGAGCATGGAGTAAGCTCTTTAAAAGATACTGACTTTCACATCATGATACCAAATGGAGGCTTAAATGTGTTTTACGCCAAAGATTTTCAGGATAAATAATCCATGCTGCCTGCAGAACATATGGTCCTGAAATGCTCCAGATGGGTTTGAGCTGCTGAGGTTGTAAATTACATTTTCCCAGCTGGAATTAGGTCCCATTATGGGAATGTGTTCCTGACTCCTAAATTGTCAGTATCTCTGTTACGGAGAGGCGGTGAAGGGTATCTTCATCGCAGCTGCTGTGTCCGTTTCCTCAGTGTAGCAGCCCGTGATGGGCCTGAGAAATCCCTTGTTTGGGTCCGTGTGATGCAGGATACTATTAGCAGCTTCTACAGAGGCAGGGGTGGCTCTTCTCAAGAGGAGAGCTGATTCTGCAGAACACCACTGTTATTGCAAAAACTGCTTTTAGTTCAGTTCTTGTGCTTGGAAGCAAGTCCAGTCCCAGCTGTATTGTCCTGCAGCTAGAGAAGAATGAAGATGGCAAGCCAAAAGACGGCGGATTATGAGGCAATGGCCTGTTTACTGAGCGCTTTCCCGTGCCCTCCAGTGCCTTAGAGGACACCTTGCCCTCCATGACTGGG
The DNA here is from genome assembly GCF_963924245.1 of Chroicocephalus ridibundus. Classification (NCBI taxonomy): domain Eukaryota; kingdom Metazoa; phylum Chordata; class Aves; order Charadriiformes; family Laridae; genus Chroicocephalus; species Chroicocephalus ridibundus. The sequence goes on along the minus strand of NC_086293.1, from coordinate 8,606,705 downwards.
CCAGCAGTGGCGGGTTGTTGGGGCAGCTGAGAGGCACAAAATGTCTGTAGCCTCTGTCTGGCCAGATGTCCCCATGGTGAAGGACCATGCTGGTTATTGTTGCCTGTGGCCTTGAAGGACAGCACTGCTTGGTGTATGCCAGTCTTCTGCAGTCTCTCAGGACTTTCATCCACTGCCTAAGGAGGTAAGTGTGACCATGCAGGTCAGACCAAAAGCCTAGTCAGCCCAGCATCCTGTGTCCCAAAGTAGCAAATACTTAAGAGTGTAGGTAGATAATGATCATCCCCCAGGCCACTTTCCTATTCTCCAGAGATCTGTGGCTACAGGATTTCCTAGAGTCAGAGGAGTTTTCTTTCTATTCAGATTTCTATTCCCATTTGAGATCTGCTTAAAATATTGGCATCCACCTGCCCTGTGACAAGGAGTTCCATGTGAGCTGCAGAGAACCACCTCCTTTTGGCTGCTTGGACTTTGCAAAGAGAACTGGTGTATTTAACTCTAAGGACACTAAATCTTTGACAAATATTTGTGCTATTGTGTTCACGTCTGAGGCAGAGTCCTTTTCTTCCACCATCGCAGAACTGCGCTCTGTCACAGGAATCGTATCTATTTGCTCCTTCACACGTGATGTCTGGATTCAGGCCTATTAACGTTACAGTCAGTGCTTTAATAAGGTTAGATCTTAGGGCGGTATAACAGAAATCCAACATTTTGCATGCAATGAGGGGAGACAGGGAGATGCCTTTCTGTGGCCCACCGCAACTGCAGTGCCTGGCTCCCACGGGGAGGGAGATGTTCTTAGCAAATGAAAATGGATTGTCCTCTCCTGATCTTAGAAGTCCATGAAGATTTTTTACTGTTTTCTTCCTCTCTCCCCCCCCGCCCTGCAGATTTATATTGTTGAGTAAAATCATGCAGCATCACTTAGATAATGAGAATGAGTCTGCATGGGGAATAGATAGACATCCACACCAATAAAATGTTGTTTTAATGATGGCAATTTTCTGGCCCATATTAATTTATCACACTCTCCAGAGAGCACTTTGTTATGAAGATACCCTGTCAAACGCTTTGCCAGCTTTATTGAAAGGTAAAGAGCAAAAAAGCTCCCAGATCTGGCAAAAAAATGTTATAATTGTTCTCAAATGTGGGTGATTTGCTGTCTTTATAGAACATGTATATTATACATAATATAATTTCCTTTTATATAGTGCGTTCTCTCTGAGAATCTCTGTGTCCCCAGAACTTTTGCTATTTAATACATTAAATATTCTATATGAACAATCATTAAAGATCACCCTTAGAAGCATCAAGAGGATGAAGTTAGCCCATGGAAAAAGGCTTGCAAAATCATTTATTCTGCGACCTTTAACTTCACAAAAGGGCTCAGGAGCTAAGCAGGCTGATGAAGAGAACTTTGCTCATTGTCATTCTCTCCGTTTGTAAACTTGGACCTCACTGATGTCATTCTTCTCCCTGAAAGCATGTCCCTGTTCCTGTCCCTGCCATGTCTACCTCCCCTGCTGTGGCTGCAGGAGCTTCATGATGTGTTTCTCGGTGCATGTTGGAACCAAGGTCCGACGTGCACCAGACTGAGAGAAATGGGAATGAAACCCTTGTGGAAATAAGAGTGATGAAGGTCCACAGCCCTTGAGTATCTTCCTGTGCGGGTAACGCAGCCTTGTAATGATGGTGCGAGAGGCCCAGTGCAGAAGCTAATCTTTGCCAGCACCCTTACCACCCATAAAGTGAAAGACTGGCACCGCTACTCACCTTGGTCTGCTGGTCTCCTTTCCAACGGACACAAGCTCTAAGTGTGATGAACTGCATAACTATGGCCCAAAGCCATTTAAGGCACACTGCTATGGACAAAAAATGTGTATTTTTTTAAGATCTAGGTAAAGTCGATTAAGATAGGCACTTACAATGCATATACACGCAGTGTTTCCCTGGACAACCACCTTCTCCTTGAGCAATGTGGTTGTCAGTCCCCTGGCAGAGCTGCTTGCCCGCAGCCTGCTCTCCAGTTCTTGCTACAGTGCGAGGCATTCTCAGGTAAAGGGGAGGCACATTTAATTAGTCGCAAGTGACTCCAAAACCTATACATGTCTTAGCTGGAGCAGGCAAGTGTCCCATGCAGAGACGAGAAAAGGTAAGACAAACTGACCACAGCATGTCCTGACCTACAACAAACCATGAGCCTCGCCGACTGACTGCCTTTGCTTGTGGCCAGCGAATTCTTTACAAGTTCCTCTGCCATCCTCTACATGGCTCACAAGACCGTGCAGTGCAACAGTGACACTGCTCTGGAAGATTTCTCTTTGTCATGTCTGGGAGCCTGTCTGAGGAGTTGTGGAAAAAACCACCAGCTGCTTGCACTGCTGCAATCACTCAGGCCTGAGGTGACAACCCAACCATGAAAGGGAGGGAGAAGGACGTGGAGGAGGAAGTCATCACACTAGCATCACCACTGAGCGCAAGTCAGGTTTAGAGACTGCACTTTGACCTGGGTGATGCCTTAACCAATGTTTTATTTATTTCCTCTAGCTGTGAAATGGGGTTAATAATTTTTCTCGACTGCGCTAGAGTACTGCAAAATAATATATACTAAAAAATAAGTTTTTGAAATCAGGCAGGCCTGACAGCCCTGCTACTCATCATGCAGTGCTGATGACAAATCATCATTTAAAAGGTCAGCACTTTAAATCCACAATTTCTAGCACTACAGCTTGTGCTCCACTGCGCTGTTTCAATGAACATGTTTCTGATGGCAGGTTTTTATTGGTGTGTCCTTCATTCTATCAGAATTCCTGCTTTACTCCTTGAGGACTAAGATTCCTGTTTTACTCCTTGAGGACCAAAAAGAAATAAAAAAGGTAGAGGTAGGAAAAAAAATAATAAAGGGATACAAGTCACACCCTATTTTAGACAATTGTTTACTACATTGCACTCCCTTGACCATCTGCATTGTCAGTCCCCACAGGCTATATGTAGCAGCTGGATAATAATTGAGAATTATGGCTTGAAAGGCAACTTATAATCTGATGGATAGTTTATGGCACCGATTTTCTTCTCTGCCGATACTAACAAAACATGACAGGGAAAATAATCAGATGAAGCCAAGAAAAGAATCAGCACAACAAGCTGCCAGCAGGAGCCTCTCGTCAGGCCTGTGCCCTCCTTCAGTTACTAAAACATAGAGGTGTTCCCTATAAACACTAGGACAGGGCTCATGCTGAGAACTGCTGAGCATTTCCAAGGAAGTACGGAGCATTCAAAGTCTCCCTTGGGCTACTGCAGGCGCTCAGCACCTTTTTGGAGGACCTGAGTATCCCCAAGCATGGGACTCTTGCACATTTGCCATTTACTCTCTGCACAACATACATAAAATGCACTTATACCCGCTCCCAGTCATTCACTGTCAGTGCAGAAATAACAACATGATGGGGTGTACTATGGGACAAATTCCAAACCTATGGATTGAACTGAAAATCTGGGCAGTTTAAAACAAATCCTGTAAACAGCGCAAAAAGAAAAACGGAGCAAAACCAAACCCCAAAAAACTTGGTACCTTTCCTTCCTTTTCCTTCCCTTTCGACTTCATGTCATTTGGAACCAGAAACAAAAGAGATCACTTTAATTTCCCATTTACAGTTAGTTTCAGTGTCCTGTATCCCAAATGTCCTAAGAAAATGTTGCTTTCCCTTGACTGACAGCATCATTAGGGAATGAAACAGGATCCTTGTGGCAGCAGTTCGGCAGTGAAGGCTTGGAGGGGGAAAGTCTATCAGCTTGTGCTGACACCCTCACTGTCCCCCAGTATATATGGGCTCCCATGAAGCTCTGTTTAGGAGTTTCCACTTGTATTCCTTTTAAAACACTCTTTCTACAGCTTCACTCTCTAAAACAGTCCTGAGACCAGCCACTGATACAGAACTGAATCTGCTGTTATACTCTCTGGTACGGAATTATCCATACAGGCTGTTATCCTCACTTTTCCTTTGCTTCTTTCACCTTTTTGAAAGCCTGTTCTGAGGTCCAGCCTCACTCAGACCCTGCACGCTTCACAGCTGTATTCTTTCCTTCAAGGATGCCCAAGAACAGCAGTGCCCACTGGCAAAACACTCCAGGTGAATCTTTGCTTGTTTGTTTTCTCTCATTCTTCTCTGCAGCTTGTATTCTTTAGGACTCACCACCCAGTACAAAAACAAAGAAACAAACAAAAGAAATCAAATGATGCAACTCATATTTGCTAATCACCTTATGTTCAGATTTGGAAAGTGCAAAAGCAACAAAATTTATCAAACTGAACACTGAAAAGCACGTGCTGGCAGAATTGAGGGATGCGCATGCCTGCCTTGCAAGCATGCACGGCAAATGCGTTGCAGTTCAGCTAAGTCAATTCTCAGGCATCTTCTTCAGTGCTCTAAGAGATACTCGGTTTCTTTTCTTCTGCTTTTACATCAGTAACAGGTTCTTTACAGACATTGGGTTCTAATAGGGAAAACTCAGGTAATAAAGGTGGCTGTGTCACTGTTTTTGTGGGATGAACAAATTGTTGCAAATGTGCCTTAATCAGAGTCAAAATATTTCTTGTATGAAAATCAGGTCTGGTAGTGTCATGGCTTAACCCCAGCTGGCAACTAGGACAACACTGCTCTGGCTGGAAAATGAAAGTTCAGGAGCACAACCTGAGATATCCACCCAAAGGAAGACCTGGAGAGAGAGAGGCGTATCCATTTAAACATCAATAATACTAATTTATGCTATTTACCCTTTGGAGGTAATTACCCTTTGAGGGGTAATTACCTTTGCTTTGGAAGGATGAAGCAATTTTCCCACAAAGCAAAGCAAAGAAGTTACACTGGAGGCATACCTAGTTTTAGTAGGCTAACTTCTGTCATGTCAGTAAATATTCTGCAAATTTATGCCAATTTAAGGTCTCCACTCTCTCACTTTAGGCTCTGGGGGACAAGTTCTTCCCTCAGGCATTCTAACACTTGTTCTAGCTGGGAGATTCATGTGTTCAAGCCAAGATGGAATTGGCTCACAGAAATTTAAAGTTGGGATATTTCTATTGTCAGTTTAAACTGTGTTTTTCTTGTTGCCTTGTCCCAACCCTTCAGATCTTACAGAGCTTTTGTGTATGGAATGGAGTTCTGTGCAGTGATTCCAGCTTTTCAAACCATGCCCCTGTCCCTCTGCACTCCTGATATCCAGCAAGAAGATTCAGCTCTTCTGAAAAGTCTACCTGCACAGCACTTACTCTCCTGTCAGAAATTTGATCAATGGTCTGTTTCCCTTCCTCGTTACACAGACTTTGAAAAAAAAATACTATCTAATTATGGTGTTCTTTATTAGAAAGTAGCAAAATTAAAAGTATCACTTCAGGGTTTTCCAAACAATGACATTTTTCTTCCTTTAGAAATCCCTGAAGCTAAATTCCCATGGGAACAGGTGTCTGATCTGCTTACTGGCAGCTACATTTTAAAACTGCCATCCACGCCATCAAGATCCAGTTGGCACTGATCCTGCAGGGCTGAAGCACCTGCCAGCTGATCTACCAAGATAAAGGCCTCCTCTGCTCACTCTGTAGATCAACCAGGCAGTGTCCCCTAAACACACCATAATCTTGCAGCACAGAGAGATCCACATTCCTGCCTGCCAGTCCCCTACACAGCTTTGCCAGGGCTTCATATCCCTGACCTGTCTCATCTCCTGTAAAGTTTCCTGCTGAGAGGATGTTATTCGTGCTGGAGCAGACAAGGGATGGACACATGGGGAAATGATGACAAAAAAAAAGCAAAGATAAACCAACCCCCGAAGCTTCAGCTCTTGCATCAATTTCAAATGCAGTTGTAACAGCCAGTGAAGGAGCAGGTCTCTCAGGCATGCTATGGATTTTGCACCTATCCAAACTACTGGGGATAACTCTTTCCACAGCAGCCTCTTCCATCTCTCACTAGGTCACAAGGAGCCTCCTGTGTCACCTGCAGCAGTTCTTTGCCAGCAGAGGCAACCATGGTTTACAGTCTCTGACCTCAAACTCCCTTAGCTCCAGTGTAGCAGCGGTTAGGCTAGCTCTTCTCTTCATCCCTTCCAGTTCCTCCTTCCTGACCACTATGCACACACCACTGCAGATCAGGTTTCCCCAGCACAACGTACAGTGGCTGCTTTTCTGTCTCTGCTGAAAGTACCTCTCCCGCTATGTTCTAATAACTCAGGCACTGTTGTGACAGATTCAGCATAGCGGTGACTTGGACATCCTACAGTTGTTGCAATATTAAGGTTTGACTAATTCATCAGGAGCAGCTGGCCTCTTTTCTATGGGATTTCTGTGTGCATCAATCCTCTCGGTGTTTCTTACAGAAGACAGGACTACTCAGAGTCACATTTTCCTCTAACTCACCTACGGACTGGAAGAATAATTTTATTTTAATCCAAAGAGACAGCAGTGAGTTCTGTTGCTCCTCTCTAAAACAAACTGGATAAGAAGTAGGTTATAACCTGGCATAACAAAGATTTAGAAAAAAAATCACATTTATAAGAGAAACTGCAAAGTAACATTCCCCTAAGGCTTGTCCATTGTTAAAGCCCCAAGATCTAGTTTGAGAAAGACCTTTTTTTCTTTTCTTTTTTTAACCGATGGCAGCTAATGGTCTCATTCTATGGTAGCAAAGGGGCAGACTTCCCACGGCAAACGCTCAGACCTGTGTCTTTTTTTATTCCTTTGTCAAAGGATCTTCCCTAGATTTCTTCTGTGTCTCTTGGAAAGGGTCTTCCATCGGGAGAGAACTGAGGAAGCAGACAGAAAAGCATTCACTGGTGCTTCATGAGTAGAAGTTCCAGAAAGCAAAGAGACAGAGTTTTTACTATGACAATATTCTCTGGCCCCTGAGGAACACGAAGCGGCAGCCCTTCTTACCTGTCTTAGAACACCAAGCCCGCAAGTGAGCTCCAAGCACAGCACGTGAGCACATGGTCACTGGTTTGATGCACAAGGCCCCAGGTCCTTGTTCTAAGTTTTGCCATCAGTTCTTAAGCATCTGATCACCGTTTCCTGGTCTGTTTAGATGCAGAAGGACCTATGGCTTGACCCCACAATGTGGTGCTGATCTCACGTGAGCTCCTGCCACCCTGTACTGCAGCTACTAATGATTCAGAGCCAATGTCACTGGGCAGCAACTCTTTATAACAGTTTTGAGTCTTGTACACAGCTTCTTGCAACAAGCAAGCAAGCATCTATCTCTGCACTCCAAGAAGTGACATCAAGTGTCACTATGAAGAAAAAAGAGAAAAGCTTTTGCTGAGTAGAAACCATAAGCCAAAAAACCCCAAAACCCTAAACCCCCAAAACAAAAAAAACCCAACTTTTCTTGAAGTCTTATCTTGTTCCCACTGAAAGCCCATATTTGCTTTGAAATTGAATGGCACTTGCCGTGCAAGTCTATAGTTAGGTCACATTTCTGAGCAACAGCTATGCTCTCTGAAGAGGACACTTGCATAATTTAAAACAAAGCCAGGCCTTTGTTGCCTCGACCTCTAGGCAGGAACTGCAATCTGTTCCTCTTCCCAGATGAGGCAATATCCTGCCAGGAGTTCTCAGGAGCCTGCGATGATGGAGGCAGAGTTCAGCGATGAGAACACAGCACGGATGCTATTCACGCTGTGCCAATGACTCATGACAGTATCTTAAGTGATCCCTTCTCCTTGTAAAATGGATAAAATGGTGTTTATCTATTCGTGTAATGCCCCGTGAGATCTACATTGATAAACAATTAAAAGGAACTCGTAGTTTATTATTGTAGGACAACTAAACAATGGCTAGGACTTCAGTGAGACAGGCTACTGGTCATGGTGCATGGCTTCAGGGCTCTGTCTGAGCAGTGCTTATGGAGAAGAAAACAAGATGTGGAGGACAACACACAAGAACTAATGAGAACAATGCAGGGGATGAGAGGGGAGAGAGAACCAACACAAACTGGGGTTTGCCGGGCATAGTAATTTCCTTTTTCAGATGTACTCTTCATGAATACATTTACACCCTTACTTGCCTCAAGACACAGTTATACAATCAGCCTCATTTCCAAGGGTTCTCTGAAGGGAGAAGTTAGGAATAAAACTTCATAAAACTAATACAGGCTGATAGCTTTGCATAATTAAGTGATAAACAGAGTCCGATACAGAGGTACTACTGGTACTACTTTGCCGGTAGACAAGGAACACATAGCTGTAAATTTTCTAGCAGTGGATGTGTTTTTTTCTTCTTCTCTCGAGCCTTTCTCAACTTTCACTCCTTGCTAAAATCTTGTTATTTTCACATTTCCAGCAGACACCCACTGTACTAATGTTAAGACATTCTTGAAAGAGGCCACCAGGATCAACTATGGGCCTGGCCTGATTTCTTTAAGTGTTTGCTGATTACAACTGCCTTTGTTTTTAGCGCATAGTGAAGCCTCTGCTAACTAGATGCCTTCTGGGCTATATTGCATCTTGACCCAGTAAGTGGAACATTATCAGCTGGGCCCTGTGGCATTAGTGGATATGACACCTTTTTCTCGCATTGCTTTGTAGGACAGCTTGTGGAGGTTCAAGGCTTGCTTAGAGATATCTGCTAAGAGAGATCTGCTAAGGCAGAAAGGCCTTAGGTTTTATCTGTCATTCCTTGTTTTGTTTTACTTATGATTGTCCTGATAAAACAAAATGAAATTTCTCTTGCAACGAGCCAGAAAGGGAATTGTAGCTTTAGCAATAGAGATTTCTGCTATCAGGGGAGATCTGGACATCCAACTGGTGATGCAGTGCAACGAAGCTGCTGCTTTTTCCATCTGAGAGCTAATGGCTTCAATTTCCCGCAATCCAGCTGTCCCTGTGGATACTGATTATATCTTGGCTGTAATGTAATGAGATGCTTAGCTATAGCAATTCTTGTCACCACAACTAAACTCATCCTTAGGTTAGCAGCTGGAAATGAAATTTCAAAGCTACACTCAGGATCTGCGAGGGTTTTGCCGTCTTCCTGTAAAGCATGGGTATACATTGGGCATATTGCCATCACTAGGGAAAAGTTTAATTTCCCAGGAGCAGTATAAGCAACTGGTGGTTGTATTATTGTTTGACAGAAATTTTATTGACGCTAAGAGCAGGTGTTTCTTGCTAACAGCGAAATGTAAGCAATCACTCTCTGAATTGGGGTGACTCAACAGGATTGTACTGATAATCAAAAAGCAGCCAATTTATCAGTCATGTGCATTATACATCAGAAAGTTAGTTATATCACTGCTCTTTAAGTACAGGATAGGAACTACCAAATAGAGTCAGAGAGATGCATTTTAGACACTTTTTCCCACAGGAACAAGGAATGATCTTTGCCCACTTTATTTTTCTATGGGATTCAAGTGATGGCCATCTTATTTAGATATTGGAGGTTGGAAAGGACAAAGACAGGAGATCTTCGTTCTCAGTGTTACCACTAACTTGCCATCTGGCCTTGGGAAAATCAGTAGAATTGACTGGATGGAAAAATATAACCTCCAGAAAAAGGGAAACACAAAACTGAAATATTGCTGCTGAATCCAAACCAGTGTTTGGGGATGCCATCGCTGTACCTTCTGGGAGTTGTGATTTTTGATCGCATCCTTGTCAAGAGGGCAGGCTCATGCTGCAGTGCAGTTCTCATATCGAACTGCAACCTGCTCTCGACTAACGCCGGGCAGAGCTTCGTAGAGGGGCCATGGAAGATGAAATCCCTGCTTGATGCCTAGAGGAGACGGGGACCATCTACTTTTGCAACATGTTGTTTTTCAGCCAAATGTCTTCCAGATTTTCTTTTAAGGAAAAGTTTCCCATAAAGAACCACATTTTCTGTCAAAATCTGCTTTAGTAGAAAAATGTTCACCAGTCCTATGTAATAACCTTCCTATGCCTCCATTTTCCCTGTAAAGAGGATGACTGCTCTGACGATTGCCCCGAAGAGCAAAGTAATCGGCACAGACAGGCTCCTCCTCCCTCCATTACTTGCTTTAATTCAAAAGCATTTTAACTATTAGCAAAGTTCCAGCCTCTGTCACTACACTCAATTATTCACAGCAATGGACGGAGACATTGACAGACTGCACAGCCATGAATGCAGTTTCGGGCTGGGGCTCCTGGCACTCCGGTAATTTATTAGAGCCGATTATGCAGACTAGCAGAAACTCGGGGACTTTACTTACAACAAATGTGCAATGCATAATCTATCACTACCTGAAACATAAACTGGATAACCCAGTTCCTTAGTCCCAGCGGAACTGAAGGGAGGTTGTTCGTTGCATGAGACACGTAGGGTAATGCCATTTTCTTTAGTTTCTTCAGTGGTAATGCATTCATTGCAGAAATACTGTTGCAGCACATGTACAGTGAAACCAACAAATGAGATCACGAGTGCTCATCCAGAACTAGGATACAGCCTGCACCTAAGGCTCTCAGAAAAAAATCCCTACATGCTGCACTGCTGTATGTTGAATCTTCCCTCAACAAGAATACTGAACTTACCGATCACTGGGAAAGATCTGATATGAACAAATAGGACAAGTAATTTAATGCATCAAAAGTTTTTGGCCACATTCAACTTTTCCTGAAAATTCAGTACTGACTTTTATCTCACTTCTATGTAAGTGTAGCGCTTTGGTTTAAGCATCCTCCAAGAACCTGAAATACTTGAGGAAAAAGTATTTCACCAGATCTAATTTTTGCATGTGTTTGATTTCCCCTGTTTTTCCACTCACACTGTTTATTAACTGAAGAAGCTGGTTATGACTTCATCAACGCAGCCCCTTGCCTTATCCTGGTCACATCCATCTCCGCCCACCCCAATGCCTCTCAGTTAGCCCAGAACCTTTTGCAGACAGTCCTCGAAGTGACATGGGCTTCCCTCCCCCATCTTTCCTCCTTTACCTGACATCGAAACCGTCCCTCGGGAAGTGACCCATCGCACAGCCCAGGCAAGTCCTGCCAGCGTGCCTCAGCGGGGCCTTCTCACTGCACTCACACCCGCTGAAAACACGGCCCCCGCGGACCAGCCTCCTCCCCAGCGAACGCCTGCTGGTAAACAGCCAGGAAGAAGAAACAGAGGGAAAAAACCCAACCCAACCCCCCCAGCCACCTTCCTTTGCCATAGAGAAAAATACACAGGCAAAGGCTTGGACTAAACGTCTTCCCTTTCCTGCTTTGCTCGGGGCTCTTCCATCTGTTTTCTCTCGGTATCTGGTGCTCTGCTCCCCGCGTTCCCCCCGCAGCGCGGGACCGCCCCGGCCGAGGCTGCAGACGGGGCGCGGGGCCGAGCGAGTCCGACAGCGCCCGCGCGTCCGCCTTCCCGTAGCTGCGGATCCCTCCCGCGCCCCCGCCTCCCCCGGCAGCCAGCCCCTGCGCCGGCCCGGCCCGCGCCCCTGCTCGCCGCCGCCTCCGGCGCTCACACACGGCCTCCGGCCAGCCGGCCCCGCTCGCCGCTCCCCGCCGCTGCCGCCCGTGAGCGCCGGGGAGACACTGCGGGGCGGCGGCCACGTCTCCCTTCGCTGGCGGCAGCGAGGCCGGGAACGCCCGGCGCCGGGGGCCCGGCAAGACGAGAGCCACCCCTCCGGTGGCGGCGGACCCCAAGGCGACCCCGCCACCCGGGCGCGGAGGGCTGGGGAAGGCGGAGCGGGAGCGGCGCCGGGGCGGGCAGGGGCTGAGACCCCGCCCCGGCCCCGACTGGCCACTCTCCGGCCGCCGTCTGCGCTCGCCCCGGGGTCGCGGGGCACCGCGGGGTCTTGGGGCGGCGTCCCGGTGGCGCGGCGGGAGGAGACCCTGCCCCGCGGGGCCGCGGCGGGAGAACCGCAGGGTTTGGGGCGGCGTGGTCTGGGCGCTCCGCCGGGCGCGGCCTCTCCCGAGGGGAAGGGAGGCAGCGGCTGCGAGGGTCCGTCGCCCGGCGGTCCGGTAGAGCATCGCGAGCGGTGCGCTTCGTGCTGCCGTAACTGCAGGGGGGGTGTGGAGGCGGAGCTGCGGGCTGCCCTGAGGCGCTCCGTGCCACCTCGTTTTCTGTCCTGAGCTGAATTCCGTGAGCAAACTGATAAAACTAAGCTCCCATCTCTTGCGTCAGAGAAGCTGGAGACCTTGGTAAATACTGCAAATGGATTGTATAAATTGCTTTAAAGAAAGTCGGTCTCTGCATATCATCACACAGATCTTTTGGGGATGGGTTGAAGACTCCCCGGTGAAAGAAACAGAGCAGCTGTAAGTGTAAAAAAAAATAATATTTGTCTAAGGAAATTACCTGTTGTTATGGATCACTGGCTAGCATAAGATAGGAGATAGAAAAGGAGGAGATTTGGTAAGTGAAGTAATTCAAGACAGGGAATTAAAGGCTGCATATATCCTGCCACCCACAGTACTCTGGAATGGTAGAAAGAAAGAAGCAGACTATTAAACTCAATAAAATTATATAGCAATATCCAAAGCAATGGATTGAAAAATTACTGGTGATACTAGCAGCTTTAAGAAATAGCAACAGCTCATGCACCAGCTTACATTCATGTTCTGTTTGAACAGCCCGTGCCCCACACATGAGACCCTAAGCATCCTGAAGGTGATCAGTGGGAACAGGAAAAGCATTACAAGAGAATAAAGAAGAAATTTAGGCTCTGGTGGAAGAAGCAGTAAAAGAAGCAAGAAAAAAAATGGGGAAAATGAGATAAAATTCATATATATATATATATATATATATAGTGATACTGAGGCCAAATAATGGGTTTGAGCTGGGGTAAAAAGAAACATGCCTTAGAACCAAAATGGAAGAGGCCCTAATTTGTGATCATATGAGTCCAGTAACACATGAACGGGATGAGGGCAATGGTACATATGAATGGCTTTGTGTTTCTCAATTTTCTGCCTATAGGGATGGGTAAGTATGGACTCAGCTGTGCATTGTCCAAGAAGGTGGACAGTTCCTGCAACGTCAGTTTGAGAAGGTGGATATTTAGGGTGATTCCCCTCCAGCTCGCAACAAGCCCAATAGAAATCCCATCTCTGAAAATCAAAGGAGGAAGCTATGGCTTGACCTGGTCCAGGTGTCACAAACGGGAGCGAGCAGGGCTGTGAGTTGTTTTTCACTTATATTCTATTCTGTATAGTAACATTTTTGGCAGCTGTAGTGTATTGTTCTATAATTGTTGTATTATAAAATTATAGACATCTAGTATTAATAATAGCAGCTGAATTAATAATGAGCATAGGCAGACGGACTATGTCTTTGAACGAACAATTGTTATGTGCCTCCCCTGACTCTAGCCCTGAGCAGGCAAAAGCGAATTTGCAGATGGGTGAGTGCAGAAAGGCTGAACGCTGCTCAGTAGGAGGCCGCAGTTGCCAGCTTTATCCTTTCACTCCAGCACCTGCCTCTGGAGGATGAACGTCATGATCAACAGAACGTCTTCATCCTGTCCAGGCACTGGGGAAGGGGCTAGGGGAAGAGGGTTGGGGAACCCGAGCGGTTCAGAAGACCCTCCAGTGGTCTATCTGGACGTGTGTGACTGAGATGCATCTATACGGGTGATCCTTCCCACGTGGGTCATTCATTCGTAACTGCTGAGTCGAGCACTGCGTGGGAGGCTGTACCCAACTGTTGGTTGGTGTAGCTGACACTACAGTTGGCATTCAAAAAGCTTCCAACTTCTGAATGAAACAAAGAGCTTGGGAAACGGTAAACACAGGGCTTCTAATTTCATCTTGGTTTTATACAGTTCTGAGGCTTATGTTTACAGCTTCGTGCCTGTTTAACAGGTGCCATTTATTATTAGACTCTCCAAAATACAAGTGATCACAGAACTACACGTATTTGGAAATGTGCATTTCAAAAGCTGGTTGGGGGGGCAGGAGATTCACCACCACTGTAAGATGGATCTCAGGTTTGCTTAATTTAATTTTCATGGAATCACAGAATGGTTTGCGTTGGAAGGGACCTTCAAAGACCACCCAGTCCAACTCCCTGCCGTGATCAGGGACATCTTCAACTAGACCAGGCTGCTCCAAGCCCCGTCCAGCCTGGCCTTGAACACCTCCTCCATGTAGCTTGCTTTGAAGTAAAGGCAATTTTGTGGAGTCACTAAAACCTTTCTAAAAGTCAGCATCTGCCCTCTATAAAAGGCTAGGTGCTTTCAGTCATTGTAACTGTAGTAATCGGGCAAAGTAAACGATTGAGAGCGAGCGAGAGAGGGGAGGGAGGGAGGGATGGGAGGATGATGAAGCCGTTCCTCATTAACAGCCTTCAGGCACTGGTCACACCTAGAGAAGTCGCGGGATGTCACAACCTGAACGAGCCTCTCTAGCCCGTTTCTGGTGGAGCGGGCGACCCCGGCCCTGCTCCCGCAGCCCGCTCCCGCCCGTGCGCGGTGGCGCGCGCGCCGCGTCGCTGCGGACGCGCGGCACCCGCCAGGCGGCGCTGCGGTTCGGCGCCGCGCATGCGCCCAGGCGCCGCCGTGTCGCGCGCCGCCGCCGGCCGGTAGCGGGGGTGCGGAGCCGACGCGCGCGCGGCTGCCGCCCGGTGAGGAAACGCGCAGAGCTGCAGCGCCGACCCCTCGGGGCAGAGCCAGGACCACCGGGGAGGCGAGAGAGCCTTTTCGGCCGGGGCGGGGGTGTCTCCTGCCCGCTGGCCGCCCGGGGCTGGCGGGGCGGGAAGCTTCAAACGGCAGGCCATCCCCGCGGAGTTACCGGAGAGCGGACGGGCGGCAAGGGGGGAAGAAGGCGGGCACCCCCCGGGCGCAGATGCCGGGCGCCTCCCCAAACTCGCCAGAGCTCCCCCGGAGTCTCCCCGTCACCGTCACCGCCGTGTCCTCCCCGCAGGTGCTGGCCCACACGCAGCGGCAGCGGCCGGTGCCGCCCCCGAGCTGCTGGAGCTCCGTCCGCCCTCAAAGTGTCGGACCCCAAGGAGCGCTGCGGCGGGTTCGGGCCGCCCAACGGGTTTATTCTGTGCTGTCGCACACAACTCTATAAAGTTTTTAAGGAGAAAAAGCCGGATTTGGGTGAATTTATCGCCGGCGGGGCGGCCGCACGGTCCCGTTGCCACGGCGACGGCGCCCCGCCCCCGCCGAGGCGTCTTCACCATGGCAATCGCTCCCGGGCGGATGGGCGGGAGGGTGGGCCAATCAGAGCGCGGGCTCCGCGCTCCCATTGGTCGGATCGCCTCGCCCCGCTCCCATTGGTCGTATCTCTCGCCGGGGGTGGGGTGCGGCAGGGACTGATGGCGGTGGCGAGCCAATGGAGCGGCGCTGCTCAAGGAGGGGGGCGGGCGGTGGCCAATGGGCGCGCGTCGTGGGCGGGCCGGGCCGGGCCGGGCCGGGGCGTTCCGGAAGCGGACGGAGCCGGGGGAAAATGGCGGCCGGCTCAAAATCGGAGCGGGGCGATCCGGGCGGAAAGATGGGCCCGGCGGGCGGGTGCGCGGTCGGGCCGGGCCCGGCCCGGCCCGCGGGGCCGCCGCGAGCACGTCGTGAGGCAGCTGGACCGCGTCAAGGTGAGCGTTCTGTGGGGGCCCCGAGGGGTGATGGGGGGGCGGCCGGGAGGGCCCTGAATGGGGCTGGGGGAACGGGGGGCCCGAAGCGGGGCACTGTCGGGTCGGAGGGGGTTGCTCCGCGCGGGGTCCCTTCGGCCTGGGGAGTTTGGGGTGCGGTGCCGGCGATGCTGGAGCAATAAAGCCTGGCACGGCGGTAAGAAAGCGGTGCCCGGGCCGAGCTGGTGCCGCCCCGCAGGGACGCGGGGCCGGGCCCTCCGCAGTTTCCCAGCGCCCCACCAAAGTGCCCGTGGGGCCCTGGGGGTGCGGGCTGTGGGGTGGCTCCGCTCCCTCAGCGTCACCCAGAGGGGCTGCAGAAGGGGTCAGGAAGCAGATGGAGGGGACCCGTTTGGGGCCCGACACGGAGACCAGGTCTCTTGCTCCCAGGGCTGGCAACCAGGCTCGTGTGGCTGGTTTTGGGGCTCAGAAAGAGGGGGAGTTGTGTGGCTTTGGGCTCAGGAACAGGGTTAGAGATGAAATCCGTGGCAGCCCCCCTCTCTCTCTGCACGGAGGGTCTGTCCCGGCTCCGCTCCTGAGGGCAGAGGTAGGGTGGGGGTCCCCCGGCTCATCCCCGTTGGCTGGGTGCGACAAACAGGCTGATTTCTCACCTCCTCTTTTCCCAGGGTCACCTTCTGCGTCACAGCAAGAGAACCTTGCACGGCTGATTCTGCTCGCTGCTCAGGTAATGGCACGCGTGTGGCTGGGGGAGCGGGGAGACACATTGGTGAGTTCAGGGATGCTACAGATACTCCACATCGAAGCCATGGAAAAGGCAACTTTGCTGCCAGTGCAGAAAAGCTGACGAGGAGTTGCAGTGAACAGAGCGTGCCTCCTGCCTGAGCAGGTCCCTCTAAAAAGAATATAAGGTCTGTTCTGGAGCACGTTACACAGCCAAAAGCATTCGCCAATCTGCTGATGCTTTTTGATTGCAGCACCAGGGATTTGATTTTCCCCCTGACCCTCGAGAATAAAACCATTTGGGCAATCTCATATATTGCTGATTTTTCTATGCAAAATTAAACTTAAAAAAAAAGGTAACATTGTATAATTTCCCACTGACTTGCATTGTTTAAAGTGCAACTGCCAAATAGCTGTAGCATACAATGTATGAGGCATATTTAGGCAGTTAAGCGTTTGTTCTGAAGGTTTAAAAAGAGAGGCGACTGAATGTTACCAGGTTTTCCCCGATATTTCGACAGAGTGCTCTGAGGTACTTTATTTCTGTCTGGCTTTCAGTGGCGCGTTTCCCCAGCAGCCCAGTAGCATCTCTCTCGGGCAGTGCCCCTGGCCAGATGTCCCTCCTCCTTGGGTAACACCCAAGAAAACCTGCAGTCAAATTATTACTGTGTATTTTGAAGATGAGTAGTTTGCTGCTATGAATTCGCAGCTGTGCAAGTGAAATTAGTGCCAGAGGCAAGTCAAATACTTCTAGAGTATGAGTATTTTTACTGGATGTATATAAACATAGGCTCACCCTTTCACTATGAAGTGAACGACCGAGCTTTGTTCTTTATTGTTCCTTTTGCTCTTCAGGGTTTGATCCGTGCCTCTCAGCTGCATTGACCCAGCGAGCGAGGTGAGCGGCAGCAGCAGCATGAGGGCTGTAGGTGCAGTGGTGGGTCCAGCAGTGTCAGTTCTGGTTACGGCCCAGTCTGGTCCTGCCGCCCTGCGGGGTGATTTCCCTGCGGCCGCGCTGGGAGGAAGGGGCCAGGCGTTTGGCAGCACCAGACAGGGGGGGTGTGTGTGTGAATAAAAAGGGATGCGTGTGTCTGGGGGCGACAACATCATTTGGGGCACCCCAGTGTCACTGAGGGGGAGGTGATGTGGCAGAGGAGCAGGTGAGCAGGTGGTGTGGGTCATGCAGGGGTCGTCCCCTGTCCTTGTGTCGTGTGTCGTCCCCCCCCGCAAAGAGGTGGGTCACAACCCCAAAATGTCTGAAAATTCATGGGGGTGGATTTAAAAAATGTTAAAACCTCTAAATATGGGCGTGAGACATTGAAATAAAGTCTCTCGTTTTTATATGCATTGATAAATAATTTCTTTATATAGAAGGAGTTAAAAATAAAACCCTATATCTCTAAGCATTCTGTGGTTCTATGTTGTATAAAGGGGTTTAGAATATAAAAAGATATTAAAATGTCAAAATATATGTCTAAATCAATGTTCTATATAATATTAACATAGAAGTCTAAATGCATCTGAGTCTAAACAGATATTCTATATCAGTGCAAATAGATGATATATATTCCCTTAAATTGATCTATCTGCATGTGAATAGATACATTAATGTAAACGTCTATGCTCTGTAAGGTTTTAAAAATGCAAAGAAAGCCTATTTATGGAAAGGATTTAAAAACTCTCCCTGCCCTTTAATCTCTCTTGAAGACATAAAAATACTTTCCAAAGCTGCCCCTTTTCCCCTCCCAATTTGGGGCCAGTTCCCCCGAACGGGGACTTTTCCCTGCGGGGCTGCGCACACAGCGGGAGCTGCTGCCACGGCACAAAAATACCCCCAAGCCCCCGATTCTGGGTCTGCACTGGGGGGCAAAACAACAATTTGGGAGAAAAAAATCCTAATTTGGGACTCCCAGGAAAGCCAAATCCAGTTGGATTTGTGCAGCTGGAAAGGAGGAAAAAAAAAAAATGCCAAAAAAATTTTCATGCCGAAAAGCAAAGATCGCTGACTTTGGTGTTGTGGCTAAGGCACCAGCCTTCCTGCCGGGTCCCTGGCGGCCTCGCTGCTGCTGCCCCCCTGTGGCCGAAGCACGGTACTGCAGAGCGGGCCCCGCACTGGCGGCTGCCGGGCGCCATCCCCGGCGGCGGGGCCGGGCCGGGCCCACCGGGGAAGCGAGCGAGCCCCTTCGGCCGGGGCGGGAGTGTCTCCTGCCCGCTTGCCGCCCGGGGCTGGCGGGGCGGGAAGCTTCAAACGGCCCGCTGCGGCAGGCTGCCGGGGCGCCGGAGGCGAGCCCCGGGGAGTTAGCCGAGAGCGGGCGGGCGGCAAGCGGGGAAGAAGGCGGACACCCCGCGGGCGCAGATGCCGGCCGCCTCCCCAACTCGCCAGAGCTCCCCCGGAGCCTCCCCGATCACGCCCCGGGCCGTGCCGCCCGCCACCGCCGTGTCCCCCCCGTAGGCGCTGGCCCACACGCAGCCTCAGCGGACGCTGCCCCCGAGCTGTGGGAGCCCCGTCTGCTCTCGAAGCTCCGGATCCCAGGGGAGCGCTGCTGGGGGGCCGGGCAGCGCGCCAGGCTTATTTTGTGCTTTCGCAAACAAATCTCTATAGTTTTTAAGAAGAAAAAGCCGTGTTCTGGTGAATCTCCCTCCTCGCCCCCGCCCGTCCTCCCCCGCCCCGCAGGGCCCTGTCGCCATGGCAACGGTCTCGGCCCCCGCCAGAGCGTCCTCACCATGGCAACCGCTCTGGGACGCATGCGCGGGAGAATGGGCCAATCACAGCGCAGGTGCCGCGCTCCCATTGATCGGGTCACCTCGCCGCGCTTCAGTTGGTCGGATCGTCTCGCCGTGCTTCGATTGGTCGGATTGCCTCGCCAGGGCGGGGCGCAGTGATGATTGACTGCGGCGAAAGGCCAATGGAGCTGAGCTGCCTGTGAGCGGAGTGACCCATGGCCAATGGGCGCGCGCCGTGGGCGGGCCGTCGGCGGCGGGCCGGGCCGCTCCGGAAGCGGACGGGGCCGGGGGAAAATGGCGGACGGGTGGAAGCGGGCGTGGGGCGGCCTGGAGGGAAAACGGGACCAGGCGGGCGGGTCCTCGGCCGGGCCGGATCCGCGGGACCGGGTCCCCGGGGCTGCCGCGAGCACGTCGTGAGGTATCTGGACCGCGTCAAGGTGAGCGGGGGGCGGCGGAGTCCCGAGGCGAGACGGGGGGGCCTGAGGGGGGCACGGGGGGCCTGAGAGATCCCTGAGGGGGCCCGGGCGTACGGAGGGGTGTCTCACTGGGGCATTGTAGCGTCGGAGGGGGCTGGCTGGGCCGGACTTCCCGCAGGGTCCCTTTGGCCTGGAGGGGTTGGGGTGCGCTGCTGGTGGTGCTGGAGCAATTAAACCTGGGACGGCAGTAATAGAGCGTCGGCCGGGCCGAGCTGCGGCCGCCCCGCAGAGACGCGGGGCCAGATTCTCGGCAGATCCCCAACGCTCTCCAAAACTGCCGGCGGGGGACACTGGGGATGCCGGGCCGTGGGGCGGCTGCGCTCCCCCCGCCCCTCGACGTCGCCCAGCGGGGCTGCAGAGGGGGTCGGGAAGCAGAGAGGGGGCGCCAGTTTGGGGCCCGACACGGAGACCAGGTCTTCTGCACCCGGGGCTGGCAACCAGGCTCGTGTGGCCGGTTTTGGGGCTCAGAAAGAGGGGGAGTTGTGTGGCTTTGGGCTCAGGAACAGGGTTAGAGATAAAATCCGTGCCAGGTGCCTCTCTCTGTGTGGTGGGTCCATCGCGGCCCCACTCCCAAGGGCAGAGGTAGGGTGGGAATCCCCCAGCTCGGCTGCGTTGGCTGGGTGTGACAAACAGGCTCATTTCTTGCCTCCTCTTTTCCCAGGGTCACCTTCTGTGTTACGGCAAGAGAATCCTGCACAGCTGATTCCACTTGCGGCTCAGGTAATTGCACGCGTGTGGCTGGGGGAGCGGGGAGACACATTGGTGAGTTTGGGGATGCTGCAGATAGTCCGCGTCAAACCTGCAGAAAAGGCAACTTTGCTTTTCTGGACAGCTGATGAGGAACTGCAGTTCACAGAGAGTGCCTCCTGCCTGGGTTGGTGCCTTGGTATATAGGAATGGTTTCCTTTGGGGTTAAAGAGCGAACTTTCACCTCAGATAAATTAAGAGCTGCCTGTTACCTTCTTTAAGGTCTCTTCTCTTCTCTTCAAAAGTAAAACCATTTGGGGGATCTCTTATATCGCTGATTTTTCTATGCAAAATTAAACTTAAAAAAAAAGGTAACATTGTATAATTACCCACTGACTTGCATTGTTTAAAGTGCAACTGCCAAATAGCTGTAGCATACAATGTATGAGGCATATTTAGGCAGTTGTTTGTTCTGAAGGTTTAAAAAGAGAGGCGACTGAATGTTACCAGGTTTTCCCCAATATTTCGACAGAGTGCTCTGAGGTACTTTATTTCTGTCTGGCTTTCAGTGGCGCGTTTCCCCAGCAGCCCAGTAGCATCTCTCTCGGGCAGTGCCCCTGGCCAGATGTCCCTCCTCCTTGGGTAACACCCAGGAAAACCTGCAGTCAAGTTATAACTGTGTATTTTGGAGAGTGATAGTGTCATGGTATTAATTCGCAGCTGTGCAAGTGAAATTAGTGCCAGAGGAAAGTCAAATACTTTTATAGTGTAAGTATTTTTATTGGGTATATATAAACCGAACACATGCAAAAGGAAGAGGGAAGGGACAAGGCATTTTGCAACACCAGTGAGACAGTTTACTGTTATGCTAAGAGCATGTTCAAAGTTGTAGCAATTAGACTTAATCCTGACTTTGAGAGTTCGAATGGCTCTGGCTTTTGAAGGCTGTGCTGTATTTTGAGCTGAGCTGTTTCCTCAGAATGCTCCTGTAGCTCAGCTGCTGTCCCATCCCTCAGTCTGATGGAATTCCTCTGCTCTCTTCTGGGCTATTTTTTAAGATGCTGAGCTATAATTGGGGATTTTTGTTTTCCAGGTGCCTCGTTGTAGGTGTCTCGTGCTGCTTGAGAGATCCCCAGCCCAGGTTTGCAGCTGGTGGTGGAGCCCCCTGAGGGGAAGGGGCCAGCCCTGGGTCTGGGCATTTTGGTCCTTTTTTTGGGATGAATAAAAAGGGGCGTGTGTCTGGGGAGCTGA
Organism: Chroicocephalus ridibundus; assembly: GCF_963924245.1. Lineage (NCBI taxonomy): Eukaryota > Metazoa > Chordata > Aves > Charadriiformes > Laridae > Chroicocephalus > Chroicocephalus ridibundus. The sequence continues at coordinate 8,585,333 of NC_086293.1, read as the reverse complement.
TGATGTCATTTGGGGCACCCCAACATCACCGGGGGAGCAATGAGGCAGCGGAGGAGCAGGTGAGTGGGGGATGTGGGGTTATGTGGGTGTCCCCAAAAGAGGTGGGTCACAGCCCCAGAACGTCTGAAAATTCTTGGGATGCATTAAAAAATGTGAAAACCTGTAACTATGGGCATGAGGTGTTGAAATAGACATCACTCTCTCATTTATATATGAGAAATATTTATATACTGAGAAATAATATTAATTTATGTATGTAAAATAAGTGCAAAATAAAAACCTCTCCCTAAGGATTCTATGATTCTGTGCTTCTGTGTTATATAAAAGATCCTAGAATATAAAAATACTTTAAAAAATGTATTTATAAAAAGATATTAGTGTCAAAATAAATGTGTAAGCAGACAGTCTAAATAGATATTCTGTATCATAAGTGTTAATGTCTAAGTCTGAGCAGATAAACAGATAATATAAATTCCCTAAATGTCATCGCCGCCGTTGTTTGCATCATCATCGTCAGCGTCGTTGCCGCCATCGTCGGCATTCATCCTTCATGTCGTGGTCGTCGTCGTTGTTCACGTCACTGTCGTGGTTGTCGTCGTCCGACGTCCCACCCTGCCCCTCTGCCGCCCGACGCCGCTCCCAGGACAGGCCCCCCCGGCCCCCCTCACCCGTGGGGCTGGGTGGGACACAGAGACTGTCAGCCCCCCCCAGAGGGTGCCGGGGTGCTGGGACACAAGGAATGACCCCCCCCGGAGGGTGCCAGGAGGGACACACAAGGTGTGACACACACCCCTCCCCCGGGGGTGGGGCTGGCACAATTGGGCCCCCCAGTGCTGTCCTGGAAGGGTGGGGGGGGTGTTGGCTTTGTCCTGGGGTTGTGGGGGGGTCCTGGGTGTCCCCACCCTGTGCTGTGTCTTTATTCCGGGCTGGAAGGTTGGTGTGGGGGGCTCTGCTGGAGGAGGCAGCAATGGAGTGGGGTGAGACGGGGGGGGAGGTATGGCTCCCCCCACCCCAGGCTGTGCTGGGGGGCTGTGCCCTTCCTGAGGAGGGGTGCTGGGGGGGAGGGAATTGTGTTCTCTCATCCCTTTCTCTTCCATGCGCCCCAGGCCCTGGAGCAGCTGCTGTGACAGAGCTGAGTCCTGGAGCGTGGGGAGAGGTGGGTCAGGATACCCAGAATCCATTTTGGGGGGGGGTGGGGGTGGTCTTTTCCCCCCCCTCCCCTCCTGGGGGGGGCTGGGTGCTGCTCCCTGGGTCCCCCCTGGACCCTCCCCCAATCCTGGCTGGGTGAAGCCCCCCCCGCTTTGAACCCAGGGCTGTGGGGAACGCCCTTGGTGTGAGCCCCTGTGGAGTAATTGCTAAAATGATCAAAAACACACAATTGTTCGCACATTAAGGTAAGGTATAAAATCAAAAAGCTTCTAGGGTAGAACACAGCCGCAGCTGGGATGCGAAGAGTCTGCGATTCCCTGTACGATATTGCTTGCAAAGCAACACGGGGGGCGAAGTGGAATGGAGAGTCCACGGTCTCGCCCTGTGAAAATCCAGCAGATGTGGGAACGGGATGGAGCTTATGGAACTGATATCAGTCCTATGGAACTGATAAGCTGCATAATTACTACCCTGAGCCAACAGTCTGTCGAATTTTGATGAAATGCTGTCCTTTGCGCAAACTTTGCTCATTATGATGTCATTACAATACCAAAACGCACCTCCATCCTGAAGGCTACCCGCCTCCAAGGTGCGACCGCTCCTCCTGGAGTCTGTGCCCTGAATTTTTTGTAAACTCTACCTTTAAATGTGAGGCGAGAGAATTTTACACCAGTCATAATAAAGGTATTTATGACTGGAGTCACTCAAACTCCACCTTGAAGGTTAAAAATAGTACAAAAATAGCCCAAGAAAGGGGGGATATGAGAGAAGACACCATCGTGAACAAATCAAGGAGGACTCCATCACCGACTGCCGTTGACTTCCAGGACCAGTCGACGGGATGAGCCTTTCTTGCCCCCCATAGGGACACCTTTGGGTAAGACTCGGACTATACCGATGCTTCCTCGGGAAACTTAGAAATCTCTCTAGGGAGTCTTTTCCCTATATTTGTAGCCAGGCTGTATTGTTTAGAAGTTTGTCACACGTTTTGTGTAATTAACAAGACTTTTATTTGCACGTGCTTTGCAGACAGTGTATTTATCACGGGCAACCCATAAGAACCTATATATCTGTTGCTTAAATAAACCCCACTGTTTAAGTAGCCGGTCGTTTCGGTTTCCCATTGAACGCGGCCAAAGAGAGTGGCCGTTGCTAGTTCACGAGCACGACTAGACTGAAGGTGCCGCCCCCTGTTAGCGTATCCGACTCGTTACAGTTGAATGTATTAAACGCGACTGGAGTGACCGTGGGGCATTGGGCATCCCTCGGAATTCAAACCCAGCCGCGCCTGGCCTCCCGCCTGGGTGGGGAGCGTTAGAACGCAAGGGGCTTTATTGTCTGCCAAAACCGTTTTGACCCTTAACGCGACAGCCCCCTGTGCCCGGGGTGGGGGGGTCCCCAGGGTGTTCCCCCGATGCCGCGCTGGGTGCAGGGAGACTCCAGGCACCCAGTGAAGGGGGCGGGGGGGACACTTTTTATTTTCCAGGTGTTTGTGCCGGAGCAGCAGCAGTGGCGGCGGCGGATGCGCCATTGTCCCTGCAGGTGGGTGGGGCGCAGTCCTGGGCCCCCCGTCCCCCTCCCATCCCTGTCCTGCCTCTCTTTCCACCCCTGGCCCATCACTATCCCTGCCCACATGCCTGCCCATATCCCTTCTGCTCCTGCCCCTGCCTGATCCCTGTCCCTGGCCATATCCCTGCCCCTGCCTGTGTGTCTGTTGCTGTCCCTGACCCTGCTCCTGCCTTGTCCCTGCACCTTCCTTTGTCCCTGTCCCTGTCCTGTCCCTATTTCCACCCTCGGCACATCGCTATCCCTGCCCCTGCCTGCGTCTGGTGAGGAAAATCTCATTTCCTAACTATTGTACCAATTAGTCTTTATATAGTATTGAAACCGTATGGACTTTCTTAAGATATACATATTTACATTGTATGCTGCATAGTTACGGTTCAGCAGGCACGGCTGCAGGATGGCAGCTCCCTGCGAGGAGGAGGAGGGAGAGGAGGAGGACAGCCCCATCCTGAAGGGTGAAGGCCACCCCTGGACTCCCAAGATAAGGAGCACCCCGGCTCCTCCAACACCCCCCTAAGATCCTCCTGTGACCTGTCCTCACAGATAAATAGAATCATGGAACCACAGAATGGTTTGGGTTGGAAGGGACCTTAAAGATCATCCAGTTCCAACCACCCGCCCTGGGCAGGGGCACCTCCCACCAGACCAGGTTGCTCCAAGCCCCGTCCAACCTGGCCTTGAACCCCTCCAGGGGTGGGGCAGCCACAGCTTCTCTGGGGAACCTTTCACCACCCTCACAGTGAAAAATTTCTTGCCTTACATCTAGTCTAAATCTCCCCTCTTCCAGTGTGAAGCCATTACCCCTTGTCCTATCACCACATACCCTTGTAAAAAGTCCATCTCCAGCTTTCGTACACCTGTAGCAAGATGGACTCCAGAGACACCTGGACGAGGAAAGGGTGACACCACCATAGAATCCCAGTGGCTTTGCAAAGTAGGGGCGTGTGTGTGTGTGTGTGTGGCGGGGGGAGGGGAGTAAGTAGGGATTGTCCAAACCATGCCGTACCCCAGCGCTCAGGAGGTGTGAGAGCCATGTGTGACACCATGTTTGGGGTGCCCCCATTCGGCTGGGACATCCCATGGGTGCAAATAAAGAGTGACTCTTGTTCTCACCTTGGCAGCCTGGCCTCGCTCCTTGGGCGTCCGGGGACAGGTGTGAAATGTTTGTGACACCAGTCCCTGCCCACAGCCCCGGCCCTGCCTGTACCCTGTCCCTGCTGCCGGTCCTGTCCTTTCCCGTATCCCTGTCCCTCCACCTGTCCCTGCCCCGTCTGCACACCTGCACATATCCCTGTACTTTTCCCTGCTCCTGGCCCTGCCTGTATCTCTGCCTCTGTCCTTGTCCCCACCCCTGCCTGTATCCCCATCCCTGCCCCAATACCTGCTCCTGTCCCTATTTCTACCCCTGTCCCTTCCCATAATTGCCCATATCCCTGCCTGTATCCCTGCTCCTGCCCCTGCCCACATCCTTGCCCCTGCCTGTATTCCTGCCCCGCTGCCTGCCCTGTTGTCACCCAACACTAAGGGGACTGCCATCCCTGCTCCTGCCCATGTCCCTGCCCCAGCCATATGGCTGCCCCTGCCCGTATCCCTGCCCCGGCTCTATCCCTGTCCCTGCCCATCTCTCCCCCTGCCCGTACCCTCACGTTGGGAATTAAATTAGGCTACTTATAGGATATTAGAATTAATTGTGGGATCGCTTAAAATTAGGTTGAATTCAAACTTGAGTGATTTTGCTTGGCATGAGTGACCGGAGTGTGGAAGCTTTGGGCTGCAAACCGCAACTGGACTTTAGTTCAACCTTTACTTAGTCGAAAAGGGGAAATACTCGGAGTCTTGCACAAAGAGATAAACTGGACCGAGCCTGTAACTGAGGGAAAGAACCTTCAAAGAAAGAGAGAAACCATTCTATCTGAAGTCAACAGAAGACGGATGAGACCCAAGTGCAGGTAAGACAGGAGGAAGATGAAACTGCGTGAGTAGACAAAATTCGAAATGCTATTCCAGACGTCACAGAGAAAAAGCGGCTATTAAACAAATCGATGGGGCAAACAGTCCATGCACATCGCCTGGACAGACACGTCAACACGTTGTGAGGCCTTAAAAGGCACAGGAAAACAACCGGGGGGGCGGGGTGTCTCTCCTCGGAGACACCCAGCTCGATCTGAAATCGTCTCTGTGCCGGAGCCTGGGCTCCCAGCCCTTCCTTACAGCCGCGGGCTCGCCCCGGACCCAGACGCCGCCCCGAGGAGGCGTTCGCGGGGGAAGTGGGGCTGGCGGGGAGCGGGAGGGCAGAGCCGCGGCCGACTCGACTTTGCACTTTCGTTTCCAGCCGGCGGAGTCAGAAACCGAAACGGCAAAAATAAACAGAAACTCCCGTTTCCCGGCCCTGCCGCAGCCGGCGCTTAAGGTGGCGCGGGCAGCAGCGTCCTGCCCGTACGGCCGGGGGGGCGCCGGGACCCCCGGGGATGCTGGCACCAGCCACGTACCGCTGCCAGGGGTGACACCGGGACCCCCGGGGATGCTGGCACCAGCCACGTACCGCTGCCAGGGGTGACACCGGGACCCCCGGGGATGCTGGCACCAGCCACGTACCGCTGCCAGGGGTGACACCGGGACCCCCGGGGATGCTGGCACCAGCCACGTACCGCTGCCGGGGTGACACCAAGTCCCCCAGTGGCACTAGCACCAGCTGCATCTCATTGCCTATAGTGATACCAGGGCGTCTGGTGACACCAGCGCTGGCCATGTCCCATTGCCTGGGGTGACCCCAGGGCCTCCAGTGGCACCAGCCACATCCCATAGTCAGTGGTGATACCAGGGCCTCTGATGGCACTGGCACCGGCCACATCCCATTGCCTGTGGTGACACTGTGCCACCAGCACCAGCCAGGTCCCAGTGCTGGCTGTGTCCCCCAGGCCAGACCCTTGAGCCCCTGGTGTGGGCACAGGCAGGCGCAGGGGCAGGCAGGGCACTCCCGGCCCCGGGCAGGGCCTGGTGCGGGGTCCCGGTGGTGAGACACTGCCTGCGGCCAGCTGGGCACCCAGGGCAGACCCTGTGCCACTGCAGACACCCCGAGCTACGAGGTCCTGCAGCACCCCAGACCCAGCCTGCAGGCAGCTGCCTGTGCTGCCACTGTTGCTGCTGCCCCTCAGCCGGCTGCCGGGGTGATGGCGGTGCCGTGCAGCCCCTCCTGTCCCCTCCCAGCCCCTGCGGATGTGGCACCGGGGCACTTGGGGGACCCCCGAGGAGACGGGAGCAGGGGACGGGGAAAAGCGAAACCGGGAGGCAGTGGCCACCTTAACTTCCCGGTGGTGACGCCATCGGAGTTGTGGTGACATCATCGCCATCGGAGTCCCTGGAAGGTTTAAAAGCCGCTGCAGGCGGGAGCGGGCAGAGAGCGCGCTGCAGGCAGGGAGGAGTGGGCAGAGGGGAGGCAGCAAGCCAGGAGAGAGCCGAGCGAGCGGCCACGCTCCCACACCTAGCAGGATGGAAGACACGAACGGGCTGCTGACGGTGACCGCCGAGAGGCTGGACGCCTGGATCATGGATGTCCTGCAGCCCAGCACAGAATTCAGCGACCAGGTGAAGTGGACAACGAATCAAATCTGTGAATTCCTGAAGAAGGACTGCTTCCTGAAGGAGACCAACATCCATGTCAACAAGACCGTCAAGGTGAGCACTGGCCGGCTCAGGGACCAGCCAGCACCCCTGCTGCCACCCTTCCCTCTGTCCTGCTGCTCCAGCTCATGCCCTGCCTCGGTTTCCCCTGGCAGCCCCAGGAATGGTGGCAGGCGGTTCCCGCGCTGAGGGGCAGCCGTGCTGAGTGGGCAGGGCATCTCTCCACAGGGCGGCTCATCAGGCAAGGGCACAGCCCTGCGGAACAACTCCGATGCCGATGTGGTGCTCTTCCTCAGCTGCTTCTCCAGCTACCAGCAGCAGAAGCAGAATAGAACGGGTATCCTGGATTTGATCAAGAGGAGGCTGGATGACTGCAGGCAGAGCCTGATGTTCACCGTGTACATCACTGAGCCCCGGTACAAGGGTCCCGGCAATATGCCGCGCTCCATCAGCCTCACCCTCCGCTCCAAGGTGAACTCGGAGTCCACCGACGTGGACATCCTGCCTGCCTACGACGCCTTGGGTAAGGGCTGTGGGCTGGCATGGGGCTGGGCTGTGGCCTCAGTGCTGGGATGGCTCTCACCCTCCTTCTCGCCCCACAGGACAGGTAAGACGGGACGACTGGCTGAACCCGAGCTTGTACGAGGCAGCCTACGTGGAGCTTCTGAGAGCCAAAGGCAGCGCCGGGGAGTTCTCCCCCTGCTTCACTGAGCTGCAGAAGAAGTTTGTGAAGCGTTATCCTGCCAAGCTGAAAAGCCTCCTGCGCCTGGTCAAGCACTGGTACAAGGAGGTGAGGGGCTGCCACCTGCCTTCCCTGGCACCCACCGGGCACCCCCCCCAGCCAGCTCTCACCCCCATCCTCATCTTCTCCCCAGAGGGTGAAGCCACAGTACCACACCAAGGACCTGCCTCCCAAGTATGCTCTGGAGCTGCTGACCATCTACGCCTGGGAGCAGGGCACAGGCTCCAATGAATCCTTCAAAATGGCTGAGGGCTTCCGTACGGTGCTGGAGCTGCTCTGCCGACCCCAGGAGATCTGCATCTACTGGGAGGCGTACTACTTGCTCCAGCACAGAGAGATCGGCGCCCATGTGAAGAGCCTGCTGCGCCAACCCTGGTGAGGACCGTGCCCGGTGGGACCCATGCCACCCGCCCCGTGGCACTGCCCGGGGCTGATGGCAGCGCCCACCCTCTGTGTTCACAGCCCCATCATCCTGGACCCCGCCGACCCCACAGGGATCCTGGGACAAGGCAATAGATGGGACCTGGTGGCACAGGAAGCTGCCCGTGACCGTTTGCTGCCCTGTGTCAGCACTGCCAAGCCTTGGGCCGTGCAGGTAAGGCTGCCGGCGCCTGCAGGCATCGCGGACCCCTCCCTAGAGCCCTCACCCCTGCCCACTTTGCCCACCCATTCTCCTGTCCCCACAGCCGGCCAAGCCCGTGACGATTGAGGTGAAGCAGCTGTCGGGCACCAGCCTGACAAAGACCGTCAGCCCGGGCACCACCATCAATGAGCTGAAGGAGATGATCAATCAGAAGTGGGGCATCCCCTGGTACATGCAGCGCCTGGCGCAGCAGGAGTCGGGAATGAGCAGCCTCATCCTGCAGAATGGCAATACCTTGGCCACCTACGGCATCTTCTACAGCACCACGCTGTTGCTGCTGCAGACTGAGCCCCAGACGATGGAGGTCTTAGTGAAGGACGACAAGAACCGGAGCACCACCTACACGGTGTGTCCCACCGACACTGTCCGGCAGCTAAAGGAGCAGATCCACAGGCGGAATGGGCCTCACCCCGACCAGCTGTACCTGACGTATGAGTCCAGGCCTCTGGAGGACCGGCACACGCTGGCACACTACAACATCCAGCCCATGAGCACCATCTTCATGCTCCTGCGGCTCCGGGGGGGCACAGGTCCCTGACACCCCCAGTTCCCTGCCTGCTTGCCCTCCTGAGCATCACCCCCCTGGCACCAGCAGATGCTACTGTACCCCGAAGCCATGTGTGCTGGAAATAAAAGCTTTAGTAGATCCTTGTGCTGTTCGATGGGTTGTGGATGGTGCCAAGTGGTACAGGGGGGTGGGTAGTGGTAAGGGGGAACCCTATTGAGATGAGGCGGGGGACATCAATGCCACCGGCTGCTGGGACAGCACAGAGATACATGGGTGCTGCCCAAGCCTGAGGTGCCTGGTGGGGTCAGGGGTGCCAGCCCGATGCCAGCTAGACCTCAGGAAAAAAACATTTCCATTCTCTGCCTGCTCCTGCCTGCAGCAGCTTTTAAACCTTCCCGGGCCACCACCCTGGTGGCATCATCACCATGAAATTAAGGTGGCCCCAACCTCGGGGTTTTGTCGCCCCCTGCTCCCTGGGGGGCTCCTGCCCTGGGTGCCCAGCTGGCTGCAGGCAGCATCCCACCACCGGGACCCTGCTCCAGGCCCTGCCCAGGGCAGGGGGTGCCTGTGCCCACGCCCCGAGGTCACCTCCTGTCACTGCCTTATGTGCGGGGCTGTTGACACTGGGGACACGCCAAGTCAATTTTCGGTTTTCCAGAAACGAAAGCAAAGTGTGGGGAGCTGTAACCCTGGGGAGACCCCATCAGCCTTGGTGATGTCCCTGTGGGACTTGGGCCCCCCATCCAAGCACCCCGACCCCCTTGGCTTGGGGTGCCAGAGGGGGTCCCTGCTGTAGCTCACCCACCCGCCCCCCTTAGCCCCCCCGAGTGCTCCCCGGGGCAGATGCAGGACCCTGGGCTGAATCTTCTGCTTTATTGTGCACAATTAGTACAAGCCCCCCCCCGTGCCACTGCTCTGCACCCGGGGCGCTGGGCACCACCTCTGTGCCTGCCCCCATCTCCTCCCCGGGCACCCATTCTCCCACTGGATCCCCCCCCGTCCCACCAGCGCCCATCCTGCCTCTCCGGGGTCCTGCTCCCACCCACAGCCCCGCCGGGACCCGAGGGTGGCCCTGCTGCCCCGTACCCCCACGGCACCATGCCTCGGGGCGGGGGAGTCACAGCCTGGCCCTGCCACCCCCACGGGGGCAGGTTTACATTCATCCGTAACAGTCGTTAATAAATATTTCGGTGACTCTGCGGTGCCGGCAGCCGGCTGGGTCCCCCCCACCGGTGCTGGAGCCGGTGGTGAGGGTGGCCGGCAGCCCCTCGGGGGGGGCAGTCAGCCCAGCTGCCCTCCTGGCCCCAGAGCCACAGCCCCCCCCCGCCACTGACCGTGCCAAGCTCCGGTGCTGCCGGAGGGGCGGCCGAGGCCGGGGGGGGGGCTTTGCCCCTGCCCGCGGCCCCGCTCCTAGGCAGAGCCCGGTGCCCGGGGCCGGCCCCGGGGTCACCAGGGGGATGCGCTGCGGGGACCCCGCTCTGCCCGTGGCCCCTCGTGGGTACGCCGGCGGCGGGCTTTGCGCGGCTCCTCGCTCTGCCCGCGTCCGGGGGGTCCGGCGTGGGTGCGGGGGGGCGGTGGGGGTCTCCCCCGGCTCCAGAGCCGCTGGCAGACCCTATCGGCGGATCCCAGCGGTGGGCGCTCCACCAGCTGGAGGAAGTCCCGGTACCAGACTTTGCGGCCGGGGGGGCCGGCGGCAAGCTGGGTGTCTGTGGCAGGGGCCGTGCCCGCTGCCTGCCGGGCGCTGATGACCTCCAGGGAGAGCCGCAGCAGGGGCTGGGTGAAGCCGTGCTCGGTGGCGTGGCAGAGGTAGAGGCCGGCGTCGGCACGCTGCACGCTGCGCAGCAGGACACCCCGCTCCGTCCGCACCACCCGCTCGTCCACCTGCACCTGTGGCACCCCCGCCGGGGACAGGGGGTCAGCTCAGCACGGCACAGTCCCGCCGGTGGCACCCAGCCCGGGAAAGCCTACCTCTCGCTGCGGGTCATCCGGGGTGCGCTGGTAGGTCCAGAGGACCTGGGCTTGCAGGGATCTGGGGATGCACTCCAGGAAGGCGGTGCTGCCCTCCACCCCGTAGAGCTGCTTCTGGGGCACACTGCCCTGCCGCGGGTCTGGCGGGGGGATGACATTGCCTGGCTGTCACCCTCTTGCCTCGGCAGGGCTGACCCCCAACCGCCGGCCATGTCCCAGCTCACCTTCGGAGCAAAGCACGTTGGGGTCACCGTTGCGGACGTCCTGCCGGCGGAAACGCCTGCGGGAAGGTGGTGGAGGAGGAGCAGGGGCTGCGGCAGCCAGGCCTGTGCCCCTCACCCTGGCCTCGAGGCTGGCTGGCCGCCCCAGCACCAAGCCTTGGCACCTCACCTACCTCTTTGTGTTGGGCACGTAGCGGGTGCAGGCGGTGCCATCCCAGGCGCAGTAGGGGTCCCGGGCCAGGCAGCACTCGGCGCAGGCTTTGCCGTAGGCGCCACATCGGTGCAGGGGCAGCTGGGCCAGCGCTGTGGCCGAGCCAGCGTAGAGCTGTTGCTGGGGGGGGTGTGGAAAAACGTGGGGCTGAACACCCCTGCACCACAGCACGGGCGGGACAGAGCCACAGCAGAGCCACAGTGGGACACAGGGACCCAGGCAGGGTCCCCCCTTACCCGCTTGGAGGAGAGCTGCAGGCTGGTGATGGGGGAGGCGTCCTGCGGGCAGAGCGCGGGCAGGAGTCAGGGTGTGCGGGAGGACCCAGGGGTCTGGGCTGCCAGCTCCCACATCCCAGCAGTTGGAATGCCCTGGCATGACCCAGAGCATGGGCGGCACAAGGAGGGGGGGTCTGAGTGGAGGGGCGCAGGCCCCCCTCCCCCTCACCTGGAAGACCTGCAGCTCCTCCAGCAGCAGTGGCTCCATGCGGTGCCAGCTCTCCGTGGGCACTGAGACCACCTTCAGCACCGTGCCCACATCTGCGGGCAGGGAGGGGTGAGGCCGGGGGTCCCAGCCCCGGCAACCCCCAAATCTCACCCCCTGCCCCAACCCCAGGGTCACCACGTGCCTGTGCCGATGAAGAGGACGTCGTAGTGGCCATCGGCGGCAGTGACACGGTCCACGGCAATGCGGGTGAAGGTGTAGGGCACGGCCGCTTGCAGGAAGAGGGGGCGGTGGCCGTGGGGCAGCACGGGGTTGTACATCAGCGGGTGATGCCGAGCAAACTGGATCACCTCGTCCGGGAAGTCCTTGGTGGAGCCGAAGGTGCCGAAGGTTTTGCTGGGGCACTGCGGGGAAGCGATGCTGACTCAGCTGGCGGGGGGGGGACTTGCTCCCCACTACCCTGGGTACCAGCATCCCACCAGCGGCACCAGGCGGGACATCCCCACGCCACGTACCATGCCCGGACGAGGGTACGGCACACGGCCCTGGTAGGACACCCACTGGTAGTTGGGACCCTCCTTGTGCGCGAAGGGGCCCAGGAAAGCCCGGCGGATGTCAGCCATGGTGTAGACGCAGATGGCCGAGCCCTGGAAAACAGAGCTGGCGGGAGAGAGAGAGGACAATGTGAGGGGCGACAGGGGCACCAGCGGGGCACGGGGGGGGTGGTGGTGGGGAGGGTGCTCGACCTGGAGGTGGAGAAGATGGCGTAGACCAGGGGGTTGCGCTTGTCCCTTGTCTGCAGCAGGAAAACGTCCCCTGCAAGCAGGGGGGGCATTAGCACTGCCCTGACATGCCAGGGACGCCCACGGCCACCCTGTGTTTGTGGGTGTCCCCCCGCCCTGGCACTCACGGAGCTCATCGAAATGTGTGTCTGCCCCGTCAGGTCCCGGCACGGCGCAGACGAGCCGAGCCTTCAGGAAGGTGGTCCACTTGTTCACCAGGCTGCGCTGCCCACCCACGTCATTCTGCCGGGAGAGGGAGGGCTCCGCTGTCAGCAGCAACAGGGGGACACCCATGGGCACCCCTGGCCCCCAGCCCGCCCACCCGCAGACGCGCTCACCCGGCAGATCTGGCCGATGCGGGCGAAGCTGGTCTTGCCCAGCCCCTGCTGCCGCTCCACCGCCGTCTCGCGGAAGAAGAAGTAGATCTTGTCATCGTCGGGGTCCTCGCTCTCCGGCACCCAGAAAACAGCCACGAACTTGGGTTCTGGGGGCAGAGGGGTGCCGCCTCCAGTGCTCCCGCTAGCTCTGCTCCCTGGGGACCCTGGGGCACCCGCCGGGGTCCCAGGTGGGCACAGACACCCCCCGCCTGGCTGCGGTGAGGCAGGGTGAGGGTGGGACCCCACCGGGCACTGAGAGCCTGAGGGGGGCACAGAGACCCCCCAAATCACCCTGCACAGGCAGCAGAGGACGGGGTACGGACTTGTTGCCCCAATGCCTCCAGGGAGCAGCGTGGCCACGCCGGTGTGTGCTGGTGGCCCCGCTGCCCTCCCGCTCCCCGGCACTGACCGTTGAGCCAGCGAGAGTCGTGCTGCTCGGTACGGATGGAGGGACGCCGGCCCAGGCTGCGGAAGATGGTAAAGTCCCGTCCCATCAGATCGGTGGCCACCCCAGAGTAGAGCTCCTCGCCTGGCAGGCACCGAGGGAAGCGTTACGGGCAACCCCCCGGGCAACCCCCCCCGACCATGGCTGCCCCCCATGGGGGGCCGGGCTCGGCTCTCCCTTACCCACGAGGACGGAGGCGGCTGCGTGCCGAGGGTCGTAGGGGCTCTTCCCCTTGCCGTCCTCGGTGTGCCGGGGGTCCAGCTTGAAGAGGGGCTCCTGGAGGGGGGTAAGGGTGGGAGATGGGGGGGTGACAGCAGCGGGAGCTCGCGGAGGTGCTGGGTGGGGGGGGGTCTCACCTCCGCGTGCTGGCCGGCCTCCACAAAGGCACAGACGGGGTGGAAGGCGCCGGTGCCGCAGGCGTACAGGTGGGTCCGGTTGTAGGGGTGCAGGATCTTCACAAAGTTCATGCACTCGGCCTGGGGGGGGAGGGCACGGGGAGGTGGCGATGGGGCAGTCCCTCGGCACCCCCGGCACCCCCCAAACACGCTGCGGTCCCCCGGCACTCACGGTGATGTCCTTGCCAGCCCAGTTGCACTCCTCCCTCCACTCCACCGGCGCCGGCCAGTAGATCTGCGGGGGGAGAGGGGGATGCTCGCAGTCCCACGGTGCGCCCAGGGTCACCCAGCTGGCATGTCCCTGTCCCCGCTCGTTACCTTCCTGTCCCGCTGGCTGATGTCATCCAGGGCCAGGGAGAGGAGGTGGTTCTGGGCGCCGGCAAAGAGGCGGCCGCGTTCCTCGTCCAGCAGCAGGGCCTCGTAGCAGCAGGAGCGCTCCAGCGTGAAGAGGCGCAGCCCGTGGCGAGCCCGCAGCTCTGCCGGGACCCGCCGGCACCGCTCAGCCTGGCCCCATCGCTGCACCCGCCGCTGCCCGGCACGCTCCCCTGCCCCGGCCACACACCCTGGGGGAACCCAGGTCTGGCCATGGCCCCCCCGACCTGCCACCCCCTCCCCCAAACCTGTCCCACTGGCTTGACCGGGTTCACCAGCCCTGTGCCGGCACAGCACCCATCCCCACGCCAGCCTGACACCCATCCCCGTGCCCCCCAGCACCCATCCCTGTGCTCCCCAGCCCGGCGGGAGGTGGCGGGAGAGAAGGGGCCGTTCCCTGCCCCACGGAGCTAATCCCACCGTGGCGGGAACAAACAGCCCTTTGTCCGGCTGGGAGGAGTGCGCTCTCTGGGACCCGCCGCCGGACAAAGCCCCCCGTGCCGTGCTGGAGCCCACAGGGTGGCCAGCTGGGACAAGGCACCGGCTCCCTGGCCAGCATGGTGTCCCTGCCGGACGTGGCATAGCCGGGACTGGAGAGTGCTGCTGCGGTGCTCTGCAGGGGGACAGGCACCTGAGCCGGTACATGCCAGGGGCCGAGAGCGCAGGCATGGCTCCAAGGGCAGGCAGGTGGCCCTGGGGGGCCTGCCATCAGGCGAGCAACCTGGCAGCCCATGCCAAAGCCTGGCAGCCCGTGGCGGGGGCAGCACTGGTGCCGGTGAGGCGGCAGCACCAGGGTTTCACCCCCCTCCCGCCATGTTGCCCGTCTCCCCCCAGGATGCTCCCATCCCCCGGGGACAATGCTGGGTGCTGACACGGCACCGGTGCACCCACGCCCGGCCCCGCATCCCCCTCACGGTGCCCATGTCCCAACTCACCGGGGAAGGCCAGCTTGAGGCGGGGGGTGGCAGCGGGCTGGGGGCGGCCGGCGGCGGCGGGGCCGCGCAGCAGGAGCAGGAGCAGGAGCAGTGTGCGGCTCATGGCCGGGGTCTGGCTGGCGGCCCCGCGGCTGGGGCAGAGAAGCGAGACCTCAGCTCGGGTTACAGCCCCCTCCCCGCAGCCCCCGACCACGATCCCTCCCCGGCGCTGCCGATGGGATCCGGAGAGCCCCAAGCATCGGCATAGGGCAACCCCGCATGGCACGAGGGGACCCCCTGCGCTGGGCTTAAGCTGGTGATTGCTGGGGGGACGCAGGCCAGCTGCATCCCTCCCCGGTTTTCAAGCCCCCGTTAATTCGATCCCAAACCAAAGAGGCTCTGGGAGCCGCCCTACCACTCCTGCCCGTGGGGAAACTGAGGCAGCTCGGACGCGCAGCACCCAGGCTGGACCCTCCCCATCCCTGCCTAAGCCCTGCTGGCAAGAGGGTGCTGGGCTCTGTCTGGTCCTGCCTGCAAGCACAGAGCTGCCCTGCGGGGACGGGGTGAGCACCGGGGTGGTTCCAGCCGGACAGGGCACCCTGGGCAGGCAGCAGGCTCCCAAGCACCAGGCAAGCTGGGCATCGTGGGAGTCATGGGGTCTCGTGCCACAGTTTCCCCTGCAGCCCCCACCGTTTGGCCCCTGGTCCTCGTTATACCACCCTGAGAATGGGAGCTGGGTTTGGGAGGGCTCTGGCCGAGCAGGTGCCCACATCCCCCCCGAGGGGCCCACACTGGTGTGCCCACCACGGGGTAGGGGAAGAGCTCCTCTGGCTCCGGCACCGGCACGCTGTCCCCCGAGGAGCAGGAGGTGATCGTTATCGTGAGCATCACGCCAACACGCGGCTCCCCGCCTCGCCCGCCGGCCACGCCGTGGCAGCCCCGGGCAGCCGCAGGCAGCCAGGACGTGCCAGCCGGCACCGCCCTGCGCCGCGTGCGAAGCACAAGCCCAGCCACGCCAGCCATCGGCCCCCGGCGCAGTCGATGGGTTTCACCCGTGCCGCAGCCACCGGGGCTTCACTGAGGCACTGGCGGCAACTGAAGCCCCACTGCGGCACCGGGGCTCAGCGCAACCGCCCCCAAGTTCTGCCGCCCCGCTCAGGCCAGGCCGTGGTGGGTGCCGGGCCAGGGAAGCACGCATGGGTGGCAGTGCCTGACACACATCTGGGCACGTCTGCCTGCTGCCCGGCACGGCCGGACGGGGCTTGCCCTGGGCTCCTGAGGGCAGGGGCTGCCCCGTCCCGGGCTGGCAGTGGGGGGGTCAGGTCCCAGGCAGGCAGCGGGCAGTGGCAAGTGGCCCCGACCGGGCACGGAGCCACAGGGGTGGAATGCCTGGTGGCCTGGCGTGAGGGCGGCAGGCGTTAATGGCATTTCCAGAGGCACTGGGATGAGGCGGGAGACCCGCCGGGCTCTGCCAGCTCCCCCCGGCTGCCAGCCAGAGAGGGCCGTGGCGGGGGCACCGGGGGTCCTCCCGCCTGCCCGGTACCTGCCAGCCCCCACCGAGGGGCCAGGGCAGACCCCCGGGTATGGATCTCCCCCGCGGCTGTCCCAGCCCGATGCTGGCACGGGGGGCAGGCTGGGGGGTCGGGGGGGATGGACGGGCAGCGGCGGCATCACAGGAGACCCCCTGTGCCAGCACCGGCAGATCCAGCCCCCGGTGACCCCCGGTGCCAACCGCCCCCCCCCCCCCCAGCCCCGGTACGGACACAACCCCCCGGTGCCGGCCCGGGCAGACACAGCCCTCCCGGTGCCAGCCGGGACAAGGACCCCGCCACCAGCCCCCCCCCCGCGGTGCCACCCGGGCAGACCCCCGACGGCAGCGCAGAGATCCCGTCCCGGGACACCCCCCCGCCCCGTCCCGGCCCCGGGAGCCCCCCCTGCCCCGGCACACCCCGCACCCTGCCCGGCCCCCGGCACCCACCTGGGTCCCGGGTCCCGGCTCGGCTCGTCCCGGCCCGGCCCCGCCCTCCGCGTCCGCCGGGAGGGACCGGGGCGGCCCCGGCGGGGGGTGGGGGGGCGGGGCGGGGCGGGGCGGGGCCCCGGGGGCACGCGCACACGCACACTCGCGTGCAAACACATGCACGCGTGCGAGCGGGGGCGGGCACGAGCACCCGGGCCACCCCCCCCCCCCCCCGGGCACACACAGACGTGTGCGAGCACACACGGTGACACACGTGTACGCACACACACACGCGTGGAAACACACGTGCGTGCAAACACGCGCACACACGTGTGACTACACCCGCACACACGTGTAAACAGACGTGTGCTCAGACACACACCTGCCAAACCACCCAGGCACCCACCCACCCGCTCCCCCCCACCCCACACAGCCCACAGTGACACCCTCCGTGACACACACTGCCCCCACCCGGGGCAGAGCCGAGGACGCCACGCTCATCACACCAGTGGCTCAGCACACCAGTGGCTGGGCCACCTCCTCCCTTCGCCAGCCACCGGCCTGCCCGGGTGTGGGGTGCCGGCGGCTGTGCCGAGGGGTGCTGAGGGGCCACACCAGGGGGCAGAGGGGGCCATTCCGGGGGCGGCGGGGGGCTGGTCCCGCGCCCCGCTCAGCTGCAGCCCAGATGTCTGGCCCGGGCCCAGCCTGGAGCAAACAAAATTCCTCCGCTGCCTCCCATTTTCCAGCCACCGCTGCCAAGAATAGCAAGTGCCGAGCGGTGCCGGCAGCGGGGCCACGCGCGCCTCGGCGGGCAGGACTTGGGGCAGGAGGAGGACACAACACATGGGCTGCCTTGGGGGCCACCCCTTCCCTTGTCACCCTCCCTCCCTCCTCCCCCCCTAGCTATCCCTACCTGTGGATGCAGCAGTTGAGGAAGGCAGGTCTGGCACGAGCAGGGAGGCAGGGGTGCGGGCAGGCAGGCAGGCAGCGGGTGCAGGCAGGTGCAGGGTGAGCAGGGAGGCGGGGGCGGGGGGGGGGTGCCAGCAGGCAGCGGGTGCAGGCAGGTGCAGGTGCAGGTAGAGAGCTGGCGTGGGCAGGCAGCGGGTTCGGCAGGCAGCTGTGCAGGCAGGCGCAGGCAGGGTGCCCGGGCAATGCCCTTCCGTCTCACTGCTGGTAACCCTCCTGCTGACGGCACGGGTGGCACCCTCTGCCCTCCCGGTTGTGCCATAGCGCCGGCCCAGCATCAAGGGGGACAGGGACAGTGAGGGGACGGGGAGCTGCTGGCACTGGTATGGCAGGGGTTACTTCGCCATAAGACTTTGCCCAGGTGACAGAGCGGGACTTTGGGCTGGGTGGCCCCCAACAGGGTTGGGCCTGCCTGGCTGGGACAGTGGGGACAGGGACACTGTGCCCAGCCCTTCCCAGTGGACACCTTCCCTTGCTGTGCCACCACCGTGCCTCAGTTTCCCTCCACCCAGCTGGGACCTTTCCACCCGGCACCGCTCCCGGCACACGTGGCGAGGTGGCCGAGTGACGTCACTGTCACCCCGGGAGCCCTGCAGGGACCTCGCTGGCGGCAGCAGCTCCGCCTGGAGAAACCATCAGGCGTCAGAAGGGCCGGGCTTCCATTCCGGAAAAAAGAAACTGCGCGGGAGGGATGCATGCGCCACGTCGCCCGCCGGACACCCCTTCTCACCCTGATGGGGATGTTCCTGACAAGGGATGAAGCCGGCAGGGGGGCTGGCAGGGTGACGGTCCCCAGCTGGAACGGGGCATCGCCACCGGCATGCTGCCTGCATCCCTGCGCTCGCTGCCAGCACCGTGGAGGCCGGCATGGCTGGGTGCCAGCAGCCTGGCTCCCTGCCAGCGCGGGGGTGTCACCGCCACCGGCGCGAGCAGGTGCCGGCACCTTCGCTCTTTGATCCCTTTTTCCTGCTGCCGGGTGGATCCGCACCCCTGGGGATCTGCTGCCTGGGCCAAATCTCTCCCAGCACTTCCGTCTCCGGCGAGCATTGGTAGCTCCAACTGGCAGCGCCCAAGCCCCCAGCGGTGTTTGCGGTAGGAAACGGCTCCTCTCTGCCTCTGCAGGGCTCCCGGGGGTGGCACAGCGGCAGGCAGCGGCCAACAGCTCCCGCACCTCCTGTGCCGGTGGGCGAGCCAGCACAGCACAGGATGTATCCATGCTGTCGGATGGGGGACCCGGACCTGCGGCTGCTGGAGAGCCTTCACGGAGGAAGATGGGCTGGGATGGGCATCTACTAGCCACCGGGATGGGGATAAATCCTGCACCCCAAGAGCAAGTGGTACCTTGCTGGGAGAGCCCTGGTGATGCTGTGGGGACCTGTGGGGTGTCCCAAAGCGAGTGAGGTGGCCGCAGGGTGTCCCCCATGTCCCTGGAGGCTGAGGAGCAGCCCTTCGCCCCTGTGGAACCACCATGGCCGGGGCCAGACAAAACCCAGGGGGACGAGGTGAGCTGCGTCGTGCCAGCTGGTGCTGTAGGTGTCCCTGTGCCAGCTGGGCTCAGCCAAGAGATGTGCTTGTGCGGCGGGGTGGCCTTTGCCAGCGCTCCTGGTGACACTGCCGGCTTGCCAGGGGGACAGGAGGGCGCAGAGGGAGGGGAGGCATCCTCACCCCAGCCTGCACCAATGGCCCGGGCATGGGGACACTCTCCTCGAGCTGGTGCCTCCTGGGCCTGGCCACCCCAAAAAGCCCTCAGTGGTTTGCGACTGCACAAAAGACGTGGCTTTAGGATTCCTTTGGGAATCCCCCCGGCACGGGGCCCCTCACCGGCTGCCTGTGTGGCTCCTCCATCCCTGGCCAGGCTGGCTCCCTGTGCCAAGCCACAGCCTGTGGCTTATCCGGGGGGGGCGAGGTGAGCCCTGCGGTGCCATGAACACCATGGGGGTCTCTCCCATCACTGCTTTGATGGGCATGCCGGTGTCTCCTCGCCGGCACGCCTGCCTCAGCTGTGCACCAAGGCAGGGAAGGGCTGCGTGTCCCTGTGGCACGTGGTGTCGGGCCACAGGTTGGCATCAGGTGGCCGCCACATCCCTAGTGCAAGGGCAGGATGTGTCAGACAGAGCCTGTGGGGTGTCACGCGTGCCAGTGCAAGGGCCTAGCCCAGTGATGTACCCGAGCCAGCTGCATCCTCATAGTGTAGTGTGGTGGCGATGTCCTGCAGGGAACACCAGCTCAGGGCTCACACCCTGTCTATGGATACACCCCCCCGAACTTACATCCACCTCCCCACCCCACAACATGCTGGTGTGAGACCCCCGCAGCAGGGACCCGCGTGGCCCCAGCACATTCCTGCCAGGATTAGGTACCGGCTCCCGGCAGCGCCATGCCGGTGTAGCCCGGCTAATCCCTTTTTAATTGTCCCCACCCGCACCGGGCTGAGCTGGGCCGCCCGGGGGACATGGGGTGCACCCAGCACCCAGTGCCTGGGCACGTCTGGGGAGCCACCATCGGGTCTCCCTGCTGTGGGACCGAGCCGTGGGGTGCACAGTGAACCTTTGGGGTGGTGATGAAGAAGGAGGCATCCATCCTCCTGGTGCTGCGCAACGGCTTTTTGGGAAAAGGAGGGATCCAGGGCTTCTAGGATCCTACTGGGCTGGCTCCGGGGCAGGTAGGGCGACTGCATCCCGTGCGCTGAAAACCGCTTGAAGCTCCTCAAAACCATCCCAGTGGGGCAGAAGCCTCAGCAGCGCCACAACACGTGGGGCACGGCATGCAGGCTCTCTGTCACTGGCCTGTCCCTGTCCCTGTCCCGGCGGGAGGGCAGGAGAGATGCTGGCTGAGCCCCCCCTGGCCCGCTGCCCTGCCCCAGCCCCTCCGGCCCTGCTCTGTGCCACACCAACCGGCGGCATCCATCTCCTCTGGGCTTTAAAAATAGGCTGGTGTCCCTGCCATGGGGTTGGTAATTTTAGCCGGGGCGTGTTTTGCCAGGAAGCACACGGGACTGTTCATCTGCTCCCAGTGGCCTGGTGGCATCCAGCAGCCCCTCACTGCCCGCATGCTTGTTCCTGCCCTGGGGTAGCACCCGGCGGCACAGCCTGGCTGTGGCCACCTTAAGCATGGTGGACACATGCCCAGGTGGGACAGCGAGGGCAGGAGAGGGGACAGGGGTGCCCGGGTGCCCCCTGAGCCTGCCCACTCCCCATCCAGGCCATCTTGTCCCCAAAGCCGGTGGCAGGGGGGAGCGCAGCACCCTGCTGCCATGGCACCCAGCAGCACCCAGCCTGGCTGTGGCGTGGGGGGGTGTCCTGGCACCCTGGCCTGCCCACCCTCCTCCTCTCACCCCAGCCCCGCAAGACAACAGCCACTTCACATCGCCTCCCACGGTGCTCCCGCAGAGCCGCGGCGGCTGGGAAGGCTTGGGGGGGCCACCACCGAACATAATGCGGCTATTGACGGGCGAGCCGGCGGCCCCGGCGCGGCACAATAGGGCCTTGTCTGCTGGCCCAGCTCCTGCTCCTGCCCAGCCCGGTGCCCGCCGTCGGGCTCCCCTCATCCCCGGACGGCTCAGAGCTCCACCAGGTGCCAGACAGGGCAAGCCCTGCCTGGGGCTGGGCCGGCAAGCGCGATGGAGGAGCCAGGGGTGGGAGGGCACCAGGTAAACCCCCCCTTTCCCATAAACCAGTGCCCTGGGGAAGGGGCATCGCTTGGGAAGCCCCCTGACACAGCCGAGCTGGCACTAGCTGCCCCGGCTGGAACAGGGCTCTGGGGTCCCCGCTCTGCCGTGGGGTGACGGGGACAAGGAGGCGGCATGTGCCTGGCGTTGCCCCCGCTTCCCTCTCAGGCCCGAGTCCGAGCTCGCCGGCAGCCAGCACCTACCGAGGGGACACAGGGACCTGCCTTCCCCCCTGGGGAGCTCCACCGCCACATCCCCCCAGCCCCCTGGCCCCCCTCGGCGGGGCAGCCCGGTGTCCCGCGGCCGCCATCTCACCTGCTGCGGTGCGTGGGCTCTGCTGGAGCTCGCCTGCCTCCTCGCCTGGCGGGTGAGCCGGGGCTGCGGCTGCCGCCTGCTCTTTAAACCCCAAATCCCCGGTGTCGGGCGCCAGTCCTGCCGGCGGCGGGGGCGGAGGGAGGGGACATGAAGCCCCGGTCCCTGCTCCCGGGGCCACCAACAACAAAAGGCGACTGTGTCCCGTGTCCTCCCCGTGCACCCAGCGACCCGGGCGGCCACTCGCGGACAGCCCCTTGGCACCCCGGGACTCTCTGGGGTGCCACCACCCCCTCCACTGGTGCAGGGAAGGCAGGAGAGGTGCAGGTGAGCTCTGATGGCAGCCGCAGAGCATCCCAATGTCCCTAAGGAGCCATCCCTGTCCCTGCCTGGAGGGGTGCCAGGGCAAAGGCGCTCATCGCTGTCCCCCCGCCTCATCTGCCCCTGCAAAGCACATCCCCAGCGGGGCTGGAGGAGGCGGACGGAGACATTGCTGCCACCGTGGTGCCTGGGGGACTCACCCCAGAGGACTCCCGGAGCCCTGCCCTGCCCTGCCATGGCCGTGGGGCCGGCTGGCTGCCTGCGAAACATCCCTGTGGTCCGAAGGCCGGCAGCAGCCCGTGCCGCCTCATTAACGCGCAGTAAATGTGTAACGAGCCCTCAGCCAGGCCAGGGCGGTTAGACCTGCATGGCTCCTCTCGCCCACCCGGCATGCCGCGAGCCGGGGATGCGGTGGATTTATCCCGGTGGGAGCAGCGCAGCCGGGACAGGAGGGAGAAGAAAGGTCTGTCTTGTGGCCGGGGTGACTTCAGCTGGAAGGAGCGGAGCGGGCGGCGTGCCGGGCTGGGACGGGAACAAGCCTGTGCCTGGAGGAGGGTGGCTGACCTGCCACCCACGCCTGCCCCTGCCTCCACAGGGGGTTCTGGTCCAGCCCAGCTGCCCCTGGTGGGGCTGGGGGCGAGGGAGCCAGGCTCTGCTCTGCCGTGCCCGCCGGCTTGGGAGGCAACGGGCACCAATTTAATAAAAAAACAACACAGGAAATTCCATCTGAAGGAAGGCAAGAAAATGTTGGGGTTTTGTGCTGTGACCATGGCCAGGCACTGGCACGGCTGCCCCGGAGGCTGTGGAGCCTCCAGGTGTGGCGACAGGCAAACCCAGCTGGGCCCGTGCCACATCGGTGCCACGGCAGAGCCAGGCTCTTGCCTGCGTGGCTCCAAGCCGGGCTGTCCTGGAGCTGAGGGGGGTACGGATGCGTGGCACACTGCCCCATGCCGTCTGGTGCCATGCAATGGCACCCTGCAATGTTGAGCTCCATGGGGAGGTTTCCGGCAGACGGGGGCCCCGGGGTGTGTGTAGCCCCTACCAGGGAAATGTCAGACAGCAATGGCCACCCCGCTCCGAGGAGAGGCTGAGAGGGGCCAGGGCAGCCCCATGGCAGGCAGAGTGCTGGGGTGCGACTGGGGAGAGAGGGCTTTCGGGGAGACACGGGCCTGGGCGGGACATGGGCCAGGTGTCACATGGGCATGATGGGGCAGCGTCTGCCGGGGAACTCCCCCAACACTGGGGCCAGGTGCAGGCAGGGTGCAGGCAGGCCCAAGCCAGAGTGCAGGCAGGCCCAGGCTCAGGCAGGGCAAAGGCAGGGCTGGGTGCAGGCAGGGTGCAGGCAGGGCACAGGCAGGGCACAGGCAGGGTGCAGTCAGGCCAGCGCACAGGCAGAGCACAGGCAGGGTGCAGGCAGGGCACAGGCAGGGCACAGGCAGAGCACAGGCAGGGTGCAGTCAGGGCAGCGCACAGGCAGAGCACAGGCAGAATGCAGGCAGAGCACAGGCAGGGCGCAGGCAGGGCGCAGGCAGGGCACAGGCAGGGTGCAGGCAGGGCAGCGCACAGGCAGAATGCAGGCAGAGCACAGGCAGGGCGCAGGCAGGGCACAGGCAGGGCACAGGCAGAGCACAGGCAGGGTGCAGTCAGGGCAGCGCACAGGCAGAGCACAGGCAGAATGCAGGCAGAGCACAGGCAGGGCGCAGGCAGGGCACAGGCAGGGCACAGGCAGAGCACAGGCAGGGTGCAGTCAGGGCAGCGCACAGGCAGAGCACAGGCAGGGCACAGGCAGAGCACAGGCAGGGTGCAGGCAGGGCACAGGCAGAGCACAGGCAGGGTGTAGTCAGGGCAGCGCACAGGCAGAGCACAGGCAGGGTGCAGGCAGGCGGCAGGCAGGGCCGTGCAGTGCCCCCGGCTGCCGCCAGAGGGCGGCCGGGGCCCGCGCGGCCGGGGCGGGGCGGGGCTGATCCGGGGTGGGCGGGGCCTGACGGGGCGTAGGCGGGGACTGACCGGGAGTGGGCGTGGCTTACAGCGGCGGGGCGGGGCCTGAGCCCGGCGTGGGGCGGGCTGGCCCCGGCGTGGGTCAGGCCGGGCATGGCGTGGGGCAGCCCGGTACTGCTGTGGGGCTGGTGCAGGCACTCCGGTGCCAGGGCTCCTGCTCCCGGCTGTGACCGAGGTGGTGGGGCACGGCCATCATTGGCCACGGCATAGGTGGCCCGGCCCTGCTCTCATCTGGCAGCGGGGCCAGGGTGGGTGCGGGGCGCCGGCAGGCTCCCCCTGCCCACACGGTCACGGGATGGTGGCATCCCTGCGTGGGCGGTGTGCCGGCGTCACCAGCGCAGTGACCTGCGCTTCAGCTGGTGGGAACCGGGAGCGTCCGGCTGGTCACAGCCACGGCACCGCGCTCACCTTGCCAGCGGCAGGGCAGGGAGTGGGCAGCGCTCTCGCCAGAGCCAGAGAAGCCACCTGCGCCCTGCAGCCCATGCCCTGTCTTCCCCAAGGAGCAGCTGGAGCTGCAGTGCTGGGGGGGCAGCTAGAAGCCCATGTCCCCGTCTCCACTCCGGCCACAGTGCCACCATGGACACCACTGCTGGTGGCGGTGTCCCCCATGCCCATCCTGGCCATCTCGGCCATGCTTCCTGCAGCCAGCCGAGCCTGGTGTTGGTGACGAGTGGGACCTGCTGCCTGCAGGCAGGGTGGGGGTTCCAGTGGGGGCTTTGGGTGGTGTGGAATGTGCTGGGGGTATACAGGACCAGAAACAGCCTCCGGTGTCTTCCTGGCCTCCATCAGGACCACGGTGCCCTTCCAATGGGGGATCTCCAGGAAGGGGGCTGGAGGGGGAATTTCCATGAAGCACCGTGCTCTGCTGATGGGAAAGGGTTTCAGGGAATCAGGCTGGGGGGTGGAACGTGTTGGGTGGCTGGGCAGGGCCAGGGCACGTGCCCCTGGCGCATGCTGGCTGCCCGCTGCCAACCGGCTGGTCCCAGCTGGCCCACAGCCCCTGGGGACTGGCCCAGCCCCACGGCAAACAGCACTGAACTGGACAAGCCGACCCCTGGACTGGGCAAGGAGGGACTGGCCCATACCCGGGGACAGAAGTCACGGGGCTGCCCCGGCTGTGGCTCGGCCCTTTCCTTGCTGTGCTGGCCACCCCGGCACAGCCCCTCTGCTAGCATGGTGGCTATGACTGCTGGGTCCCGCTCCCTCCTCCCAGCTCAGTCCCCAGGCTCCTTCCCGGCTGGTGGGTCGGTACCGTTAACCGCCCCCAGCATCGAGAGGCGGGGATGGGGGGTGCCGGCAGCTCTCCTTGGCGGTGGGGGTCCCAGGGTGCTGGGGGGTGCTGGGTGCCTGGCCGCGTGACGGCAGTGGCGGGGGCCGCGCTGGGGCTGTTTTCCTCTCTGTTTGCTCAGCCGTGGGGACAGCCAGCCATGCGGATCAAGGCCGGCGTCCCCCGGGGCAGCCAATTGTTGACCAGTTTGGAGGGGAGGGAGAGGGGCAGCTGCCCCAGGGCTTTCCCAACCGTGGAGGGGGCCACCATGCCAGCACTGCCTGGCCTGACTCAGTGCCAGGCTCAGCCCACCCGAGCGCAAGGCTGGGTGACGCTGGTGGGGACGCCCCTGCTCCCCGGCTGCCCCCTGGTTGGGGCAGCCGCCCCCTGTGTCCCACCACTGCAGGAGCTCGGGGACCCCGGTGCTGGTCGACATGGCAGCCTCGGTCCTGAGCGCCGGCATGTCCTTTTGTGCTTCTCCTGATGAATCGTTTTCCCCGGCGGGCCATGAAAGGGCCTTTATCCCCTCTCCTCCTCGTGGCTGGATCACACCCGGCAGGACCCTGTGCCGCCGTCTGGCCCCGGGACCGCCAGTCACCCTGGTGAGGGGACCCAGCACGGCCCTGCCGGTGCCTCCCGCAGGGAGCCGGAGCAGACCGCAGCTTCACCAGCGCCGCACAATCCGTATCTACTCCTGGGCCATCTCCGGACCGACCGCCGCCACCCGGGGAGAGGAGGGACACAGCTGTGGCCACGTCGCTTTTTCTGGCCCGGTTATTTATATCTTTTAAACAAGGATGCTACAGTCATCTGGGCTTGAAAGTCGTCCCCGGTCCGCCCCTGCTCCCCGGTCCCCAGCTCCCCAGCCATCTGCCACCCCGCAGACCAGGCCCTCCCCGGCGCTCCCCCAGCCGGCTCCACGCTCGTGACAGCTTGCTGGGGAGCTTGGGTTTGAACCAGAGACCCCCCTCCTTGGTCGCTGCAGACCCTCCAGTGCTGCCCCACATCTCCTTCCACTGCCCCATGCCGAGGTCCTGCTCCTCCTCTGCTAAACATTAACTGCCTGCCCCGGCCCTGGACCTGCTGTCCCAGGGGGGTTGCCTGGGGGTCTGGCCCTACGTCCAGCCCAGGCAGGGTTTGGGGTGCAGGGCAGCCCAGCTCGGCCATCCCGCCCTGCTGGCATCACCTTGTGCCTCCTCGGAGGCCCTGGGAGCTGCCTGGGCTCCCTCCCTGTCCCTGGGGAGCCTGGGTGGCTGCAGCGCAGGATGCCGAGCTCCCCGTGGGATGGAGGACTCCAGGACTCAGGGAGTTGATGGAGGGCAGCTCACGGCCCGGAGAGCCTTGGGCCCTGTGGAAATGGCAGTGTCCCCCACTGGCTGGCAGGTCCCCCGTGTCCTCCTGCAAGCAGAGGTCCCCCAGCAGAGTGGGGCCCTGGCTCCCTCCGGAGGGATAGCTGCGTGAGCATCCCTCAAGCAGGTGGTACCCAGCATCTCTTTGTCTGCTTGAGGGAAAACACCACCAGCCCCATGCCAGCTTTTCCAGTGGGATGTGGGGAGCAATGGAGCCCAGCAACTGGGAACACGGGGGAAACTGGCCAAAACCCAGAGAAGCTGCCCCAGAGTGGGGCACTGACCACCAGGCACAGGACATTTTGGGAGCATCATGGCTGCTTGGGCTCGTTTGGCTTTATAGGTGTTTAAGTTGCATTTAAAGGCATTAAAGTCCTTGCTAAGTCCTTGCTTAATTGCCTTAAAGGCATTTAAGCCCTTGCTGCAGGATGGCAAGCCCATGGGAGCAAAGCCCCTGGCCCTGGTGGGGCTGTGGATGCTGCCAGGGGGGCCAGTGGGGACAGCAGGGACACGGTTGCACTGTCTGGGTGGCAGAGATGAGCACAAAGCTGCTGGCACCTCCAAAGGTGACAAAGGGGATGGTCCCCCTACGCCGAGAGGAACAGCTTGTCTCTGTCTCTTACAGCTCAGGGCATCCTCCAGCTCCCGAGCGCTTCCAAGTTGACTTGGGGCTTGATGATTGGAAGTTGGAGGAGCCTGCGTGGGACCGGTGTCCTGGTGGGGGCTGAGGGGGTCCCGGAACCCCTCTCCAAACCCTGCAGTGCTGTAGGGAGAAGCGTCGGGGTTACCCTGGGGCTCGTCCTTGGGTCCTTGGTTCCCAGTGCCGCGCTTGGCAGGGAAGCGATTGAAGGCAGAGATAACCCAACCCTCCAGGTCTGCTGAGCAGTGCTTTTTGCTTCTGGCTTCTGTAAAGTTAATTGGTTTCGAGGTTCCAGGAACAAACGAAGGAGAAAAACGCACTCTCCCGATGTGCAGGATCATTGAATGCTCTCTGACGAGTTATAATTGCAAATCATGTTTTGAAATCGCATTAACCAATTAGTCCTTGTTGTTGTTGTTGTGCCCTGCCACATGACAGCGTGTGCCGTGAGGGAGCCAGCGGTCAAGGGCGAGGGAGGGGGCCACGAGCTGCCCCCCCGCCTCCTGCCCCCGGCGCTGGGCCCAGGAGCCATGCTGCCGGCACTGGGGGGCTTTTCCAGAGGGGGCGGCTGGGGGGAGGCAGCTGGGTGACACCTCGGGCAGGTGTCACCCTGAGGTCCCCCCATCCTGCACTGCCAGCCGCGGGCATCCTTCTCCTCCTGCCACCGGTGTTCCCGGCCCCTTTCATGCTTCACCCGCTCCCTGGTGTTGGGGTTGGGGGGCAGCGGGGGTCTCAGAGCCCCCCTGTGCCTGTGGGGTGACTGCCACCAGGGACCAGAGGCACCCGCCGGCGTGTTCCCAGCAAGGACAAGTGCCGGGAGGCTTCTTGCTCAAGTGGCAGTGTGTGGCGGCGACACTGCTTTGGATGCAGGTCTACCTGTTATCTCCACCACATCTTCCACATCTTCCTGCCATCTCCTGTCTCGGCCCAGGGAAGAGCGGGCAGTGGCGGGCAGCAGGCGCAGAGGCCGGGCAAAGAAACCAAGGGTGACACCCGCTCCTTCCTGCCCGGGTCCCAGCCAGCCGCGTCCCATGCCAGGATGCTCTTGAGGTTCCCTTCATCCCCTTGATTTCCAAGCACAGCCAAAGGATGAAAAACAGGGAAGATTTTGGCTGGGGGGCTTGGTGAGAGGGCAAATCGACTGTGGGTGAGGGCTGCCGGCATGGCAGAGGCAGCATGGCACAGCTGGCACGGCACAGGTGGCACGGTGCTCAGCTCCCCACCATTGGTGAGGCAGGATGCTGCCGGCGGGATGCGCTGTGCTGTGCCGTGCCGTCCTGCACTCCCCCGAAGGCTCCTCACATCCGGGAATCTGGCGTCAAACTTTCCAGCTGGCCGGAGAAAACCACAAGGCTGCGGTTTCGCAATCGGCTGGAGCCCGGGCACAGGCCTGACACCCCCAGAGCCAGCAGCAAAGCGGCCCTGGGCTGTGCCAGGGAAGCACCATCAGCTGGGGGGGTCGGGGGGCTGACAGGAGGGTCTTAGCCCATCCCTCTCCCGGGCAGCTCCCAGTGAGGGGACCCGTCCCCATGTCGGCTCCTGGCTGCATGAC
This sequence comes from Chroicocephalus ridibundus, assembly GCF_963924245.1. Classification (NCBI taxonomy): domain Eukaryota; kingdom Metazoa; phylum Chordata; class Aves; order Charadriiformes; family Laridae; genus Chroicocephalus; species Chroicocephalus ridibundus. The sequence continues at coordinate 8,556,949 of NC_086293.1, read as the reverse complement.
CAGCCCAGCTGCATGGGGCTGGAGCCACCGTGTGCCAGCTGTTGGGACCCCCTGGGCCAGGCTCTGGGGGGGTTTGGGGATATCTTCACTCCTTTTCCCTCCTCTCCTTCCCACCGCTTTAGTTTTCCGCAAAGCTTCAGCTGGGCATGGTGGGGATGGCTTGGGCATCTCTGCCCAGCCGAGAAGGGGGAAATGACGAAGGGCGTCACTCGCGAGAGGACAAGAGAGGGGATGATAAAAAGGGGGCATTAATTTGTGCCAACAGGGGAAGGGGAAGGGCAGCATTTGAAGGCTGGGAAGGAGCAGGCTGCCCGCACGCCGGTCCCGCAGCATGCCCACCCCGCCGGCAGGTACTGCAGCCTGTGCCATGGGGCCATGCTGCCCGTCCCCATCCCCGTCCCCATCCGCCTGTGCCGTGTTTGCTTACAGGGTGGCAGCCCTCGGCCTCCTTTTACAACCCTGGCGAAGTGTGTGTCCGCCCGTTCCTGGGACGTCTCCGCACCGGTGCCACGTGGCCGGGGCAGGGGAAGGGTTAAGCGGATGGTTTGAGCACAGCCATGCCCATGGCTCTGGGTGCCTGCGACTCCCCCCTCACCACCCTGCCAAACCTGGCTGCCTCCGGTCCCCCCCAGCGTGCCAGCCAGTGTTACGCATGCTGCTGTTATTAGAAATTAGTTAATGGATGTCTCTGGCCGAAGGAGAGTGGCGGTAACAGGAGCCGCGGGATTGCCGGGAGCTGAGCTGCCGCTGAATATTTAACGTCCCGCAACGGCCGGGTGAGAGGCTGCTGCTGCCGCCGACGGGGCGAAGGGGGGTTTTTCCTCCTGCCAGCCCCCATGGCGACGCTTGCTGCCAGCCAGCGGAGCCGTTTCCATCCCAGGCTGCCCGAGGCTTCCCGAGGATTTATGAAAGATATGCGTAACACAAATAAAGCCTCCCAGCAACGCGCGGGGCCGTCCTGCCAACGTGCGTGGGGCTCGGTCCCACGTGCTGCGTGGGGCTCCCTGGTCTGCACGGGGAGGTGGGTGCATCCAGCCCCCGCCTTGCCGCGGTGGGCACCCCGAAGATTTTCCTCTGAAGTAAAAGCCAGGCAGGGCAGAGGAGCTGGGTGCCCTGCTGAGTAGGGCAGGAGGTGGTTTGGGGGTGACAGACCCCAAAGAAGAGACAGGGAAGCTGTGGGGACACGGCTGGTGGCTGGCCAGGAGTTCCTGGCTCTCCCTGCAGCTCGTGAGATGCTCTTGGGAGAAGAAATTGCCTCTTTGGGACACTTTCGTAGGGATAGACCCCAAAATTTTGTCTCATGAGAAAAGAGGTGTTTCAGCTCAAGCAGGGAAGTTTGATGGAGACGGGAGCAGGGGACTGGAGTGTCCCCCTCAGTCTGGGTCACTTTGGGATGGTCCCACCCGAATTGTTTGCTCCCAGTGTTGGGAGCAGTGGGCACCCCCAAGCAGGGCAGCCATCTTAACATGGGGGCGGCTTGAATTTCCCAGGCAGGGGAGGGAAGCTGGCTGCGGGGGGGAACTTGGGAAGGACCTTCGCCAGCTGTCAAGTGACTCTGCCCCTCGCAAGGAGGGGAGAAAACCCAGTGCCCGCACTTGACGCCTGCTGGATTTAGACCTTCAGGTGAGATTAGAGCACGCGTGACAGCACTGTTGCTTTGGGTGCCGGCCGCTGGCACCCAGCACCCCCCCCTCCCGGTGTTCCGGGTAGTGATGCCTGCTGGGGCGCTGGTACCCGGTGGGGTGTTGGATGCCTGGTGGGGCAGCGGTGCCTGGTGGGGTGGTGATGCCTGGTGGGGTACTGATGCCCCAGTGGGTGGGTGATGCCCGGTGGGCTGGGGATGCCCAGTTAGGTACCGATGCCCAGTGGGGGTGGCGATGCCCGGTGGGACACTGATGCCCGGGGGGTGGCCGTGCCCGATGGGGCGGCGATGCCCGGAGGGACGGCGGTAGCCGACGGGGCGGGGGGGCGACGCGGGACCGGGTGGGCTGCCCCCCGCGGCCGGTCCCTCCCCGGCGCTGCCCCCGGCGCTGCCCCGGCTGGGCGGGGATTGGGAGCCGCCGCTCTGGGGGCGGGCCCGCCTCCGGTTTAATCTCCGGCTCCGCCGGGATTACGGCCGCTGGGATAGTCTCTAATCCGCGGCAGCGCGGGGTTGGCCACCGGGGCCTGCTCGCCCCAGCCCGCAGCACAGGCACCGCCGGAGAGGAGGGCAGGTAAATTCCCCCCCCACCTCCCAAGTCCGTCCTTCCCCCCCCGCCAAGTCTCCCCAGCTGCGCGGACCCCCGTGCTTTTTGCTTTCTCCGTTAGGGAACTCCGTGGCTGAAGGCTGCCGGGGACAGGGACCCCTCGCCTCCCGCTCCCAAACCTCCCCCTCTACCCCATGCCAACACCCCCCCCCAAACCCGTCTCCCTTTGCCCCTCGCCCGGACCCGCTCTCCTCCCGCAGCCCGGCGCTCCCTTCCTCCTCCTCCTCCTCCTCCTCCGGGAGCGGAACAACTCCCCCCGCCGCCCCCCGGCGATACCCGGGGAAGGCTGCGGGGCTCCGGCAGCCCCGGCAGGTGACATCGCCCCGGGGCTGTTTGCTTCGCCTTTTCTCCTGCCACCTCCCTCTCCAGCCGCGGGAACCCTCCCACGGGTGGGTGACAGATCCTGCGAGGGCAGAGGGACGGCAGAGCCCTGCCTCGCCGCCTTTCCACCCCAGCGCCCAGGCAGACCTGCCTCCAGCGCGGTGCCGGGGGTCGGGGAGGGGGGGGGATGTTTGGCATCACCACCCGCTTTGCTGATAATAATAATACCACCAGTCCCCAAACCCCCTTTTCTTTCCCTTTTTTCCGCTTTAATTTTTAATCGCCCGTGGGTACAACATATGTTTCTTAAGGCTGGAAGCGGTGGCGGCCGGGATCGGGTGTCAGGGTGCTGGGTGAGGAGTGGTGCGCGGCCGGGGGGTACGGCCGGGGGGAACCATGTTGGCTGCTACGGGTGCTGCTGGGGCTCAGCTTGGCCGTACGTGCGGTGCTTGCCCAGGCCGGGGTATTTATAGAGCCTGGCTGGCCGGGATGGATGGCGGTGCGGAAAGGCAGGCGGCACATCGCATTCCCACTGGCCACGCATGTCCCATGCCAGCCGGCGTGGCGCTTGGCTCTGCCTGGGGTGGCTTGCAAATGTCCCGCCAGAGAGAAACCTTCCCCAAAGGGGAAACTGAGGCATGGCAGGTGGCTGCCAGCCCCGGGCTCCCTGTGCCAGGGGCTGGCTCAGCGATGGCACGGGTGAGCCCGGGCACCCAGGAAGTCCCCGGCAGGTGGGGTGCAGGGGAAGCAGAGCCCTGGTGCAGGGCTGAGCCCCGGCTGGCTGCGGAGGGCATGACTGTGCCGAGCCACCGCCGAGGAGATGGGGAATTTTCCACTGGTGTTTGGATCTGGCCCAAGCTGAGCCGTTAGACCTGCCTGGTCCCTGCTGCTGGCCAGTAGTGTGCGTTTGCCCCCTGGCTTCGTGGGGGGCATCCCAGAGAAAGCCCTCCATGCCCCAGGATGCTGCCCCGTCCCCCAGGTGCTGACATGCCCTGGCTCTGGTGGCCAGGGATGCTGGGGGGCAGCAGGGACACCCCGGCCGGCCCGGGGGTGATATGGAGGGGGTGCCGGCACCGTGGGGGAGCCTGGCCGAGGTGCAAAGGGCCCCGCAGCGCCTGGACGCGCTGCAGCTGTAATCACACGCCGGGGCCGCAGCCACGGCAAACAAACAGGCACCGGCAGGGCCTATTTTGCTTGGCGTGTGGGGACGGGGGGAAGGAGCGGGATCCCACGGGCTCCTTTGGAAATGCAGCCCTTGAGAAAACAGAGGTGGGTCAGGGACAGGACGGGCCCCCCATGTCCCCAGCCTTCCTCACCGCATGGTTCTCGGCCGCCGCACGCCTCCCTGGCCGCTGACGCAGGTCCAGGGCCGGCTGGGTCCCCTGTGCTGGTGGGGGGACAGCCAGCATGGTCCTGCTGTCCCTGGGCTGGGGAGAAGATGCCAGGCTGGTGGGGTGGCCCGATGGTGGGCAGGTCGTGGCCCCCAGCTGGGACGGGGTGCAGTGCTCGGGTGTTGAGCACCTCGGGTGGCAGGTGCGTGAGGCTGTGGCTGAGGCCGGTCCCTCCTGGTGCCTTCGGTGCTGCCAGAGAAAATCACAGCTTGGATTTTTTGCCATCAACCTCTTGGTGTCATCCCGCCAAGGCCAGGTGTGTTTTAGGGAACGTGAACTCCCGGAAAGCATATTGCTTCCAAGGCCAGATGAGTCTCCAGAGGTGTGGTAGAAAACCTAACGTGTTTTTTTTCAGGCATTACCTGCCCATCAGTCCCCGCAGTGCCACCATCCATGCCACCATCCTCCCCGCATGGTCCTGAGCTCCCGATGGGCAGTGCATTGACTTTAAGTTTAAAGCAAAACCCAACATCTAGCCTAGAGCCAGCTGAGATGCTTTGGGCTCAAGCTTCTGTCTCACCCAGCCTCCTCAAGATCCACGCTTGGTGCCCTTGGCCTCATACTGTGCTTACCATGTCCCTGTCCCCGTCCCCACGCTGCCAGCCACCTCTGCTGCCTGACCTTGTCCCTCACGGACTCTATTCCTTCCTTCCACGCTGGGTTGTGTCAGTGGCAGCCGGGGCTGTCCTGCTGCTGGGCACGGCTCCCCTGGCCTGGCCTCAGTTTCCCCACCACCCTTCCCAGCTTGCGTCACTACTGGTGCTTAGGTGTGGGAGGACGTGGCGTGACGGTGGTGGCTGGTACCTGTGCCACAGCCCCTCGCTCCCCCCGTGGCCCCATGCTGGGGTGTGTGGCTGGCAGGGTATCGCTGTGGCTGAGCAGCACCATGACTTCAGTGCTGGAAAACCTTCCCCGTGGCCCCCCGTGTGATGTTTGGCTCCGCCACCCCCTTCCCCAGGGTGCATTTCCCCTCCCCGGTGTGTCCCAGACCCCAGCAGGTCTGTTGCTGAGGGACGGCGCTGTGGTCGGTGGCCATGAGCCAGCCCAGCCTCCGGCACGCTCTGCCGCTGGGCACGTCCCTGGGCTCGGGCAGAGGACGTTGGCATTGCTTGTGCTCTTCGAAGGAAGATCCTGGGTCGACACTGCTCCCTGCACAGCAGGGACATCCCAGAGCTGCTGGGGCAGGTGTCAGTGCCACCAGAGCCTTGGTAGCCAGGACAGCAGCTTCGAGAGCCTCTTGCTCCTTCTTGCTGCTGCCAATTCTGCCCTGGCTGGAGCGCAGGGGGCACCACCTGGCCAGACGCTGAGCCATGGTGTGGTATTTGGGGCTGAAACTCTAGGTTGCCCAGGGGCTAGGTGAGCCCAGGGGTGGTGACCACGCTGCCCAGCTTGTGCTGGGACTGTGAGCGGGGCTGACTGGCACGGCTCTCTGGTGGGGCTCTCTCATAAGGGTGTCTGGTGGGGCTATCTCATATGAGGGTCTCCAGCAGGTCTATTTGGGGAGGGTCTACAGTGGGGCTTCCCAGAGGGGCTCTCCAGCCGTGCACTGGGCAAGTTGTCCCCAGTCACCCCTCCCCGCTGCTGCCAGGGTCCCCCTGCACAGGGGGGTGCACCCCAGAGCCTCACCCCAAAGGTGAGGTGCCTGGCTGTGCTGTGGGGCAGCTGTATTTGCCCTCCTGGGTGCCTGCTGCCCCCAAGGGAAGGAGGAGTGTGGCACTGCCTTTGCTTGGCTGGGAGGTGGTGGAGTGGGAGAAATGCCATAGGTTTAAAAACAGGTTTGGGGCGCTAATTTTAGGATGGCAGGTCAGGGGGAAAGCCATGTCTGTGTGCGCTGGGGGGGAAGGGCAGGTCCGGCTCCCGCAGGGTCGGGCTGGCTCCGCTCCCAGTGCCCGCGGTCCCAGGGCTGCCTCGGGGGACAGTTCTCTGTGGAGGGACAAGAGGAGGTGTGGAGGGGTCCCTGCTGCATGTGCCTGCTCTGCTGGGGCCAGCCTCCCTGGGGAGGAGATGCCCAAGGAGCCCTGAGGTTCAGGCTCTTGTCCCAGCTCTGCCTCCACGCCCCCTGTGCCCACAGCGGTCCTGGGGGCTGAGCGGGGACCCCAGGCTGGGGGTCACCCTGTTCCCCATAGCAGTGCAGGGGACTGACCAAGGAACTCAGGCTGGGGGTCACCCTGTGCCCAGCAGCGGTGCTGGGGGTAACCTTGGGGCTGATGGCAGTGGGGGGACATGGCTGGCATCCCTGCCTGCTTGCCTGGGCTCTGTCACCAGTGCAGCCCCAGGGAACATGAGCCCTCTGCGTGCCCAGCTCTGAAACCCGAACAGCAGCCCGGGCGGGCCGACACGGGTTGGGGGGGCCCTGCTGCCAGCCCCTCAGCACACACCGGCGGCTGCAGGGTACCTGGCTGTGAGCACGCAGGCCGGCAGCTGCAGCAGGCTTGGCGCTAAATCCGGATTACCACCCGGAATAGTCCCGTGGCCCCAACTGGGGCGGATTAACCGGGATTCATCTGCAGAGGGAGAGGGGTTGGGGAGGGGGTCTTTGCCCTGCGGGGGTCCCTGGACCAGGGGAGCACCCACCCGCTGCCAGGGAGACCTGGCGCCGTCGTCCCCCATGGGTGACAGCAGAGGGTGCCCACGGATGGGTGTCACGGGCTGCGGGGACATGGTGGGTCATCGCACCCCCGGCTGGCACCGCGGTGGGCAGGCAGTGGCCGCCGGTCGCCATGTGTGCCATATTCCCACTGTTAATGGTGTGCTCTGGCAGAGACCGGGCCGTGCCAAGGCTTGACCAGGGGAACCAGCGTGGCACAAGTGCCAGCTTTCCCACGGCGATACGCGTCCTCCTCGCCATGCTTCCGGGTGCGATGGACCCCCCCCTCCAACACCCCGCTGGCATTGCCACCAGAGCTCCCCTGTCTCAGACCCCTGCTCCTGGCTGTGCCTTGCTCCCAGCTGGGATTTTCCACCTTCTAAATAAAGTCCGGGTAGAAGTGAGGTGTCAGGGGGCTGCAGCCCTTTCCAGGACCAGATCCCCCCAGCTGGGGAAGGCTGGTGGGGGTCTGGGGCGAGCCCATGGCTGCCTGCTGCCTGCCTGCCAGGGGAGGGAAGGGATTTGGGAGCCCTGCCACCCCACAGACGTGTCCCCATCCCGGCAAGGCGGGGAGCAGGCATCTGCGCTGGCCGGGATGCGGCGTGCGAGGCCAAACGTAGCCTGCCCCGGCGCGCAGACGTGGCCGGCGGGGAGGGTACGTGCCGCCCCACGCATACGGCTCGGCCTTCCCCGCGGGGGGGCTGTGGGACGGCACCGGGGCCCCGCTGGGGCTGCCTGGCCATGCCGGAGGGTTGGTGGGGTGGACAACACTCCCGGTGTCACCGAGCAGCAGGATGGCGGGATCAGCCCCCGGCAGAGCTGGGGCTCGGTAGGGAGAGGCGGGAGGTCTCAGAGCAGCGGGGCTCTCACTGTCCGTGTCACCCGGAGCCGTCAGGCAGCGGAGAGGCGCACGCCGGGAAGTCAGTGCAGCTGGCTCAGCACCTCCGAGGACATGGCGCTGGGTGCCATGGGGAGGGTGTCTGTGCCCACACGCGTGGCTGTGCCCACGCCATCAGGGTGGGCGAGCGGGTGCTGGGGCTGGCAGTGAGGAGGGGGCCGATGCCGGGTAGCACATGGGATGCCCAACGCGGCAGCAAGGACAGCGGTGTCCCATCCGTGGTGGGCTGGGGCTCTCGGGGTTGACATGCAGCGGGACAAGATCCCTGGGGAGATGCTCTTCGCCCGGAGCAGGGGGTCCCCAACTGAAGTGGGCACACAGGGACAGGGGTGAACCCGCCACCCCCCCAGCCTGGGGGGGACCCACGCCACCCCCTCCCGGGGCCATCCTCTGCTCCATGTATTTACTGTTCTGCCCAGCCTTATCACAAGGCAAACAGCGGCAGGCAGGGCACGCTCTGCCCGATCGAAGCGTCTCCCGTTCCCACCCCTTTCATCTCCCCCACTTCCCCGGCCACCACCGCTGGGAGACCCTGGCCGAGGGGGCAAAGGCCGGGGCCAGCCGAGGAGGTGGCGGCGAGCGGTGCCGGGGCTGTGCCAGGACTGTGCCGGGGCTGTGCCGGGGCTGTGCCAGCGTTGCCTGGCGGGAGGAAGCGTCTGGGTGGTGATGCTAAGCCTGGTGCATGCGAAATGAGCCCGGCCGTGCCGCTTGCTATTCCGAGAGGCGCTTGGGGGAAGAAGCTGGTATTTCCTGAGCCGCCCGGCGAGGTGTAATTATAACCTGGGAGAAGAAAGGGGCTGCAGAGGAGAGCGCCCAGCCTCCGCGGCGCCCGCGGGGGAGCGGGCAGGGAGAGCGGGACGGCTGCTGCCCACCGCCGGTGGGATGCAACCCAGCGGCACTGGGGGGGTTCGGGGAGGTGATGGAGCACTGTGGATCTGGTGGTCTCCCCCCCAACCTTGAGCCTGGCACCGGGAGCAGTGGGTTTCGGGATGCCCGCCCGTGGCGGTGGGAAGGAGCAGAGTTAACGGCAGTGTTTGGACGTGCTGGCAGCCTTGTTCGTGCCTGGATCTGGCCCAAGCGGAGGCCTCGCGGAGGGGATAAATCATCGCCCAGCGCCCGCCCTGCGCTTCCCTCTCTTCCCCCGTGCGGCTGAGCCTCCCTGCTCTGGTCCCCACTGGCCTGCCTCCTGCCTCAGTTTCCCCACCGGGCTGGGTGCCCAGCCATGTGCCTCCCACCCTGGGTCAGCCTTAGGGGCTCGTCCCCCCCAGGCAGTGCTGGCAGCCGGCGCATGGCCTGGGATGACCCTGCCAGGTCTTCTTGGTGGCCTGGATGGGCAGGGACAAGCAGGGCAGCAGCTCAGGAGCCCAGAGGTGCTGGCGTCCACACCCTGCTGTGGCATCCTTACCCCGAGTGCGAGGGCAGGGGGGGGCTGCTGTCCCCAGCATCTCCCTGCCCCAGCAGTGCCGCGGGAAGACTCGCCTGGTCCCCGGGGCCACCCATCCCTTGGGAGCACAAAGACGGTCACATCCCCTACTCACCACATGGGGACCCCAGACACTGGGGTGACGGGGCAGCAGCATCCTCCCGGGTCGGGGACTGCTGCTTCCTGGCCAGCCCTCGCCTTGTGCCGGGTGGCATTGTCCCACGGCCAGACATGGCCTCAATGTGGAGCCCCCTGAGCTGGGCAGACGGGACCCCAGCCCCCCAGGGCTTTGGGGGGTGGTGGGGGACCCTGCCCCGGCTGCCAGCCTGCCCCAGAAAGCCACCCTGTGCCGTTTCCCAGCGTGGCGGGGAGGGCCGGGGCTCGCACAGAGGCGGCTTTGTGCAGCGTGCCAAGGCGTCCCGCGCTCGGCAGCCCGGCCGCCTTCCCCTGCCAAGGAGCTGTCTCCCTGTCCCGCGCTCTTTCCTGCTCCGTTTGTCCAGCCCTGACGTGCCCCCAAGCCCCTTGCCTTGGCACCCCGGCAGCGCCGGCCCTGGGCAGCAGGACATGGGCGAGCCCTTCGTGCTGGGCAGCGCTGCGGGGCTTTACGTAACGGCGGTGGCCGGGGGGTCCCCGAGCTCCCTGCCCCGTCCCCAGCTGCCCTCCCAAACCTCCCTGTTGGCGCCCATCTCCAGGAGGGGAAACTGAGGCATGGAGCGGAGAGCTGTGGGCAAGGGAGCGGAGGTGGGCAGGTGTCGCGACAGGGGCTGTGGGGCTGGCACCGTGCTGCAGGCAGGGGAGTGGGGAGGTCCCGCGGCGTGGGCTGTGGGGCGTCTGGTTGGGCGAGGGGACGGTCCCATCCAGATGGGACCCCTGGGGGGCTGTGAGAGCTGGGACGAGCTCCGTGGGGTGTTGTGTGCTGAGCAGGCAGAAGGGAGAAGTCCAGCCGTGGTGATGCATCCCCATCATCCACAGTGCCACCAGCACTGGTGCTGAGAGCGACTCCAGCATCCCTGGTGGATGCAGGATTTGTGGGACCAGCCCCTCTGGTGCTCCTACCCAGAGCCGGACCTCTGTTGCCCCCTGTCTTGCAGAGCCCAAGAAGAGCCCACAGTGAGACTAGCCACCTCCTCGCCATGGACACCACGGACGTGCCCCTCCAGGCCGAGATGGTGGAGCTGGTGCCCAACGGGAAGCACACGGCCGCGCTCACTGCCTCGGCTGTCCCTTCTCTGGCAGGTGACAGGTAGGGACACCTGGGACAAGCCGGGGTGCCAGGGGCTTGGGGGATCCTCCTGGCTGCTCCCTGCCCTTGTGATGCCAGCCGGCGCTGCCCGAGCACAGGGTGGGCATGGTGGCCCCCTGGGTCTGCTTCGGCTTCATTCCCCTCCCTCCGGCGGCCAGGTTTGAGGAGAACCAGTCTGGCGCGGCGGAGATGGAGGAGTTCCTGCCCCACGGCGCTGAGAAGAAGCAGACACACTTCACTGACGTGAGTATCAGCACGGGCACCGTGGTGGCGGCAGGACGGGGGCAGCTCCCGGTGCGACCGGTGCACCCCCTCCCCGTCGCATCTCGTGTGCGCAGTTCGAAGGGAAGACGTCTTTTGGGATGTCCGTCTTCAACCTGAGCAACGCCATCATGGGCAGCGGCATCCTGGGGCTGGCCTATGCCATGGCCAACACTGGCATCATCCTCTTCCTGTGAGTGCCGCATCCCCGCGGGGGCTTGGGTGGGGGAGTCTGGTGTGGGGGGCTCCTCCAAGGGATCGGTGGGTGCCAGGGGTGCGGGTGAGAAAGGGGTCCCCGGCTCAGGGTGACACAGGGACTGGTGTCCCACTGCCTGAGCAATGCCCGTCCTTGGCATGAGCCCATCTGCCCCTGCCAGGCTCTGTGCCCCACTGAGGAGGAGGAGGATGAAGGCTTGACTTCCTTAATGCAAGCCCATATTCCCCACATGGCCCAAAGGTGCTGGGTCCCCTCGGGTGGGGTGAGGGGCCGGGTGGGCTACCAGGATGGCTGCCTGTAGGCAGAGCCTGCCCGTGCGAGGCTTGCCCCATGGCTTTGCTGTGACCCGTGGGTGACGGTGCTGTCCTCCCGCAGCTTCCTCCTGACGGCAGTGGCCCTGCTCTCCAGCTACTCCATCCACCTGCTGCTCAAGTCCTCCGGCATCGTGGGTGAGTGACAGCTCCCCAGTGGGGCTGTGTCGGGGGTCCCCTCCCGACCCTCACCCTGCCATCGCTCCCTGTCCCGCAGGCATCCGCGCCTACGAGCAGCTGGGCTACCGAGCCTTCGGCACGCCAGGGAAGCTGGCCGCAGCCATCGCCATCACGCTGCAGAACATCGGAGGTGAGGACGGGGCTGGCGGGGGGGGTGGACACCTGGCAGGGCTGGGGACTGGGGACGGGACCGGAGCACATCAGCGCAGCTTGACCTCGCTCTGCCCCACAGCCATGTCCAGCTACCTGTACATCGTCAAATCTGAAGTGCCTCTCGTCATCCAGACCTTCCTCAACCTGGAGGAGAAGACCACGTGAGTGCCTCCTGCCGCCCTGCTGCTGTCCTCGGGCAGGCGCCGGGGCTTCGGCTCCAGCTGTGCAGCCCATGGCAGGGATTTACTGCCATTAAGCCACTACTATTTTTGATAACTGTCAGTGCTGAATAAGCCCCCGGGTGGGATTAAACCAGGCTGAACTTCCAATCCCTCTGCTCCTCACATCCCCTTGTGATCAGGCTTTCCTCCTTGAACAGAGCTCAGGGCTGCGGGGGCGATGCGGGAGCTCTGGTTGGTATGGGGTCCCCCCCACGCTGTGCCCACATCCCCACCCAGCAGGGTGGGAGCTGGGCAGATGCACAGCAGAGCTGCCACTGGGACCTCCACCAGCCTGGGACTGGGTGTCCCAGTCAGGCTTGACTCTGGTGTACTCGACCACACGTGGGACCAGGGCCGGGCAGGGCTCTCCCTCTGCCCGGGCTGCCGAGGACGTGGCTGAGCCCTCTGGCAGATGCTGGTACCCTGGGCTACCCGCAGGCAAACATGTGCTGAGAGCAGCAGTTCTCAACCTGCCCACAGCAGCTCCAGCCCTTGGGAGTACGCCACTATGGGGGCAGGCGGGACCCCAGCTCAAGGGTCCCCAGGGATGCTGGCCTCAGGGGTCCCCAGGGATGCCATCTCAGGGGTCCCCGAGGACCTCAGCACAGCAGGATGCCAGCCTCGGGGGTTGCTAGCATCCCTGGGGATGCCAGCTCAGGGATCCAGGGGTGCCAGCTCTGGGGTCCCCACGGATGGCAGCCAGCCCCCTCTGATGGCTGCCTGTGCCTCTGGTGCCCCGGCAGAGCAGGGCGGTGAGCGGGCCCTCTGCTTCCAGGGACTGGTACATGAACGGGAACTACCTGGTGATCCTGGTTTCCGTCACCATTATCCTGCCCCTGGCCATCATGAAGCAGCTGGGTAAGTCAGGGGGATGCTGCGTGCGGCACCCACGGGGTGATGGTGCCAACCTGGGGGTGACGGGCAAGGAGGAGGCACCCAGACAAGCATGGGGGTCCTGCCCGTGCCCATTGGCCACTGTCTTTCCTCAGGCTACCTCGGCTATGCCAGCGGCTTCTCCCTCAGCTGTATGGGCTTCTTCCTCATCTCGGTGAGCACCTGTCGGTGGCCCGGGATGGCGAGCATCCCTTTTGCCGGGGCGCATGGCTCTGCCAGCGTGCAGCCGGGCTGCGTGCCGTGGTGACAGCCACAACGGGGACAGCGGGCGCTCGGGGCTGCAGAGATGCGGCAGCAGTGCTGTCACACTGCTGGGTTATTTTGGGCTGAAGGAGCTGAGTGCTGGGGAGAGGGGAAGGGAGAGGGTGCCAGGGGCGGGGAACCATGCACATGACCCCTCCACGTGCCACTGCCCCGCTCTGCCCCGCTGCCCACCCTGGCAGGGGCAAGCCAGGGGGCCAGCATTGCCATCGGGCGCTGCCGACGAAGGGTGCCCCATAGAGGGGACCCTGCAGGGACACCCTCCCGCTTAGTGTAGTGCTGGCTTCGGCAGCCGGTTCTCGGGGGCGGTGGTGCTGGGTGCTGACCATCCCCACGTCCACCCCCCACCAGGTCATCTATAAGAAGTTCCAGATCCCCTGCCCGCTCCCCGAGCAGGAGGGGAACCTCACGGGCAGCCTCAATGCCACCACCGTCAGCACCAGCGACTACCAGAATGGCTACACCGTCCTCCAGGCGCCTGACCAGGGCACCTGCACCCCCAGCTTCTTCACCCTCAACTCCCAGGTAGGGACCTGGGATGCTCCGGGTGAGCCCCCATCCCATGCACCCCATGAAGGCGGGTGGTCCTGGTGCTGGCCAGGTCCACCAGTTTGGGCCTCCGGCACTCAGGCGCCCTCCTCTCCTGCAGACGGCGTACACCATCCCCATCATGGCCTTCGCCTTCGTCTGCCACCCCGAGGTCCTGCCTATCTACACCGAACTGAAGGAGTGAGTCCTGGGTGGGGGCACCCACGGGAGGGGTGGGCTTCGTCCAGCGCCAACCCAAATGCAGTGCCATCCGGGTGTGGGACCTGCGCCGGGGCATCGTGGGGAGGTGGGTGATAGGACCTGGAATGGGTTATACCGGTCCTAGGAGGTGGGTGATACAACCTGGGGTGGATGGATGGGTGGTGGGTCATATCACCCTCGGGAGATTGGGAATATAACCCAGGGTGGGGGGTGGTGGTAGGTGGTATCGCCCCTGGGAGGTGGGTGATACGACTGGGGATGGGTGGTGGGTGAAATGACTTCTGGAAGGTGGGTGTTATGACCAAGGATGGATGGGTGAGGGGGGGGTGGTGGTTCATCCAACCCACCACACAGCCCAGGAAGGGGAATGCAGCCCCTCTCCGCACAGCCCCCAAGCACCCCAAGGTGCTCTGGCATCACTCCTCCTTGCTGGGTGGGTGCTCGGTGCCAGTGGGTACCATGGGATGGGCTGGGCAGGGGGGGGCTGTGCTGAGCCCACCGTCTCCCACAGCCCCTCCAAGAAGAAGATGCAGTGCATCTCCAACATCTCCATCATGGTTATGTACCTCATGTACTTCTTGGCCGCCCTCTTTGGCTACCTCACGTTCTACGGTGAGCTCTCGGGGAGGGGACTGGGCATCCTGGTGGCACCGGGGGGGGGGTGGTGGTGGTGGCAGGGCTCATCCAGCGGCTCCCCACTGGTGCCCACAGGCCACGTAGAGTCGGAGCTGCTGCACACGTACAACAAGGTGGACCCCTTCGACGTGCTCATCCTGTGTGTGCGGGTGGCCGTGCTGACGGCTGTCACCCTCACTGTCCCCATCGTCCTCTTCCCGGTGAGTGGCCCCATGGGGATGCCAGTGTCACCGCCACCCCCCAACCGAAACAAGACTTTGGCACCAGGCTTTGAGAGGGGAAACTGAGGCAGCGATGGGGCTGAGACCCACGGACAGGGTGGCAGGGATCAGTGGGGCCGCAGGGATTGGGGAACAGGCTGGGTGTCAGGGACAGGGCTGGGACAGGGGAAGGTGTGATGGGGGCCAGCAAAGCTATGGGGACAGAGCTGGGGCAGGGGAAGAGGTGACAGTGACCAGTGGTGCCATGGGGACAGGGCTGGGGAGGGGTGATGGGGACCATCAGGACTGCAGGGACGGGGGGACAGGGGACGGGATGGTCCCTGGGTCCAAGGATGGAGTGTGACACCCTGTCTCCATCCCTGTCCCCAGGTACGCCGGGCCATCCAGCAGATGCTGTTCCAAGGGAAGGACTTTAGCTGGATCCGCCATGTCACCATCGCCGTGGTCCTGCTGACCTTCATCAACCTCTTGGTCATCTTCGCCCCCTCCATCCTTGGCATCTTCGGCATGATCGGTGTGTGGCAGTGCCCCGCTCCTGTCCCGCCCCAGGCACCGGGCTTTGCCTGACCCCCCCCATTCCTGTTCCCCCTTCTCACCGTGCCAGGACCAGGGGGTGCATGGGGATCCCCAGCCCCGTCCCTGTCCCAGCAGGCTGGTTCCCGGGATGCAGGGCTGGCTGCTTGCGGCGCTGCCGGCCGGCTCTTGCTCTTCCCCTGAGTATTTCCCTTGATCCCCCAGCCGGGCTCCCCCCGCTGGCACCCGGCTCCATGCCAAGGCCCTGGCTGCAGCGGGGGGGCATGGGGACGGTGCCAGGACACGGCGTCCCTGGGTTCCTGGAAGGCTTTGCCAGGGCCGGGGATGGTGGCGGGGGGGGACAGGACCTGGCCCAGCAGTGGGGCTGTCAGTGCTGAGCTGTGGGGCGGGGGCCCTCTGCCCGCCCTGTCTCTCTCTGCTCCAGGTGCCACCTCCGCTCCCTGCCTCATCTTCATCTTCCCTGCCATCTTCTACATCCGCATCATGCCCAAGGACAAGGAGCCGCTGCGCTCCACCCCCAAAATCTTGGTAAGCCGGGGGGTGGGGGCATGGGGATGGGGGTCCCGGCGCTGGGCTGGGGACCCTGTCACCCTGGCCATCCCTGACCCGCTTCCCTGTGCCTGCAGGCTGCCTGCTTCGCCCTCCTCGGGGTGCTCTTCATGATCATGAGCTTGAGCTTCATCATCATCGACTGGGCCACGGGGGGTGGAAAGAGCGGCGGCAGCCACTAGCCAGCACCGGGTGCCCACGCCAACCTCCCCCCCACCCACCGGTGCCCAGGGAGAGCCGGCCCCCGGGCTCAGCCCCCGTGCTGCGGCCCTGCCAGGCTTCCCTGGGGACCTCCCGCCTTTGCTGCCCATCACCTGCGGTGGTGGTGAGGGGGCATGAGCCATGGCAGGCTCGGGCACCCCCCGACCTGTGCCCGGGATGGGGCAGCGAGCCTGAGGCAGGTGCTGTGCTGCCGCCCCGCTCCAGTGGGTACCCTCCCTGCTCTGCGCCTCAGTTTCCCCATCTGTAAAATGGGGAGAATAATACTGCCCTACCTCACCGGGAGCTGGCTGTCAGGTGGAGCTCATCTCTGCACACCCAGAGCCACCGGCAGCGGGCACTGCCCACCGTGGGGACCAAGGACCGGGGCCCTTTCTTGACCCCCCCCAGACAGCACCGAGAGCCCTGATGAACAGTGTCCATGGGGGGCTGGAATCCAGCAGGGTGGTGAGACCTGTGGCAGTGCCCGTGCCCCAGCCACCGGCCCTCTCCCCCCGCCGTCCCCTGGTCCCTGGAGAGATGCCACCCCACTGCCCCAGCATCACGGGGGCACCCTGGCCCCTCTTGAGCCTGCCGGGGGAACGGTTGGCTCTCGGTGCGTGCAGATGGGATCCCGGTGACCCCCAAACAAAGCTTGGGGATCGGCTGCATCGCTTTGGGGCGGTGGCACGCCTGCTGGGGGCTTGGCGCCCGCTGGCATCCTGCCCGTGCCCAGGGCATGGCCTCCCCCGCAGGGTGCAGGTGGGGAGTGTGGGGGGCTTAGGGCAGCGCTCGCTGGGGGCCAGCTCAGGGCTCTGGAGCCAGCCCCCTGTCTGCATGCCCAAACGCCAGGGTGATGGGCACCCCCGCAACCCAAGCTGGCCCTGCTTGTCTTGCACCCAGGGCCAGCACCCAGCCCTCCCCGCAGCCCTCTCCCACCCACCTAAGCCCCCACCCACGCCGCTGGGATGCCCCACGCCATGCCAAAACCCGGAGAGCGGCTCTCCCACCCCCCCACCTCCCCTCCCAGCGCTGGGGGGAGCAGCCCAGCAGGGTGGGCAGCACACTGTGGAGGGGGGTGGGGGGGGCTGTCCTGCAGCGAAGTACATAAGAGACGTATTTTTTTACCGGGGTGGTGGAGGCTGGGATGCTTTTTATAAATACTGTATATAAGAGTAGATCTTTTTTAACGTGTTGTGTTGCTCTGGGTAGCTCTGTATAATGTACATATCTATACGGGGCGGAGGGGGCAGCCGTGACCCAGTGCTGGTGGGGGGGTTGGCAGACCCTCACCATGTCCCTGGGGCTGCCGGCTGCAGCGCGTCCCGGTGTCCCATCCCCAGCTATCCCTGTGCTGTGCTGGGGCGGTGACACTTTTAAATTATCAGTGGGGGCGACGTCTGTGCCGGCGAGGAGGCCGGCCGGCGGAGCCTCTGGCAGTGAGAATAAAGATGTGAACGTGCCCAGGTCTCGGGCGTCACTGGGGCGGGCGAGGGGCTGGCACGCCGGCTGGCACCCGGCACGCAGCGTCCCGGGACAGCATGGACACACGGACACGCATGCGTGGATGTACACGGGGACAGCATGGACAAATGGACACACATGCGCATGGATACGTGGATGTACATGGGGACTGCAGGGATATAGGGACACGCACACATTGCACAGCGGGACAGCACAGACATACGGACACGCATGCATATGGATGCGTGGGTGTACATGGGGACAGCATGGACACGCCTGCACAGGGTCAGAGCACACGCGTGCACAGACGTACGTGGGGACAGCATGGAC
The DNA here is from genome assembly GCF_963924245.1 of Chroicocephalus ridibundus. Lineage (NCBI taxonomy): Eukaryota > Metazoa > Chordata > Aves > Charadriiformes > Laridae > Chroicocephalus > Chroicocephalus ridibundus. The sequence continues at coordinate 8,539,660 of NC_086293.1, read as the reverse complement.
ACATGGACACAGATGCACTGGGTCATCCGCAGACACACATGGGGACAGCACGGACACATGGACACTGCCACGCACCCACGGGGATAGACAGGCGGGGGGGGAAACACAAGGGGGACGCCTGCGGGGACACACACGCGTGGGGACGCAGGGACAGGAGCGCAGCAGTGGGGTCGGTGGCCCCACGGGGACACGCATGGGGGGGGCGCGGGGCTCCGCGGGCGCCAGGGGGCGCTGCGCTCCCACGCACGGACTCGGCCCGCGGGAAACACGCCGGGGGCGGGGGGGGGGTGGTGGCCCGATAGGGACCCCCGGGGAGAGGGACCCCCGGGGAGAGGGACCCCCGGGGAGCGGGAACTCCCAATTCCCGTGGGAGCGGGACCCCAAGGAATCAGGACCCCCCCGGGGAGTGGGACATCTGTGGGAGCAGGAGCCTTGGGGAAGTGGGACCCCCCCGGGAGTGGGTCTCCCTTGGGAGTGGGGCTGGAGGCATCCCGTGTCCCCTGCCAGGGCAGCAGGTGGCCCCGGTGCCCCCCCAGCACCCCCCGAGGGGCAGCCCCAAGCCCCCCAGCCCTCTCCCGTGTCACGGCGTGGAATGGGGGTGAGCTCCCCCCACCCTCCCCCCCTCGGCCCGGGCCCCTCTCTCCCCTGCCCGCGGGCACGGGGCTTTGGTCCAGCCGGCCCCGGGCCTGGGCACAGCGCCAGCTCGTTAGTGAAGCCTTATTAGCGCTGCGGCCCGCTCCCACGGGAACAGCCCCGCTCCCTCCACGCTGGGGCCCACGGGGGCTGCCCCACAGACCCCACGGCTGGGCTGCGTGGGAGGGTACTGCGCCCCTTCCCCTGGCATCGCAGCTTCCAAATTAGACCATCCCTCGCTGCCCCCTGCCCCGCTTGGTGGGTGACAGTCTGGGGGGTGAGGAGGGGCCGGGAAGGGGGGGGGTCCTAGGCGGGCGGCGAGGCTCTGCCGCGGGGCTGGCACAAAGCTGGGGCGGCTTGCTGGGCACGGGCCAGCCCTGCAGGGCAACTGGCACAGCCAGGCCCCCTCCTGGGGCCGTGTGGGGGGTCCAGTTCCCAAGGGAGACACCCTGGGAGACAGGGGTTAGGGGGAGAAATTGCTGGGGGTACCCCCTGCCCTGGGCGAGAGCTGCCGGATGCCCCATCCTGCCTGGTCCCATCCTGCTGGTCCCAATCGCTTCTCATGGGCACCCCGAGCCCTGGCACCCACCGAGGAGCTCCTTCCTCCAGCAACATGGCATGTGGGTCTCCGAGGGCTGAGCCCCACGGCCAGTGACAGGACAAGCAGGCCGCCAAGGTCTGAGCCACCACCCTGTGACATGGTGTCCCCACAGAAGGCGGCCCTGAGACACAGCATCCCCCCACACCACTGGCCACGGGGCCGCACCCCCCTCTCTGCACCCAAAGGACCCCAGGCCTAAAGTGCAGCACCCAGACTCCATCTCGCCCCCCGTGCCTGTCCCAGGGCACACTGTGGCCAAAGCCCGCATGTCCTGGGGCACGCCATGGCCAGTGCCCACCTGTGCCAGGGCACATCGAGGCTGGTGGCCACCTGTCCCGGTGCACACAGTGCATGAGGCCCACCTGTCCTGGGGCACACTGTGACCCATTGCTTGGCTGTCTCGGGGCACACATGACTGGTGCCTGTCTGTCCTGGGCCACACCATGACCTACCGCACGCCTGTCCTAGGACACACTGTGGCCCAATGGCCACCTGTCCTGGGGCACACTGTGGCTGGCGCCCATCTATCCTGGGGCACACCATGACCCACCACATGCCTGTCCCAGGACACACCATGGCCCAATGCCTGCTTGTCCCGGGGCACACCATGGCCCTTCACCTGTCTGTCCCAGGGCACACTGTGGCTGGTGCCTGTCTGTCCTGGGGCACACCATGGCCTTTCACTCACCTGTCTTGGGGCACACCATGGCTGGTGCCCGCCTGTCCCGGGGCACACTGTGACCCATCTCCTGGCTGTCCCAGGGCACACCGAGGCCCCATGCCTGCCTGCCCCCGGGCACACCGAGGCTAGTGCCCACCTGTTCTGGGGCACACCGTGGCCCCATGCCTGCCTGCCCCAGGGCACACTGTGCCCCACCACCCGCCTGTCCCGGGGCACACCGTGGCTGGTGCCCACCTGTTCTCGGGCACACTGCGCCCCACCACCCGCCTGTCCCGGGGCACACCGTGGCTGGTGCCCACCTGTTCTCGGGCACACTGCGCCCCACCACCCGCCTGTCCTGGGGCACACCGTGGCTGGTGCCTGCCTGTCCCGGGGCACACTGCGCCCCACCACCCGTCTGTGCCGGGGCACACCGTGGCTGGTGCCTGCCTGTCCCGGGGCACACTGTGCCCCACCACCCGCCTGTGCCGGGGCACACCGTGGCTGGTGCCCACCTGTTCTCGGGCACACTGCGCCCCACCACCCGCCTGTCCCGGGGCACACCGTGGCTGGTGCCTGCCTGTCCCGGGGCACACTGCGCCCCACCACCCGCCTGTGCCGGGGCACACCGTGGCTGGTGCCTGCCTGTCCCGGGGCACACTGCGCCCCACCACCTGCCTTTCCCGGGGCACACCGTGCCACACGGCCCGCCGGTGCCCGGCGCTGCCGCCTGGGGGCCGGTCGCGCCGCTCGGGGATGAAGCCCCGCCCCCTCTGCACTCTTGGCCCTGCCCCTTATTGGCTCCGCCCCCTTGGCCCCGCCCTCCCGGCCCCGCCCTCCCCCTGGCCCCGCCCCCCGGCGGGGCGGGCAGGGCAGAGCCGCGGCCGCGCGCAGGCAGCCGCCGCCGCCGCCGCCGCCATGGGCTGCACCGTGAGCGCCGAGGACAAGGCGGCCGCCGAGCGCTCCCGCATGATCGACAAGAACCTGCGGGAGGACGGCGAGAAGGCGGCGCGGGAGGTGAAGCTGCTGCTGTTGGGTGAGACCCCCCGGGACATCCCCCCACTCCCCACCCCCACCGGGGACACTCCCCCCTCCCCGGGACACTCCCCGGTCCCCCCATCGGGACACCCCCCCCCCGGGACATCCCCCCGGGACAACCCCGCCGCTCCCGGCCCCGCACCGGAGCGACCCCGGGTACCGGTCCGCGGGGGTGCCGGCCCCGCCCCGGACATCCCCCAGGAGTGGGATGCTGGGCCCAGCCCGGGTTTCGGGGTCTCCCCCCCCGCCCCGCAGTGGGGTCTTGGCCCCATCTCGGTCTCCGGAGATCCCCCCGGCAGTTGGGGGGGGCTTCCCCCCGCCCTAGGCTTCCGGGTGCCCCCCCAGGAGTGGGGTGCTGGCCCCACCCCAGGCCTTGGGGATCCCCATCAGGGGTGGGGTGCTGGCCCCACGCCAGGCTTTGAGGATCTCCCCCAGGGGTGGGGTGTCAACCCCATCCCAGCCTCCAGGAATCCCACCCCACCCCCCAAAGCAGCGGGATGCTGGCCCTGCAGCAGGCCTTGGGCATCCCCTCTGGAGCGGGATGCCGGACGTATCCCAGGCTTTGGAGATCCCCGCTGGAGTGGGGTGCCAGCCCCACCCCAGGATTCGGGGATCCCCTGCCCCCGGAGTGGGCTGCTGGCCCTGCAGTGAGCCTTGGGTGTCCCCCAGGAGCAGGGTGCCAGCCCCACCCCGGGCCCTGGGGTTCCCCCCAGAAGTGGGAGTGCCGGCCCCACCCCACCACCCCACTGCGGTTCCGTCCCCCCAACCCTGTTGGCGTCCATCCCTCGCGGGTGCAAGTGGGGGTATCCCCACCCTCCTCTTGGCTGCCCCCCCACCCCCCCCAGCGAAGACCCCACAAGCCTGGGCACCCCGTCCTGCCTGCCTGGGACCCCCGGGGGACCCCTCCGTGGGCTCCCCTCGCCCCGGCCGGCTGCGGTGGAGGTAACGGGGCCAACAGGCACCCACTGCCGCTACCAGGGTACCGGGATGGGCCCAAGCCCCTCCATCCCGCTGTCACCCTCCCCTCGCTGTGGGGGTCTGGGTGGCTCAGGCAGCTGCCTCTGCCCCACGTGCTGCCCACAGCCAGTACCCCACGGATACCCCATTTCCATACTGATAACGGGCCGCTCGCGCTCTTCAAAGCGCCCGGCGATGCTCCCGTGGGCGTTCACAGACCTACCCTGCGCCTGCGGGCAAGGCAGCCACTTATTTATTTTAATTTATTATATTTTTTTTTAATAACTGCCAGTTGGGGTTGGTTTTTGTTTATTTTTTTTTTTTTTCTCTTCCCTTTCCGAAATTCCCAGGGAGCGCCTGGCTCCGGGTGGGATGCAGGAGGGTGCGGGGCTCCCACGGGGGGCGGCTGGGGACATGGGACGGGGTTCGAAATCCCCGGCTGCTGCTTCTTGGGGAGGGAGCGCCGTCAGAAAATGTCTTTCGGCTCGTCGCCGTCGGCGGAGGAAGCCGCCGGCAGCAGGAAGTCACGCCGAAATCCGGCAGCCCTTTATTTGCTCAACCCCTGCCTGCCTTGAGAAATACGTAGTTAACGCCTTGAAACGCTCGTTCAACAGAGCGCTTTTGGGGGTTTTCTTTTATTTTATTTCAATTTTTATTTTATTTTTGCCTCGGGATGAGCATCACGCAAGCCCCGTCCTTGGGAAAGGGGGTGCTGGGTGGGGGTCTGCACCATCGCCGGGACTCGCCGTTTTTTTTTTTCTGGGGAGGGGAAGGCGCCGGCGGAGCGAAACCCCACGGGGTTTGCAGGCTGGTGGGGAAACACGTGGTGTCCCCCCGCCTTTGCCGTGAGCTGGGGCCATGCTGCTCTTCGCCCACCGCTGCCCGGCGTAAAATAACGGTGCCGGGGGTTGCAGCCGGAGGGGGGGGTTGGCACCTCCTTTCTGCAGGGCTCCGGGGACCAGCCGGGATGGGCAGCATTACCCTGGCGCCGTCGGCATTGGGTGCCCGGGCTGGGGGAGCCGGGGTGGTGCTGAGCATCACCAGGGGCTCGCCAGTCGGCGAGGATTGCGGCGTGGGCTGGCTGGCTGGCACCCCACTCCCCGTGTCCCGCTCTGTGCCGAAGCAGAGGCAGGAGGAGGAGGAGGAGGAGGAGAACGGATGCATCCCTTCTGCCAGGGCCAGCGTTTACGAGCGGCATTTCTGATCCCAGCTGGTTTCTAAAGCCAAAAATAGAGCAAAACAACTCTTTTTTCTTTTTTTTTTTTTAATTTTTTTTTAACATTTATTTTTTCCCCTCACAGCTGTTCAGGTGTAAATAGCGCCGGAGGTTTGGGTCACTACTGCCCATTTCCGAGCCGAGCCACAGCCAGAAAATCCTCCCAAGGCATCCGTGAGCGGCTGGGGAGGTGGGGCCGGCATTGTCCCCCAGGGGCTGCTGCTCGCGGCATTCCCCCCCTCCACAAAAACCCCTCGAGGTGGGGACGTGGGGCTGAGGGGATGCTCCTGGCATCCCTGCTGCCCTCCCTTCCTACTGCTTTTTTTTTTTCCCCAAAAAAATAAGGAGGGGAAAAAAAAAAAAGAGATCGTCACAGCAAAATTCAGGAGGAAAAAATTAGGGAGGAAAATGGTTTCACCCTTGGTGCCGCATCAGCCTGCAGCACGAAGAGGGGATGCCTTTTCCAAGCGCCGTGTGGATTTTGCCGGTGTCTCGTGCTGTACTGCGGCTTGCAGCCACCGGTGCAGCCGGGCAGGACACGGTGCGAGGAGTGAGCGTGGGTGTTGGCGTCGGCGTGGCACCGGGACCTCAGGACCATGCCGGCCATTGGCACCACCAAGGGCTTGGGGGGTGACCGGTGAAGCCGCCTCGGCTTGGCGCCAACAATCTCCTGAGGTTTCGGTGCTGGGAGCTGCCACCGGCACCTGAAGGTCCCCAGCCCTGGAGCATCCACCCCGTGCAGCAGTGCTGCCGGCAGCTCCCGGTGCCACCGTTGGCTCCTGGGCATCGCCAGGGCTCAAAGTTGCTGGCTGTTTCTGCTGGGCAGCTGTGGAAGTTGGGTCCAGGCCGTGGGAGCCGGGATACTCCGGGGGGGGGGATGTAGGACCAGTAGTAGGCAAGCGGTTGCCCACCTTCCAAGCTAATTCCTTATCTTCCTTTGGAGGATTAGGAAAGCAAAAAGGATTTCTCGGCTGCTCAGGAGGCGTTAGAGGCTGCGAGGGCACCTGGGGTGGGGGGAAGGCACTGGTGAGTTGATCATGTCAATGGTCCCTGATGGTGTTGAGTGCTGGAGGTGCACACCCGGGGATGAGGATGCTCCTCTTGCACCCCACCCGGGCTGGCTCGCACCGGGGTAGGTCACGCAGGCAGCTGCCTGTACGAGATCCTGCCTGGGCGAGCCAGTCGCTGGGGTGAGGGCGGCCGGGGCAGGGCTCTGCAGCTTTGTATTTTATTTTTTTTTTTCGGTGCTTGCATAAAAATAGAGGAAGGGAGGGACCAGCTGTGACTTTCGGAGGCCGTGTTGTCCCGGCGCTGCCCTGGGCTTGCGTGCGAGCGGCTGGGTTTGCTGCACTTTGTCCTGCCTCGGGGTTTGGGGTTTTTTCTCCTCCCTCCTGCCCCAGCCCCGGGGTGGTGGTGGGGGATCAGGTCCCCCTTTTGGTGGGAGCACGGGTGCGGGCCCGGTGGTGTTTCTGGCCACGGACCAGGAGGTGTTGTGGTAGGGACGAGCAGGGAAGAGCTGGGTGCTGTTATATCCGGGGGGGTCCACATCCAGCCCTCCAGAGCTGGTGGCCAGGCTTGGGATGGGATGGGATGGGATGGGATGGGATGGGATGGGATGGGATGGGATGGGATGGGATGGGAGGAAGGAAGCTGGCACCCAGGTCCTGGGATGGGTCACCCCGATGTCCCCACTGGTGATGTCCCAGGTGCAGGCGGCTGCTCTCTGCTCCGAGATGAGCACTTAGGCTTTGGCCAGGAGAGGCAGAAGGCTTACATGTATATATTTTATATATTATTTTACATATATGCATTAAAAATATATTTTTAAATATATATATATTACTTTTGGTATATATATATTGCTCTTTTGTATGGAGCAATATGAAAATTGATTTATAAATATATTAAAAAGCATATATATATATATATTGCTTTACCTATTTAGCTTTACACAAGAAGGTGTCCCACGGGCAGGGCGGCGGGTGCCGGCGGGTGCTGGGGCCAGGATGGTGGTGTCCCTGAGCATCGCTGCCATAGCCGGGGCTGGGCTGGCCTCTCCACAGCCACTGGGTTTCCTGCTCCGGGCCGGAGCGCGGGTTTCCGGGCCGGAGGCTGGCTGAATCACCGGAGTTGTGTGTGTGTGGGGAAGCCTGAGTAATCCTCCATCCCCGCTGCCGGAAAACCCAGGCTGGGGGGTAGCAGGGTGCTGGCGGCATCCCAGCTGTGCCAGCGGGTGAGCCCCTACCCCGACAGGGCGGGATGGAGGGGATGGTGGTACTCAGGGACATGGCACTGCTGGGGTCAGCTCTCCGGAGCCGGTCCGGATATTTGTGTGGGAATGCGGGGAGCATCGTGGGGTTCCCCGTGCCCAGAGCGGCTGGGGGGATGCGTTGGGTGACGGTCTTCAGGAATCCCCTTTTCTAGGGCTGAGCCCCAAAATTGACGCCGGTAACCCCAATCGTGTGCAGGAGGAGGGGACAGCTCGATGCTGAGGGGGGGGCTCTTCCCAGCCGCCCCGGTGCCGGCACAGCTGGAGTCGGGGGTGGGGGCACAGAGGGAGCTGGTGCCAGGGGAGGGGGAGAAGGGAGAGGGACCACCCCGGCTACAGCAGGGGCAGAAACAGAGCAGCAAAGTTCCGGGATTCCTGGAAAAAAGCCTGGCACAAGGACAGTTTTGTCCGGCTTGCGAACACCAGCGGCCCTTGTTGGCACTGGGGGTACGTTTGCGGTGCTCCCCCAAGGGAACCATCCCCTGCCCACCTCCTCCTCCCCCGTGTGCTCCGAACGTCCTTCCCTCTGCCGATTTATTTCTATTTTATTTATTTTTGTGGTTTTTTGGTTTTTTTTCTGTGTCTTCATCAGCTGCCTTGGACAGGGGGGTCCATGCCTCTCCAGCGCCCCCCAGTTTTTGGGGGTCCTGCCTGGGGACGTGGCATCCCACCAGCTGCTGATGCACGGGCTCCTCCTGGGAAGCAGCCAGCCTCGTGCCGGAACGGGACGGCCCCAGGGAAAAACGCCCTGTGTCGCTGTGGGTTTTTTTTTTTTTTTAAAAAAAAAAGGCAATTATTTTTACAGCAATTTTCCATCTATTTTGGGTAGGAAGGAAAATGTCGAGGGGAATCTCTTTTTATTATTGTTTTCTGAGTCCTTAGGGTAACTCTGCTTTTATCCCACACCTTTGGAAGTCCCGTTTGATGGTGGGGATCCCACAGTGCCGAGGGGGGTGGGCTCCGCATCTGTCCCCCTGTCCAGCTGTCCCTCCGTCCTGCAGGGAAGGGGATCGGCGGGTTTCTGTGGCGGTAAAAACCATCAGTAAATCCACACTCAAATAATAGCTGCCGTTTGCCGGGCCGGGAAAACTTGCTGGCACAGTGGCTGGGGAACGGGGCTGCGGGTGCCGGTGATGGGGATGGCTCCGGACCCGCCGGTGGATTGAATTCCAGCTTCTCCCTCGTAATAAGGAGAATTTTCCAGCTGTGCATTGCTTCCATCCACGCCTGGATATTTGAAGGCATAAACCAGGATGGTGCAGCAAGATGGAAAATCCCCTCTCGGCGATGCGGGGTGAGGCGGACCCTGAAGCCTGACCAGCTCCTTAAATATATGGCATTAAATATACGCTGGCCAGAAAGCATCTTAAATCGCGGGCTGCAAAATATACGTTGGCTAAATAAATTTTTCGCCGCTGATTATTTTTTAACGAAAAAAAAGGGAGGAATCAGCCAGGGAGAGAGCTCGCCTCCTATTTTTTGACAGGCGCCGCTGTGGGAATGAGTGCTGCCCGGTCGCAGGAAGGGCAGGGAGCGGGCAGGGATGGAGGAAGCCCAGCCATGGGGTCATCCCATGGTGGGGGGCTTCTCTCCGTGTCCCCCCACAAGTGCCTGGCCAGTGTGGGGGGGTCCGAAGGATGCACAGCCCCTCTGGTGCTGCCTGCCTCCTGCCTGCTTTGGGCAGGAGGGTGGAAGCTGGCAGCTGGCGCCCTGCCCGGGGATTGTTTTGGGGCTGAATGGACGGCAGCCCGGGTTTTCCGGGGATTGGAAACCCTTCCCCTCTGCCGTGCTTGCTTTGCAGGGGGGCAGGAAGGGTGCTGGATAGGGAGGGAATGGCAGACAGGGTCAGGCAGAGCAGGAGGCTGGGGGACGATTGCCTGGCACCTCGTCCCAGGGATGCTTATAAGCCCCATCAGTGTGGCTGCAGGGGCCTCTCTCGCTCTGTGCCTCAGTTTCCCTGTCTGGGGATGCTGCCCAGCCTGGCGGTACAGGGCAGCGTTGCCAGAAACCAGAGATATTTCATGGAAAAAATGAAGGAATATGCTGAGTCCTTCCGCCCCCCCCCCACACCCGCCCCCCTCCACCCTGCTCCCAGCTCCGGGCGGGAGCTGCCAGGGCTGACCACGAATGCCGGCCGCGCTGGCCGGGCTGTGCTGGGTGCCGCGTCAGCATCCTGAGGACGCCGGGGGGAGGCTGGGGCGGCAGCGCCAGGGAGCCCCCACCGAGCCGAAAGCTGACCTCAGGGCTGGGCAAAGCACATACAGTGTGGAAACCGTGGAGCGGGGTGGTCGTGGCAGTAAATTTGGGGTCTGTAGCCTCAATACGGCCCCAGCCTCGGGGGGCTCCGTGCCCTGAGCGATGTCCGTGGGGGTCCGTGCCCATCACCATTCATGCCGGTAGCAGGGGCAGGGGCAGCAGGCATTTGCTCCCTGCCGTCATGTCTCAGCTGGCATGACGGGCTCTGTTTTTCCTGGTTAATTTTAGCATAATCTCCATTTTTAATTTTTTTTTTTTAATTTTTTTTTTTTTCCCCTCCTCTGTAATCTGTCTTCCCCCTCTGCGGCCGTGCTGGCACAGCCCTGCCGCCGCTGCTTGGGGCCCCCCGTAAGGGCAGCTCCGTGGCTGAGGGCGGTGGCACAGGGACCCCCGAGGGGTGGGAGAGGGCACAGGGATGGATTCGGCTCTGGGGGATCCCCCGGCGTTGGCACCTGGAGGCAGGTCCCCGGACAAAGGGGGGCTCATCCTGCTCGGGGTTCCGGGGTGAGGCGAGCTGGGCGCTCATCCATCTCGATGGCACTCCCTGTGCGGAGAGGGGACAAGGAACATGCGCCATCCCTGTCAGCTTCCCCTTTGAGCTTCCCCTTTTCTGCAGCCGGGTGACTTTGCTCCTTCCTCGCCCCCAGCCCGGGGAGGGAGGGCTGGGCCGGGAGCTGTACATTGCCTGTGCAGGGGTGGGTGACATCTCCCAAGGCGGGACAGGGTGGCGGAGGGGGAGCCTTAGGCACCCTAGCTGTCCTCTCTGAACCCCTGGCATCCCACGTTCGGATGCTGAAAAGTAAACCCACTCCCAAAGCCATCGGCTTTCCCTGCTGGCAGCCACCTCCGCCGCTGGGGCAGGGGGCCTGGCAGGCTGGGAAGTGCGCGCTATTTAAAAAGCAACCCGGGGGCGGCTGATCCCACCGGGATTCGCTCGAGCTGGCTGGCGGAGGCGGCAGCTTCTTCCCGCGTTCCCTAGGGTGCTCAGCTTCGGGTACCTGCCCCCTCCCCTCCCCCCCCCCCCCCAACCTGGTGGCATCGGCATCTCCGCATCCTGGCTGCTGCTGGCTCCAACCGTGGGCACACGGTGAGGGTAGTGCTCCATCGTTCCCTGGCACAACAGGGATGCGGGATGCGGGATGCAGCAGCTAAGCTCAGGCTCTGCCTGGAGCTGTGGTGGCAGGCGATGGGCAGGGGGTGCCATCACAGGGGGTCCCCAAGCTCAGCCGAAGCCAGGAGTCGTCTTGGCTGCGGCATCCCAGGACCACGGGGCAAACGTTAGTGCGTTGATGCCATTTTCCTGGCCCAGGGCAGGTGCCATTTCTCCCCTTGGGAGCTATTGCAAGGTTCCCCCCACGAGGCTCCCCTTTTTGTCCCCCTTTCTTGGCCCTGACGTTCCCAGTGCTCATCCAGGCATCTGCTGTGGCTAACACTGGCAGCTCTTCTTCAATGGCTGAGGCACCCGCTGCCCTCCCTCCCGGGGCTGGGGGGTCCCAGAAGGGTGGGGGTCCCTGGCTTCGGGCAGCACCTCACTGCTAATCCCCCCCTTTTCATTTCTCCGCAGGTGCTGGCGAATCTGGGAAGAGCACCATCGTCAAACAGATGAAGTGAGTGGTCCCCACACCATCACTGCGGCCAACGCCACGCAGACCTTGGCCGCTGGCTGTGAAACTGTTGGCAGCTGGGGAAGGCTCCCCATCGGTGCTGCTGCAGAGCATGGGTGGGGAGCAGCACCCCAGGGTGCCCCGCAAAGGGCTGACCTTGCCTGTGTCTCTCTCCTGCCCCAGGATCATCCATGAGGATGGCTATTCAGAGGAGGAGTGCCGGCAGTACAAAGCCGTGGTTTACAGCAACACCATCCAGTCCATCATGGCCATCATCAAGGCGATGGGGAACCTGCAGATTGACTTTGGAGACTCCACCAGAGCGGTGGGTGCCCTCCTGCTCCTGCCGTGCCTGGCAGGGGTGGGGGTCCTTGGGGGGCAAAAGCAGATGTGCCCAAAGCTGGACCAGGATTAAGGGTGTCCCTGCCCAAGCCCTGTTGCTCCCTGGCTGGCTGTGACCTCCTGTCGCTGGTGCTGAGGGTTGGGGGGGACCCAAAGCATGACCCACGTGTGGCCTGCTGGGTGCAGGGGTGGGGATCCTGCTGCTTCCCTTGGATCTCATCCCCATCCACTGCTGCAGCTCCTGCCCTGCTTTCCTGGTGGGACACGGTGGGCTCTGGTCAGGTCCTTTGGGGCAGAGGGAGCTTTGAGAACCCTGTGCCGATGCTTGATCCCTGTTTTTTCCCTGCAGGATGACGCTCGGCAGCTGTTTGCGCTCTCCTGCACTGCCGAGGAGCAGGGCATCATGCCGGAGGACCTGGCCAACGTGATCCGGAGACTGTGGGCTGACAACGGGGTCCAGGCTTGTTTTAACCGCTCCCGAGAGTACCAACTGAACGACTCCGCTGCCTAGTGAGTATCCCTGCTCCTCTCCCCCGGCTCAGCTGGGTCCGAGCCCCATGGGCTGCATCGCTTTCATTGAGCAAGAGAAAATCCCCCCGGGGGCTGGTGCTGCCACTTCCCACCCTGGCGCCGGCGCTGAGCCGGGGCAGAACTGGGAAGGCGGATGTTTCGAAAGCTGTTTCCTCCTCTGGCGGGGTGCTGCATCCCCTGGCATCCCCCTCAGCCACTGCTCTTCCCCAGGGATGCTCTCCCCTGGCATCCCTGAGGTGGCTCCCCCCATGTCAGCACAGCCAGGGGTGCTGCCCGCCTGTGGGCATGGGCCATGAAGGCAAGGAAAAGCCCCAGAGAAAGCACTGGGGACCCGTATATCTGAACGGGATGCACAAGAGGGTTTTCTTTTTCTTTTTAAATGAGGTTACGTGGAAGGACTTGGCTTTATGCTGGCGTATTAGCCATCAAACTGGTGTTAGGTAGATAAATTGCCTGCATCTGGTTGGGTTTATCCCTGAAGAGATTTATTAAATAAGTTAATCTGCCTAAAGTATGATTGCTGGCGAGGGCAGTGCGGCCGAGGCTGCGCTGGGCTCGCATGGTGCCCTCCTGCCTGCCCTCCCTGCCCAGACCCCTCACAGCAAAGCAGTGCCGGGGGGGGATCATGGTGATGAGCAGAAACCCCCGCAAGTGCTGGTCCTGCCAGGGGTTGAGCGCTCTTGGGGCTCACCGCCATCCTGGGGGCTGATTGGTGCCCCCGCATGCCAGCCCAGCTGTCCCCCCCGGCTTTGGCACTGGCGGGTCCCTCTTCTGCACCGAGATCAGTGGGGGGAAGAGGCTGCAGGAAAGCAAGCGCCGACCCCAGAGAAGCTCCTTGCCGGCGCTTTCCTCCGGCGCCTGCAGCTTTCGCTTCCTCCTGCCCGGCACCAGCCAGCCCTCCCCAGCCCCTCTCCTGCTCAGCCCCACCGCCCCCCAGCCCCTCTTGCGCTCAGCCCCTCTCCCGCTCAGCTCCCTCGGCCCCCAGCCCCCTCTCTGCTCAGCCCCATCGCCCCCCAGCCCCATCTCCCTCCAGCCCCTCTCCTGCTCAGCCCCATCGCCCCCCAGCCCCAGCCCGCCCTCCCCATGCCCTCTCCCACTCAGCCCCATCTCCCCCCAGTACCTCTCGCGCTCAGCCCCATCCCCCCCTAGCCTCTCTCTGCTCAGCCCCATCTCCCCCCAGCCCCTCTCCCACTCAGACCCACTGCCCCCCAGCCCCAGCCCGCCCTCCCCATGCCCTCTCCCACTCAGCCCCATCGCCCCCCAGCCCCTCTCCCACTCAGCCCCATCGCCCCCCAGCCCCTCTCTGCTCAGCCCCATCGCCCCCCAGCCAGCGCCGGTGTTTCCCTGGCAGCGCTGCGCTGTGCCGTGGGTGCTGCTCTGGGGGCACGGCAGAGCCGGCAGGAGCCTGGCGCCTCTCACACACGCACAGTTCGTGCAAACGCGTCTGCAAAGTGCCTGCAAATCGAGTGTTGCTGCGAAGCGCATTTATGGAGCGCTTGGCACATGGCGGGCGTTGGACAAGGATTCCTGAGGAGCCACCTCGAGCCCTTGCTCCAGCCTTTCTCCAGCCCCACAGAGGTGCTGGTGGCCGATGCCCCATCCATCCTAGGGGGGATGGTGCTGTGCCTGCGGTGCCACCGGCACGGGGCACCCTGGAGACGAGGAGCCCCGTGCTCAGCACGCAGCCCCCCCATGCACCCCTAGCCTCCTCCCCCGCAGCCCCTTGGGGTGCCTGGAGCTCAGGGTGCCGGGGTGGGCTCTCGGCAGCACCCCGGGGCTGTGTGTGAGGTCCGAGTGCCGCCAGCGCCGCGCAGGGCCCTGCCACCGTGTTTCCTGTTTTTTTGTCAGCCGGAGGCCGCGTGTGTTTCCGGCTGTTTTTGAGCTGCTCCGCGGCGGCAGTGTGATGGCTCCCCCGCCCTCCCCACTGGCAGCGGGGGTCCTGGGGCACCTGCAGCTCCAGCTCTGCCCCGGCACACCGGAGGGCTTCCCGGCGGGAGCATCCGCACTGCCGCCAGAGCCGGGGATCCCCATGGCCTCACGAGCTGTAATCTGGCTTTCACCAGATTACGGGGCTGCAAAGGCTTTAAGTAGCGCAAGCCTAATTTGCTTAAAGGTGCCCGTTTATAATAACCTAATTAAAGCAATGTGAGCTGGAGAAATCGAAACCCGCCTTGATCCCACCTGGTGGGTCCAGCGGTTGCTTGGGGACGGAGCCACAGCCACCGCTGCCATCAGCAGCCGGGGTCTGGCACAGCCTGGCAGGTGATGCCGCCCCGGGGTTGGGGGGCTCAGGGTGGGCAGCATCCCCCCAGCCACGCTGCCCTCCATCCCTCCGGCCGCCCGCCTCCCGCTTCCTCCCAGGATGCCGGGCCCTTTGTGTTTTTTGACTATAAATGGCACGGCGCCATCGATTGTTTCCGCCGGCGCTGCGGCCGGTTGCCATAGCACTGAATACTTTCCTCTCCCTGTTTCCCTCCGTGCAAACGGCCAGGGGAAACCGGGGGGGAGCCCCCCAGCCCTGGCTGCGTCCCCTGCTCGGCCCCCGAGCCCTCGTTCCTCTGCATCCCCTTGTCACCCCTACACGGGCAGGGGTGGCGGGGGTCCCCGGGGTGGGGATGGAGTCCCTTGGGCTGCCCGGCTCAGTGCTGCCCACCCCGAATAGGCGATGCCGAGGTGTGGGGAGGGGTCCCTGGGGGGGTATGGGAGGTGCCCTGTGGGATTCGGGCGGGTTGTGCCCCCTGGTCCAGCTTCCCCAGTGCCTTTCTGCTCCCTCCCCAGCTACCTGAACGACCTGGAGAGGATAGCCCGTGCCGACTACATCCCCACCCAGCAGGACGTGCTGCGCACCCGGGTGAAGACCACCGGCATCGTAGAGACCCACTTCACCTTCAAGGACCTGCACTTCAAGTATGTCTGACCCTTTCCCTTTTAGCCTTTTTCCAAAAAAAACCCCTCCCTTCCTCCCCGTGCCGGGCCGGATCCTGCTTGCGTGATGCACCGAGCTCCCCCCGCCCAGGCTTTGCTCATGGCGGGAGCCGCTGCTTCGGAGAGAGCGGAAACTGCTGAAATAGCTGGAGCAGCCTCAAAAACGCCTCGCAGGGCTCGGCCCGGGGGCGGATCCAGCCTCTGGCGAGGAGGGAAGGGGGAAGGCGGCTCCGGGTGCCGTGACGTGACGTGGCTTCCGCCGTGGGAAGGGTGCTGGGCAGGAGCCGGGGGTTCTCGGGGTCAGGAACCATCACCGCTGCCTGCTGGCATCCCGGCGTTGCTTTCCACTGAAAACCCGTGGGAAATTGGTTTCCAAGGCAAAAAGCTGGCATCGGGCACATCCCGGGGGATTTAGTCACTTTGCAACAGAGCTGCTGGGCTCTGTTGGGTGGAAAGATCTGCTGGGTTCCTCCCCGAGCGTGGGGGGCTTGCAGGGACCCCTGTGCCCACTCCGGTGGGATGGCCGTGCTTGGGTGGGCATCACCAGGGCCGTGCTTTGGAGGCGGCAACAGGGCAGAGAGGGTGGCCCGGGGGGAGCCGGGCGGTTGGTGATGGAAGTGGGGCTGCTGCCGGGCTCTTCCTCCATGGAGGCAGGGCATCCTCTGCTGCCGGCAGCGGGAGAGACATGCGGTGCCCTGGGATCATCCCCTGAGCCCCTGTGATCCCGCTGAGCCCCCGGCTGCTCAGCCGAGCACCGGTGGCTCCCCTTGCCGTGTCGGGTCTCCGAGAGCATCTCCTGGAGCCTGGCTCCATGGACAATTGCGCTGGCACGGTCTGGGAAAAGGTGGTCTGATCCTGCCCCATCTTATGGTGGGGATTTGGTCCAGCTGGGAAATAATCCCGGGTACCACCTGGGATGAGCAGTGGGTGCTGGGGCAGATCCGCGGCAGCAGCAAAACCCCTGGGGCAGAGATGCCATGCTCTGCCCACCCAGCTCCTGCTCCGGGCAGCCAGGGAAACTGAGGCAGGGAGCGGGGCGAGAGCCAGGGGGCCGGGAGCTGCTGCCCAGCGCCACGCTGCCTCCCTGCCCAGGATGTTCGACGTGGGCGGCCAGCGCTCGGAGCGGAAGAAGTGGATCCACTGCTTCGAGGGGGTGACAGCCATCATTTTCTGCGTGGCCCTGAGCGCCTATGACCTGGTGCTGGCTGAAGACGAGGAGATGGTGAGTTGGGGGGAACGGAGCCGATGCTGTGAGCTGTCCCATTTTTTGGGGCACTGTGGGAGCACCCCCTCCTCTGGTGGCCACCAGTGCCCTGACCAGTGTGGCCCAAGTCTTGCAGGGCCCTCAGCGTTCCCTGCGCACAGGGGACAGCAGGTTGGGCAGCAGTAGGGTGGTCACTGCGTGGGGGTCCCTGCCTGGCTCAGGCCGTCATCTCCCCTGCCAGAACCGCATGCACGAGAGCATGAAGCTGTTCGACAGCATTTGCAACAACAAGTGGTTCACAGACACATCCATCATCCTCTTCCTCAACAAGAAGGACCTCTTTGAGGAGAAGATCGTGCACAGCTCCCTGACCATTTGCTTCCCTGAGTACACAGGTACCGCAGGGTCCCTCGGTGTCCCCCCCCAGGTGATGTAGCAGGAGATGGTGGGGATGGAGACGGTGGGGGTGGAGACGGTGGGGATGGAGGTGCTGGGGATGGAGTTACCAGGGATGGAGACGGTGGGGGTGGAGACGGTGGGGATGGAGGTGCTGGGGATGGAGGTACCGGGGATGGAGATGGTGGGGTTGGAGGTGCTGGTTCTCCTCTGCCTGAGGAGCGGTGTGTTGGGGCAGCAGGTGGAGTGCGGTGGTGTTTGGGCTGGCCCTGGAGATGGGGGAAGATGAGGCAGGGAGGACGACGAGGGGCAACAGCCCTGGGCGGGGTGAGCTGAGGCTCATTGTGCCTGAGGAACATCAATTCGGCATCAGGGCACTGGCAGGGGGAACGAAGCCGCTTCCTCACCCCTTCGGTGCCCATGGCGGCGGGGGGTGGGTTCCCCAGGCAACCGCAGGGCAAGCCCAGCGTCTCCTCCTCCCCAGGGGCCAACAAGTATGACGAGGCGGCCAGCTACATCCAGAGCAAGTTCGAGGACCTGAACAAGCGGAAGGACACCAAGGAGATCTACACCCACTTCACCTGCGCCACCGACACCAAGAACGTGCAGTTCGTCTTTGACGCCGTCACCGACGTCATCATCAAAAACAACCTGAAGGACTGCGGGCTCTTCTGAGGGCCGGCACTGCCCAGGTGGGTGGTGGTCCCGGTGGTGGCCCCCTAAATGGGTGGTCACGGAGCACCCTCTGGGGCTGGGACAGGCGCTGCCTGCTGTCCTGCAATGGCACAGGCTGGCAGGGGGTCCCCGTGCCCCCCCTGTTCCCAGCGCCCCCCAACTCACCTCTTACTCTCTCCTAGGACCCCCGGCCACGCCGGCGAAGGAAGGACCGTGCCACCTCCCCACTCCTGCTTCTCTTTGGATTCATCCCTTTGCCCCCACCCCATAAAGAGACTTTTTGGGTGCCAGCATGGTGGCAGGGCCCGTGTCCCCCCCGCCGCCCTGGCTCGCCGTCCCCCCCCCTCCCCATCCTCCTCCTCCTCCTCGCCGGCGTCACCCTTTCTGCCTTCCTGAGGAAAATGAGGTTTTCATCTTGGTTTTTAAACCCCCAAACCGCTCCAGCCCTCCCCTCCACCCTTCATTCACTGTTTACATTGCGAGTGTTGCTGGCACAGGGGGGGACGCGGGGGTCCCCTCGGGGACACCCACCTGGCCGCAAACACCACCGACAACATTCCATTTAGTAAACCAGAAAAGAAAGAAAAAAAAAAAAGAAAAAAAAAAAAAGGCAACGCTCCCCCTCCCCCTCCAAAAACGGCGCAAAAAAAAAACCCAAACTCACACCACACCGGCTGGGGCCAGGTTGCTTTTTAAAGAAATATTTTTACCAAACTATTTAAAAGCATCAAGTGCTACGTGGTGGCGGCGTCCTCCGTGGCCAGCCCACGCCCCCCCCCAACCGTGTGCCTTGGCGGGGTGAGGGGGGTGGTCCATACCCCACTCCCCCTCACTGTCCCCCCACCTTGCCCCAAGGGACGGGCAGCCCCGGTGGGCAGCGGCTGGGCAGGAGGGTGGGCAGGGGGGTGCTGCCCGCTGCCTGTATCCCCCCCCCCCGCTTCTCCCCCCCCCCCCCCTTTCTAAGCCTAGTTTTGTAGGGCTAGCTGTTGCGTTGGGCGAGGAGAGCCCGCTGTACAGAGCGGCCCCCGCTGTGTGTGTCCCCCTGCCTCCCAGTCCGTGGGTGGTGATGGTGGGGGGGGGGGCCCCCTCAGCCGGTGCCCGCGGCCTCGCTTTTCCCACGGGATGTTTTACCGACTTGTTCACATGGTTTGAAATAATAAAATGTAGAAAGGAAAAAAAAAAAGAGAGAAAAAAAACATATAGACACACACACGCCCCGCCCCACCCCCGGCTCTGTGACTCGGGGGTGGGGGGGCATGGGTGCTTCACCTCTGTGGGAGGGCTGGGGGGTCCCCAGGGTGGGAAGGGGACACAGGGAGGGCTGGCATCACCCAGTAGCATCCCCTGGGGGTGGGGGGGTGGGGGCATCAGTGGGACCCTCTGGGAGGGAGCTGGGATGTTGCTGGGGGGCTGCCCCCCCACCCCGGGTGTGCTGGTTCAGCAGCCTTGGGGGGCCATGACCACCCCCTGGCCCGGCAGCAGGGGCATGGTGGCACCCAGGGGTTCCTGGCACCCGGGGGCCCTGGTACCATGCAGTTCTTGGGGACACCCAGTGACCTGTGGCCCCAGGTGAGATCTAGCACCCCGTGCACCCAGCAGCCCACAGGGACCCCCCAGCTCCAGGGGGCACCCATGGACACCCTGCAGCACCCCAGGGACCCCAGCAGCCCACAGCTCCAAGGGGTTCCTGGAGATCCCCAGCACCCCCCAGCTCCAAGGGGGCATCCAAGGGACCTCCCAGCACCCCCCAGCTCCAAGGGGGCACCCAGGGGACCCCTCAACCCGAAGGGGTACCAGGGCCCCCCAACACCCTGCAGCACCCCAAGGGACCCCCAGCACCAAGGGGCACCCAAGGGACCCCAACCTCTCCAGAGCCAAAGGTCAGCTGGGGACTCCCAGCACCCCTCAGCTCCAAGGGTTCCTGGAGACCCCCAGCACCCCCCAGCTCCAAGGGTACTAGGCACCCCAAGGAGAGCTTCAAAGGATACCCAGGGAACCCCAGCACCCAAGGGATGCCCAATACCGCCCCCAGCTCCAAGGGGTACTCAGGGACCCCCAGCACCCAAGGGACCCCCAGTACCCCCCAGCTCCAAGGGGTAACTGGGGACCCCCAGCATCCAAGGGACCCTCAACACCCCCCCACCTCCACGGGTACCAGAGAACCCCAGCACCCAAGGGCATCCAGCACCCAGGGTCACCCAGTGTCCCCCAGCACCTGGAGCCCCCAGGGACCCCCAGTAGCCAGCAGTACTGGGTGCCCCACAGCGCTGGCCGGTGGGAGGGGTAGTGGGGAGGGGGAGTGGGGCCGTGCCCGGCCACCCAGGTGTGGGTCTGGGGCTGAGTGGGTCAAATCCCAGGGATTCAGAGCAAGGGGAGATGGTTGCGGAGGGCGGGGGGGCAGCGGTGGGTCTGGGCCCCAAGGGAGGGGGAGGCCAGGGCTGGGGAGGGGGCGCTGGGGCTGGGGCTCAGAAGAGCCCACAGTCCTTGAGGTTCTCCTTGATGATGATGTCAGTGACAGCGTCGAAGACGAACTTGACGTTCTCGGTATCGGTGGCGCAGGTCATGTGGGAGTAGATCTCCTTCACGTCCCGCCGCATGTTCAGCTCCAGGAACTGCAGCTTGATGTAGTTGCCCGCGTCTTCGTAGGTGTTGGGACCTGGTAGTGAGCAGGGTCCCCTCCTGGGCTGGTGTCCCCCCACACCATGGGTGCTGGCCCAGCGTCACACAGCGCTCCCCCCGGTGGGCAAACCTTGCTTGGTCCATAAGCAAGGCTAGTGCAGCAGCGCTTGCGTGGGGTGCTGAGGACACCTGGTGGGTGGCTGCTGTAGGGTGCTGGCACCCAACCCATCACCACCACCCCACCACCACCCGCCTGCACCCGGTGGGAGAGCTGCTGCCACCCTCACCGTCATAGTCGGGGAAGCAGATGCTGAGATGGGCCTTCTTTATCTTCTCCAGGAAGACATCCTTCTTGTTGAGGAAGAGGACGATGGAGGTGGTGGCAAAGTAGCGGTGGTTGCAGATGCTATTGAAGAGGTGCAGGCTCTCGTGCATGCGGTTCTGCGGCAGGACACAACCCCATCAGGCTCATGGTGACCTCCACATCGTGATGGAGGGGCTATGGGGTGGTGTGCCTTCCTCACCACTTCGTCATCCTCCACCAGAACCATGTCATAGGCGCTGAGGGCCGCGATGAAGATGATGCAGGTCACCCCCTCGAAGCAGTGGATCCACTTCTTCCGCTCCGAGCGCTGGCCACCCACGTCGAACATCCTGGGTAGGACAAGGAGGGGTCAGCACCCCCCCAACTCCTGCGCACCCCCTGAGCCCCAGCCCTCACCGGGGGCTCAGACCCCACCTGAAGTTGAGGTCTTTGAAGGAGAACTGGGTCTCGATGATGCCGGTGGTCTTGACGCGGGAGCGCAGCACGTCCTGCTCCGTGGGAACGTAGCCGGGGGTCACCAGGCGCTCCAGGTCCGACAAGTAGCTGGCCAGGCACTTGGTAAGCATGAGACATGGATTGGCACCCCCCAGACCCCCCCACCCAGACTTCCCCACCCCACGTACTAGCCGGCCGAGTCATTGAGCTGGTACTCGGAGGCACGGTCGAAGCAGGCTTGGATGCCCGCATCCTTCCAGAGCCGCCCAATGATGTCCGACATTTCCTTGGGCATGGTGCCCTCCTCGATGGTGTCCGAAAGGTGCAGCAGCTTGCGGGCATCATCCTACAAGGGAGAGAGTCTCAGCAGGGCCGGGGGGCTGGGGGGGACCCCTGTGCCCAGCATGGGCTGCCCCTCACCTGGCGAGCTGTGTCCCCGTACTGGATGTTGAGGGTGTTCATGGCCCGCACGATGGCCAGCATGGACTGGAGCGTGTTGCTGTAGATGATGGCAATGAACTCCAGGCATTCCTCCAGTGAGTAACCATCCTGGTGGATGATCCTGGCCAGGGAGGGGGACACGGGGCTGAGCTGGGCGCCGTGAAGTGGGGGGACACCCGTGGGTGCAGCATGGAGCTGACGTGGGCACTGTGGCATGGGGGCATCCATGGGTGCAGCATGGAGCTGAGGTGGGCACTGTGGCATGGTGGGGCACCCGTGGTTGCAGCGTGGGGCTGAGGTAGGTGCAAGCCACGGTTGTGGTGTGGGGCAGAGCCAGGCACGGTGGGACAGGGGCACCTCGTGTCTGCTGTGTGGGACAGGCAAGTGGCACAGTGGGGCATGTCCAAGTGTCACCCCTGGCACTTACTTCATCTGCTTGACGATGGTGCTCTTCCCGGACTCCCCTGCTCCTGTGGGACAAAGCACGGGTCATGGTGGTGCCTGCACCATGGGCACCCCCAGCTGTGCCCCACACTGGCCCCCTGAGAGCCCCTGGCACAGTCAGGGGTCACTGGTGGCTGTGCCAGGTCTGCGGCGCAGGGCGGGGGGATTACAGCCTGGTGCCAGTGGGCATTAAGATTGGGCTGAGCCGCTGTGACTAATGGGATCTGTGGTGGCTCAGCCAGGGACGTTCTCGGGGACCCAGGGGAGGGGTAGGGGACACGGTGGCATCGCAACCCCACCACCCACCACCTGATGCCCCAAGCCTGTGGCAGCAGAGGAGGACGTGCCCTGGGCTGGGATGCTCTGGACATGGTGGGACCATGGGTGCCATTGCTCTCCGCCCATCCCAGCCCTTGGGCACCACTGGCACAGCTGGGAGGGACTGGGACGGATCTGTAGCGCTGTGGGGGGTGCGGGGACAGACCCCAGGGCTGGGCAGAGGGGCGGTGGTGCACAGGGGTGCCCGGGAGGATGGCGGGGGTGATGCTGGGGTGGGATGTTCATAGGTGGTGTTGGTGAAGGTCTTGACATGGGTTGGTTGGGGTCAGGGTACCTGGGAATGGGGGGATGTTGAGTGGGCTGGTTGGGTTTGGGGGCTACCTGGAAGGTGGGGGATCTTAGGGTGGGCTATTGAGATGGGTCGTTGGGCTCGGGGTGCCTGAGGCGGGGGGGTTGGGGCTGTTGAAGTGAGCTGGTTTAGTGAAGCCTGGGAATGGGGGGCTGTTGGGGTGGGCTGGTTGAATTTGGGGGTGTCAGAGGGGAGAGGGAAATGTTGGGTGGGCTCTGGGGGTAGGTTGGTTGGGCTTAGGTGTGCTGGGGGGGGGTATCAGGGAAATACGGGGGGGCCTGTTGGGTTGGGCTGTTTGGTTTTAGGGGTGCTAGGGGGGTGAGGGAAATGTTTGGAGGCTGTTGGGGTGAGCTGTTTGGGTTTAGGGGTGCCGGGGGGGGTGTCAGGCAAACATTAGCATTAGGGGGGGGTTATTAGGTTGGGCTGGATGGGTTTAGGGGTGCTTAGGAGCGGGGGGCTGTTGAGTGGACTCTTGGGCTGGGCTGGTTGGGTTTGGGGGGTGTCAGGGAAACTTTGGGTGGCCTGTTGGGGTGGGTTGGTTGGTTTTAGGGGTGCCTGGGAGCGGGAGGCTGTTGAAGGCACTCTCGGGGTGGCCTGGTTTGGTTTAGGAGTGCTGGAGGCATCAGGGAAACATTGGGTGGGCTGTTGAGGTGGGGGGGGTGGTTAGGGCTGCCTGGGAATGGGGGTGCTGTTGGGGTGGGCTACTTGGTTTTAGGGGTGCTGGGGGAGTCAAGGAAACATTGGGTGGGGTGGTTGGGTTTGGGAGTGCATCTGGGGGCCAGGAGAGCGTTGGGTGGGCTGGTTGGATTGAAGGGTCAGAGAGCATTGGGTGGGCTGTTGGGGTGAGACGCACAAAGGATGGGTCTCTCCCTTAGGGTGTTGTCCCCCTCCATACCCAGCAGCAGCAGCTTGACGGTCCTGGCATCCTTCTCAGCGTCCTCTTTGAGCTTCTTCTCCAGCTCGCGGGAGTGCTTCTCCTCAGCGCTGGCCCCGGCGCCCATCCTCGGCCCCACGGCCCTGCGGCTCACCCGTTCCTTGGAGGTCAGCACCAGGATGGGAACCGAGCTCCAGCCCCCCGCCGCCTCCAGCGCTCGCCTCCCTGCGCCCGCCGACGACTGCCACTGCTGCCACCACCGCCACCGCCCACCCAATGTGGGCCAAGGACAGGGCCAAGGTTCCCGGGGGGCCACCCAGCAGGGTGCTGCGCTCAGCACCCGCGGCTTAAGCTGGGGCCCCCTCCCCCCGCCTTCGCCCTCCCTGGATAAACCCCCTTAAATCTGCAGCGGGCTGAGCTCAGCAATCCCGCGGCTCCAGCGTCAGCGCTTCTGCCGGGGAGTGGGGGGCAAGGATGGCCAGCCCCCTGCTTTGCCCCCACCCTGGGGCTGGGGACAGTGACCCAGCCAGCCCTGGGGGTGTGGGACCCCCCACTTGGCTCCGGCTCTGTTGTGGACCCTGGGCGGTTGGTGCTGGGGGGCTCTGCTGGGGTCTGTCAGGGGTTGGGGGCAGTGGGTGGAAATGTCCCTGTTGCCTGCAGCTCACAGCGGTCATCCCCCTGCTCTGAACCAGTGCCCACAAACGCCCCCAGTAAGCAATCCCAGTGTCCCCAGGACCCTGTGCCCACTTGTCCGCAGGGACACCCGCCTAGTCATTAAATGCCAGCCCCAGTCACCCCACCTTGTGTCTCCAGGGCCCCTTCCAGGACCTTCCACCAGTGTCCCCAGCCACCCACCAGTACACTCCCAGTGTCACCAGGCCAGCCCAGTATCACGCCCTGGAGTGTCCCCAGGCCCCTCCAGCAACACCTGCACAATGTCCCCAGGGGCACCCAAGTACCCCCCCTACCCAGGGTCTTCAAGCCCCTCCTCAGTAACACTCTTCAGTATCCCAAGGAGAAATCCCAGTATCCCACCTGTGCCCCAAGCAATCTCATTCCTGCCCCCGCAGTGTCCTCAGGTCATGCCCCGCCCCCCCCAAGCTGCCTAATGTCCAAGGGCACCCCGGTGCCACTCCTGTGCTCCCACACCAACCGCAGTGACCCCCGCAATGTCCCCAGGCCCCTCAGTGCCCCTCCCCAGCGTCCTTAGGCCACCAGTTCCCCCCTCCCGTGTCCTCACCCCCCCCCATTGCCATCGTGTCCACCCCAGTAAGACCTAGTGTCCCCAGGGACACCCCAGTAACCCCCTCTGTGTCCCCACGCCCTCGCCCCCAGTGTCCCCAGGCACTGCCAGGGCTCCTCCACGTGTCCCCAGTACAGCCCAGTGCCCCCATGTCGTCCCGCCGGCACCGAGGGGCTCCTGCAGCGCCGCGCTGGGCCGCCAGGGGGCGAACGGACCCAGCACAGACCCAGGGCGGACCCAGTACAGCCCCAGTATAGCCCCGCACCGACCCCAGCGTGCCCAGGGCTAACCCCTCCATAGGCCACGACCTCCCAGCACCGACCCCAGCACCCTCCCGGGACTGCCCGGAGGAGCACAGTACCGCCTCCATTGCCCCAGTACCGACCAGAGTGTCCCCAGCACCCACCAGAGTGTCCCCAGTACAGCCCAGTACCTCACACATAGTGACGCCCTACAGGACCCAGTACCACTCCTCTGCCCCGTGCCCCCACTACCACCGAGTACCGGCTCCCAGTACCAAACCCTAATGCCCCAGTACTTCTCCCAGTGCCCCCAATACTGACTCTGAATGCCTCCAGTGCCCCCAGTACCAACTTCCAGTGTCCCCAGTACTGTCCCCAGTATGGCCCAGGATGCCCCAGCACCAACACCAGTGCCTCCCAGGAGCCTGGTACTACCCTCATTGCCCCAGTACTGACCAGAGTGCCCCCAGTACAGCCCAGTATTGCCCATTGCCACCAGCAGCGTCCCCTGTAGAGACACCCCTCCACACCCCATGGCCCCAGTACAACCAAGTACTGGCTCCCAGTACCAAACCCCAGTACTTTCCCCCCAGTGCCCCCAGTACTGACTCTTGAGTGCTCCCAATGCCTCCGGTAACACCCAGTACTGGCTGCCAGCCCAGCCCAGCATACCCCTAACACTCAGGCAGTGCTGCCGCCTCCCCATGCCCCCTTGTCCTGCCCGGTGCCCACCCCCCAGCACCCAGTGCCCTGGCTTCCCAGTGTTCCCAGTGCTCCCCCAGGCTCCCCCCAGCTCCCCGCTGGACTCCAGCCCAGCCCTTGCCCCCCCCGGCAGGGCTCAGGGGGAGAGTTAAGGGGATTATGTGCTGGGCCCAGGCGGCAGCGCAGCCCCCAGTGCCTGCTCCCCGTCCCCGACAGAGCACGCGCAGGCGCCCGCATCCGTCCCAAAGCCAGCGTTTATTTGGGGGCTGGGCGGGGGGGGGCACTTGCTTGGCCCTAGCCGCCCCTGCGCTCCCCATGTACAACTATTTACAACCCCCCCCGCAACCACTGGGGTGCCCTGCGGGGGCAGCTGATGGTCTGAGTGCCCCAAATGCCCAGGGGTGCCGGTGCCAGTGAGCGCCAGCAGCTGCCTGAAGTTTTACCCTGGCACAACCCCTTCTCCTTCCCTTCCCCACCCAAAGACCCTGGCCGAGCCCCCACCGTGGCCTGGACACCTGGGTCTTTTCTTGAGGCTCCTGTCTCCCCCCCACCACGCTCCACAGCCCCCTTCTTCTAGCTTTGCCTGGTGGTCTGCAGCTTCCCCATGGAAAGCACTTGCTTCTGGATAACTGGGTGGGGAAACTGAGGCAGGAAGGTGTGAGGGCCATGCCCACGTTGCAGGGGAGCAGACCTTGTCCAGCACCACCTCTCCCCCTGCCCCTGCCTCATCCCCCCTGGCTGGGGTTTGTCCCCCTCCCCAGGGCATCACCCCCATCCCATGCCAGGACCCAGCACCTCTGGCCCCTGCTGCGGTGCTGTGCCCCAGCCGGGGAGAAACAGCGGCCGCGGTGCCCTTCAGTCCCCACACACCATGATCCTGGGGTCTCAGGGCAGGGGGGAAGACAGGGATGATGGTCGCGGTCACACCAGGGGTCCCCGCGCCTCCCCGGGGATGGGAGGAGGGGTCACATCACCCCAGTGACTATGTACAACCTACAAATAAATACCGTCTCCTGTGGGAGGGGGGGAGTGCGTGTGTCTGCGTGCGTGTGTGCGTGGATGTGTATATATATATATATATATTTATTTATTTATAGATATTTTTAATATTAAAAGGGGGGAAAAATAGACCACTGTGCTAGCAAAGTCCCTGATGATGGTTTCATGTAGGCCCGTAGGTCTCTGGCTGGTGATTCCGGCGGTTCCGAGGCTTCTTCTGGTCCTGCTGCTCCTTGGCTTTGAGGCCAGCCAGCGGCTGGGGGGGGCTAGCAGCCATGTGCCGCCAGTAGCCCTGGCAGTACTGGTCCAGCAGTCCCATTTCAGGCTGGGTGAGGAGCTGCAGCAGGTCCTGGTAGCGGGGAGTGGGGGCGCCTGGCAGGCCGGGGGGAGTCTCGGCCTGGACCAGCACGGCGTGGACGGCACGGCCGCTGAGGACGCGGAGCTGCACCTTGGTCACCGTGTGCTTGAAGTTGTTCTCGGTGGCGGTGCAGGAGTAGAGGCCACTGTCAGCGAGCTGGAGGGCGCGCAGCAGCAAGCCCTGCTCCGTCCGCAGCACCCGGCCCTCCACTCGCAGCTGGTGGGGGGGGGAAACGTGGCAAGGCTCAGCCGGCTGGTGCCTGGCCTCCCCTGGGGTCCCCCGGCACCCCCGGTGCAGCACCCTGCCCTACCTCTTTCCGCCGGTCGCTGTTGTCCTTCTGCAGCAGCCACTTGATGCTGGCCTGGGGGGAGCGGGGCTGGCACTCCAGGAAGGCGGTGCTGCCCTCCACCCCGTACTGCACGGCCTCCACCGCGTTCTTGTTAGCTGCAGGGGCGGGACACGGGCAGCCGGGTCACACGTGCTCCTCCGTGCCCCTGCCCCACTGCCCTCCTGCACAGCCCACCTGCTCTCCAAGGGAGAGCTCCTGTCCTCCTCCAGCCATGGGTCTGCCTGCTCCCCAGTCACCCAGCAAGTGTGCTCCTCCTCTAGTGGAGCCATGCTTCCACAGGGGTGTCCATCCATCCATCCGTTTGTCCGTCCATCCATCCATCCATCCATCCATCCATCCATCCATCCATCCACCCGCCCACCCACCCACCCACCCACACATGTTCATCTTCCTCTGAAGTACCCATCCACTCATCCACCCACTTATTCATCTACACACCCATCAATTTGTGGTCATCCTTCCCCCACTGTACCCATCCATCCCTCTGCCCACCTGTCCAAATCTACTTGTTCTCCTCCCCAACATATCCATCTGTCCATCCGTGTTCCATCCCCAATGTATCCACCCATCCACCCACCCACCCATGTTCATACTCGTCTCTAATGTATCCATTCACCCATCAATCCATCCATTCATCCACCCATCCATCCATCCACCCACCCACCCATAGGCGCTCATCCTCATCCACATTGTATCTACTCATCCATGTTCATCCTCCTGTCCAATGTATCCATCCTTCCTTCCTTCCTTCCATCCATTCATCTATCCATCCATCCATCCTCACTCTCCTCACATATATCCACCTACACAACCATCAGCCCACTAGGGCTGGATGGTGCATCCATCCACCCATGTCCCCCTCTGGCTGCTGCTCACACCCTCCTACTCCCTGCCCTCAGGACACCCCCCAGCTCCCCCTCAGTGCCATGGGGCTGTGCTCCAGACCCCACTCACCGTTGGAGTTGTAGCCTCGGCACTGGCGAATGGGGTTGCCGTGCCGGACGTCCTGCCGTCGGCTCCTCCTGTGGGGAGGCGGGAGGTGAATGGGGGAGCCTGGGGCCGGGGGGGTCCCTCCCTCCCGCTCCCCCCCGGCCCCCCGTACCTCTTGGAGGAGGCAGAGTAGCGGGTGCAGGCGCTGCCGTCCCAGGCGCAGTAGGGGTCGCGGGCCAGGCAGCAGTCGGCACAGGCTTCCCCATACACGTCGCAGCGGTGCAGGGCCAGGTGGGTCACCCCTACGGCCGAGGACACGTACAACTGTTGCTGTTGGGGGGGACAAAGAGGACAGGTGAGATGCTATCTCGTCCTCACCCTGCAAGGAGCCCCCCAGAATGAGCTGCAGCCTCCCGGTACTGGGACCGGCCGAGACACCAGAACCACTCAGCTTGCCCTGTGGCCACCCGCGTGCCTCCCTGCCAGCCACTCTGGTGCTGTGGTGACACTGGGCAGTGCCACGGCTGGGCACATGTAGGATTTTCCTGGCCCCTCACCACACACCATGACTCACCCTCTTGGAGGAGATGGTCATCGTCTTGATGGGTGCCGGCACCTAGACGGGAGCAGGAGCAAAGGAGATGAAGGGGCGACTACCTGCCCTGGCACTGCAGCCCCAGGGTGGGCACCCCGCACACCCCCAGGCAGCTGGGGTGGGCAGGGGTGGGCAGGGGGAGCTGCGAGGGGACAGTGGGCAAGACAACCAATGCTTGGGGTCCCTCCAGAGCCAGCCAAGGGGTGGCTGGTGTCCCAAGGAGCTGACTGGTGTCCCAAGGGGCTGGCTGATGTCCCAAGGGGAAGGTTTATGTCCCAAGAAGCCAGCTGGTGTCTCAAGGGGCTGGTTGGCTGGGCTGAGGACGCTCAGCAGAAGGTGGAGGACAGACCAGCCCTTACCTTGAACACCTCAATCTCCTCCAGCATGAGCTCCTCCGTCTCCATGTCATCCCGGGGGAGCACGATCACCTTCTGCACGGTTCCCCGATCTGCAAGACACCACAGTGCCCGGGTGCTCAGTACCACACCTGGGCATCTATGCCCTCCCCTCCTGGGAAGGGGGTCCCTTCTGGAGCTGGGGGGTGGAAGGACCCCCCAAGCCCATCCCCATCTCTCTCCTGCCACAGCGGGCAGCTGTGCCTGGGGTGCGGCACGTCAGCTCAGGTCACCACATGTGGCTAGGGACTGCCACCACCCAAGGCAGGGTGAGAACAGCAGCTGGGAACAGGCAGCAGGACAGGGGAAGGTCCAAGATGGATCATGGAGGCTCTGGGATGCATGTTAGAGCAGGGGAAGCACCAGGCTGGGCAACAGTGCCCCCAGGATGGGCACTGGGACTGAGGAAGGACAGGGCAGGATGCTGGTGCCTCTAGGATGGGCAATCGGGCAGGGGAAGCACGAGGCTGGATGACGGTGGCCTTGGGATGGGCAATGGGAAGCATGAGGTTCCATGAGAGCAGAGCCCATAGGATGGACACTGGGGTCGGGAAACGATGAGGCTGGATGGTGGGGCCCCTGGGATGGGTCAGGAACCAGCCTGGATGGCGGCATCCCTAGGATGGCAGGTATCATGCTGGATCGCCGGCCCTGGGTACGGGAACTGGGCAAGGGGAAGGACCAGGCTGGATGGTGGGATGGGCACCAGGGCAGGGGAAGGACAAGGCTGGATGGTGGGTTGGGCACTGGGGCAGGGGAAGGACAAGGCTGCAGCCTCGAGGAGGGGCAGGGATCTCGGGGGGGTGGGTCTCAGCCCCTCGCCTGGCTCCAGCATGGCAGAGGGCACCGTGTTCTGGCCAGCCCTGGTGGTGCCCGTGCCCTCCGGGGCCGCGCCGGAGCATGCTGCGTTCCCCGCGGTGCGCGGCGTGGGTACCTGTGCCCAGGAAAAGCACCTCATAGCGCCCGTCTGCCGCATCCACCTGGTCGACGGCCACGGTGGTGAAGCGGTAGTTGACGTTGGTGCGGACCACCAGTGGCTGGCGGTGGGTGGGGTAGACGGCATGGTACATCAGCGGGTGCGCGCGCATGAAGTTGATCACTTCGTCAGGGTAGTCCTTGGTTGACTTCATGGATGGGGTGAAGGTCCCCCCAGGGCACTGTGGCACAAACGTCACCAGCGCTCCATGACCCGGTATCCGGACATGGGTCTGAGGGTGCCGTCTGCCCCGCAGGTGCCGGCTCACCTCCCCGTGCGTGCCTGGGGGGTACTTACGGTGCCCGGCCGGGGGTAGGGCATCTTGCCCGTGTAGGGCATCCACTGGTAGTTGGGTCCCTCTTTGTGCGCGAAGGGCCCGTTGAAGACCATGCGGATGTCGGCCATGGAGTAGACACAGACAGCAGAGCCTTTGAAGACCGACCTGGGAGGAAGGACCTGCTGCCACCCTCTGGCTTGGCGCTGCCCGCCACAGAGGCATCACTGAGACCCCCACCCAGCTGGGGACCCCCCTCCACTGCTCCGTGCCGGGAGGGTCAGCACTCACCCCGAAGCGGAGAACACAGCGTAGATAACAGGGTTCTTGGTGTCCTGAGTCTGCTGGATGAAGACGTCCTCTTGGGACAGAAAGATGGGGGTGTCACCATGGGGGAGGCGAGACCCACCTTGTGCCCAGGGACTCTGGGGCAGGGTGGGCAGCAGCTCCGCATGGGAGAGGTAAGAGGTGGGGGGCAGCAACGGGGTCCCCAGCCCTCCCCAGGGTGACCCCCAAGCCCCCAAGGGGTGCAGAAGGCCCCTGGCCCCCATCTCCCCAACTCACGGAGCTCGTCGAAGTGTGTTTCGATCCCGTCGGGTCCCGGCACAGAACAAACGAGCCGGGCCTTCAGGAAGGTGCTCCACTTGTTCACGAGGCAGCAGTGGCCCCCGTCGTCGTTCTGCAACGGAGGGACCCCCACGCTCAGCTCTGCCTGCCCGCCCCCGCTCCCCTCCCCGTCCCCCCACCCCTCCACCTACCAGACAGATGCGCCCAATGCGGGAATAGACGCCGGGGCTCAGCGGGGCATCAGCCGACTTCTCTCGGAAGAAGAAGTAGAGCTTGTCGTCGTTCCTCTCGCTGCTGTCGGGGATGAGCTGGGCACGGACGAAGGCCGGGTCTGGAATGGCATGGCACGGCACTGTCAGCCCAGCAGCACTCCTGCCCCATGCCGCAGCGCAATGCTGATCCCCCCCTCTCCTTTGGCACGGCCCCACTCCTGGGAAAGCACTTCCACCAGGGCAAGCGCCGGATCTGAACCAGAGCTCCAGAGGTGGGCTGAGGATCTGAGTCTCTCTGGTGACCATTGGTGCCCTAGGAGGGGCTCGAAGCATCCTTGGGAGCATCCCTGAGGTCCACAGGGTGGAGGGCTCCAGCATATTCATGAGCAGGGCGGTGGGAATGGGTCTTTTCCCCCTGGGGAGGAACCACACAGCCTGGAAGCTTCTCAGGAAGCTTCTCCCTGCCATCCATCAGCCGGTGCCCAGCCTGCGCTGACAGCTCCCCCTCTTCGGGTTACCGCCCTGCCGCCTCCCCGGCCCGGCAGGATCAGCCCATCTGCTCTGCTCTGTTTACTCAGCTGCCGCCCCACAGGCAGGGGTGCTCCGAGGGGGGCAGGATGAGCGCTCGGGGTCACTGATTGCAGGCGACATGGTTGACATCTCAAGCCCTGCAGAAACCCATGCACAGACTCTGGCAGAGCCAGCCTCTTCTCTCACCAGCTGACTGCTCCCACCACCCAGCAAAGCTCCCAGCATGTCTGTCACCATGTTCCACACAGCTATCTCTCTGCTATTCTGCCTAGATTTCCTTCCTTCCTTCCTTCCTTCCTTCCTTCCTTCCTTCCTTCCTTCCTTCCTTCCTTCCTTCCTTCCTTCCTTCCTTCCTTCCTTCCTTCCTTCCTTCCTTCCTTCCTTCCTTCCTTCCTTCCTTCCATCCCATCCATTCATCCATCCCCCATCCTTCCGTCTGTCCATCCATCCATCATACACCAATCAATTCATCTATCCATCCATCCATCCATCCATCCATCCATCCATCCCATCCATTCATCTATCCCCCATCCATCCATCCGTCCATCCATCCATCATACACCAATCAATTCATCCATCCATCCATCCATCCATCATCTGTCTATCCATCATGTGTCCATCCATCAACTGTCCATCCATCTGTCCGCCCACCTACCCATCCCACACCACCACCCATCCATCCCACACCACCATCCATCCACCTGCCTGTGCTGGCTACTGTCTCTGTCCTGGGAGAAGGACACAGTATGACATGATGGGTCTCGTCTCTAGGGCCGGAGATGTGGGGTTCCCAAGGAACCTGGGCCAATGACACCTGAACTCACCATTGAGCCAGCGTGAATTGTACTGGTCTGTCCTCATGGCTGTCTGCTTGCCCATGGTGCGGAAGATGGCTGCGTCCGTGCCCATGAAGTCAATGTAGACGCCAGCGTAGAGCTCTTCATCTGCAGAGGGCAGAGATCAGCTGGAGATCCCCACCTCGTCCCATCCACCCACCTTCTCCCACTGCCCCAGGCTGCATCCAGTCCCAGCTCCGGCCGGTAGCCACCAGGCAACAAAGGCCCACTGCCTGTGGCCATCCCAGAGAGCTTGGGAGGTTGGCACTGGTCTGTAACCAAGACTTCCACCTCTGCTGGGCCAGGTGCCCAAGGACCAGGTGCGTAAGGACCAGGCATCCTGGGTGCCCAGCCACCTGCAGCTGGAGTGGGCAGGAGTGGCAGGGGCAGGAACTCGACTCCTTGGGGATATTTGGGCAATGCAGGAAGACAGTGGGAGTTGTCCCATCTTGCCTGCATGCTCCTTCTGCTCAACACAGGCAGCGCTGTCCCCAGGGAGCTACAGGACTCACTTATTAACACAGAGACGGTGTCTACTTTGGGGTCGTAGGAGCACTTCCCCTTGCCCGACTCCAGCTTGTCCGGCTCCAGGTAGAAGATATAATCCTAAAAAAGGAAGCAAACCAAGCAGCTGGTTAGACTTTCACCTCTTCATCCCTGTGGCACCTTCTAAAGCTCACCAGGAGAGGCAGCCTCCTCCAGGATGGAGTCCAGCAGTGAGGACAGATGTGGATGGACCACACCAGGGGTCTGCAGGTCTCCTGAGAAGCTGAAGCCCCTGCAAGCTACTCCTCCGATGTTGACGAGTGCTTCTCCATGCCCTCCACTGCTTGGAGACTTGGCTGAGCCACCAGGCTGAAACGGGACATCCATGCCCCAGGCCCGCTTCTGGGCAAACATCTCCCTCCGACCACCTCTTGGCTCTGGCTGGCCACGCCATACGTCACCACTTGGCCGGCTCCAGGTCACGCAGTTCCAGCAGCTTCAGAAGGCAGGATATGGCCCACGGCACAGCTCGGCGGCCAGACCCGCCATGGTCTTCTTGCCAAGACCCATTTTCCAGCATGCACCGCCGGGGTGGCATCGCAGTGAGATGCTGTGCCTACTCCAGGGGACCTGCCCCATGTTGTTACGAGCCTTTGCCTTCCCTGTGGCCATCCCCAGCTCCATCACACATCCCAGGCTCGGGGCCAGACCAACACTGTCTCCAGAGACGCACGCAAAACCCTCTGCTGGTGCCGGCTGGGGGCAGCCAGGTCACCCCTCAGCCCAGTGTACAGACCCCTGGAGACAGCACTAAGCATGGCAGCATGGAGGACCTCAAGCAATGAAATCAGGCTGGCAGAGCTGTCTGCTGGCCGTGCCCTGGCTTTGACACAGGGGCAATGGAGACAGTGGCGGCCACCCTCTGTCGACAGGTGAGGAGGGTCCTGGCAGAGCCCCTGGCTGCGGGAAGGGCAGGAGGGGCAGGGAGCCGGGATGCTCACCATGTGAGGACACCTCCCACCGGAGGGCATCCCCATGCCAGCTCCTCCTGGGGCATCCTTACCCCAGAGACGGGCACAGCCACACTTCCACCATCCCCATGGCAGCACTGTGCTGCCTGCGCCACCGTCACCATCACAAACTCCTCTGCTCGGTGCCGGCCCTGCTCCTGAGCTGGCCAAACTGGCCACACCACTTCACCCTCCCAACCGGGCAAGCCACTGCCGTTCGGCTAACGTGTCTTGAACCGCATTGGAGCTGCCAGAGAGCCGGTGACGGTAGTCCCCAGGAAGCCGCTCCTTGGGGCACAGGGAGCCTCGCCAGGGAGCTTCTCCCTGCGGATGCTGGGGGCCAGATCCATCAGGGAGGGAAGAATGGGGGGTCCTGATGGGGCTGAAATGGCAACAGTGCTTCCCCACTGGGGAAACTGGTAGCAGAAGCTGCCCGAAGCTGGGGAGATGCTCGCAGCCAAGCATTGCCCTCTGCCCTCCTACCACCCACCCTCACAGTAGAGGGGCCAGGGGACACAGAGGGACAGGCTGCCATGGGGTGCCCGCACCTCACACACTCCCCAGCCCATGCACCGACCCACATTAGTCCGGAGGGGAGAGACTCGGGGGGGTGACACTGTCAGGGCGGGCTGGATGCTGGGTGTCCCCAGAAGCTGGGGATGCCATCGCCTCCCGGAGCCCGCTTGCCCACTGGGATGACACAAGCCCCTCCCGGGGCAGGGCGAAGCAGCGGCTCAGCGATGTTTTTGTAGACCCTACCAAAACACCTCCTGCACATCGCCTCGGCATCCTCCCCTGAACTATCCAGAGCCCCACGGCTCTGCCGACATGTGGCCCCGCTTCCAACGGACACAGAAAGCCCGGAGCTGGGAAAAGCTGGCAGCGGGGCATGGGGATCCACCGTCCCTGACAGTGTCCCCTGCAGGGGACCCGTGCACGGCCTGGGAGGAAGGAGTTAGTGAAAGAAAGAGAGCAGAGATGCCAGGCCGGTGGCTGGAAGATGCTGTGCCGAGAGGGGAGGACATGGCGGGGATGCCCATGGCATGGGGCGCCCGGCCCGGGGGTCGGAAACATGCTGGTGGGAAGGAGAAGGAGCCCGCGGCTCCGTTGTGGCCCGGGGGAGAGGTGGGCACGGCTGCGGCGGGCTCCCAGACTGGTTCCCACCTTGCTTTGTGCTGGTCTTGGGCTGAGGGGGCTGTCGGTGGATCTGCTTTCCCGGCCTCCCGGCTGGCTCGGCGGAAACCCCTGGGGAAAAGGAGCAGGGCAGAGAGTTAGCGCCGGTGGGGAGCAAGGACCCCCCGGGGCGGGGGCGGGCGGGGGGACACCAAGAGCTGGGGTGATGGATGCCTATGGAGCAGCAGAGCCGCGGTCCCCGGGGTGGTGCTGGTGGGGCTCCGCGGATGCTCTGGGCTGGGCTGGCCTCCAGCAGGAGCTTCTCCAGGATGGATCCTGCTCTCTCCGGCAGAACCAGGGTGCCCCGGCGCGGGGCAGGAGAGAGCAGAGAGGTGGCTACCCACAGACGGGCAGGTTGTGTTCTTGCCTGGGGACACAATGCTGGCACCTGTCACCCAGCTGGCAGCACCCCGTGGATAGCAGCAATGTCCCAGTGCCGAGCTGCGGCACTGGGGAAGCTACCGGCACCGCAGGGGTCACCAGGACCCCCTGTCCCTGACACACCACTACTGCCTCCACCGGAGGGGACACACAACGCTGTCCTCAATTGCACTGGCACCCCTGGTCCTCAAATGCTGACACTGCCCAGTCCAGTTCTAATCCGGTCCCAATCCAGTACCAATCTGGTCCCAATCCGGAGTGGCCCGAGCACCATCCACCTCTCTCAGTGCCCCTGCCGGGCTTGGGGGACTGAGGCAGACCCCCGTCCTCCACGTCCAGCGCCGTGCTCCTCCCTTGGCTCACGGCACCCAGCTTGCTCCGAGAGGACACAGCCCAGGACCTGCCACCCCGGGGTGGGGGGATGGACATCCCCCGGGACACCCGCGCTGCTACTTGCAGAGACTGGCTCCCTCCCAGGGCTGTCCTGAAAGCGCTCCTCTGTCGTACATCCAGCCCAGTGGCACGCGGCTTTGATGCCACCTTCTTGCTGTGCACCATGGTCCTCAGGGCCGGGTGACATCCATCCAGGGAAGTCTCCGACACGGCCAGCACAGTCCCTGCCATGGTTCTCCCTGTGCAACACCGGTGCTGGCGTGGTGCCGGGCATCCTCCACATCCGTAGCAAGGGGCTCAACAGCCCAGAGGCAGGTGGGAAACCAGAGGGAGACATGTCCCTCGCCCCGGCGGAGATCCAACGGTGGCCGCAGCCAGCAGGGTTGGAGGGCACGTTGCCTGGAAGCCGACGTCAGGGTGAAGAGAAGTCCTCGGTCTGCGAAGATGGCTCAGCCCCACTCGGCAGCACAGCACCGTTAGCCACGGTCACCCGTCAGCCCGCTGCTGCCCCCCGGCCCTCTGCCCCCCCAGACCTCCCAGCACCAGCCGGCAGAGCCGAGCCTTGCTGCACCACCCTCCCACCCCCCACCGCAGACCTACAGCAGCTGTGCCGGCACCACCGGGTTGGGCACTGGATCAGTCCCCCCCGTCCCTCCCGCCCCTCACCTGGGCTTTGCGCCCGCGGTTGACGAAGGCGCAGATGGGGTTGTAGGCACCAGTGCCGCACACGTAAAGGTGGGTCCGGTTCCAGGGCTGGATCAGGCGGATGAAGTTGCCACACTCCCCCTGGGAAGCAGAGGAGGGGGTGCCAATCCCAGCAAGGGCACAGGGGCACCCCCCTTCCCACCGCCTGCCAGCACCCATGCCGGGGTGGGCACCACAGGGTCCAGCCCCCTGGCATGGGGCAGGAGCTGGGGAAGGGAGAAAACAGGCCAAGGAGACAGGAAGGTGGGAGGCTGGTATGGGGCATGGGCTGGCATGGGACATGGCATGGGACCATAGGTTGACGTGGGTCATGGGTTGGTATGGATCATGTGATGGCATGGGTCATGGGTTGGTATGGGTCATGTGATGGCATAGGTTATGGGTTGGTATGGGTCATGTGTTGCCATGGGGCATGAGCCGGCAGGCTGCAGGGCCCAGCCCTGGCTGCCAGGAGGATGCAGTGTGGGGATCTCAGCCTCCTGCTTGCCCATGAGACTCTGCGTGGCTGGGACAGAAGGGGTGGCAGGACACCGCAACACCTTGGAGTGCCACTGGCTGCAGATGCTGCTGCGCTACAGGGGACCCAGGGGATTTCCAGGGTAGGACGTAAGGACATAAATCCCCCTCCAGTGCTGGGCACCAGCCCCCCCACCCCTACCAGAAGAGGGTTCATGGTAGCCACTCACGTTGCTGTTCTTGCCCGACAGGATGCACTCCTCAATCCTCTGCTGGGACGCGGGCCAGTGGATCTGCAGAGACACCAGTCCAGGGGAGACCAGGGTTCCCACCCAGCCCAACCTCTTGCCCACCGGCACCACTGATGCCCATCGAGCTCTTGCCCCAATACCCGAAATGCCCGCCTGTGTGCCCGGTTGCCCTCCTTCCACCCATGCCCTGCGATGGCAGCTTACAATGAGGGGCTCGCGGTTGATGTCATGGAGGTCTAGCGAGAGGACGTAGTCCTTGCTGCCCACGTACATGCGGTCGTGGTCCTCGTCTTTCAGCAGGATGCGGTAGTCGCTGGAGTTGAGGAGGAAGTTGAAGAAGTGCGCCGTGCCCGTCGCCTTCAGCTCTGCAGGGGCAAAGGGGCACGCATCAGCACCCTGGGGACCCCCGCCTTCCCCAGTGCCACCCCTGCCCCTGAGTCCAAGCCTGGTCCCAGCTGCAGGACCTCCTGTGAGAGGAGGTGGGCACCTTCCAGGTCATGGTGCCCATCTTTCAGGCCATGGAACCCACCTTCCAGGTCATGGTGCACACCTTCCAGCCCCACGGTGCCTACTTCCCCCTCCATGAGCACCATGATGCTGACACCTCTACGTGGGACATGGGGCAATGACGGAGATGCTCACGGATGGTTGGAAGAACCAAGAGTGGGCAGAGGAGGGGGCAGCAGGACCTGAGCTCAGGAGACCCATCACCCCACTGAGATGGGGGAGGAAAGGGGTGGCTCCAATGCATCCCATCCAAGAGCCCACAGCTCCTCAAACCTCCGGCATCACCCCTCTCCTGCACCGGTCCCCCTTCATCATGGTCCCCGTGTCCCACCCAGGCCACTGGCTCCTTGGATGGAAGAGCTGGGACCCCAAGGAGGCAGCTCCCAGCGAGGGGACTCCCCCACCCTGTGCACCCCATCCCCCCTTGGGAAGTTATTTTTAGCTCGAGTGTGGGAGCAATGAGTGAAAGAGGATAATGAGGGTCATGAATATTCACAAGTGCAATGAGGCAGCCAGATGGAAGGCAGAAGTGCTGCAGATGATGTGGGCCGGTGCCAAGGACCACGCAGCAGGGGCCAAGGCATGAGCAACACAGAAGACCCTACCCCCATGGGACACCAATCTGCCAGGGATGCCACCAACTTTGCAAGTGCCACCCCTTTGGAGGTGCCATCCCTTTGGATGCCACCAACGGCCATCAGATACCACTCTCAGGCATCAGGTGCCACGCCCACTGGACGTCATCTTCCCCAGCTGCCACCCCCTTTGCAGATGTCACTCCCTTTGGATGACATCCTCAGCCATGAGATGCCACCTCCATGGGATGACATCTGCCCCAGATGCCACCCCCTTTGGAGGTGCCGCTCCCTCTGGAGGTGCCACTCTCTCTGGATGCCACCAACAGCCATCCGATGCCGCCTCCATGGGACACGATCTGCCTTGGATGCCATCCCCTTTGGAATTGTTACCCCCTTTGGATGTCACCCCTAGACATTGGATGCCACTTCCATTGGATGCCATCTGCCCCAAATGCCACCCCTGTGGAGGTGCCACCCCTTTGGAGGTGTCACCCTTTTGGATGCCACCAACAGCCATCAGATGCCACCTTCCCACCCAAAGCGTCACCCCCTTGGATGCCACCCCCATGAGCATCCTCACCCCACAGTTTGTCCCTCCACACAGGTGCTGGGGCCGGTTTGGGGCTGGGGCAGCCCCCTGGGGTCCCCCCTTTCCCAGCGGGAGCAGAGGACGGTCCCGCAGGTCAGTAGCGGGAAGGAGCACGCCGGCTTCCAGGCAGGGCCGGGCAGGGCTCCAGCGGCCAGCTGCTGTTCCCAGCTGGGATGCCAAGTGCCTGCAGATCACCCCGACCTCCCGCCTCCCAGCCCCACAGCGGGGCTGGCAATGACCCACGAGTGTCCCCAGGGTCCCTTCCCATCCTAGGCACCCTGGGGACATGGGGGTCTGCCCTCTGTGGGGAGCAGGAGGGATGGGGTGGGTGCACAGCCTCGGGGACACCCTGCTTGTCATCCCGGGGGTGGGATGGGGAGCTGGCAGGGGGAGCAAGCACCTCCGGGGCAGGGTGGGCACCCACCCTCCTGTTAGCCTGGGAAAAAGGGGGGGTCTCCATGGGAGCCCACACCACGGAGGGCAGAGGGTTGCCCAGACGTGGCCAGATCCATGCTACCCGGTGTCACCATCTCCGTCCTGCGGCCAGCAGCGGTGCTCCCTGGTCCCCAGCCCCACAGCAGGACACGCACAGCCCACCCGGCACCACAGCGGCAAGGCCAGTACGTGCTGGGCACCACAGGGCGGAACCCCCTCTGCCCCCCCGGGACACACTGCGGGAAACGGCGTCACGGGACGTGACATCAACCTCCCCCCAGCCCAGGGGTCCGCCTGCCTGCCCGCTGGGGCTGGATGGATGGGGCGAGCGCAGTGGGGTTTGGGGGTGCCCCCTGCCACGGCAGAGGTGGGGTGGCGCTGCACGAAGGGTGGGGGGCTGCCCCCCGGCCCCAGCACGCTCCTCCTCCTGCCTCTCCCATCTGGGCTCCAGATGCTCCCTGCTGCCAATGCTGGCTTGCCTGCCACCCGCGGTGTCCCCTGCCTGTCCTGTGGCACAGTGGGACCAGTCCCTGCCTGCCCCGTGGCCAGTGGCTGCCTGTGCAGTGTCTGTGTGTGTGCCCAGGAAAGGGCAGAGCGGCTCCGGCAGAGGGTGACGCAGGCAGAGGAGCAGGAGAGGTTGCCACCGGTGCTGGGAACCCACTGTCCATCACCCTTGGGGCAGAGACAACCCCGGTGCGGGCAGAGCCGGGGATGGCGGTTAAACCATGTGGGAGATCTCATGTGGGACAGCCCTACATCTGCCATCACTGCCTGGCCCAGGGATGCCATATCCAACCTCTCCAGCGGACACAGTCCCGTCATCCCACTCCCAGCTGGAGCGGGACACCATCAGTCCCACGCATGGCAGGAGGGTCCTGTGCCAGCGACAGTCACAAATACCCCACATCCATTGGGATGGACAACCCCAGGGCTCAGCAGGGGATGGGGCCAGCAGCACAAAGGGCCCCGTCACCCGCCTCGCCGGGGGTGCCATTCAGCCCCCCACGCCCCAGTGATCAGAGGGGCACCCCCAAAGCGGGGCGGTGACGGACCCGCTGCCCCGTGACGCCCTCTCCAAAGGGGACGGAGCAGGGGGGCGAGCCCCCGCCCCAACCTCTGACCTCCCGAACCGCCACCCTCCCGCCCTCCCGCCTAATCCCCTGCCATCGCGCCCCCAAACCTGCCCCCAGCAGGCAGGGGGGGGCCCAGGGGACGGAGCGGGGCGGTGGGGTGTCCCCCAGGGCTGGAGAAGCCGGCTCGTTAGCGGATGCGCACTGATGAGCGTATTGCCTCCCACATCCCCACCACCAGCCCCACTACCAGCGGAGCTTCCCCGGCTGGCAGGGAGCCTAATCCCATTTTAATTGCCCAGCACCGGAGCCAGGAGCCACCCGGCATCGCAGCCGGGGTGGCCACCCTGAGGATCATCCCCTCACAGCATCCCACGGAGTCCCCACCGAGTCCCTCCCCAGCAACTTGCCTCCCCAGCATCGTTTGGTGGCCTTGGGCGTTGAGATTTAATTACTCCGTGCTCTTGAGCGATGCCGGCGGCCAGGAGCCCCTCAGCCCCTTGGCTGGCAACGTGGGGCGATGCTGGGCTCTGCCCCATGATGGTGATGAGCGGCACCGCCCAATTACACGCTCTGCAAAGCCAAATTCCCCCTTAGAATGCCAAATCCGGGCGGAATTCGCAGCTCCGGCAGCTGCCCACACGTCAGCCCTTGCTGGCTGCCACCACCGTCCCCACGGGGCAGGGATGAGCGCTCCCTGCCCATCGTCGCCCACCGACACGCAGACTGCCACTGATCTCCAAAGCATGGGCGAGATTTTGGAGGAGGGGGGGGAACCCAAAAAGATCATGCATCCCGGGGTGCTGCTCACCCCAGCCCCCCAAATTCCCCCGACCCCCCCCCCAGGCATCACCAGGGTGCCAGCACAAAGAGTTAATGCCATTAGGACCCGAGCCCGTCACCTCCCCAGGTGCACCATCGTTGTACCCCCCCCCAAAACCAATTACAGGCGCTCTCACCTAATTAGTTTCTAATTATGGGCTTGTAGCGCATTCAACATAATTAGTATGTAAATTACACGGCGTGTTTATATTCAATAACCGCTCTCCCCCCCCTCGGCTGGCGGCGGCAGCGCCTTTTGGGAGCCCTTTCTTTGCATGGGGGTGAATGAATTCACTCCAAATGCCGATGGAGAAGCCCGGCGCTGATCCCAGGGGAGCCCGGCCCAGCAGGGATAAATCCCAGCTCCAGCCCGGAACGTTTTATCCCACACAAATTTAAAGCATGCCCCAAATTTTGGGGATGCTCCTCCCTAATTTTTTTTTTTTTTTTTTCCCCCTGCTGGAAATCCGGGATGTGGGTTTCTGGGTACCCGGCAGAGGGGAGGGATGGGGAGTGATGCTGGGAGAGGGATGGGGGGGCTGGATGCGTCCCCCCCGCCTGTTTAAAGCATTTGTTGTTATTGGGGCTGATCAAAGAGCTGGGTGGGTCGACCGATGAAAGCAGAATTGCTTATTTGTTTGAGCGTCACTCCGCTACCCCTTGATGGGTTATTTATGATGTAATTAAGCTAATTACATGTAATAAGAGAGTTTCCGTGGCCCCCAGCCAAGCTCTTTTCCCATTTAACCGATTCACAGGTGGGAGGAAACCGAAGCCGCCTTGCTGGGGGGTTCGGGAGATGAAATGGCTCCAGCTCCCGCTTGCCGCTTTCCTCCCGCCCTGGGCCATCCCCAGCTCCCCCCCTGGGAGCATCGCCCCATGCCAGCCCCTGCTCCCCCCAGCAGGGGACAGGTGCCATGGCCACCCGGGTCAAATCCCTTGGGATAAAAGCGGGGCCAGCCGGGTGCTCCCCCACCTCCTCCCCCGCACCGCCCCGGCCACCATCACCGCCAGGCCAGTTGGGCACGGGCCAAAAAAACAAAAAGAAAAAAGAAAAAACACATTTTTTCAGGCGAAACCGCTGATTCATCCCCCCGCCAGCCTGCCCCAAGTGCTCGCAGGGTGGGGGGGATGTGTCCCAGCGAGCATCGCCGGCAGGGGGGACCCCGTCCCCACCGAGCATCACTCGGCAGCCGTCACCCCGGTCCCCACGGGGAGCTGGGCCAGTGGATGCTCCAGCAGCAGGAAAACCCTCTCGGGAAGAAGCCCGGCTTCGGAAAAAAACACTTTAATCCCTGCAAAAGCAAAGGGCTGAGCTGGGGGGTCCCTACCCGCCCCCTTGGCAGGGGCTGGTGGCTCTGGAGCCGGTGTGGGGGGTGACACACACACATCAGGACCCCAGGAATGGCCACGCTGACTGTGCTGCTCCAGAAGGAGCGTCGCTAATTTGAGGGATAACGAGCTTATTAGCTACTGGATGGGGGGGCTGAAGTCACACGGGTTGGTTTTTTTTTTTTAGGGTTGGGGGGGAGGGAACAAGGATTAAGGAGCTTACGGACCTTTGCAGCCGGAGCCCAGGGGGCTCAGCCCTAGCGGCAGCCGGTCCCAGCGGGTGGGGGGGTCCTGCCACAGCCCCCCACCGCCCCAGCCAGAGAAATCCTCTTAGGGGGGCTCAGCCCCACGTCCCCGCCCCCCAGGGCATGGGAGAGGGTACCGTGGTGTGTCCCCCACCTTCAAGGGGTCCGGGCACAAACCCCCCCAACCCACACCGGGGTGGGGACCGATGGCACCGGCTCTC
Organism: Chroicocephalus ridibundus; assembly: GCF_963924245.1. Lineage (NCBI taxonomy): Eukaryota > Metazoa > Chordata > Aves > Charadriiformes > Laridae > Chroicocephalus > Chroicocephalus ridibundus. The sequence goes on along the minus strand of NC_086293.1, from coordinate 8,496,723 downwards.
CCAGCACGTCCCCAGGGCTGGCTGTCCCCAAGCCCTTGGCCCTGCCTGCGCATCCCCCCCATGTCCCCCCCATGTTTATCCCAGCCCGCTGTCGCCGAGCGGTGCCCACAGCTGCGGCAGCTTAGGAGGGCGCCAGGGTGGCCCCCGGGGACACGGTCCCCTGGCCGGGCTCCTCTCCAGCCATCTGCCACCCCCAGCCCCGGATCAAACGTGCCGATGTCCCCCGGCCGCCAGCCGAAATGCCAGCGGGGCAGGAGGGGAAACTGAGGCAGGAAGAGCATGGTCACGCAGGGGGCTGGCGGCATCGCCAAGAGGAGACTCCACCGCTTGATTTATTCTTTTTAAAGTGATTTTTCTCCCCCCCCCCCCCCCCCCCGCTCCACAGGAACTGCCCTGCCTCTCACTCGGCCCCTCCCAGCCAGGGCTGCCCCCCCCCCCCCCCGGCTGGACCTCTGCCGCAGCTTTTCCGAGAGGTGCCGGCATGGCTGTTCCCGTCGCAGCAGGGCTGGGGGGGCGGGGGCGGCGGCTCCCCCTTTGAAGCCCCACCGAAGAGCCCTGACCCTGAGGGCTTCCCGCAGTGATGGGGGGCCAGAGCCCACCCTTCCTTCCCGCACGCTTTTCCCACGCCGGACAGGGAGCAGGACACGGAGGGATGAATCACCATCATCATCATCATCACCTCCTGCATCCTCGTGGGGAAAGCACCGGTTGGGCAGCCAACCCCCCCCCGGTGCCCGAGCCCCCCGGCACGGAGGAAGGTCCGGAGGAGAGGGGGCCGCAGGATGTGTACGGGAGAGAGAAGGCGGGGGGGAACTGTTAGCAAGGAGATGATTAAAAATATCCACCCTATTTCTGGCCAGCACCAGGCTGGGATCTGGGAAGAGGCTGTTGGCAAAAGGGAGCGGAGCCGGAGCCGCTCCCAGCGCTGTTCTTTCCGTGCCGGTCACCTTCCTCCTGCCGACACATGGACAGGAAAGCCTTGAGAGGGAGGACAGACGGACAGGGACCACGGGGGTCACGGGATGGGGAGGGGGGAGGACCGGGGGTTGACCCTGTCCAGCCCATCACCCTGCACCAGGGGGGGGAAGGAGCTTGGCTCCAACCCCTTTCCTATTGCTTCGTTATTTTATATATATATATCTAATATTTCTTTTTAAAGCTCTCAGAGACGATGGGGCTCCGTGGAGGATGACGCAGGCCCTGGGGAGCTGCGACAAACCTCCGGCGCGCGATAACAAGCAAAGGCAAACAAACCCCGAGACGCTCCCGGGGCTGGCGGGGCTCCAGGCAGCGCGGCCCAGGCGAGGCGCCGGGGGGGGGGGGGGGGGGCGGGATGACACAAACACACAGGGACATGCAGCTCCCGCCAGCACAGCTCCTTCCCCGGCACCCCGCCGGGCGCCAGCTCCAGGCCATGGCCACCTCCGTCCCATCCCATGGGGATGCTTCAGCCAGAGGGATGCTGGTGGTGGGGACCTGCACCCCAGCCCCAGCGTCATCCCTCCAGCCATGCCCACACCGATGGCCACCAGGTCCCCCCCAGCGGTGCCACGGCCGTGTCCCTGCCAGCAGAGCCCACCTCAATTCATCACACCAGTGCCCAGCTCCCATCACATTCAGCTCCGCTGCCTGCTCAGCTGCCCTGGGGCATTTGGGGCCAGGAATTTGGGTAGCAGCCTCAGCTCCTCAAGCAAGAGAAGGGGCTGGGGCTGGCCGGGAAGTGCCGCTGCCACCCCACATCTCACGGCCCCACGGCTTCGAGGAGGCTGCGGGCACAGTATCAACGTGGGGAAGGCTCTTACCAGCAGCTCGGCGTGCGGCTCCCGGCTGGCCCTCGAGGAAGACCCTGGGCTAATTCTCCGCTGCCACTGCTGCGAGAGCATGGGCAGGGAAGGGGCGAGCGCATGCCTTCCTGATCCCGGCATGCTTGCATCTGGCACACCGATGGCATTTCTTCTCCATGTGCAAGTGTGAACTGGCCCTTTTCCCACCACAAAGCCCCTCTGCAGGCAGCGAGGGCACGGGGAGCCCTGTCAGGCCACCCCAGGCAGGAGGGAGAAGGACCGGTGATCCCAACACAGGTGCTTGGTGACACTCCCGGGTCCCTGGGGCATGGCCAGGGACTTCTGCTCCACCCAGCCAAAAAACCAACCCCAAACCAGCCCCCACCCCGCGGCACAGCAGGCCTAACCATGCTTATCCGGAGTTAATCCCACTCCCCGCGGCTGCGGGATGGCCACAGGCGTTAACACACACCTCGCCGGGGTGGCAGGCACCGGGTGCCAGGACTTTGCCGGAGCCTCCCGTCGCCTTGGCCACGAGGAAGGGATGCTCCAAGCCAGGGCAAGAGACGCATCCCTGGGTGGCAAACGGCAGCAGCCGAAGCGCCCCGCAGCCCCCAAAATCCTCCGAAACCACCTTTCAGAGAGGAAAACGGCGCCTGCCGTGCCGGGAGGAACTGCTCGCTCCTTTCCAGCCTGGACTTGTCCCCTGCCTCTTCATACCAGCCATTTTTCCTGTCGAGACCAGCCCTTAGCACCAGCGGCTCATCCTGCCTGTACCACACTTGCCATCAGTACACCCCGCCCTGAGCCCCTCCTGCCAGGCTCTGCCAGCCCGGAGCCGCCGTGCTCACCGTGGGCTCTGCCACCGCATCCTGGGTTTGCCCATTCGGAACGTGACCGGAGGGCAGAGGCACGGTGGGACGGTGGCGCAGGGGCGCAGGCAGCATGGCCCCCGCTCTCCCACGGCATCTCGCCTCCCCCGGGACCCCAAGGCAGGGCAGATGCGAGGCTCCGCGCGCCTGTCACCCTCCCGACACGCGTCCCAACGCTGGGATGCATCCCAGCGGGCAGCCAGCACTAGGGCAATGGCAGCATCAAATACACCATTGCCGGCAGGGGCAATTTTTGTTCCGCTCCTCCAGGTTTCCAACCCCAAGCCCTGACTCATTGCCCCCCATCCCGCCCCCCCCTCAGCATCCCCACAGCAGGAGCAGCTCCGATGTTATTTTGGTCAACCCCTCCACCCCAAAGCTTACCCCGGGGTCCCCCCCACAGCTCCCAGAGCCAGCTGGGTGGGTTGGGCAGCCCCGGTACCAAAGGGTTAAGCCCCTTCTTCCCCCCCCCGCCCCCCCAACCAGGCATCCTCCCCTCCTGCCTCTTGCCGGCTCCCTGCCAGCTCCCAGGTGCTAATACCAGCTGGGGGGGGTCAGGGCAGCGTCAAGCTGCTGTCTGGACTCAAGGGGCTACTGCGGGGGGGCTCCCCACACCTCAGCACCCGGCTTTGCCAGATGGAGGGAGCCACCCACACGCGAGAGGAAGCGTACTGGGGGGACTGGGCAGGCAACCAGCCCCCCCCAGACTGGGAGCAGGGGGCAGACTGGAAGCTCAGACACGGTACAGATCCCCACGGAGCTTTCCGAGGGTGCAGCCTGCTGATGCCCCCCCCGCATCCCGCGCTCTGGGCGAGGAGGAGCAGCCTGGATCGGGGTGCCCTTGGTCTCCTCCACCTTCTTAGGGTCCCACCCTGCTCCCCGACCCCCTCCGCCGGGCTCTTACCTTTGAAGGAGAGCTGCACCCTGGGGGTGGCGACGCCGTGGTCCTTGGCGTGGGCGGCCCGCCAGCCCAGAGTCAGCAGGGTGGCCCACAGGAGGACGCCCACCACGGGCATGGTGGGCACACACCGGGGCACCGAGGTCGAAGGGAGTCCGGGGTGGGGGGGGCTGCCAAGCCTGCCAAGGAGGGCACAGGGGGGAAGGACATCAGTTTTCTGCACCCACTGCACCCCCGGAGGGGGGGAGACAAGCCCCCCACATCCCGCTCTTCATCACCCGCTGGCACGCAGCATCCTCCGGGGAGAGCTGGGAGCCAGCCTTGCAGAGGGGGAGTGCTCAGCTGAACCCCACTGAGCAGGCTGGGGGGGTTGGGGGGGGGAGGAATCGGGGGGTGCCCAGCCTCACCTCCTCGGGTGCCCAGCCGAGCGCGCAGGGCGAGGCGAGCGCGGTGGCGAGCACCGCAGCAGCGCGCTCCTCCACCCAAACTGGCGAGCCTTGCCCAGGTGAGGAGCAGCCCTCCCCGTCCGCCCCCCCCCCCCCCCGCCCCGAGCCTGCAGCATCCCCACCCCGCCAAGCTGGCTCCCCCCGCCACAGCACCCAGAGGGGTCCCATCCCCAGCCCTCTCCCATTCCCGCCCCCCCCCCCACCTCCTCCCAGCCCCCGGCAAAGCCACAGCGAGCAGAGCCGGGATCAAATCTTTCCAACATGAAGGAAATCTGGACTTCATTATTCCAAGAACGTACAAAAAAAAAAAAAAAAAAAAGGGATTTTTTTTTTTTTCATAAATAAAAGAGGAAGAAAAAGGAAAAAAAAAAAAAGCCCTGCCTGTGTGCCAGGCAGCTGGACTCCCTGGGGCTCCAGCACTGAGCGGAGTCCGCCAAGCTGCCTCCAGCAAGCCACACACGCACCCCGGCACGGCACGGCACAGCACGGCGCGCAGTGCCCCCGGCATGCCCCCCTGCCCCTGCTGGAAAGGGACCATCACCTTGGGCCCGGGTCCCCCCTCCCCGGGAGCTCCAGGAGTCTCGGGGCAGGATTCGGGAGGAGGCCCGTGGTGGGAAGCCCCTCGTGTCCCCAGGGAGCTTCACACCCAGGGTGGGATGTGCTGCCCCGTGGTACCCGGGTGGGCTCGGGCATGAGGGAGCACCTGGCCAGCCCAGCCGAAGGCGCTCTGCGCCGTGGGGATGGAGCTGCCACCCAGCATACGGCACCGGGGGGTCCCCACTGTGCCACCCCCACGGGGATGTGCCCTCCATGGCTCTGCCAGCTGCCACCGCACAGCCCCACGGGGGACGGGCACACAGAAAGGCGCCAGGGGGATGGCGGGGAACCCTTCGGGGAACCCCTGGAGAGGGATGCTGAGCTGCAAGGGGGGTACCCGCGACGCCAGCCCCAAGTGGGACAAGGGCAGCAGCATTGTCACCAGCGGGTGTGCAAATGGGGTGGCCAAGGGGGTGCCACCACAGCCCCTCCAGCGATGCACTCCCTCGGGCGGCCGGGCAAGACCTGGAGAGCGGTGGCACCGCTGGTCCCTGGGGCTCCATTTCCCCCCCGCCCCCCTCGCTCTTGCCTTTGGAGTCAGTAAATATTTCGATTTGCTCCTCTCCCCCTGCACACACAAGCTCTGCTCCATTGTACTGGCATTCGGTCCCTTTCCAGGCTGCCCCCACCCTTCTCCCACCCATTCCCAGGCTCTGCCCTTCCCATCAGCCCAGCCGGGACAGCCCGAGCCCCCCAGTCCCTCCACCAGCCAAAACTCCAGTTGGTTGCAGTTAAATACCCACCCCCCCCTTCCATCCAAACCTCCCCCCCCTCTCCCCGGCAGCTTTAGGAAATAATTCTGGCAAATCCCACTATTGCATTTGGATGGAGCGGCGTACGCGTCAGAGACAGGGAGCGAGATGGCAAACAAAGGAAAAGAGGGAGAGGAGGGGAGCGCAGTGAGCGCAGGGCGAGGAGGGGGGGAAAGGGCCGGCGGGGAGCAGGGGGCACCCAGGCCTGGCCGGGAAAGGCAAATTCCAAGGAAGCAAAAAGGGGAAACGGCCCATTGGAGCGCACCTTGGCCGGGAAATCTCTATTTCCAGGGTCATCTGCGCTCCAGGGAAACTGGAAACTCCAGGGGAGAGCGGCCACGTTCCTCCCCCCCGCCAGCACCCGGGCTGGCTGGGGTTTGGGGGGTGGGTTTTTTTTTTAGGGAATTAAAGTTTGGCCATTGCTGGTGCTGCCGCTGGAAGATCAAAATCCCACTCGGCTTTATCCCCCCTCCCCAGGCCGGTCAACCGAGCGCGCCGAGCCGAAGCAATTAAGGAAAGGTTTTCCTGGCTGGAATAGGAACTCCTATGGGAGGGGGCCGAGACACCGGGGCAGAGGGGGTACAGGGAGGGGGAGTGCAGAGGGGGGTTTGAGGGTAGGGCTGCCCGCACTCCCGGTCCCAGCGGCCTCCGGAGCGAGCCTTGGGAGCAGGAAACGTTTTGGGAGGGAAAAAGAAATGCAGGCAGGATGGGCAGCGGGAGGGGAGGCTGCCCACGGCGCCCCAATGCGCGACGCCCCCCACCCGGGGCGGAGGGGGAATAAATAAGAAATAAAATAAAATAATAACGCTAATGGTCCGCCGCGGCCTCTCGCGCCCGGGGAATAACTTTGCACAACTTTGCAGCGCCGGCACGCCTGGCCTGTCCCCAGGGAGAGCCCCCTGTCCCCTGCTCCCCGGCCCTCCCCCCCCCCCCCCCCGGGGCTCGGGGTCCCACCGGGGTGGGCTTCGGTTGCCCCATGCCACCCGCTCCACGGTGCTGGGCGGGGGGAGGGGGCTCTGGTGTGTCCCCCCCACCCTCAGCACCCTCTCCCTTGGGGGGCACCCACCCTGCCACAGCCCCTCGGCCCCCCTAGCTCCCTGCCAGCCTCCGTCCCTGCCTGCACCCTGCCCCCGGGGACCGTCCCCCCGCGGGACCGGGGGGCGCCCGCCCAGCCGCGGGCTCCCGGGGGTTGGGGGACCGGCAGAGACATCCCCCCCCACACCTCGGTATTGCCGGGTGTGTGTGGGGGTATTGCCCCCCTGCGAGGCGCGGGGTTCTGCAAAGCCCCCGGTGTCGCTGCCCGCTCGGGGCAGGGGTCCCAGCACAGGAGCCACCAACACACCCCCCCACCTGCAAGTTGCAGCGCGGCGCGGAGCGGGGACACACACACGGACACACACACACACACACACACACGAGTTCCGAACGGCGGAAAGTTTTTCCGGGGCGCCCCCCCGGCAACGCCGGACCCCCCCTCCTCCGCCCGCCCTTACCTCTGCGGGGGTCCCGGCGGCGGCTGAGGCGGGGTGGGGTGTGGGAAGGGGAGGGGGAGGTGTGTGTGCGCGGAGGGCGGCGGGGCTCGGCTCAGCGCCGCGCCGGGCACCCGCGGCCCCCCGCCATCTCGACTGCCGCCGCGGCCCCGGCCCGTGGAGCGGCGGCGGGGCGGGGGGGGCGGGGGGGGAAGGGGCGGGGCGGGGGCGGGGCCAGCGGCGGCGGCGGCGGCCCTGCCCCACCGGGCGCCGCAGCCCCTGCGCTCGCCGCCGCCGAGGAGGGGTCTCATTTGCATAGCCACGCCCTCTCAGCCCCACCCACCGCCCCGGGGCCGCCGGTTCGAGCCCCGGCGCCTCCCCCTCCCCGCTCACCTCCGGCCTTTTGTTGCTCCGTGCCGGTGGTCCCCCCGGCGCCGTGCGGGGCGGTAAGCGGCTCGGTTGGGCTCCGGTGGTCAGCACCTTCCCGCCGGCCCCGGCGAGGGAGCGGATAAAGAAGCGCCGCGTCCTGCCTTTGTCTGCCGAGGCGGGCGGCGGGGGGCGGCCCGGGGCGGCGGGAGGCAACGGGGAGCCGAGCCCGGGAGAGCCGGTGGCTTTGTGAGAGCTCCGGCTCCAGAGAGAAAACGCCTCCCACACACGGCAACTCCTTGGGCAGGGAGCGGGGCTCCTTCCCCCGGCCCCACCTCGCTCCTTCTGCCACCCCCCACCCCGGTTATAGCCCCCCCGCCCCCGTCCGGTGACCCCCGACCCTCAGCCCAGGGGACACAGGTGATCCCAGCCCTGCTGCGGGCTCCCAGCATCCCTCTGCTCCAGGATCTGCTGCCCCTTGGGGTATCCCTCCCCGGGACCATTCCCCTGGGTACCCCTGCACTGAGACCTGCTGGCCCTTGGCTGATCCCTGCCCGGCACCATTCCCTCGGTATCCCTCTGCTCCAGGGTCTGCTGGCCCCTGGCTGATCCTTGTCCGGCACCATTTCCCCTGCACACCATGGCACGCTTCCCTCCAAGGCAGGGACTGGCAGGCGCCGTGCAGCTGAGCCCCGTAGCTCTGTCCTGATCCGTCCTGCCCCGAGCTGGGCACCTTGGAGCCCGTCAGATGCCAGGCACGTGCCTTAGTCCCCTGCTCTGCTCCCACCAGGCTGGGGACCTCTGCGGTGCTGCCTGCAAAGGCAGGAGCTGCCTCCACCCCCAGCTATGGTACGATCCCCCTGCAAGCACCACAGAGCTTGGCCCCAGGCCCCCCACTCTAGCAAAACCTTCCCCCTTGGCCTCAGACGTCCTGTCCACAGGTTTGCCGGCTCTCCTTCTGCTACGCTGCTCCTACGCAGGGTAACGAGGCGTTAAGGATGCTGAGAAAGCACAAAAAGGGGTGCTGGAGGGGAAGGTGCCCTGATCTTAGACCCACCATGTGCGTGGGTGGGCCTGTACTGTTCCCCCACACCCAGGGCGGTGCTGGTGCCTCCAAGCCCAGGTCCCCAAGCAGGAGCAGGGCATGGGGGAGCCAGGGCTGTCCCGGCACAAGAGCCACAGGATGGACAGTTGTCAACACCCACAAGCAGACCTTGCTGCTGAAGCGATTCCCCTCCTTAGCGCAGCCCCCTGGCTCTGTCCCAATGCCCCTCCATCGCCCCACTTCCACCAGAGGGAGAGGGGACTGTTTGCAGGGCAGGGTCTCCAGCCAGGGCCACCTTGTCACCTCTCACCCGCTGGGGCTGGAGGAGGAGGCAGAGGGGGGGCTGCTGCCAGCCCCACTGTGATCTGCACCCTGCTGCCACCTCCTTTCCCAGGGATGGCTCCTCAGGAATAAGCATCTCCGTCCTCTGCCCTCACACTTCTCCTCCAGCTTTCTGTGGAAAATGAGGAGTTTGTCACCGGCTTTCTCATCACAGGCCACGCTGTGTGCGGGAGAGGGCGGCCGTAACGGCCTCAGTCAGCAGGACAAATAAATGGCCCGAAACACGATACGCGAGAGCTTCCTGGGATAAAAGAATTTCTAAGGAGAGGTTTTATTTTCCCCTCGGAGCCCCAGCCTCTCATGGTCTGGTCCAAACACAAAGGCTGTCCTGAATTTCTCGTCTCACTTTCTCTCCTCGCAGCTGGCGAGTCGGGCGATGGTTTGGGGCACCCTCTCCCCCGCGCCGGGCTGCAGTGGTGGCCCGTCACCCGGCCTCCACAGATTGATGGCCTCCCCAGGTTGATGGCATCCCCAGGCCACCAGCATCCGGCGCAGCCTCCCGGCCCCCTGGTTGCAGTTCTGGGGGTGGTGACACACATTTGGCGGTGAATTAAACTGGGGCAGCCACAGCCGTAGGCAGTTCTCAACCCCCCCACACTACCTGCCAGGTGCTGGGAGGGCTGTGGGTGCTCTCTCAAGCTGTGGTGGGGTGACACCGGGTAGGAAAGGGGGTGCCCAGCCCTGCTCCAGGCCACCCTCCCGGGACCTGCCCCCCAGAATGGGTGTGGGGGTCCCGGAGACCTGTAAAGGAGCCAGGGCTGTGTAGCTGGGTCCCCGCCACCCCCTCCCTCTCCCCATCAACCCTGGCTCGCTGGCAGGGAACCGCTCCTGGCCCCATCCGGTGTATCATTAACCCAGAACTGAGCCATTAACAGCCCGACTCTCCCAAGTCCCCATCATTATAAATCAGCCTTCCCCGTAACTTCCTTCTCCCCTGCTACAGTTTAAGCCCGTGGCTTCCTGTCCTAATTAACCAGTGAGGTTAATTGGTCTCCAGCCTCTTTACACCTCCAAGGCTCTCTGAGGACTGGGGTCACTGCATGCCCTGTTCCTGCACTGACCCTCGGACCCTTCCCCTCGGCATGAGCTCTCCCAGGAGCATCCGGGATGGGAAGCCCTGATGCAGGCCCACCCCCCCCCTCCGACCCGACACCACTGCTGGGGGCAGCTGCCCGCCTCTCCCAGCTCCCGGGAGCTGGATTTTGCCTCCCTGACCCTCGCCTGCAGGCCTGGGGTGGGCACCCACCACCCACCTGGTACCACATCCCTGTCCTCATCCCCATTCCTGTCCCTGTTTCCACCCCTATCCGTATCCCCATCCCCATTCTCATCTTTATCCTTGTCCCCATCCCTGTTCCTGTCCCCATTCCCATCCCTATCCCTATTCTCATGCCTTTCCCTGTCCCAATTCCCATTCCCATCCCTATGCTTGCCCTCATTCCCGTTCCTGTCCCCATTCCCACCCCTATCCCCATTCCCATTCCTGTCCCCATTCCCCCCTTTCCTCCCCATCTCCTCTCCTTCCTGGCCCTGCTGCGTAGCAGTGCAGAGGCCCCAGCCTGCTCCCGGATGCCTCGGCACAGCCTGTGCCAGCTTCGTGCTCCGGCCATCTGTCCCCCGCCTGCCTGCCGTCTCACACCTCCTCCTCAGGGCCCAGGCACCCGGCTCGCCCGCCCCAGGCAGCGGATGCCAGCAGGCTCCAGGGTGGGTGTCCCCAGGGAGGACAAGGCAGCGGGTGGGTGTCCCCAGGGAGGAGGATGATGCCAGGACAGAGCTGAGCAATGCTGGCGGCCGAGTAGCAGGGAGATGCCAGGACTGGGTTTGGTGGCCCTCTGTGCCAGCCTGGGGACCGATCTGCTGCCACCCACCGTAGGGAGCCCGCAGGGACCCTGGGACCCGCTCAGCCCTTTGGGTCGTGCCCCGATGCGAAAGGGTCCCCCGCACCCTGCCACCCCGGGCTGGGGGCTTGGCTGCTAGGAGCCCTGCGTGCCAGCTCCCCGCTCCCACTGTCTTCCCTGCCGGGCTGGCAGGCATCGCCTTTGGTGTCCTGCTGCTGGGGGAAACATTTCTGCTTTTTATAACCCTGCTGATGCTCCCCAGCTGCCAGCCCCATGCCAGCCTGCTCTGCCTGCCCAGCCCTGCCTGCCTGCCTGCCCCAGGGCAGCCCGGGGGGGCCGTCCCCGGGCAGGGCAGGGCAGGGGGTGACACACACAGGGGTCCGGGTGCTGCAGGGCCCGTCCGACCTGCACAGCTGCATAGCTTGTCTCCAGCTATTAAACAAACTCCTCCATCTCTCCCCCCTCCTCTCCGTCCCCTTCCCGCCTGCCAGACGCTGCTTAACCCTCTGCTGCCCCGCAGCTCCCGGGAAGCGGCATCTGCCCCTCGCTGTGCCCCAGAGATTTGATTCACAGGACTGATCCCCTCATTCTGCCAGTGCTCCCAGCCTGGCTGGGCAGTAGGGGGTGGCCCTCCATGTCCCCAGGGTGCCTGCAGCCTGGCACCGTCCTGCAGAGAGCAGGGCAGGAGCAGGCAGACCAAGCCAGGGATGCACGGCAGCTTGCCAGGCACCATGCCCACCCTCGCAGGGATGCACTGGGGGCGTGTTGGCCAGTGCTGGGCACCCAGACTGTGGGCAGGGCTGGGACACCCTGCAGCTGGGCACTGGGAAGGAGGGCACAAGGCTCAGAGGTTGGGCAGGGCAGGGGGATGCAGGGTCTGGGGGATGCAGGGTCTGGGGGGGATGCAGGGTCTGGGGGATGCAGGGTCTGGGGGATGTGGGGCAGGGGGATGTGGGGCAGGGGGATGCAGGCAGGGGGATTCAGGATCGGGGGAGGGAGGAGCTGCAGTGCAGGGCAGAGGGACTGAAGGGCTGGAGGGGAGACAGAGGAGCGCGGGATGAGGGGCTGGGCCCCCCTGACACGTCCCAGCACTCTGCTCTTCCCACCCCTCTGTGGGAAGCAATGCTGGGGAGTGCCCCAGCGCCCGGGAGAGCTCCAGCCACAGGTCTCCCCTGCAGATGTGGGCCGGTAAAGGAATCAGGTGGGAGCAGCGGCCGTGGGACCCTCCCCGGGGTGGCTGCTCCCTTTCTTTGCTACTGAGAACGGCACACCTCGGTGCATGGAAGCAGCAGTGTCACAGACTCCTGCTTCCAGCCTGGCTCAGCGTGGCAATGCCACCAGAACAGCCTCCGTCCCCCAAAGTCCCCAAAAGCTATCTGCACGCCACTGCTCTCAGAGATGACAGCTTCGTACCTAACCCCAAGCAGCTCCCAGCTGCAGGGGATGCGAGGAAGGAGCAGGATTCACCCCTCCAGGCTGAACTGAGCCCTCCGGAAGGGCTGATCTGGCATTGCCATGCTCTGCTGTCACCATCCGAGGACACTGTGAAGAGGACAGACCCTGCCCGGTCCCCCAGGACCTCCCTGATTGCCCTCTGCCTCCCACGCTCCCTCTCGCAGATGTTTGGGATAGCTGGTCCCTTGCCGCTCCAGCCCCAGTGACAAATGTTTGCCTGAGCGGAGTTTATTATTGTAAGAGCCTGGAGGTGGCTCTGGCCAACTTTCCGCCTGGGGCCGAGCCAGCAGCTGCAGGGCACCCTTCAGCACAGCCACCCCAGGGACAAGATGTCCCCCCCTGGGCACCCTCTGTGTGCCATGGGGTTGAGGACAGACCCCCGGTATCATCCAGCGCCCCATGGCAGCAGCGGGTGGGCACCAGGAGCCCAGAGCAAGCCCCAAACTCCCAGGCGAGGGATGGAGCTGGGCGCTCCATCCTTCATCTGGCAGTACTAGGAAGGAGGGGGGTTGCTGAAAGCCCCCCCCCGCCCCGAACCCCCCAGTGCTTCTCCCAGCTCCGCTCCCCGGCCAGGCTGTCGTGGGCTGAAGCGCGGCGGGCTTGGTGATCGATGGCCGAGGCGTGGGCTTGCCAAGCCCTGCATGTTTGGAAGGCGTCATGTTTGTCTTGGCAGGAGCAGGGATGTCATCTCCTCCGCCTTGCACCGTGACGAGCTGGGAAAGCCAACGGGGGGTTACGCCGGAGCGGGTGCCCAAGTGGAGGGGTCTGTCCCGGTGGGCAGAGCGAGGTGCCGGCGAGGCGAGAGGACAAGCAGAGGGACCCAGAGGGTGCGGTGCAGGTGACATGGGGAGGAGCCGAGCCCATTGTGCCCTGGCAAAGTGTGTTTGGCCAGACAGATGTGCCCTGCACCCAGAGATGCCTCCAGGCAGAGCCGCCCCCAGCCCAGCCCCCGGGATCAGCGAGCCCTGCGCTCTGCAGGTGGGGAAACTGAGGCAGGAGGGCAGCAGGGCCTGGTGGAGGGTGCTGTGGGGCAGGGGGCTGTGGGCCCAGGGGCAAGACGGGCTCCAGACAAAGCAGAGTCTCTTGGGGAGAGGACAGCCCAGCTGTGGCTCTTCCGAGAAGGGGATGCGGCGAGGACATGAAAAGTGGCGCCGGATCGATGGCCAACGGCGAAGGCATTTGAAGGGCAGCTCTTGACGATGATGGCGAGGCTCTCGGCGGATCGATAGCTGCCTGTGGAGGCGGGGGCAGATCCTGCCGGGGCGTCCCCAGGCACAGCAGGAGCTCACGAAGGAGGGTGGACGGGTGCCCTGGTAATGTCTGCAGTGTGACGTGCTGGCGGGCACGGGGCTGGGGAGAGGCCGAGCCTCCTGAAATGGGAATTGACAGAGTCAGTGCTGCCCCCAGGATGCCCCAGCTGCTCCCCGGGAGGTTTGGGATGAGGGTCACAGCACACAAGCCCTGCCCGGGGACGTGGACAGGGGATGCCTGGTGCTGCCCGCACCAAGCCCAGCCACGGGGGCCCGTCCTGTCTTGCCCCCGTGCTGGTTTCCAAGCCAGGGGGGACGAGCATGACATCTGCCCCCAGCTGCAGTTTGGTTGGCAGCACCGAGGTCATCCATTCCTGCTGCTCTCCATGCTCCGGAGAAAGGAGCCGTCACCCACCCCTGTGTGGGGGGCAGCCCCATCTCGTCCATCTCTCCCCCCTGGCCCCACAAGCACATCCCCAGGCTCTGCAGCAGAAGGAGCATCGCGGTGTGTTCGGAGCGAGCATCCTCGGTGCCCTCCAGCCCAGACACACGCAGGACCGTGGCATGGCCTGGGACATGTGTGTCTCCCCACGTGTTGCCATGGAAATGGGCAGGAGCTGTGCTAATGGAAACCAGACCTAGGATGGTGGTCCTGGCTCCCAGTGAGGTAAGTCCTGGCCCCCAGCTTTGCCATGGGATGCTCTGGGCATCCCGTGCAGCTCCCTGCACCCGGGGGGCTGGTGGAGACTGGGCACAGGGCTGCTCAGGGGGTGGCAGGCATGTGTCACAGTGTGTGGTTGTGCCATGGGGCTTGGCCACGTTCCCTCTGACACATCCCCATGCATGCCAAATCTAGGAATACCAGTGATTTTGGAGGAATACAAGATGCTTTCCCTGCTACGGGGGAAAGCCGGGGTCATGGCTGGGACTGCCTGTCCCACGGCTGGTCCCTGCCCCATGGTGATGCTGCACTGGCCACGCAGGAGGTGGCACAAGGACTGTCACAGGTCATTGCAGCAGGAGCCAAACCAGTGGGCCAAGGAGAAGCATCATCATGAGGGTAAGGGCAGCATCGGTCGTGGTGCAGAGCCTCCGGCGTCCCCTTCGCTGCTGCCTGCAGCCGTTTTCCAGCCCCCACAAATGCAGGGAGGTGCTCGGTGTCATCTGCAGGAGAGGGAGAATCACATAGCTCAACAACTTTAAGACAACCTCCCAATTTTCTGGGGGTAGCAAGGGCTCTTGAGAGCCTGGAAAGGCAAGGTGGGCAGAGGGTGGGAGCCAGCAGCTCTGCGGCACGGCCCTGCTGCACTGGCGTGCCACCTAAGTGGGTCAGTGGTACAGCCGTGGGCATCAGCGGGCACAGAGGAGCTGGAGAGGACAGGGCGGTGGCAGCCAGAATGGCTCAAGGGCTGGAAAAAACTGGGACACCTCCGTGCACGTGGGTCCTTCCAGAGAAGTTGGCCCGGCGGGTGGGTCAGCACGCAGGGAGGATTTTCGGGCCATGGGATTTGGCAATTGCTCAGCTCCGAGCCCCCTCGCCAGGATGCATCCAGGGATGGCTGCCTTCATCCCGGCAAGGACAGACGGATGCTGGCCGCAGCCCTGCGCCCAGCACAGCCCAGTCACCCCCAGCATCCCTCTGGGGTGGAGAAAGGACCTCAATCCCAGCATGAATCTGGAGCCCAGATTGGGTCTGCAGGAGGAATACTGGTGGAAAGGTTCTCCATGGAGACTGGGGAACTGGGAGAGCCCCCTCCTGATCCCTGCCGCTGTGCTGCCCTTGGATCCTCCTCCCCTCTCCCAGCAGCACAACCTGTTTCTCCCCTTCACGGCAAAAATCTGTTAAAAAGATGCTCCTGCTCCCAGGTCGCCGTGGCAACCGACAGGCGCGACAAGGGGGGTGATGCAGGATGTGACCCCCATCTCTCCCCCCACTCGGGAATACTTCCCGGCACCTCCGCAGCCCCATGGCCCCAGGGCTGGCTCCTTGCTGGGGGGCTGCCTCCTCCCTGAGGCCGGGCTCCAGCCAAGGGTCGAGTGAGGCCCAGGCAGCAGATGCCGATGGATGCCGATGGATGCCGATGCCGGCACATGCCTTGCTGGGAAGCTGCCTCCCTGCCTTGCCCTTCACCACCGTCCCTCCCCGGCAGCTGCCTGAACTTCAAAGCCACCAAAGGCCACATGGCCTGGAGCATCTTCTCCGCATCCCTTCCAGGACGGAGAAGATGCTTTGAAAGACCCTGGTCCTTCTCCCCTCCTCCGCAGGGTAATTTCCATTTTTTTCAAAACCCCACAAAAAAAAGGATCCTTTTTCCTCTTTGTTTCTCTTCTCTCTCTCATTTTTTTCTTTTTTTTTCCCCTTGTCTTTGTCAGCTAAAAATATGCAACCCACCAGGGAGGGCGGGCGGGGGGAGCTGCTGCCGCCGCGCCAAAGGTTAACACCAGTGCCGGGTTTGAAAAGCCGCCGGAGGGGGATGCAGATGCTCCTCACCAGCTTTTGGGGGGGTCCTGCCCTGGGAGACCCCCCCATTTGCCTGCGCTGTGGGTCGGGGCTTTGCCCCTGCTGTGCGTGGGGGGCAGCAAAGTTCGGAGGCAGAGCCCACTCAGGACGTGGCACGACACACAGCCAAGGGGCTGGATCTGGATCCGGCTGTCCCGGCTGTTTCCCAGAGGGTCAGGAGATGCCCAGGGATGCTCAGCAACTGGGGGTGGGATGTCCAGGCACCCTGGGTTGCGGGGGGGATGACCCCGCAGGGCAGGGATGAAAGCGGCCGGGGCTGGGGGCAGGCAGCCCCAGGCTGGAGCGTGGGAGGGCAGTGGGCGGCCGAGGCAGAGGGATGATGAGATTTACCTAATATTCTGCTCCACCGCGGAAAGGATGGAGGAGAAAAACAACGCAGGGGTTCGTTGCCGTCTTGGGGAGAAGCTGTCAGGGGCCGAGAGGCACCGAGTGGTGCCAAAGCAAGCAGGGAAATTAAATTGGGATGAATCACCCGGAGCCGGCAGCATTCACCTGAGCCGCAAACCTGCTTACAAACACAGAGAAAACATGTTTCCCAGCTCCCAGGGTTGTAATTTTAAGCCTCATCCAGCTTTGCAGGAAGGTAATAGGCTTCAAAACTGCCGTATTGGGGTTTTTTTCCCCGCTCCAAGGATGGGAACGTTGCAGCAGGACGTCACGGTGCGGGGGTAACGGCCAGCCACCGGCTCCCCTCCGGAGACGGTGACCTGGCAGCGGGATGCGGGAGCCAGGGCTGCCGGGCAGGACTGATCCTTGGGCGCCCTGCAGGGCAGAGAGCAGGTGCTGGGTGGGGGGAGATGGCCAGGAGATGGCCAGGGATGCTGCAGCGTCAGCAGGATGGGATGCTGAAAGCTGGGGGAGGGAACCCAGCATGGAGTCAAATTTGTTTGGGAGACAGGAGGCAAACAGTAGGAACAAATTCCCCCTGCGGCCCCAGGGCAGCTGTGGGTCAGGGTGCCCTGGGATGGAGGAGTGAGGAGCAGGGAGGTGATGGTGCTGCTGCTGATGCTAAAGTGGGGAGATGCGAACACGGGGGGCAACCAGGCAGCGCTGCTTCAACTGAGGGGATTGGCCACCTCCCCACCGTGGCCTCCATGGCTAGGAGGGCTGGGGGCAATCCATCCAAGCTGTGTCTTGGCCACCTGAAACAAGCTGGCAGCCCCCAGCCCGGCGGGGTGTGATTTATGGAGGGACGGATTAGGCAGCAGCGGCGGCAGCAGCGGGCACACATGGCGGGCGCTGACGGAGGGGAAAGGGCTGACGGAGCAGGGTGGGGGTAAGTCCCGGGTGGCTGGGATAGAAATTCCTCGGCCTTCCCCAGAGCTCGGATTTACTCCCGTGGTGATGGAGATGGTCCCACAGGGCAGCACCGGGGCTTGGGACATGTCTGCTCTCAGGAAAGCATCCTGGTGCTCAGCTGGAGGGAGACATCAGGGTACATCCCGGCTGGGGGGGGCTGGCTGGACAGACCTCCCCCAAATCCCACGGCCTCATGTCCCAGTCATCCACCTCTGCTCCCCAGCGAAGACATCTGGGAGGAGAGGCGTTTGGCAGAGGGTAAACTGAGGCACGACGAGGGCTGCCTGTCCCCATTACAGGGGGGTTCAGCCAAGATGGCAACTCTGCAGCTCTGGGATTCCCCACCACAGCTCGTCCTGGGAAGCTCCCCCAAGGGCTGGTGGGACCATGGGGCTCCTCCTGACGGGCAGGCAGCTCCTGGCAGGGCTTCGGAGAGCCCACACCGCCTCCACCGGACGGGGATCTGCCCACGGGAGCAAGGACGTCCTGGCTGCTGCCCGCGCAGCCCGGGCAGGTGGCATCGGGTGTCCGCAGCTGCCAGCCGCCTTTCATCTCCTTCCAGGCAGGGGCTCGCTTTCCGTCACCTGCTGCCCTCCAGGCCGGAGGCCAAGAGAGCCGCGGGCAGGGCTGATGTGCAAGACGTGGCCGCTCTGCCCGCACGTCCTCTGGCTGGAAGAGGGGGGGTGGCGAGACGCCTGAGACGTGCCATGGGTGCCAAAGCATGGGTGCCAAAGCAGCATCCCTCCCCACGGACCCCACTCCCAGCTCCTCGGCTCAGGGTGGGTTTAGCTGCTGGGACAGAGCCCGGCAAAGCCCCGGTCCAGAGACGGCGGCTCCGCGTACCTTCCCTGCAAAACTTTCCACTGCCTTTAGCTCTGGAATTAGCGGGAAGAGCAGGAGCCGGGGTGCAGGCGGGGGGTGCGTGTGTGGGCTGGTGGGGAGGGGGGTGTCACTGGGACACGCGTGGCCGGCAGCACATGCATGTCCGGGCACGCGTGTGCGTGTGTCAGCACGTGTGTGTGCTCAGGAATGTGTGCATCTATGGGAAGAGATATATATATATATATATATCTGTCTATATGTGCATTTCCAAGGCGGCGTTGCACGCCTATGAGACTGCAGCATCCCTTTGCTGCGGCGTTTCTCAGCGTGTGCAGCCTAATGAGCTGGCACGGCAGAGTTAATTGAGGGGACAGACAAGCAGAGCTCATCATTAAGGAAAGCGCTGCAGCAGGTACCGTTGACAAGATGCTGCCTGTCCCCCCGGGCTGATGGCAGCCCCCGTGGGGGGACAGTGACAGTCTGAGTCCCTGGGGAAGACGGCTGAAGATGAGCGTCCCGTGTGCTGCTTGCCCAGGGCTGGTTCCATTAGCAAAAGCAGACAGGGAACGGGAATTGCTGCCGCCTGCATGGAGGAATGTCTGCCAGCCCTGGTAGGATGGGGCTGGCAGGGGGGTGCCAAGCCCTGGACCCGGTGACTTGCCCACAGCCCTGCCTGCACCCTGCCCACAGCCCTGCCTGCACCCTCCACCTGAGACGTAGCCCTGCGTGTGCCCTGTCTGCCAAAGCTGCCCCCTCAGCTCCCACCATTAGGTTCCAGAGTGAACACGCAGCAGAGGGGACAGAACAGCCGGCTCCCAGCAGCATGCTGAGCCTGTGCCAACAGCCCACGAGGACGGGGAGCCTTGCTCAGGGCTGTCAGATTCTCGCTGGAGAGGCTCACAGAGCTGGAAAGGAGCCTTCACCGCCTCCATAGCCGGGAGCTCCCACATTCCGCCTCCTTCTTCCGCTCTCTGCCTGGCCATGCCTCTCCCTGGGGGGCCATGTCCCCACACGAGATATCCACAGAGCCCCACCTCAGGAACCTGGCCATTGCTATGGGCACCTCCATCTCAAGGGCTGGGGAGGTGTTGTTCTGCCCCGTCCAGTAAGCGTTCACTCTGAAACCTAATAGTGGGGCAAGAGCCTGCCCTGTGGGGCAGAAGGCATCCTGCTAGAGCGGAGTCCGTCCCTCTGCCTCCTCCCTCCCATCACCGCAGCCCCCACAGTCCTGCAGCCCCTGCCCCAGCCACCAGCACCGCAGGCGGAATGAAACCCTCCTGGAGCGCGTGTCTTCCTGGATGGATTCATGGAAGACGGCATGCTCATTTGGTAGCTGCTGGGCTGCCGTCAGGGGGATCAGAGTGCTTACAGGTTGATAACCTTATCGCAGGCACATCCTTAATTAAGCTCGTTAGTTCTTTATGATAAACAACATATGGGCTGGGGCCAGGGGGCTCGGCAGGGCCGCGTGCTCTCCAGCAGCGTGCAGCCCGTGGGACAGCCCGGGCAGGAGAACAGGCAGCCCTGTGTTTGCGCCCGCCTCTCCCTCCCCTGCCTGAAAGGGACCTTCAACCCCGTGGCTTCCCTGACCCTCCAAACCCTAACATTAGTCTTGGATTTCTCCTCTGGACACGAGCAGGGCCAGCAGGAGGGGGGATGGATTGAAGGAGGCTGCCAAGGCTTTGCCAGCGCTATCGGAACCTCCTCCTCCCATGGGGAAGGCCACAGGGCAGCAGGAGAGGACCTGCTAAGTGTCTCCTGAGGGCCTGCAGATGAAGGGATGGTAGAGAACAGCAGCTCTGTACTCTCCTCTGGGAGAAATGAGGGGACTGCATCTTGACCTGCTGTTGAGTGGGTGACCCTCAGGGTTTACAGAGAGCCTGCCACCCACCCCGGATGGCTTCTTGGTCCATCATCTGGCTGGTAGTGGGGGATATCCATCCATCCATCTATCCATCCATCTATCTATCCATCCCTCCCTCCCTTTGTCCAGCCATCCCTCCATCCCTCCATCCCTCCATCCCTCCATCCATCCCTCCATCCATCCTTCAACTCACCCAGGTATCCACCCCACCACCCATCCTTGCCTTCACCCCTCCTTCTGCCCATCTATCTCTTCTCCCCAAGCTCGGGGGTGCTCGTGATCTGCCGCCCTCCCCGATGCTCGTTAGGTACCAGCACAGGCCTGCTAATGGGGTGCAGGGAGGGCACCCGCTTACTCCCCCTCCTCGCAGCCCAAGCCAGCCCCGGTGTTTCTTATCTCTGAGATCCCACCTTGCTGGCGGAGGAGCGCGGCAGGACGCCGCATCCCTGGGGAACAGCAAGCCGAGAGATAACGAAAGCGCAGCGGCGAGGAGAAATTACCTTGCCTGAATTTTAAAAACTTCTCGCTGAGGTTGCCGTGGTAACTGAAAGGTGCATCACGTTGCTCTGACAACCCCGAAACAGCCAGGTTTTTGCCTGGCAGGCTCCGAAGCGGCAGGTTTTGGGGAGGGGGAGCCTGGTGAGGTGGGAAGCGGGTGGCCCATGGGATGCTCAGCCACGAGCACCCTCCCCAGACAAAGATGTCCCCCTCCCCATAGCTGCCAGCTGCATCACCGCCCCACCCCACCACCATTTCCAACCTCTCCCCCTCCATCCCTGGTGGGAAGCACTGGAGGAAGAGGATGGAGGGGCTCCAAACCCAACCGTGTGGTCCCCTAAGAAGGTGGTAGGGAGGTGGGACAGGCTCCAGGTTTGTCCACCCTGCTGTGGGCATCCCTGGCACCGCACGGGAGTTGCTGGGAGCCCCGGCAGGTAGCCTGGGCACCCTCCCTGTGCCCTGCTCGGGGTGGGGTTTGGGCACCCAGCATGGCTTTGGGCTCCAAGCCCCCCGGTGAGTGGCAGCAGCATTGTCCCAGCCCGCGTAAATCACTCTGCCACGGAAACAGCCCCAGTGGGTCGAAAAATAGCAGGTGACTCACGCAAGAGCAAAGGGTCCAAAATAGCCCCTCCAGAGCGCTCCTAAAATTAGTCTCCCTCCCAGGAGGTCCCGGCCACTGTGTCCTTGCCAGGGCACAGCCGTGGCTTTGCGCCTGCCTGGCTGCTGCCGCTGCCGACGCTTCCCTCCCCGGGGCCAGGGGCGCAGGGTGCCCCCTTGCTGCTCCGGGATCTCCCCAAAACCCATCCCTGGGCATGGCTGTGCCATGTGTCTCCAAGTCTCCGGGCTGATCCAGGTGGCTCCGGTGGCCGCAGGCTGCTCTTTGTGGGATGCCCCAGGCACTGCCCGCAGACAAGAGCCAGACCTGGGCACCAGAGCGCTGCGCCCCCGGACCCTGCGAGCTATCGGGGTGCCGAGGGCCTGCCCCCCCATCCTGCTCCCTTTGCCTGGATTTCTCCAGGGGGGATGGCTAGGCGGCGGATCAGGTGTTTTCCAACGATAGCGAGTTCCCTGGGGGATTTGGGCTTCCCGATACCAGTTCGCTGTTCCCCCGCGGCAGGGCAGCACCAACCTGCCCACTCCCACCCAGTGCTGGTGCCGGGGGGAGACGACACGGAGGGGACACCCCGGGAGCAGCATCCTCTCCACCGGCATGGCCGGGAGCGCTGCTCCCTGTGCCGGGCCATCCCTCCCGTGCAGGGGGAGCGATACCCGGTTAATTAGAGGAAGGGATGAATAATTCCTTTTTATAATGCAACGTCGCGCGGCAGATGCCGTCTGCCTCGTCTCGGCGCGCGGGAGCCCGCGTTATTCTGCTCTCAGCAGAGTTATTTATACACTGGGACATTTTTCAAAGCGCCGCTTTGATGGTCTTCCACCAGCTCGGAAAAAAAAGTAGTCCATCCCAAAATAACCCGAGTGAAAGTCACAGCTCTTCATTACGCACATCTTCAACCGGGGGGCTCGGGAGAACAAAAAACCCGTCACATTCCTCCCATCAAATCCGCCCTTTTCAAGTGCATTTCAAATGGGTTCAAACCGCCGCGGCGGCGGCAAGACGAGTGCTAATGATGCTGCGGGCGCATCCCACCCCGAGTCGGGCCGGGGAGAGGGATGGAGCTGGGGGGACGGGGGGGATTTTAAGCAGCCTCCAGAGCCCACGGATGTTTTGGGGTGCCCAGGACAGGGTCGAGCCTGGGGTGGGCTATGCTGGGGGAAATGCGGTCCCTCTCTTGCCCGGCTTTTCCTGCTGCAGGAAGCAGTTTCTTCCCCGAAACCAGGCTTTGGAGGAGGGGAATGAGCACTAAATAATTTTTTCCGAGGAATCGTAGCAAAAAAAATAAAACCCAGCCCCCATTTCCCCATCGCACCCGCACACACGCACCCCTCGGGTCTGGTTGCTGTTAAAGGGAAAAAAAAAAAAAGGGGGGGGGAAAAAAAAGATGTTTGTAGGTGGTGACAAATTCCTGTGAAAATGTTTCTGACATGAAGCCGTCTCCCATCCAAGTTTCCCCCCACCCCCCGCCAGAGACGGGGAGCGGTTCCCCCCGCTCCCATGCCTGGCAAAAGGCCTGAGCTGCTTGCCCCCCTCTGCCCGTGAGGGTGTGGGGCTGGGACCGGGAGTGCCCCACGGAGCAGCACAGGGGGCTCGGGCTTCCCCCCATGGCCCAGGCTCTGGTGTGCACCGTGCTGCCTCCATGGGTCTCCAAAACCTCACGCTGGGTGAGGGGGCCAGGGTGATTTGGTGGGGGGGGCTGCTCGGTGAGCCCCCCCCCCGAGCTGGACCATGCACCATCTGCATCCACCACCTTCTGCTCCCAGCACCACGGCACCCCCAGCACCCCACGGCATCCCATGGCGGCTCGTCACCCTGCTGTCAATCATGCCCTGCTGTCAATCATGCCCTGCTGTCAATCACACCCTGGCTGTCAGTCACGCTCTGCCTGTCAGTCACACCCTGACTCCCCTCGCCAGCCCCCGTGGGAAGAGGACTAAGGGATGTGGGAACCCCTCGGAGCACAAGGTGTGCCCTGGGAAAGAGGGAAACTGAGGCAGTCTGGGACACACGCCACCCTCCCCAGGTGTAAAACACCCCTGGAGGGTCTCCCTCTGGATCCCCAGGCGCTGGAGCATCTCCCCTGGGAGAGCCCGGCGCTGGAAGATGCCCGAGGTGCTGGAGTGCAGCTTGGCACCCAGCGGCTGCCTGGCAGAGGGACAACCACGCCTGGTGCGGCCACGGGTCCCAGCCCCGGCAACCCAGCTCCCATCTGCTTTTGGTTTCTTCCAACAGCACCAGAGCCCCCCGCTCCACCCACCCCCCCCCGGCCCCGGGGCTGCAAATTGGGTCCACGTTGCTGCAGATGGTGAGTCAATTAAAACCATCGTTTTTTTCTCCCCAGCAGGGAAATGCGGACCATGCGGTTCCCAAGCCAGAAACGGGCTCTTGGTCAAAACAGCATCCGGGTGGAGCAGCCCAGGGATGAGGGGGACATCTCCCCTTCTTCCCCCACGCTGGTCCTGCGGGGTTGGGTGGGGAGAGCCAGGGCCACAGGTGCTCCGTGCTGTGGGGCAGGAGGGGGTGCTGGCACTGCCTGGCATGGGGTGACACCCTGCCCCGGGGAAGGGGTGGCCCTGTGTCCGTGCACCCCCCCACCTCGGTTGCCCTCCTCCTGCCCTGGAGCATCCATCCATGCCCGCAGCAAACAGGCAGCTTGCTGGGGGTGGGGGGGGACCACAGTGTTACCTGCTGCACGCCGGCAGGATGACGGACCACAACCCTGCCCGTCCTCCATGCCACAGCCCCAAGGCTGAGGCCAGAACCAGGTGGCTGTCGGGCATTTGGGTGAAATCATTTACACGAGGAAGAGAAAACTATTCCAGGGCAATTCTGAGTATTTCAGAGACATTTAGTAGCTCAGAAGAGGATGGACGGGCACGGCAGGGAGGAGAAGGGGAAGCAGCCATGATAACTTCCCTGCAACGGAGCTGGGAAAGGTGATGGAGAGGAGCATAAGCACACGCGTGCACACACACGTCTGTGTGCACAAGCACACACACGTGTGCATGGACACGCAGGCACCACGGGTCTCCAGCAGCTCCGACCGGCAACACGGGGGTTTTCCTGCCCACAGGCAGCGTTTTGGCAACAGTGCAAGCGGGCAAGCAAGGCAGGGCTGGGGCTGGCCACGGCCAACGCTGAGCTCTGCCATGGGTCGGTAACTCCAGCGATTAAGGAATGCTCAGGAGAGAGGCTGTTCGCACTAACGACTTGGCCTGTTTCCTCGCCTCAATTAGCATGCAGGAGCTCGCGATGCTCGCAGGGCCTCCTGGAAAGCCAGGGCACAGCAGGCTCGGGAGTTTTAATATTAATAATGCTGAAAGCTAGCCAGAAAAATCCCAAACCTTAAAAACAGAATGACAACGATCTTTAATTCAGTGTGTTATAGGTGCTGGGAGGAGCCGCAGCCTGGAAGTGCCGTGGCCCTGGGAAGTCACCCTGCAGCCGACCCTGTGCCTGGGGGAAGCCCCAGGCTGCAGCCCTGCCCTGCTGCCCCCCAGGAAAGGGCACAGGGTCCCTTTGGGTGTCCCCCGGGCTCCCCAGCCTGGTGTCTCCCATGCGCTGGGGTTTGTAAACCTTCCTCTTCCCCTGTCATCCACAGAGGAGAGACCTTCTTGCTGCTCAGCAATAGAGAAACTGAGGCACAGCAGGACTGCAGTGCAGCTCTGCCCATCCAGGGACGCTTCTGCGTCTCCTCCTGCCATGCCCTGCTCCAAAATCCTCTCCCCAGCACCCTCCTTCCCTCTCCATCCCTGCCAGGGCCCACATCTGGCATTTCAGCCGTGGCCCAGTGGCAACCTGCATCAGGATCAGGCCACCAGGAGAGGCAGCTCCCCTGGCCCCAGGGCAGCGGGACAGGTGCCTGAGGGAGCTCCCCTCTGCTCGGAGGAGGGGGTCCTGCCTCATCACCGTGCACTTCTGGGGCTGGCCCCGTCCCACAGCTTCTGCCCCCCCGCCCTTGGAGGTGGGTCCCCGGGGCAGCAGGGACACCACGTCCCTCTGAAGGCAATGGGCCATGGTGCATTCAGTCACGAACAGCTGCGCTGCGCTGCCTAAATTGGAGGCACGGGTGCTGGCAGGGGCTGGTGTCTCCATGCCCTGCTCCAGGGGCTGGGGGGGCACGCCTGGCAGTGTGTGTGTGGGGGGGGGCTGCACACACCCCCTGCCCCCCAACTTCTCCCTGGGTGCCCAGAGGCAGCGTCTTCCCCGAGGAAGGGGGGCTTTGGCCCATCCACTGCGTGGGGTGGGAGACCAGGACCCCCACTAAAGCCTAGCTGCAGGAGGGGGCCCTGCTTTGGGCACCCCCCCGCCCCGAGTAGTTATCCCCACGAGCAGGCAGTGGGGGACTCTGCTCCTGGCTCTGCAGCCGTTCTGCCGGAGGTACGGGCTGGGCTGGCTCAGCTCCTGGCACCGGGGCAGGACTTTGCTGCAGCGGAGAGGGAGACAGCCTGGCAGGAGCCGGGATGAGGCTGTGCTGTGCCCACCGCAGGCGGGGGCCCCCCCAGCCTCGCCTGGGACATCGCCCCTTGTCAGGAGGATGCGCCGCAAAGGGGATCGATGGGCTGGGAAGAAGCTGAGCTGCACAAATGCACTTTATCGACCCATGGAGCCCACCTGCTGGGAAACAAACCCCCCATTTACAGCCCAGAGCAGCAAAGCACTTTGCTGCGTTGCCAGACAGGCCACAGGGGGAGGTGGGGGGAGGCTGGTGCGGGACACAGGGGGGCCCTGCCGCAGTGCACCAAGCCTCTCTCTCCCCACCATCAACCCCGGGGGGAAACTGAGGCAGAGCTGGCACTTCTTCCGCAGCCCCAAAGAGGGGATGCTGCATTCTGGGACCCAGCCCTGCGTCTGGCGCAGCGACAGGCTCCTACCTCCAGGCGCTCATAAGTCCGGGGGCGCTGCACACCCCTGCCTTGGACCCCCCGCTGCTGGGGCCGGACCCGCAGCGACGCTCGGGGAGCCTCGCAGGGAGGACGGGGGTGCGACAGCCGGGACACGTCTGCCACCTGGTGGCACGGCCCGGGCGGCACAGCCGGCCCCGGCCCGGCAACAAGGAGGGACCCCGTTCCCTGTACGGTCCCCCGCCCGCAGCAGCCCCGCAGGCAGGGGTGGAGGGTTCCCCAACCTCGGCTCACCCATCCATCAAAAAGAAGGCAGGGGCCATCCCACGCCCCAATCGGAGGTGGATTTGGCAGCCATCAAGGCAAGACTGACCCCAGCCCATGAAAGGCAACCATGAGGAGCTGGCCTCGACCCACAGAAGGGCCTTGCGCAAGAAGGGGTGGTGGAGCTGCTCTAGCTCCATCCTAAACCACTGCTATGCCCACCTGGAGAGCGCTGGCCTGGCTACTCCTCGGGGAGACTTGGCTTCCCTGGTGAGGATGAGCAAGGCCCACAGCCCCGGGCAGAGGTGAGGGCTGAGCCCTTCTCTGCTCATCTTGGTTCTCAGGAAGACGACACAAGGCTGACACCTGAGCTAAGCCCAGGCAGAGGAAAAACAGGACAGCTGCAAGAAGTCCTGGGAAGGAAGGTGGTTCACCATCACCCAGCCTCCAGCAGCTCCACGACACTGTGGCAGGGAAGGCCAGAGACAAGCCCAGGTGGAAGCACAGAAGCCCTGTGCCAGGCTCAGACCATGCCCGAGGTGCCACATGGGCGACCACCCCCGCCTTCAGGCCACCACCCACCAGTGGAGCCCTAGGGCCCCCAAACAGGACCTGCAGGCTGCAGAAGACATTTCTGCTGGTCCTCTCCCACTCCCCAAGCTATGGCAGGAAGGGACAGAAGGAGATCTGGTCCTCCACCAGCCAGCATCCATGCTGAAGTCGTAAGACAGACACTCGGAACAAGGCACAGCGTAGGGATGTAAGGAAGCAGGCGAGCAGAGAGCTGTGTGGAGCAGAGACTCCAGGATGAAGTCTCATCAAGGAAGAATCAGGACAGAAAGGACAAATAGCATTGGCAACTTACTCTTCATTCACCCACCGAGAAACAGAAATAGGATCATTTTTGGATGTATTTCTTTTGGAAATGAGCCAAACTGGCAACTAGAATCAAAGTCTTCAAAAAGTCTATACAAAGATGTATCATACAAAATGTACAGGAAAGTTCTCCAAAAAAAAAAAAAAAAACCCAAAAAACCAAAACCAGACAGAGACAATAACACAAAAGGAGAGCAAAGACAGTGTGAAACCACGGCTAACAGGTCCTGTCCCTGCTCTGTAGGGCAGAAGCGGCATCTGGACAACACGCTCCAAACACAGAATACATTACACTATATACAAGACCGTATAAAGATCACCATCCCCTTTGGTCTAACCAGGAGCTCTCCAGCATGAAGTTGGGGCAGTTCAAACAATCTGCTCATGGAAGTGTTACATGCCGAGAGGGAAAAAAAATGTCCAAGGGAATGAAATGGTCAACTCTAAACCATAACCAGAATACAGCCAGGCCACCAAGGCTACAGAGTTTAACAGTCAGTTCTGGCTAACAGGTGCCTTGCAAGCCAGAGCGTGTTACTCCATCTCCGTGAAGCGAGCGAACATGGCTTTCCGCACCGCGTCTTTGTACGAGTCTGCAGTGGAGACACCGTAGGAGCTGCCCTTGGCTCCCAAGCCAGCTCCTCTCATTCGTACTTGGGCCTGCAAGGGAAGAAAGACGTGCTTCAGCTCTTCAGCGAGACACCACAGAAACATTCAGTCCAGACAGCTTCTCAAGCTCCCCTGGGGATCCCACGCTGCCGCAATTAGGGACACCAGGAGATGAAACTGCACACCACAACCCATGCTTGCTGACCTCACACTGCTCCGACCCCAGCCCACCAGTAGCCGAAATGAAACCGCACAGAACCCAGCTCCGAACAGCGTAACCCAGAGCACAGACAAACCCAGGGAAGGCAACAGGAGCAGACTCCTAAAGGAAGCACAGCCCTGCCTGTCCCAGTCCCAGCATCCGACAAGACAGAGAGGAGCGGGAGCTAACATCAACAGAGGCAGCTTTGCTGTTGACAACACAGTTTCTTGCACAAGGCATCTTCAGCAACACCAAACCTCACGAAGTGAGGTAGAAGTCCATCTCTACTTACCTCAATGGGTGCTGTGATGCCCTGACATTTTCTTCCCAAGCCTGAACCTTCCCTCCAGCCCATGGCCTGCAGCATCTTGTTGCCTATATTACTGTTGTCAAGGCCATCTTTGGTGGGCTGCTCGTAATTACTGCGGGAAGAAGAGATGAGTTAACCAAACTGCTCACTAACTACTGAATCAAGTATCCTCATCGCTGAGGAGCTTTTGGATACATACACTGTGCCAGCATCATAGACCTTCTTGCGCTTCGGCTCAGGGGGCTCCGGGATGCCGTACTTCTCCCGCCTCTCAGCTGCTCTGTCTCTGTATTTCATCTGCATGAGGTAACCAGATTTAGTACTGATTTAAAGACACCTTTGTTCATCTCTGAGCTACGGAAATAAGCTGAATGCCCACTATTATATAAAACTGTCCACTGCAGCCTGCTAAAACACATCGTGACTTACACCACACAAAGGAGAATGTCAAATGCAAGTCCCTGGAGCACATCAGAACTCTCACTAGAGTAGGAAGAGCCCGGCCCCAACACCTGCTGGATTAGCTGTTCATTGCGACTCAAAGGATTCTGGTCCCAGAGCTGGATGTGGAAGGACCCTTCCCTGCCAAGCAGTAGCTGTGGGATCTGGGACACTTCTCTCCATGTAACAGGACAGCTCTGAACCTTGACCCAAGAAGGGGTTGGCTTACAAGGATTATCTCTAGTGACGTGTGTCAGGATAAGGAGAGCTCAACATAACACCTGTGCAGGTTTTCCATTAGCTACTCATCTGCTCAACACTGACCTCTCTCTCACGCAGCTCCAAGGCTTCAAGTTCCTGCTCTGAAAGCTTTGATCTCCTATAGATATCCATGTTTTGCTGAAACAAGAAGAGATTCACATTAACAACATGGAATGCACACCAGCTCTCTTTATGTAAATAGCTGACTTCTGGGAGAGCAACAATCCACCTGTAACTACTAATGCTTTAAGAGGAACGGTTTTCTGAACAGCAACATGCATCATGGCTTTGGTTTACACACTGAATTATGGCAACCAAGTACCTTCCCAAAAGCACAGTGCAAGTACCTTGTGCAAGTCAGACAGCTGCTGGTGCCGAATCAGAGCATCTTTGTTTGGGAACTGCCTTCTGCACAGCAGACAAGCCATCTTCTTCCAGTCAGTCAGCTTCTCTTCCTCATTCTCCATTCTTTCCAGTAAGTCCTCATCGTTATCACTATCACCACTGTAGGCAGCCACGAGGCCACGCTGGCAAGGAAGGACAGCGTTAAGGGGACTGCGACAGTGTCACCACAGTTCATCAAGAGCCCAGAAAAAGAACACAGAGGCTGTAGATTTGTTTGTTGCACAGGAGAGGCATTGCACTCTCATTACTAAGGATGAAATCCAACTCAGAACCACCACATACTATAATGGCTGCAAGACTTAGCTCCCGCTAGCCAAACAATAATTTGACTACAGTGTGTTTAGAAACCTCAAAACCTCAACTGAGCTCTTGTGGCTGGAAGAAATCTCAGTGTATCTCAGTCACCCAGCCCCACTGCACTTGCACTGGATCAGCGGAACCACCACAAGCTTTTACAGATGATGCCATGGAAATCCAGGTTGGAAAGCAAGTATCTCCCAGACCTCCTCTGAAGTGCTTTACCAGTAACCTTTGGGAATACCTGTCAGGTATCTCATACTCACCTTCAGCGGATTGTCGTCATCCCCATTTTTCAACACCTCTGGCAGGATCTGCTGTCTCTCAGACAGAGCTCCCTGGATGAGACAAGAACGCCATGAGCACCAAGCTCTCTGCCATACCACTCCCTGCTGCACACCATCCCACACAGAGCTCTCTGCCATACCACTCTCCGCTGCACACCACACACCATCCCCCGCACCTTCACCTTTTTCTCAAAGAGGGCAAAGCCTGCATCTGCAGCCGCCGACTCCTTCCGCTCTTCCTCCCTGGTACTCAGAGGCTGGAAGCTGTTCTTGAAGTTCTCTTTCTGCTTGTTCAAACTCTTTGCCCAGCGCTCCATGTCTTTAGCAATCTGAAATGCAGAGTGGTTTGCTCAGACAGCTCCCCTCACAGCTATCAATCTCACATGACACAGATTCAATCTTGCATACAGTCTCCAGAACAAATCAACCCACTACCTTTTATTTTTAAATCACAGGACACTGGACGTAGTGCAGCTGTTTCCCTGTATACAGTGTTCAAAGATACCGCAGCTTGCTTGTTTTACTGTATGAACCTTTCTTATCAATCTAATCCTTTAAGTGACAGCTCAGTTATACTCCCACTGCTCTTGGCAGGATTCCATATGCGTTCCTCCTATGCAGAGCTTATTTCTGCACTGAAGCCTTGCCAACTCCACCTCTCCTCAGCCATCTACAACGTCTGCAAATTGCAGGCATGCACCCCTACAGAATAACCTAGGATTTCCTTTTGTCATGAAAAAGGAGAACTATTATCCCGTTCCACAGAAGACTTTAGCCCAGTTACGACCCCATTCTGTCTTTTACCTGTTGAGCTGTTTTACTTTTAGGCTTCTCTTTCTTCTCCTTCACTTCTTTGGTTGTGGTTGTGGTAGCTGTTTGTTGGTACGTGATACCTTCTGCAGCAGGCATGTAGGTCTCCTTTTCGCCATCCCAGTAAAGGTACTGCTGGGTTAAGGCATTGTAGTAATACTGCCAGAGGAGAAGACAGACAGACGGTTAAACGCCTCATACAAACTAAGCATCAAAGGGAGAACACAAGCAAGCTGTCTGCTCCAGACTAACGCATCAAATGGGAAGGCGGTTTGTAGAATCCAAACAAGTTTTGCAGACTCCACAAAGGAGTCAAAAGGCATGAAGTGGCTGAAGCCCCTGTCCCCAAACACGGGCGTTCTGTTCAACAGCCCTATGGAGAACCTTTTGCCTCTCCCAGGAGATGACCCACCAGAGCCGGGTGCACTTTGGTGGGCACTCTGAAATGGAATAGCTCAATTACACTGTCTGTAACAAGTCCTAGTTCTACATGGGCCAAACTGGGAGGAAAATTAAGGAGAGAAGAGACAAATGAAGGGCTATACCAGCAGGAAGTCAAATCTCGGCCCTACACACACTGCCGAGAGTTATCTGCTACATTCAGTATTTTGTGCACCTCAAAGTTAATTTCACTCTCACGATGAAGACAGGGAACTAATGGACCTTAATAGTTAAGACAGGTGTGAAGAACTTGTGTTTACCTGGGAATTAGGATCATAGTAGAGCCCTGTTACAGGATCATAATAATATCCTGAAGATTCATCATACTGGTAGGTGGAAGTGTCAGGGACAGCTGTAAAAAAAAATTAAGAGTGTGGGACATGGTCGTTCCAGTCAAATCAGACAGGTGTCTTTCCATATTTCAGGTAAAATTCTGAGATTATTAGCAGCCACGATGGCAGACATGTATGTAAAGGACTCTTTATCACCCCTGCAGAATACACTCTCCAGGGACAGCTTCACCACTGACATACGGTGATAGAGCACTCAGCCAAAACCAAGTCTCTCTGTTGCTATACAGTGACAGATACCTGTCCCCAAGTGCAACTCTGACTGCTTACCGTACTTGGTTCCAGGGACTACGCCAGTCGGGGGAGCCGTTTGTGCCTGACTGCTAGTGGTAGGTGGTGCTGATTGTGTCTGAAAAAAACCCAAACCCACGAACCTCAATTAGAAAATCTGTCACCAAGGCGCAAGAAAACAAGGAGAGTGAGCCAAGGCACGAGCAGCCCACACCACACACACAACAACTAGCTACTCTTCACTAGTACACCTAGCACTCCCCTTCAACGAAGAACAAAACTATCACAGAAAAGAAATGGCAGATGACTTATGACCACAAGCACTATGACTAACCCGTGAACACGCAGCAGCTTTGCTGTACCACCCACTTCAAAGAGCAAAGGCCACAGCTAAGACAGATATCCCACATAACCCTGGCATTGAAAGCGAGGAGCAATTAGCACTGTAATTACCGGAGAGTCAGGTGAGTTCGTCTGTTGATTATATAACTGAGGACTCTGGGACACGACTGCAGCTGTGGTGGTAGTGACTGGAGCTCCTGCCAACAGAAAACACAATGGATAAGCCAACTAATTTGTAGAACAGTACTTCATCCTAGGGCTAAAATTACTTTGTTTAGTTTCATCTACGAATTCCAGCTCCAGCAGCCAAACAAGGCAATAGATGTTCAAAAGGAGACAGTTACACAGTGGGTATTTTCTACCCAGACAAGGAATAGTTTCCTTTTCAGGAGGAAATATTCTGCTCCCAGAGTCAGTGACTCCTGGCCTCTGACAGCTGCTAGCACTGAAGATTTGTCTAGAGCTGCTTACACAGTTCTCACAGCCTCAAGTTCAAGGCTGTTGTCAATAGTCTGAAACAAAGCCTGCTCTCATCTCATAGACCAGAGGTCCGACTTGAACAAATTTGTTACGGTTCTCTAGTAACACGTACTGAGACATCCTGAGAGCAAAATGAGTCAAGTCTCCCTTTACACAGCAAAATAACATGAAGGCTAAGGGAAAACACCACTACTGCAAAATTATCATTACAAACAAAGACATCTCCCACATGCCGGAATTACTACCTGATATGGTAGCTGCGTCTGTGTCCAACACTCCTCCTTGATTTTGGTAGTACTGCTGATAATCCTGTGAATACTGCAAAGGGAAACAACGCAAGATAAGCAGATTCCAAATTACAACAATCTACAGGTTAGAGCACAACCGCCACTACTAACCTGAGCATACTGAGTGTAGCCATCCTGTCCTGACTGGAGGTAGCTGTAGTCAAGGGTGCTGCCTTCCCCAGTTTGTGGCTGAAATTTGAGCAGGTAATTTTTGTCAGGGACAGAAAAGTTACTGCATTTAAGAACTTCAACACTGGTTAGGCTCCAGCCTAACTGTCAGAGCAGATCTGACACAGCAGCTTTGGTCAGTTCAACCAAGCAAGAGGCCAGCAGTGAAATTACATGCTCTACTTTTTCATTTTCAGGAAAGCAAGACTAGGAGTAACAGCCTCCAAATCATACCTGAGTGGACGACCACTGAGCTGCAGCAATGGCTGTACTTGCCACAGAGAAGGCGCTGACTCTGTTACCATCTGGGAGAAGCAAGTCTCTGTAACCACAAAAATCACATGTCTGAGTAAACGCTGCTTTTTTTCCTTAAGTGTCTCCCTGTGCAAGGAGGTAGAATCTGCCCTTACGCATGCATTCCTTGGCACTTATAAAACACTATAATTGTAATGAATGAGCCAAAGCACTGCTTGGCAAGTAAAGAAACTTAAGGTTCATTGTTGTACAGTCAATACCAAGTCACTAGGTCTCCAAGGAAACAAGCGTGCTGTGTACACAAGCAATTACGATGTTATCTTCAGAGGACTGGAAATAGGGGTGGTAGGAAACACCGCTTTCACTCTCCTCACACACAGTGATGAGCAGGATGCACGCAACACCAGACACTTACAGGAAGCAAAACTTTGGAGTGACAGTAATCTTAAAAGCCTGGGTAACAACAACAAATCTCTAATATAAACAGAGGGGGAGAGGGACAGAAAAAAACCACCAAACCAACTGCTATCGCAACTCACTTTCTGGCACTCTTTGCAAAGTCAACACCAATTGTTTTGCCATCAATTTTTAATGGTGGCTGAAGACTTTGTAAAATCTGCAGCAGTTGAGAAGCATCCTACAAAAAGAAATACTGATTATTATGAAGGGCACATTACTGAGGATTCAGAAGTTCCCGAAGCTCCACCTTTCCATATACAGCCACTGAAAGCAGCTAAAGCTGTAAGAACACCTCCACCTCTTCATCCTGTACACATGTGGAAAAGCATAATGGGACCCATCACAGCCCATGTGCAAACAATACAGGGCTTCCCTGGGCCACCGAATATTAAACTTGTTCTAAAATCTTAGCTTTATAAAGCAAATGTTTGCCCCAAATTACTCCGAAAGGGAAGCCAGCAGAGACTGAGATCAGGCACCCTTTTTCATCCAACAACAAACTGTTCCACCCTGTCTAAAGCAGGTCCAAACAGATCACACTGCGGATCAAGTTTGGCATACACAATCATAAAATCGCTTAAGTCGGAAAAGACCCTTAAGGTCGTGGAGCCCAACCTAATACTGCCAGTTCCACTACTAAACCACGTCCCGAAGTGCCACATCTGCACGTCTTGTTAAATACCTCTAGGAATAGAGATTCCACACCCTTCAGGGATGCCATGCCAGTTATCTGACCTCCCTCACAGTTAAGAGGTTATCCTCACTGCAGTTTCCCATGTTTCAATTTATGGCTGTTGCCTGCTGTCCTATCCCTGTGTAGCCTCAAGAAGAATGTGTCTCTGCTGTTACCCTCCCACTGAATGCTGCGGAGACCAGCCAGATTCCCCTCGTCCCCCTTCTCAAGGTGGAAGCAGCCAAATTCTGTGCACCTTTGCCCACATTTAATGTCCAAGACCTTAATTTTCGTGAACGAAGTATGATCCCAGACCATAATTTTTGTGATACAAACATGAAGGTAGCCTTCCATCCAGAAAATTGCTCTGCTACGAACATAGCTTTCCGATGTGCTTACAACATCCCACCACCTTCTTTCCAAACTACAGCTAACAATGACAGGCTTTGACACACTGAGTGTCCATTAACCCTCAGTGAACTGGGCAGGTTCCTTCATACAGCTCAAAGGCTCGAAATGCTTCAGCTACAGAAGCACATTAATAAGCCGTTTCTCTCCCAACAAATCAGTAAGGCCCTCACCATGGCAGAAGACAGCTGCACAAACGCAAAGCCTCTATTTTGCTGAGTCTGCTTGTCTTTGATAAGACGAATATTATTGACTGCCAGAGAAGCATACGGAGACAAGGCAGTCATGATGGATTCCACTACTGTGTGAGGAGCAATGTTTCGGAGAATGATGGCTGAGGAAAAAAGAAAGGATGACATTAGCTGCGCACATAACAGCTTTCCCAAGTACTTCAAGTTCTTCAGTGGGCAGTCTTGAGGTACAGGAAGGATTTTAGTACCCATGTTTAGATTTCACATTACACAAGAAGTCAAAGATAACTTACTATCACAGTAATAATCCACAGACTGAACGGCTTCTGCTGCTCCAGGTGGCACTTCCTGTTCTGAATCTTCAGAAGAGGAGGAAAATATTTTAGTCACAATATGGCTCATTCCCTCAAACTCAGCATTTCACACGCCAGCCTAAGACCCGCAGTGAACTTTGTTTCCTACCTAGCACAGAAAGTTTCCCACAAAATCAAACACAGCCAAAGAGATCAATGTAACATACCGAATTTGTCCGCTCCACAGCGGAAGCATTTTAGCCTCCTTCTGAAGTTGTAAAGGCAGCACTACGAGGAAAGAGAGAAGCCTAGTAAGAACTCGGGTAATTTGCAACAATGCTGCTGTTTGCTGTACAATAACGAAACCAGACATTTACACAAAGTAACATAATGAAACTAAACCCATCACAATAACCGAGAAGAGAAAAAGCCACCCTTGTCTGTATCATAGCTGCTCTTCAGAACATCCCAGCTACCTTTTCTGTAGTCCTCCTAAATTATTTAGTTATTGCAACTGTATGATCTTCAATTTACAATCCCAGGCATAGTAACTACTTTAAAAAGCACAATGGGAAAGTGAATCACAGGCTGGAAAACAAATTATGGGCAAAAAGCGTAGCTGAAGCCTGACAAAACAGCCTGGTTTTTACCTCACTGAATCATCTCCACTTGAGGGGCAGTCAAACAAGGAGGACACAGCAGTACATAGTAGATTAGCAGCTATTCAACACTAGATTAGCCGCCACCTAATGACTTCATGCTCTAGTACAGCTCACTGCCCAATCTCCTTGTCTTCTAAGGCAACACCTCTGTCACTCCATCTACTTTGCCACCAGCGCTACAAACCTTTTCATTCCTGTGTCTTAGTATTCCCACGATGTCATACGAACCAGCAGTACAAGCAGGTCTGAATCACGTATCGCTTTGTGCAAGTCACTGAGCTAGCGAAGAGCACTGAAGCTTAGACAAATTCCCTCTGATAAAAACACGGACTTTACCTTGTTGCAAAGCCAGTCCTCAAATTTAGGCCTGGGGTTGCTGTAGTGCATCGCAATCTGCTTCCCCTGAATCACCAGCTTTTTCTGCAAAAAAAGTAGTTTCAATTATTCCTGTATCGAGGCACACATGTGCATTTTCCCATGGCAGAGCACCCTTCGGAGGAATCAGTGCTCCTGAATTAAATGGACAACATATGGGGAGGATGTGGAGGACAACCACCGCCACCTACACCCTGCCCATCCAATCCTGCAGAGAGGAGGACGAGGGCAGTAAGAGAATGGGATGTGGAGCAAAGATAAACGGAATCAGGGAGTGTTGAAAAAGCTGCCAAACACTAAACGCTGACATGGAACCAGGAAGTGTCTCGAAGGAGACAAAGTCCTAACCTGCTGCATTCAGGATTAACACATTTTTAGGAGTCTCTTTGCCCCCACATTTCTATTCGCTTCTGGTATAGCACTGAGCGACTTTTTAAACACGTCCTTAGGTGACTGCTTCACTTCTTCCCCTACTCCAAATACCCCAGACCTTTTAACAACCACATTTGGATTACTTTTCCAAGCACTTTCTTCAGAAGCGTCCCTTTGAAAATACAGTAAATCCTCCCAAAGGGACCCTGCTTAGACTTCTCGGAGGCTGGATTACAAGTGCCATCAACTGAAATGTAACTCAGAGTGGTTTCCTTGGACTAATGCATCAGTTCAATTGGAAGCCTGCACGAGAGGTTTGCGTTCTTCATTCAGGCAGGAGCTCTCCAAAATGAGGAACCAGACTGCAAGTGAAGCTTCTCCAGAGGTAGGAAAAGTTCATAATGCTTTCAGCACATCCTCTCTCTAGGACTTTAGTGGAGTTATGAATTTACATCTATTTAAGAAGCCTTGATTCTCAGCCTCACACTTTGCCAAGTGTGGGTATGCAGAATGCCCTTTCAAAATATGGCCATCAACATACTTTAGTCAAACAGGCGCAAGTACGTCTGAGGAAGTGTGAATTACAGGCCAAACCCCAGACATTTTAACGGAAGAACTAACTTTATAGCAGGTTGGCTTACTGCATAGGTACCACAGAAGTGCCAGGACCAGTGGCTTTTCTGATAACAGGGTCTGACATAGATCTAGCACGTAGCATGAATAAGGCTTTCACATTCTGCACAACTAAATAGGGCAAAGCCATTTCTCCTACCGGCAGGAGGGAGGGTTGGAGGGCCCAGCACTCAGTGGATATGCACACATAGAAACAAAGCTGCTGGTATAGTTGCAATACATCATTCTTTCATCTAACAGTCAGCAACCGGGCTGCTGGGGAGATTCTACGTTTTCCCTACTACTAGGGTGGCTGGTTACTGGAGTGAATTTGAATATGTTGCAATAAATTATGCATCAGTACAGCTTT
Organism: Chroicocephalus ridibundus; assembly: GCF_963924245.1. Classification (NCBI taxonomy): domain Eukaryota; kingdom Metazoa; phylum Chordata; class Aves; order Charadriiformes; family Laridae; genus Chroicocephalus; species Chroicocephalus ridibundus. Next base: position 8,459,414 of record NC_086293.1, on the reverse strand, counting down.
GTATATATTAAAATTATCTTATTTCTGAAAATAAGCATCAATTTCTTGATATAAATCTGTCTGCAGCATCCACCAACCCTAATGAGCAGCATGTACGGAAAACAGAATTTGAACGCTGCTCTCTGGCTGGGGAAATCACCCATGTATGGGACACGTGAAACCCTACTCCAGCATAAGGCACACGACAACTTCCATCTGCTGGAACTAACTCCCTGTGAATCCCATTACAGTGCCATTTCTTTATGTATAGCATCAACAGAGCAGAACAGCATTCCCCATGCTGCCCAGGGATCTTCACATCAAAGACTCAGTTGTAAAATACAAAATGGGCTGACATACTTTGCTCACTTTGAGAGTATTTTTACAAAGTTCTGTTCTTAAAACAGATTATGAATATTCAAAAAGGAGCAAAGGCAAGTGAAACTTAACTGCAAGAGCAAAATCTCACTGGCAAAGAAACTGGAGGACTCTTACCACATTTTGGCTCCTTATCAAGTCGTCACATTCCCAAAAAGCCAAAATACACAGCGTAATGTACGCAAGAACTCATTCTCTACCAAATTTAGTTGGAATAAACATTCTTCTCCTCTAAAAGAGGCCGTTCTCCCCCTTTAACTGGGTGAACACACTATTGCCATGAACCAGTACTTCTCTTTCAGGGTTAATACCAATGTAACACAGAGATCTGGTGCCTTCTCTGGCAACAGAGAAGGAAACGTCATGGGGAAATAAGTTAGGATTTTTTAAGGACTATTTGCTAAACCTTCAGGAGCCAATTAAATCAAAACCAAGTAATTTAAAACAATGGCACATTTCATCAGGGAGTGCTCAAAATAACCAATTTTCTCTCCTAATTTTACCTGATATTTTGTCCTCCTCTTACAAATTTTAATATATACAAAGCTTTTATTCTTTTAAATCACTGTATGGAACAAACCACTCCTTCCACCTTTTTTTTTTTTTTTAAACTGTACAGACTTGTTCCATTTTCAGGAATATCTAGACTTGGTGAGTGAAGCAACCTGATTGGCTTCCATCCAGCTGGTAGCATCTTGAAAGTGATAAAACTCCACGAAGGCGAAACCACGGCTTACACCTAGAGACAGCATTCAGATATAGACGGGATACTTGTGTTAGTCAGTTCCTTTAAAACAGGTGAATCTCTCTCCAACTGCTTCATTACTTCATAACAAAGCAGCTTTACAAATGCGACGTCAACTGCTGGGATCTGCTCGGTATTTTGCCATGGCAAGGAACCAAGCTCCCTTAACTGGCTACATTTCACTCGATTTGAATCCATGTTTAAAGGTAACCATGCAACAGACTACATACTATTAAATGGGTTTATACTATCATTACTTACCAATACCTGTTAACAAAAACCCCTGTGGACAGACTCCTTTTAACATGTTGAACAGCTATCTAAAAGTCTTCGAAAAAGCCACATTCCTTAGCCATGGCAAACCTTCTATTTATTTATTTTTTATTGCACGTGCTTGCAGTTTGGGGACAATTCTGGATACTCTTTTGGGCTGGGGAAGAGGAAGGTGATGTCAAAAACTGGATTAAGAGCTCTCACCTGTCTTTCTTTTCATCAGCCTCACGTCTGCAGGCTGAGGACCTTCGAAGGACTCAATAAGCTCACGAATCTGCATGAGATTTTAATCAGACAGTTAAATTTTCACATTTTGGCAGACAGCTGCAACACTCACAGGAGCAACCCACCTTACAGTACATGCAAGAGGCACATAAAACCACCACATTCTCAACACTATCTCAGAGAAAAAGAAAACTTATAGGGAGAACCTAACAGGAGTGATGAGCATCCAAGAACCCACACAGCCCTTTGCTACACTAAAAACAACTCTCGTCTTCAATTAGACCACAGAATCCTCCAGAATCTGAATCACTGTGTGTTGTGTTCCAAGGTTATTTGTGCAAGATTTGGCAAATACTGTGCTTGCAGTGAAGTTAGCTATACTGCAAGGCTCCGTGATGTATGTATTCTTAAGCCTCATGCTACAGTTCTCATCCTGTAACAGTTCCCCTTCTGTTTTTCAGGGGATAGAGCAGATCTGTGAAGAATGTATTGTCAAAGAACCAGATGAAGAGATGTCAGTTCTTCAGCCATAACAAAGCTGCTTAAGTTTCTGCATAAGCTACAGAAATTACTGCTGCAGAGACGCATACAGGAAAAAGAAACATTACCAAATTTTTTAATGTGAGAACAGAAGACAAAAAGAGGGTTTTTAGCAGCTCTTACAGAACTCAAACTACATTGCATGCAACATGGCTGCTCAGAAGACTCAAAACTCATCTAAAGCTGAAGCTGCCCCTTTACATGCTGACTGGAACTGACATGAAGTGCAAGTAGCTTTTTGGTTTTTTCATTAAAAACGTGGAGAAAGCTGAAAAATATGTACACAATCAGAAGCGTTGAAGTAGTATTAACTTAAGAGAACAACTAGTAGTTCCAAGATGCATCATCAAGTGAGTCCAGAATTAAACTTTTCCATAAATTATGCTGCAGTTACCTGCACAACTGCAGAGCTACAACATTAACATCCCAGAAACATAAACTGTTCTGAAATGGTCTGTGTAGTGTCTGACTGGGTTGTCTCATTTGGATGAAGGAGCCTACACTTTATCAAGCACTTATGAAAATGTAAGGCCAGCACACAATGACTCAAAAGAATGCTCAATATTAGGAGTGTGTAACCAAGAACAAAAAACAAAAACCAAAATCCATCACAGAAAGGGTGCAAAAGGATTCTCCACGTTAAGCAATCAACACACAAATACCACAAAGGCAGAGTCTGACTGAAAACAAACTGGAATAGCTTGGCTTTTACAGGGTTCCCCCTCGCCCCTCAATTAACAGTTGTAGGCTTGCATCTTGGTACATCAAAATAACCAAGCAAGGAAGAAAAAAAAGTTAAAAAATAGTAAGAAAAGAAAGCTCTGAGCTGATCACCTTCCATATCTTTGCATCAAAAAAAGTTAGATAGCCATGTACTAGGCTCATTTGTACTTGCTCCGTCAGCGCCACAGCAGCCATTTTATGACTTCCACAGCTGTACCCACACAAAGCAGCTTTGTGCAGGGCTGTACTCAGCTGAGGAGCTCGGTGACTGTGTGTAACCCTACCGGTCACAACTTCTGGCCCCAATAATAACGGGGAAAAATTCAAGTAAGTACTTCCTCTCTTCCTCTCCCCCAGAGGGAGGTGGGGTGGTGGGGAAAAAGGAAAAAATCTGCCTCTTGCCTCCTATAGGAAAAAGAGCAGGTAATTTAAAATCGACTCTTAGGGAAAGCATCCAAAGGTTCATGAAAAAGACTATTCACGGATTGTTTCCTTTGAAAGAGACTGGTTAACATTCAACTGACCTTTGTTACTTAACAGTAACAGTTTAAATCTTTTTAGGATTCAAAATGGCAGCGAAAACGTTGGAGAGGGGGCCACCATGATGCAGCTTTCAACAAAATGGCAGCAGCGACTAGTGACTACCACAGAGACTGGCCGACACAAAGCCGCAGACTTCCCAAGGTGCAAGAAAAGCAAAGCCCCCTTTCTGCCTACTTACATCGTTTTCTGTAACCGTGATGGGAAGGCCACGTAACATGATGGTTTTGCTTTCTTTCTCATCGTTAATGTCGTTCCTATAGTCATGTTCTCCATAGTCGCCATCGGAATGGTATCCATCTTCTGATTTGTCACTGTTCCTGCGCTCCCGCTCCCTCTGAGAAGCCAGCGCCCACAATTAACCGCCGCAATTTCTACCAACGTGCCCCCGCAATGCCATAAAAACAAAACGTTAACAAAAAACTCCCCCTCCCCATGCGAGCATCTTTCCCAGGATTGGTCCTGACGTCCTCTAACACAACACCAAGTTCAAACCGACCCCCCCCACCTTCGCCCCAACACCCCCCGGGATGCCACCCCCGGCCCAGGGGACCGGCCCCCCCCGGCCCCAGGAGAGCTCGTACCGGGACCCAGGGCCGGGGGGACCCCTCCAGCGCCCGCCCCGGCGCCCTCCCGCCCCACGGGGCTGCAGCGACCACAACTCCGGCCCGGCTAGCCCGCCCCACTCACCTCAGGGCTATCGTAATCGCGGCTATCGTAGTCTCTGTCATAGTCTCGGCTGTCGTAGTCTCGGCTGTCGCGGCTGTCGTAGTCGCGGCAATCCCGGCTGTCGTAGTCCCGGCAATCGTAGTCTCGGCTGTCCCGGCTGTCGTAGTCACGGCAATCACGGCTATCGTAGTCCCGGCAGTCCCGGCTGTCGCGACTGTCGTAGTCCCGGCAGTCCCGGCTGTCGCGACTGTCGTAGTCCCGGCTGTCGTAGTCCCGGCAGTCTCGGCTGTCGCGGCTGTCGTAGTCTCGGCTGTCGTAGTCCCGGCTATCGTAGTCGCGGTAGTCATCGTAGCGGTCACCGCGGCGCTCCTCGCTGGACCTCTTGTAGTCAGAGTCCCTGCGCCGGCTGCGGGACTCCCGCTCATCGCGGTCCTCCCTCTCCACGATGGAGCCGTAGCGGCCGCTCCGCTCCGTCCTGCTCACGCTGCAGGGCACACCGGGCCGAGCTCAGGGCGAGAAGAGCCCGCAACGACCCACCCCCACCACCATCGCCCACCCGGCGGGGCCGCCCGCCCCCTCCCCTCTCCCCATCCTTCCCTCCCCTCTCTCCCACCCACGCTCACCGCTTGTCCGAGCCCATGCCGCCGTCCACGATCCGCCAGCACACAGCGCAGCACTAACCGCCACCCACGGAGCGCCGAACAGACGCACGCAACCCCTCAGTCCCTCGCCACAAAATGGCGCCGAGGCGACTGCCCGTCTTCTACCCAGCAGGCACCGCGCCTCACCACTGGAAGTTTCCAGGGGCCGCGCAGGCGCCGCCGCCCGCCGCGGGGCACGCCGGGATTTGTAGTGCGGGGCGGCCGGGCGGCCCCTCCTGGCCGCGGCTCGGCCTCCTTCCCCCTGCCCGCCCGTGCGTCCCAGTGTGGTTTGGGCTGGAAAGGACTTTCAGAGGTCACCCAGTCCAACGACACCTCCCACTAGAGCAGGTTGCTCAAAGCCCCGTCCAACGCAGCCTTGAGCATCTCCAGGGATGGGGCAGCCACAGCTTCTCTGGGACACGAGCCAGTAACGTGCGCTTGCAGCCCAGAAGGCCAATCGCATCCTGGGCTGCATCAAAAGAAGCATGGCCAGCCGATCCAGAGAGGCGATTCTCCGCCTCTGCTCTGCTCTTGTGAGACCCCACCTGGAGTACTGCGTCCAGCTCTGGGGCCCTCAGAACAAGAAGGACATGGACCTGTTGGAGCGGGGCCAGAGGAGGCCACGAAGATGATCAGAGGGCTGGAGCACCTCTGCTGTGAGGGCAGGCTGAGAGAGTTGGGGTTGTTCAGCCTGGAGAAGAGAAGGCTCTGGGGAGACCTTATAGTGGCCTTCCAGTACCTGAAGGGGGCCTACAGGAAAGCTGGGGAGGGGCTGTTTGCAAGGTTTTAAACTAGAGCAGGGTAGGTTTAGATTAGCCATTAGGAAGAAGTTCTTTACAATGAGGGTGGTGAGACACTGGAACAGGTTCCCAAAGGGGTGGTGGAGGCCCCATCCCTGGAGACATTCAAGGCCAGGCTTGATGAGGCTCTGAACAATCTGATCTAGTTGAAGATGTCCCTGCTTCCTGCAGAGGGGTTGGACTAGATGGCCTTTAAAGGTCCCTTCCAACCTAACACATTCTATAAAAATAAATTCTATAAAAACCTGGTCCCTCTACACTCATCACAAAACATTTCTGCCTTATGTCCAATCTAAACCTGCCCTCTTTCTGATTAAAACCATTGCCCCTTTTACCAGGCCCTGCTAAAAAGTCTCCATCTTCCTTTACATGTTGAAAGGCCACAGCAAGGTCTCCCTGGAGATTTCTCTTCTCCAGGCTGAACAATCCCAACTCCTCCAGATTGGCAAGGTCCCTCTGGATGGCACCCCTTCCCTCAAGGGAATCAGCCACACCACTCAGCTTGGTGCCACCCACAAACTCGCTGAGGGGGGCACTCAATCCCACTCTTTGCATTGTGGAAGATTAAACAGGTCCCAGCACGGGCTCTTGAGGGACACCACTCCTTAATGGTTTCCAATTGGACATTGAGCCATTGGCTGTAGAAGTGGAGATGGTGGTGGGCCCACGGAAGGGCCCTTTTACCTACGGACACAGACATTGAGAAGCAAAGACGACGTAAAGAAAAGGGAGTCTGTGGGGAAGCACCTTTCCTTCCCCAGGCTGGATGTCAGCCAGCACCTCCCTCTCCCGCTCGTGGTCTCCCCTCCCCGTGTCCTCGCTACCCCACACCTATCCCTTCCCCGTCCCTTTGCCGAGGCAGCTGGTGGCACATGGGGCCTCTGGTCTCCTCCTGACACTCGTTGCTTCCTAATCATCTCGCCCACTCCAGCGTGGGCTCCTCCGTGGGCTGCATTCCCTTTGGGGGAGTACCTGCAGTCCCTTTGGGGGAGTACCTGCCTCCGTGCAGCTAAATCACTATTTCTGTCCCCGCGGGAGGACATGGGGCTGTTTCCTTGCCTGTGCTGCCCTGGGCTGATGTGGCTAAGCCTCAGAGCTACAAAGCCACCAACTCTTTGGCTCCAGCTGCATTGTCCCCTCCCTGTCCCCAGCAGGAAGGACAGCTCTGCCTCCCGCCCGTGCTACCCATCCCCACCAGCCCTGCAACCGCTGCTGCCGGGGCGGGGGGACGTGTGCCTCTTTATAGCAAGGCAGTTTGCAGGCAGGAGAAGGCAGCGATTGCTTTGGATCCTTCCAGCCAGCGCCCGGTCCTCCGCCCTGCCTGGTCCTCCGCCCTGCCTCATCCTCAGCCCTGCCTGCTTGGCAGGGACCCAAGAAATGAGATTTAACATGCAAAAAAATCACACAAGCTTTAACCCTTTCAAGACTGTTTTCTCCGTCCCAGAGCATGGCAGGGGGGCGTGGGGGGAGGTAGGGGCAGCTGGCTGGAGGGGCTGCCGGTGGCAGTGTCACCCCTCGTCCGGGGACCGGCAGGCAGAGAGGTAGGCTGGCATGCCACAGGGTGCATGCGCTACCCGGGGGCGTGACAGCTGTTCCTGCTGTCATCCTTGGCTGCTGCCTGCTCTTCCCTAGGGAAAAAGTTTCGCCTCCAGGCAGGCTGTCCACACTCTCCTCGGCCGGGAGCGGTCGTGCCCGGTGCCCCCCGGGTGGCAGGAGGAGGTAGGACATGGCTGCTCCCTGCTCTGCTGCCCCTTTTGCTGCCCCCCGGCACCCTCTGCTTGACTGGGACCGCTGGGGACATAGGAAATGAGGGGCTGCTCGAGTCCCACCCCCCCACCCCCCGGTGCCCAAATCAAAGCACCATGCCCTCGCCTTGGGGGGTGCTGCACCCCTTTGCTGGGCTTGGGGGGGGGGGATTTTTTTGGGGGGGGGCATTGCATGCTTTCCTCTCCTGTGCTCTGGGGGGGCACAGGGTGGGGGGAGCCTTGGGGACGCATTGTTGTGTGTCAGGGGCCCCTGATGAGGGGTGGTGGGGGCCAGACAGGGCTCTCCAAGCTCCCCCCGCCCTTCCAGTGGAGCTTTGTCCACTTCCAGCTCTTGTGACGGGAGTTTGTTGCGCAAGCGGCCGTGCCCCCATCGCACTTCTCCATGACTCCACGTCACGGGGCTGTATCTCCCCTTTGGGCTCCCTCAGGGGCTGGAGGGTGCCGAGGGGCTCTGCCCCCCGCCCCGAGCAGAAGGGCAAGGCTGAGACATTTTGGAGGGAGAGGTCCTGTCCCCTCCTCCAGCCTGGCTGTGGGCTGGAGGCACAGGGAAAGCGAGCCACAGCCCAGCCAGACTTTCCCGGAAGGACAGCTCGGCACCTCTCGCCTCCCGCTCTGCTCTCCCCCAGGATTTTGCTGCAGGATTAAGGCTGCGCTGGCCTCTCAGGGGGTGGCTCAACCATGGCCTCCAAGCGCCACGCACCCCCCCCAAAGCAGGTGGATGGCAAAGGCAAGAAAGCAAAGGGGGAAGAGGAGGATGACGCCTGGAGCTCCACCTTGGCAGCCCTGAAAACTGCCCCCAAGGAGAAGCCCCCCGCCACCATCGATGGGCTGTGCCCCCTGAGCACAGCACCGGGCGCCCGGGTGAGAGCAGGGCTGGGGTACCCGGTGGGGCTGGGACAGGGGGACGTGGGCGGGCGGGATTGAGGGAGTCCCAGGGCAGCTCCAGCCCTGCTGACACAGGGGCAGTCCCAATTTTCCTTGCAGACCCCCACTGCGACCCTGATGGGACAGTTCTGCACACACCCTCCATCCCCAAACGCTGCCCAGGTGCCAGCCCGGGCCATGCTGCTTGCTGTAGGTCTACGAGGACTACGACTGCACCCTGAACCAGACCAACATCAGCGCCAACAACAACAAGTTCTACATCATCCAGCTCCTTGAGCACGACGGTGCCTACAGCGTCTGGAGCCGCTGGGGCCGTGTGGTGAGTCCACCCCGGCACTGCTCGTCCCCCCCACCCCAGCTGTCCTCACACTGCCTTGGGACCCCCAAAGGAACCTGGTGGTCCCTATTCCTTGTTCCTGGTCCTAAAGCAAGCAACCAAGTGGCCCTGCTGTAGCCCCTTGTTGTGGGCACTTCAAGGACTTGCCTCCACACAATGGGGGGGAATATGGCACCTGTCACTGTGGTGACAGTGCATGTGACACCCCAGCAAGGAGTCCTGAGCTGGAGGACCCCCAGATCTGGTGCTAGTAGCTTGGCATGTTCCTGCTTGCTGCCCCACAGCCCCCCTGATCCCAGGCTGCTCCCCCTGGCATGGGGCTGGTGGAGCAGGGATGCAGGGGGGTGGTCCTGACCACTGCTGTCCACTGCCAGGGGGAGGTGGGCCAGTCCAAGCTCATGCCCTCTGCCTCGCTGGAGGCCGCCAAGAAGGACTTCGAGAAGAAGTTTCGGGAGAAGACCAAGAACAGCTGGGCAGCAAGGGACAACTTCATTGCCCAGCCGGGGAAGTACACGCTCATCGAGGTGCAGCCAGGGGCTGGGCAGGAGGTGGAGGTTGCCCTCAGGGTGAGTGTGCCGGGCAGCCTGGGTATCACCGCAGTGCGGTGGTCCTCAGCTCCCACCCCTGGCCCACTGGGCACCAGGATATCCAGGTGGGTCAGCAGGATGGGGTGGGTTTTGGAAGGGGTCTGGATGCAAACTGAAACAGCCTGTGGGGCAGAGGTTTGGGGCTAATGGGTTGAGATGGAGTGGGAGAGCATCCTGAGCAAGAACCAGGGGAAGCTGGGTGGCATTGGTCATGGCAAGCGGAGGCAGTGCCTGCCTGTCGCTCTGCTGCCCAGGGGCCAGGCTGTCCCCACTGAGACGGGCAGCCCCAGTGCCGTGCCCCTGCAGCCTCCCGTGGGCTCGCAGGTGGCACAGTGATGTTGGGGGTCTGCAGGTGGATGACGTGGACGGGGGCAAGGTCTGCAAGCAGCGAGTGCGGCCTTGCACCTTGGACAAAGCCACGCAGGACCTGGTGTCCCTCATCTTCAGCAGTGACATGTTCCGGGATGCCATGCAGACCATGAATATCGGTAGGAGGTGATGGCTGGCATGGGGTGGGTCTGGGGGCAGCGGCCAGTGGGTGCGGGGGGAGAGGCAGAGGTGCCAGTGGATTTTAGAGCATCTCCACAGACAGCCCTGCACCTGATGGGACTGTGGACCCCTCACTCTGGGTGCCCGCGTGTGCCCATGGTGATGCTGGAGGTTATCGGAAGTAGCTGTGGGGTGGATGGGTTCACCTGTGCCTTCCCCTGTATCCCTGGCCAGATGTGAAGAAGATGCCGCTGGGGAAGCTGAGCAAGCAGCAGATTGCGAGGGGCTTTGAGGCACTGGAGGAGCTGGAGGCGGCGCTGCAGGAGCAGCCCCCCCAGGCCACCCACCTAGAGGAACTCTCCTCCCGCTTCTACACCATTGTCCCCCATAACTTTGGGCGGGCCCGGCCACCCCCCATCAACTCCCCCGACCTGCTGCGTGCCAAGAAGGACATGCTGTTGGTGAGATGCCAGGGCACCTGGCAGGTGGCATCTGTCCCCAAGGAGGGCTCCTGCCTCTGGGGCAGGGAGGTGCTGGCAGGAGGCTGGGCTTGCCCTGGTCCCCCCGGCACGGTGCCCAGCACCGTCGGTGAGGATGTCCCTGGTCTGTGCCTGCCAGGTGCTGGCTGACATCGAGGTGGCACAGAGCCTGCAGGCGCAGAAGGTGAAGGAGGAGGAGGAGGAGGAAGTTGTCCATCCGCTGGATCAGGATTATGCCCTGCTCTGCTGCCAGCTTTCCTTGCTGGACCCAGCTTCCCGGGAATACCAGGTGCCACTTGTGCCACGGTGCCCTGTGACTGGGAGCACCCCAAAGGTCCCCACTGCCCCACAGGGACTGTGGGCATTACTGGGTTGGCTGCCTGTGGTGACACCGCTTTCCTGTTTCCCTCCCTGGCAGCTGATCCAAAACTACGTGTCGCAGACCGGACACAAGCTCCGCATCCTCAACATCTGGCAGGTGGCCCGAGACGGTGAGGTGAGAAGAAGGAGTTGCTTACCCCCATCCCACAGTGGGGAAACCCTGGTTGCACCCCAGGATGGAGCTTTGTCTGCATCAGGGCTCCGGGCATTTCCACCCAGGGGTGCCTGAGCCCAGCTGGCCAGGGGCAAACGAGCACCCGCTCCCCTGCCCCTCCAGCCTGGCTGGGGGAGTTGGGTGGCAGTCCCCCACCCCCGGGCACCCACATCTCCTTCCATGGACAGCCCTTAGCTCTGCATCTCTCCAGGATGAGCGCTTCAAAGCCCACAACCTCCTGGAGCACCGGCGCCTGCTTTGGCACGGCACCAACGTGGCGGTGATCGCGGCCATCCTGAAGAGCGGGCTGCGCATCATGCCCCATTCGGGTGGCCGCGTGGGCAAAGGCATCTACTTCGCCTCCGAGAACAGCAAGTCAGCCTGCTACGGTGAGGGTCCTGGGCCCACAGAGTTTGTGGGAGCCCATCTGCCTTCACATACCCCCTGCCAGGCAGCTACTGGGCATGCCAAGCCACTTCCCTGCGTGCTGGGGTGGCCTGACACAAGCAGGTGGGAACGCCAGGGCTGATGCCACCATCCCCATCCCCTTCTCCCATGGCAGTGCGCTGCACATCCAAGAAGGTTGGTATCATGTTCCTGACGGAGGTGGCCCTAGGCAAGCCCTACCGCATCACCTGTGATGACCCCACGCTGTGTCAGCCGCCTGCTGGCTACGACAGCGTCCTGGCCTGTGGCCGGACGGAGCCCGGTGAGCCTGGGGCAGGAGAGGGTGTGGGGTCTGTGGGGCTGGGGGGGCTATAGGGTGGGGGGTAAGAGAGGCCAGATCTCAGGCTTGATGTGATGGTGGTGGGGGGTGTCTTCTTGCCCAGACCCCGCGCAGGATGAGGAGATGCTGCTGGATGGCAAGAAGGTTCTGGTGTGCCAGGGCAAGCCCATCCCCATGGCCACCTACAAGGACTCCTCCTTCAGCCAGAGCGAGTACCTCATCTACCAGGAAAGCCAGTGTCGGATCCGCTACCTTGTCCAGCTCCAGTTCTGAGGGTGCCTGGACACCCAGTGGTCCCATCCCAGCACGAGCTGGTGATGCCCACCAGCCCGGAGCACAGTGATCTTGACTCTCCAGCCACCCCACCTGGGCCTTGGCAAGGGACAGGCTGGCGTGGGGACAGAACCTGCTTTGACCGTGAATAAAAATGCTGTGCCTTGTACTGAGCGACGCTGGCACTTTCCTGCCCAGCCAGGTGGGATGGAGAGGGGAAGGATGGTGGTGGGTCCCTGCAGGGACAGTGGTGGGTGGCTCTGGAGGGGCTGCAGCCTGTTGTGGCCAGCTGGTGCTGGCAGCCTTCAGGTGAAAGCTGGTGGCTTTGCGAGCCAGGAGCCCTCATCACCTTCGCAAAGCACATGGCTCGTCCCCATCACCGTGGCATCAGAGCTGCAGGGGACAAGCAAGATGTGCTGTCGTGCCTGGGCATGGATGAGCTCATCCGTGGGTCTGGAGGGCAAGCGCCTGCCTCCCTCTGGTGCCATGCTTGGTGCCATGCTTGGTGCCATGCCTCCTGCCGTGCCCCCGCCTGGCTCCCATGCCAAGCCCCTCTCCACGCTCATGTGTGTCCGCTGAGCACCCGTCCGGGTCCCCGGGGTGCCAGGGAATGGCAACTCCCATCCGCATTATCCCAATGCCCCAGGGATGCTCCAGAGCATCCCTGCGCTGGCGGGGAGGAGACACCTCAGACCTGCCCATAGGTCTGTTCCCCGAGTCCTGGGGACCTCGAGGCTGAGCTGTCCTTGCAGAAGGACCAAGCCTGGCACAGCGTGTGGCACAGGGCTCGAGGACCCCGGTCCCCCCTTCCTGAGCCCCCGCCGGCTGCTAGGACCCAGCAGCTGTCCCCGTGGGACCGCCACGAGTGCAGGCAGCGCCCGGGAGTGACAGCTGGTGCCATCCGCAGCTGGCGGGCTGCAGGCAAACAGGATGACGAGCGGGTGACGGGGCACGGGGAAGGGGGAGCGTGGCCTGGCGCCGGGGCCGGCAGCCCCCGTTGTGCTGCGGGAGCGACGCCGGTGAGAAGGACCCCGGCGAGGAAGGGAGCATCACCCACTTCCCCAGGAGCAAAGGTGCGCCGGGTCCCCCCCATCCACCCTGGGGTCCCCCCGTGGCCGGAGCAAGGAGCAGGGATGGGGCAGGCGGGTTTGTGCTGTCCCTCCTCGGGGCGAGGTGGTGTGGCTGAGGCAGGGGGACGGGGTGTCAGCCTGCACGGGTGCCCGCGGGTCCCTGCAGTGCCAGGTTGGGGACAGGTCAGGTGCCAGCCCTGGGCTAGGCAGGGTGCCATGACCTCGCTGGGCACCTCTCCCTGCTCCAGCATCTCGGGGTGTGCAGGTCATCTCCAGGTTTCTCTGTGGCTCTTCCTCATTTTGGTCCTTCTCCGTTATGCCCCATTCCCCTCCCCAACAGGCAAGAAGAAGACAGTGGCCATGGCTGTGGTGGGGTTTCCCTCTAAGGGATGCAGGAGAAGAGCCCTTGCTGCCCAGGCACCGGTGCTGCTGGCTTAGACCTCCATGGGGATGGCGAGCCGAATGGGGCTGAACACCACGGACAGCCTAGAGCCACTCGCCATCCCTGAGCAGTCCATTGCCCAGGAGGTGATGGGCCTCCTCTGCATGATCCTCCTCACCCTCACCGCCCTGGTGGCCAACACAGTGGTGATGGTTGTCATTCTCAAAACTGCCCTTCTCAGGAAGTTCATCTTTGTCTGCCACCTCTGTGTGGTTGACCTTCTTTCTGCCATTTTCCTCATGCCCCTGGGGATCATCTCAAGCTCCTCCTGCTTCAACAGGGTGATCTACAGTATTGCTGAGTGCCAGGCCTTGATATTCCTGAATGTCTGCTTCATCAGTGCCTCCATCCTCACCATCTCCATCATCAGCATAGAGCGGTACTACTACATCGTCCACCCCATGAGGTATGAGGTCAAGATGACGATCAGGCTGGCAGTGGCCGGAGTGATCTTCATTTGGGTCAAGTCTGTTCTCATCACTGTCTTGGCACTGGTGGGCTGGCCTCAAGGCAACGGGGCCACCAGTGCCAGCCGCTGCACAGTCTACTGGAGCCCCGGGGCCCACAAGAAGGTTTTTGTGATTATCTTCAGCATCGTTTGCTTTGTCCTGCCCACCATCATCATCTTTGCTGTCTACTGCAGTGTCTACCGCGTGGCTCGGATGGCATCCCTGCAACATGCATCCGTGCCAGCACAGGCAGCTGCGACGAGACACCGATCCAACTCCATTGCCAGCCAAATGACTATCATCACCACCAGGAACCTGCCACTGCCCAGGCTGATGCCAGAGCGCTTTTTGGGAAGCAACAAGGCCATCCTCACCTTGGTCCTCATTGTGGGACAGTTCTTGTGCTGCTGGCTGCCCTTCTTCGCTTTCCACTTGCACTCCTCTGTCACCGCTGGCACGGTGGGTGGTGGGCACGGGGAGATGGTGGTCACATGGATTGCCTACTCCTCCTTTGCCATCAATCCCTTCTTCTACGGGCTGCTGAACCGCCAGATCCGGGAGGAGCTGGCCCGTCTCCGGCGCAGTTGTCTCAACCGGCCACTGGGCCAGGAGCTCTGTCTTTCTGTCTCAGAGGCCTCTGTCCAGGAAAACTTCTTGCAGTTCCTCCAGAGAGCGACTTCCACATTGGAGACCCACGCCAGCTGCATCAGCCCCAGCCCCAGGAACAGGTTGGACCAGACCAAGATGGCCTTCCCCATCCCAGGTCAAGTTCCTGAAGAGAGCAGCTGAAGAGCACGGGGCCCTGTCCCACCATGCTGGGCAGAAGGGTGGGCAGGGGACCTGCCAGGGACCCATCGGACCTGCTTGGACCCAGCCTCTTGGATTTGGAGGGGTCCTTGTTTAGGGTTTGCCTCTTCTCTGAGCTTGTGGTGGCAGACAGTTTCTCTGCCTGGAGAAGACAGCAGATCCGGGGAAGCCTCATCTCCCTTCTGCAGGCTGGGATTGTCTCTGGCTCCACCAGCCCAACCCAGTTGCATGGATGGGCTCTCCCTGGGACACGGGAAGCCAAAGGGCTCCTACACAGGGGCAGAGGAGGGAGCACCTCCTTCTCCGTCACCCCGCTGGGACCACTCGTGGCCAGCGGGGAAGAGCAGAGGTCCCTTGCACCCTGCCCAGGAGCAATGGCCCAGCTAACACCACTAACACCAGTAACACCAGTGCCCTGGGCACCCCGCTGAGCCTGGAGGGTGATGTGGAGCCCTCCATCCTTGGCTGTTTAACCCAAAACTAACATCTGGGTGGAGCAGCTCCTGTCACCTGTGGTCCTTATCAGGGGGACGGCACCCACGGGGCTGGCTCTGGCCGTGTCTGTTTTTCCTGCTGGCATGGCAGCATGTTCTGCCCGTGGCCATGCCTGGCCTTGCCCTCTGCCCCCCCCTCCCCAAGCTGGCAGGGGCTGTCCCTCCAGGGGGGGGACACTGGCCAGCCGGGGGTCCATGCCAGGCTGTTTATGGACACAGCTGCCCAGCTGAAGCCCAGCCAGTGGTGCCACGTGCCAGCCGAACCGGGCTACTGGCCAGGGGTGCGCTGGGGTGGACGCAGTGGCACAGAGTGGGGGGGCGGGGGGGGGGGGGGGTTGTGTGGGGTGCCCCTGCGCAGCCAGAGAGGACCAGAAGCTGCTGTCCCCCTCTGGTCCCATTGCTTCTGCAGGGATTGGGCACTTTCCCATGGGGCGCCCAGTGCAAGCAAAGGGACTGGACCCTGCTGGGGGAATGGTGGAGGGGTACATCGCCCCCAGCCCACCCCCAAAAGGTCCCAGGGATGGTGCTGGCAAAGTGAGTTGTAGACCCCCCCGCCCCAGTAATAACTGGGGACTGGAGCAGAACTGCCCCATGGCCTCTCAAACTGCCCCATGGCAGGGAAGGGGCTCCTGGAAGGTCCCCAGAGAGATTGGGGCTGAGGGCCAGCACCCCCCCTGGCCACAGGGACACCCCTCTGGCCACCACCCTGTGTTCCCAGGAGCTATGGCTGCCCCTGGTGTGGGAGGGTGTCTCCACCTGGGGTGGGGGATATTATTATTTTTTTCTTGTAAATTTTATCTTTTTATTAAACCATTGATAAGTTACAAAGGAGGAAAAAATATAGACTTGTATTATATACAGCATTTCCAAGCCAGCGGGGACCGGCTCTCGGATGGGGTTGCTGGGAGGTGACTTCCCTGGGGTGGCCCGGGGAGGGTCCCCCACCAGACCCAGGGGACAGGGGACCCCCGGAGAGGCCAGGCAGCCCCTTATCTGGTGGGACCCACCATTTGGGTGCCAACCAGAGAGGGTGGGCAGGAGCGGGATGGCAGGGTGGGCAGGATGAGGGACAGGAAGCAGAGGTCCCACCCCGGCACTGGAATTGGGAGAAGGGACCCCGAGCCGGCAGGGACAGCCACCTACCCCACCCCTCCATACCAGGGCACGTGGTCCCCGTGCAGAAAAATCGGGGAGGGGGGCACAGCACTGCCGGGACAGGCAGCAGACAGGGGAGCAGCCCTTTCCTCCAGTGGGCATCACCAATGGGAAGACCCTTCCCTTCCCTGGGGTGGGGGGCAATGGGGTCCACCCCCGGGCATGGGGCACCTGGCAGGGGCTGGGGGACAGGGTGGGCAGCAGAGAGGTGTCCCTGGCACAGGGTGGCCCCCCAGACCCCCTTGCCCACCCGCCGGCAGGGCTCAGTAGGGTGAGAACTTCTGCCGGTCAGCTTTCTTGGTGCCGTTGGCCGCCGAGATCTTGGTCGTGTAGGTGGCAGTGCCACCGTTGTGACCCGCCATGGAGGATGGGGACAATGCCAGGAAGGACACCGGCTTCAGGCCGATGAAGTTGGAGAGGGAGATAGTGTAGGGGGTGCCCAGCAGGGCCGGGGGGGCTGGGGCGACAGCAGGCAGTGCCGCACTGGAGCCCGGGGTGAGGGGCTGGGAGAAGCCCACGCCGAGGTCCATGGAGCCAGGGCCCGGTGGCACCTGGGAGGTAGATTTGGCCGTCTCTAAGCTGGGGAAGCAAGCAAGAAGGATGGGATGGTGAGGACCACGGTGACAGAGTGGGTCCCCCACCCCAACCTGTCTGTCTTCGGGTACAGGGACTGCATGCCCCATCCCTTCCCACACAGGCCTCCATGGCACTCTCTGGGCATCCCACTGGGGAGGGCTGAAAAGCTGGGGCTCAAGCCCCGTGGGGTCTCGGGTCCTGCACCCACCATCTCAAGCCCCCAGAGCACCACCCAGCTCACCCTTCCTGAAGATGCTGGGTTGGGGTGTCCCCTGAAAGCTGTGCTGGGGAGGTGCCACACCTCACTAGCAGCCAGCGTGTCCGTCCCCCCCAGGCTGGCACCTACCAGGCTGTGATGAGGTACTGGGCCAGGGTGATGCTGACAGGGGACCCTGTGATGGTCACGTGCCGCTCACTGGAGCCCTCGGTCTGGTTCCCGATCTTGATGTGGGCGCCCGACATCTGCCGGATCTCGCTGATCTTGCTGCCGTGCCGGCCGATGATGCAGCCGATGAGCTGGAGGGGCAGGGACCGGGGTGAGCCGGGAGCAGCCGGAGAAGCCACGCCGAGCTACCAGGGGGCTGACCTGGTCACCCCCTACGCCTGGGAGGATTGGGGAAACTGAGGCAGGCACCGGGAGGGTAGGATACTGCTTTCCTTGGGCAGACCCTGCTTTTTGGTCTCACTCAACCCCCCCTGGCTGGCATCGCCGAGCTGCCACATCCCAAGGCTCTTCCTTGGCATTGGCCAATCCCTTTCCCCCCTCCTGTGCCTCAGTTTCCCTTTTCTTCCAGCTCCTTCTGCCCCAGCAGCCCCTCCTGCTCCTGAGCTCTGGAAGCTGAGGCAGAGACTCCCCTCTGTGGGGTGGTGGGTGCTGGCCCATGCAAAGTGGCTGCGGGGTGGGACACATGGGTGGGGGCAAACTGTGGTCCCCCTCGCCATCCCCGGGACCCCACGTACGTCATTGGGCACCAGGAACTCCTGGGAGCTGCTCTGGGAGCTGGTATCCAGGCCTGGAGGGAGAGACAGGGATGTTAGTGGAGGGGAGGTGGGTCTCCAGCACCTCCATGCGCCCACCCCAGCCCCACGCTGGGACAGCCAGTGGCCATGGGGACAAACTTGAAGGATCCCTGGGGAGAGGCAGGGAGGATGGGACATAGGCGCCAGTCATAACTGGTGCCGATGCTCCCCCATTGCAGGGTTGGGGGGGCTCAAGTGGGTGCAGGGACACCAGGAAATCAAGGACAGGATTGTTCTGGGGGATAGGTAGCCATGCCGGGGAGGCCGGGACCAGAGAGGGTGCAGGGGATAGGGACACCCTCATGAGGGCCAGGTGTCTGAGTGGGTTAGGAGGGGCACCCCACAGCCCCAGCCCTGGGGGGTGCGTGGGAGATGCTCACCTGGCACCATGGAGGGTGCGTGGCCCAGGGAGGCGAAGGGGAGCGTGTGCCCTGACAGCTGCTGCAGCTTTGTCATCTGCCCGGGCAGCAGGAGGAGGAGGAGGAGGAAGGAAGCGTTAGGGGTGACGGCAGAAGGTCCCCTGTCCCCTCCTGGGGATGGATGCTGGCACCCAGCGCCTCCCAGGACAGGCATCCCTGGCAGCACCCATCCCGGCAGGCACAGACCCGGTACCCACAGGAGCAGGGGTGGGATGCCACAGGGACAGACTCACCTCCGCAGGAGAGACCCCGCTGTACTGGCCCTGCATGGAGAAGCCCTGGAGGGGGAAGGAAGAGGCATCAGTGGGGGACCAGGCAGGGACCCCCGCCTCAGGTCACCCTCCAGGGGCAGGGAGGCCACCCCAAGCCCACCAGAGCTGCCCCTCGCCAGCAGAGGCTGGGCCCCCCGGCCACCCCGTGCCCGCGGGGGGGCTGCAGCCCCTTACCTGGTTGGCAGAGAGCAGGATGGTGCCCAGGGAGAGGCCAGGGTGGTAGGGGATGGTGGCCCCCTTCGGAGGCGACTGGAGAGGGAGGGAAGGAGGTGGAGGGGATGAGAGGCTAGACCGAATGGCCCCGCAGCCCCCTGGACCCCCTTTGCCCCCCCTGCACCCCCACAAGCTGGGCATGGCCCCCAGCACTGCTGAGGCAGGATGCTCTTATGGGCTTCTGTGCAGAGGGACCCCGGTGCCCAGGTCCAGGTGGGCATGGGAAGCCCCTGGGAGGGGGGGCAGGCAGCATGTGCCCCCCCCGAGTGGGCACGAGGCTCGGTGGGTACCTCCAGGATGACGGCGCAGATTTGCCTCACACACTGGATGATGGTGTCTGGCACCCCTGAGACGGTGACGGCCCGTTCAGTGGAGTTGGGCAGCAGGTCGCCGGCCACCTGCACCTGCGCCCCCGTGCTCTGGGGGGGAAAAGGGAGAAAGGGAGATACTGGGGTGCCTCAGCCATACCCCACCCGCAGGCTCACACTTCCCCTGTTCCCTCCTTGGCCCCTGGGGACCTTCGCAGGATCCATAGGGTGATGCTCCACTCCTGCATCACCTTCCACAGCCCGTGCAGGACTGTGGCAGCCCCCGTGCCAAGGGCTCTGTGCCCCCTGGGGAGAAAGGGGAGCCTGCACCCAGGGGACCCTTAGTTTTACCTCCCGGATCTCCCGGATCTTAGCTCCCGCCTTGCCGATGAGCGAGCCACACTGACTGGCCGGGATGACGAGGCGCAGTGTCACCGGCGCTCTGCCTGCTGTTGCCCCATCGCTCCCTGCTCCCAGGTCCTGCGAGGGAGGGGGGATGCAGCATCGGACCCCCCAGGAGCCCTGCATGGGAGCAGCTGGCGGGGATGTAGGGGGGCTGCCTACCTCCTCCAGCTTGAAGGCGATCATGGAGACGGCACGGAAGACGGCGTCGGTGGAGCCGGTGATGGTGGTGATGCGCTCAGGGCAGGAACCCTCCGAGATGGTGATGCGCGCGCTGCTCTGGGGACGGTGTCACACCCCATCAGGGACATCGCGGGCCCTGAGCTCGATGTCCTTCAACCCCCAGGGAAGGGCTCACCGGGGGTGGCCTCAATGCCTGCAGACCTGGGCTCTCCCCCTCCCGCCTGCCCCAGGCAGCTTCCCCAGGGTGCAGCCATGTCTCCCCTGGGTCCACTTAGGAATGGGGGGGGGCCAGGGCTGGGCAAGTGGGAGCCCCCAGGTGCAGGCAGGACAGGCAGCAGGACCCGGCAGCCTCCCAGCACACCCTTACCTGCTCTCGTATCCTCTTAACAGTCTCTCCTTTCTGCGGGGAGAGGAACGGGGTGGGTGGTCAGGTCCAGGGGACCCTGGGGCTGGCGGTGCCCCGGACCCCAAATCTTACCTTGCCGATGATGCTGCCGATCTCCTGCAAAGGCAGAGACGAGGGTGGCTGCGTCAGCAGGCAGCTCCCTGCCTGCCACATCCCTCCTCTGCCCACAGCCTGGCTGACGGGCAATGGGCAAGCCTTGCCCCGCAGCCATGGGGAGACTGGGTGGCTTGATGGTGACACTGGGGCATGTCAACAGGCCCCTCCCTGGCTTAGGGTGGGGGAAGAAATCCCTCTGGGAATGCTGTTCCCAGGGGAATGTGGTGCAGGGGAGGAAAGCAGTGTGTGGCAAGGAGCTGGTGCTCCAGCATGGCCCCCACCCCAGGCATTGCTGACCCCCCGAGCAGCACCAAGCCCCCCCGCCGTTACCTTGCCATGCATGAGCATGCGTAGGGTCAGTGTGATGCTGAGCTCTGTCTCCTCAGGGCTGCCGCCCACGCCGCTGGCTCCGTCTGGCGATGCCATGGCGGGAGGGCGAGCTGAGCCTGCGGGACACGGCGGACTCCAGAAAGGGGGGAGGCCCCAGCTAATCCCCCCCCAAATCTGCAGCTGGTAAAGTACCTATGGCTGGGAAGAGGGGAAACTGAGGCAGGGGCAGCACTGTGCCCTCCTCCAGCAGGAGAGGCTTCCACGGCCCCGTAGTAGCCCACCAGCATCCCGCACCCCTTCCAGGAGCTCCCCAAAGGGACTGGCCACCACACGACTGCCTGGGCCTGCAGGCAGCTGCCTTGGCCGGAGCTGGCACCGCACCTTCATGGGGCCAGGAGCTGGACGGATGTTGGGGGAAAAGCATGGGGAGCACGGCTGTAGGACGGGGTTCAGTTTGCAGTTGGGGTGGTAGCACGTGGGGTGGGGTGGGGTGGGCTAAGGGTGGCCTGGGTGGCCTTGCAGGCTGTGCGAGCCTTCCTCTTCCTCCTCCTCCTCCTCCTCCTCCTCCCTTCCCCCTGCCCATGCGCAAAGCCCCAGGGGAAACTGAGGCAACCTCCCTGATGGGTACCCCCAGCCCAATGTGAACCATGGTGTGATGCACAATGCAGGATGCCGCTGCACCCTGTCCCCCCCTCAGCACCCCCCCAGACTCTGTGCCCACGGGATGGGGGCGGCCGGGACCCTGCGGTGCCAGCGGGAGGAGGACAATCGCCGTGTGTCCAGGCACGGGTGGGCGGCAGCGGCGGCACCGCTGGCTCCCGGCAAGTCGGGTGATGCCAAGCGGCTTTGAAACAAAGCACCCGTGTTGGGGCTGGGGCCCATGTCTGCGGGCACGGCGGGGGGGGGAGGGCGGGGGCAGTTATTTTAGGTGTTGGCAGGACTCGCCACCGCTACGGCACATCTCCTGCATCAGGGTGATGGGGGAGGGGGCGGGGGGGGGGGGCAGGTTGGTCTCCTCTACACCCACTGGGTGCTACAGCTTGCACCCCCTGGGGCGGCTTGTATCCTCCATCTTCCACCGGGGGCTGGAAAAAGGGGGAAAGGCTGGGGAAGTCGGAATATTCCTGCTCCCAATTGAGGGGAGCCTGAAACGGGGGGGTGGGAGGGGATGTACCCCCCTGTAACCCCCCCCTCCCCGCAGCAGCCGGAGCCGTGCGTGGTGCCGGCAGGGGTGGGCAGCAGGGACCCGCCGGGGACAAAAGACCTCACTGGGGGAGAGAAGGACGAGGCTGGCGGCGGGGCCACGGGTGTCCCTCCACTGCCACAGGCACTGCGAGGGGTCCGCGGGCAGGGGGATGCTCTCCCCCAGGTGAGCCAGGCCGGCAGGGACGCCAAAGGCCCCGGTGATGGGCACAGGCCACCTGCCCTGTCCCCGTCCCACAGCTAGCATCGGGACAGCCGCGAAGCTGGGCACCGCCCGTCCTTCGGGGCACCTTCGGGTGACAAAGGGTGGTAACGGGGGGTGGGGGGGGTGGGGGGGCAGGAGGAAGCCCCCACCCCGTCCCTGGGGGAACCTCTCTCCGCTCGTCCTCCCGCCCCCCCCGCCCCGAGCCCCCCGGCCCCCCCGGCAGCGGGCCTGGCGGGTACCTTTCCGTGCGCCTCGTCCCTCCGCCGCCGGCCACCCCGCTCAGTGCCACATTGTCCCCGGCGGCGCCCAGTGACACCCGGGGCAGGAACAATGAGCCGCTTGACAGGCCAGGGCCAGGCTGGCAGCCCCGGCCCCCACCCCGGTCCGCGCCGGGGCCCCCCTCGCTCTTCCCCTCTCCCACATCCCTCCCTCCGGGATCCTATTACAGCGGATAAGAGACACTAAAAGGAACAATGCACCCTGGGTAAGGCCATCTGCCACCGCTGGGGACATTCCTGCCCCCCCCCCTGCCGTCCCCCCCCCCCGCTTTGGCTCACACATCACCCCTCTTTGTAATTGCGGGTGGTTTTTTTTTTTCCTGGAAGCCGATCAGCTGGCAGGGATCGAGGGCTCAAGGACACCGGAGCGGGCAGGGACAGGGCGGCTGGCACCCCAGGGCCCGCTGGCACCCGGGGGTGCTTCGAGGGGGGAGTGCCTGGCAGGCTGGGGGAGGTGGGGCGGGAGGCACCCCTGTATGCGGGGGCCGGGGCCGCAACGGGGGAGCTAAGCTGGGGCGGGGGGGGCAAAGGATGCTCCAGACAGGGGTCCTGCCCCACTGCCAGTGCTGGGACAGGCTCCTGTGCCCCTGGCACTGCCCTGTACCCCCCCCCCGGGTGTCCTGCGCCCACAGACAACTCCCCCCCCCGCAGGCTACCTCCCCCACTAAATCCTC
This sequence comes from Chroicocephalus ridibundus, assembly GCF_963924245.1. Taxonomy (NCBI): domain Eukaryota; kingdom Metazoa; phylum Chordata; class Aves; order Charadriiformes; family Laridae; genus Chroicocephalus; species Chroicocephalus ridibundus. Next base: position 8,436,821 of record NC_086293.1, on the reverse strand, counting down.
CTGGGCCCTGGCGTAAGCGGCTAAAGCCCAGGCAGGCTTGGGGAAGGGGGGCACTGGGGGGGGCACCCTGCTGCCAGTTCCACCTGTGCCCCCAAGTGCCCGGCGCAGCAGCACCGATGGGGATGGGGAGGCAGGTGGCGGGCAGGGGGCTTGTACCCCCGTCTGTCCAGCCAGATGTCTGTCAGGCCTCCCTGCCTGCCCCCCCCCATCTGTTCATGGCAGCCACTCATTCAGTAAATCCCCCCCCCCCGCCCCCCCGCCTCCCCAGGGCCCTGGGCTGCTGCTGCCGCGGGCAGGAGCCTGCCAGGGATGGCAGGTCCCTTTTAAGCCCCTGTGGATTACCCTGGGCTTGGGTGCGTGCCAGGAGGGGTGGGAGGAGGAAGAGGAGGATGAAGAGGAGGCCGGAAGGCTGGGGACACGGATGTCACCACCCTGCAGGACCTACCTGTTCCCGGACACAACCCCAGGGCTCCCCGGGCACCCTCCAAGGCTCCTGGGGGTCCTGCCAGAAGGGATGGGTGGGCTCCATCGGCCTTTGCAGCTGACACTCGGTCACCCACAGGGCAATGCTCTCCAAACGTCCCATGCCTTGGTGGCTGCACCTCCCCTGCTGTCACCCCCCAAAAAACATGTGGGATGGCAGCCACGGAGGATGTGGGGATCGTGGAAGGAAGCAAGCAAGAAGGATGGAAAGAAGCAGGAAGAAGGTGACAAGAAAGTTGTGGCAGAGCTTGGGGTTTTATTTGGTCCCAAGGGAGGCTGGGTAGGGATGCCAGGCAAGCAGCTGGGTTGGCACAAGCGGAGGGGTGGGTGGGCTGGCCACATCCCCCAGCACCGTGGCCCCCTCCACACCGCCCGTCCTGCTCACTGCAGCTGCTGCAGGAAGGCCAGGAGCCCACGGTGCCACTCGTTGGGCTTGTCCAGGTAGCAGGCATGTCCGGCGCCCTGCAGCACCAGCACCCGGTGCTCCGGGAGGTGCCGCAGGTTGTTCAGGCTGGTCTGCCCCAGCTCCACGTCCTGGTCCCCGTACACAATCAACGTGGGCGTCTGCAGAGGGGGAACGCACCCTGAGCCTTCCAATGGCACCCAGGCACCTGCTTCTCCTGGCCAGGGACACCCTGGGACCAGGACACGGAGGGAAGACACTTGGCCTTCTTCCCTGCCCACCACAAGGGGAAACTGAGGCTCAGACTCCTGGGTCTCCTAATGTCCCTTCTTTCCCTCCTGCTACCCTACGGTCACATTTCTTCACCACCATGTTCCCCTTTTCCAGCAGCAACGGGGTTTCTGCCCTGTTTGGTCTTTCCCCTGCCCAACCCTGGTGTGAGGGTCCCCTCCTCGCCGTCCCCTCCCAGTTCCCCAACCTCCCTCAACCTCCCTCCAAGGCCGTACTTTGATCTGGGCATACTGCTCCGCGGTGAATTTCTCGGTGCAGATGGGTGCCACAGGCACATATGCCTTGAGCAGGTGGTTGTGCTGGAGGAGGAAGGGCAGGGAGTACATGCCGCTGAGCGATGGGCTGATCACCACAGCTGGACCCAGGCACAGAGCTTCCAAAACTGCTTTGAGGAAAGTCCCCGGCGCTGGCTGGCCCACAGGTGCTGGGGCCACAGCATCCTTCGAGCGGCCCAGCCCTGAGCCATGGGAGACAGAAGTTGCCCTGTCACACTCTCTGCTGCCTTGCAACAGGGAGAAGCTGGCACATGAGGATGCCAAGGTTGCCATCCCAGCTGTATTGGCTCCCCCTGGTCCCCACCTCACTCTGGGGCCATGCTCTCCAACCATGCCTTACCCGGCAGGTCGATAGCCACAGCTCGGTAGCCGTTTTCAGCCAGCGTGGCAAGTGTCTGCAGCTGAAGCCAGGTGTCGGAGGAGAAGCGAATGCCATGCAGCAGCAGCACCGTCAGCTTCGGTGCCTGCTGGGCTGGCTGGGCTTGGCGGTAGAAGAGGGTTTGGCCTTCCACCGTGATGGTGCTCTCGGTGAACTGCGGGGCGGCCATGCCTCGGGGGTTGGGAGAGCTGTTTAGGGGAGGATCAAGAGAGCTGTTTAGGGGAGGGTGGAGAGATGCAAACAGGCCCGGCGTGTGCGGCAGCCCTGTGCGGCCTAGCGGGAAGGGTGACGGGCCTTGTCTTAAGAGTTGAGGCCCAGTGGTGACAGAAGGCAGTCAGGCTGCAGCACTGATACCGGGATGGGGGGGTTTACACTGGCATCACCCTCTTTCTGGGGGACACCGGCGGGGGGGCGGCCCCAGGGTGGGCGCTCGGGGCCGCTCGCTCACGCCGGGCGGGCTCACGGGCCCTCCCCTGCCTCAGTTTCCCCGCTCGGCGCTGCCAGCGGCCCTTACCTGCTCCTCACCCCCCAGTGCCGGCCGCCGCTCGCCTCCCGTTCCCCGCGGGGCTGGGGTTGCCGCGCCCGGGGTCCAAAGGCCGGCGGGGCGGGGAGGGGAGAATGGGCAGCGGCGGCAACGCCTCACCGAGCGCAGGGACCGGGGCGGCACTGGCCATGGCCGCCGCCCCGCCAAGCCGAGCTCTGCCGAGCCGAGCCGAGCGTAGCCGAACTCTGCCGAGCCGAGCCGAGCGTCGCCGAGCTGTGCCGAGATGAGCCGAGTCATGCCGAACCCTAGCCGAGCTCTGCCGAGCCGTGCCGAACCGAGCGAGCTCTGCCGAACCCCTCCGAGCCGCAGCCGAGGCCCGCCGAGCGGGGGCTCCTGTCCCCGCACCGGCCGTTCCTTCCTGAGGCTTCGGCCCCGGCCCGGTGGGGCTCTGCCGGGGTCTCGGTGCGGCGGGCAGGCCCCCTCGGCTGACGGCCCTCGGCGTCTGCAGCGCTGCCTCCTCCCGCCAGGCGGAGCCCGGGGCTGCGGGCGCGGCGCTGTGAGGGCCAGGGCAGGGGCCGGGGCCGGGGGAGGCCCCGCACATCCCGGCTGGAGCCGAGGGGCGGCGGGGCCGGCGGCCGCAGCCAGCGGCAGCTCGGGAGGCCGGAGCCGAGCCGGGCTGGCAGCGGGGGGCGCAGGCCGGGCCGCAGCTGAGGGGCGCGCCGTGGTCTGGGGCCTACCTTGCCCCGCAGCAGCGGGGTCTTCCAGCCCCTCGCTGGCATTTTCCTTCCCCGGGGGGAGCGGAGATGCCGCCGGCCCGCAGCGGCCTGGGGCTCCTGCTCCTCGGGGCCCTCCTCACCCTCGTCCTCTACCTGCTGCTCCCGGCTGCCCAGCACAGGCAGCGCTCGGCGGGTGCCCGGCCTGAGGAGGGGAAGCAGGGCCGGTGGGTGGCCAACGCTACCGTGCGAAGGGGGATGGCTTGGGGAGAGCCCCCTGTCTTCTACAGGGAGGTTTCCGCAGGGCCCCGGGCCGGTGACGCTGCCAGCCCCAGGAGGTGGGTCACCGTCAGCTCCTGTGGCGGGGGAAGGTGGGGGGTGACAGGCCCTGGGGGTCGGTCCCAGACGGCCCTCATGGCCGCTGGAAGCCCGCGTTTACGGCATCTTCCCTGACCCCTTCCCGCCTGTCTTCCCCACCGCAGACCTGATGTCCTGTTCCTGCACGGCCAGGCATTCACCTCCAAGACGTGGGAGGCTGTGGGCACGCTGGCACTGCTCGCCGGAGAAGGCTACCGTGCAGTCGCAATAGATCTGCCTGGTAGGACCATGGCGCTGCGCTTAAGTTGATCTCTCTGGGCAGCTCTGGTCCCTCACCCCGGCCACCGCTGGGCTCTGGACGTTTTTAAGGAGGGCTCTGGGCCTTTTCAGGGAGCTAGCGGTGGTCCCTGGGGCAGTACGCCTGGGATTCGGCTTTCCCCTGGGACGTTGACCACTGTGGCCACCCAAACCCTTTGGTTGAGGGTGGCTCGGTGTAGCTGGCACGTGGCTGTGGTTGTACAACCACCTGGGCTTGATCGGGTGCCTGTTTTTTGCCAAGCCAGCTGAGCCTTGTGGGGAGAGACCACTGTAGGCTGCACAATACCCCCTGCCCTGTGCCCACTCCGTGCCCTCTGCCCCATGCCAGGCTATGGGGATTCTCCCCCAGCGGAGATGGTGGCCACAGTGCAGGGACGGGTGGCCTTCCTGGACCGTGTCTTCCAGGAGCTGGGTATGCGGAAGCCCGTTCTCGTCAGCCCCTCCATGAGCGGCCGCTTTGCCCTGCCCTTCCTCCTGGCACGGGGGGACCAGCTGGCTGGCATCGTGCCTGTTGCACCTGTGGGCACCAAGGACTACGCTGCTGAGCAGTACCAGCAGGTCCAGGTGAGGTGGGTTGGGGTCCCTGGGTGCTGGCGACCCTCGTGGGCCAGCTGGCTGGAGGGTGGCATGAAGGGTGGCTCTGTTTCGGGATTAGTGAGGGGGCACCTGTGCCCCCCCCAGCTCTTGGGGGGGCTGGCACCTGCCTTCCCTGAGCCCCCCGTGGTGATGGGTGGAGGTGGACACAGCCCAGGGGAGGCTTGGTGGCCATTTCCCCCTCTGACACCCACTCTGGTTTTCTCTGCCCTTACCCAAGACGCCCACCCTGATCCTGTACGGTGACCGTGACACGAGCCTGGGTCCCCAGGCCCTGCAGAGCCTCCGGCACCTCCCCAGGCACCGGGTGGCCGTGGTGCCCGATGCTGGCCATGCCTGCTACCTGGACAATCCGGAGGACTTCCACCGGGCCCTGCTGGGCTTCCTGCGCCAGCTGAAGTGAGCGCTGCCTCGTCCCCTGCCGAAGAGAGGACGGGGGGACCGGGGCGTCCCGAGGGGCTGGGAAGCACGGGGGGCTGGCAGGCACGGGGGGCTGGCATGAGGGGCACCATTCTCTTTTGGGGTGTCCCCAGGGTGGCAGGGGTAGGACGCCGAGGGTGTCCCTTGTCTGTCACGAGGCCAAATAAACTGATGCTGCTCTGGTTTCTGCCTGTGTCCCCAAGCGCTTCCGGGCTCCAGCCCCATCTCTCTGCCTCCAGCGTGGGGCAGGAGGGTCCCCTGCCTGGCCCCTGCCCACCTTCCCCCCGCCTTCAGCCCACCCTGCGCCCGCAGCTCCTCCCCTGCCCGTCCGCTGCCGGTTGCGGGGCGGGGCGGAGCGGGGCCGGGCCGGGCAGGCGCCGGCGGCCGGGAGCAGCGCGGAGGTAGGGCCGGGGCGGGCGGGCGGGGGGTTGTCCCGGTGCCTTCGTCCTCCCCCCTAAGCCCGCGACCCCCGCCACGGTACCCTGCACTCCCCTGCACCCCCAGCCAGGGTGCCCTGCACCCCTAACCACGTTATGCTTGCACCCCCCCTGCACCCCCAGCCAGGGTACCCTGCACCACTAACCACGGTACCCTGCACCCCCCTGCATCTCTAACCACGTTATGCTTGCACCCCCGTCTCCCCTGCACCCCCAGCCGCGGTAACCTGCACCCCCCTGCACCCCTAACCACGTTATGCTTGCACCCCCCCGCCCCCCCTGCATACCCAGCTATGGTACCCTGCACCCCGATGCACCCGCAGCCACAGTACCCTGCACCCCTCTGCCCTCCTGCACCTGCTGCCCCTGCACCCCAAAACCGCCACTGGTGCACCCCAACCCATGCAGTCCCCTGCACCCCCCCTGCACCCCTAACCACAGTATCCTGCCCCCCCTTCAGCCCCCGGCACCCTTAACCACAGTACGCCTGCACCTTTGCCCGCGGTACCCTGCACTCCCCACAACCCCAACCGTGGTGCCCCTGCACCCCAACTGCAGTACCCCTGCACCCCACTCACGGTACCCCTATACCCCGCCTGTACCCCTTTGCACCCCTAGCTCCTGCACCCCTGCACCCTCCTGCACCCCTAACCACTCCCCCCCGACCTCTCTCATAGTCCCTCTGCACCCCCTACTCCCGTACCCCCCCGCAGCATTCCCCTTCACCCCTCCTGCTGCACCCCCATGTGCCCCTAAGCCCCCCACATCGCCCTGCTCCCCCCGGCCTGCCCCCCTTTCCTTACCTGCACCCCCTGACACCAACCTTCCCTGCCCGCACTCCCCCACATCCCCCTGGACCCCCTGACACCAACCTTCCCTGCCCGCACTCCCCCACATCCCCCTGGACCCCCAACCACTGGCTAACCTTGTCCACCACGTGCCCCTGCCCCATACACCCTTCTTCCCCCCATAACCCCTTTCCGCACCTTGTTGCCCCCCTTTCCTCCCTACTAGCCCCCTACATCCCAGCTAGCCCTATACCCCACAGCTCACCCCTGGCCCCATGCCTGGGCATCACAGCTTGCCCTGGCACTACATTTGGGGCAGGAACACGTGCTTTGGGGGCACGATGAAAGGATGGTGTGGGGAGCACACCGCATCCTGCCCCCATACCCGAGTGAGGGGGACTTCTCCCATGGTGGCAGCGTCCCAGGACTCGCACTGGGAAGACCTTTGCCCCATTCTTCTTCGGTTTCTGTGACGACCGAGCTTGCTGGCGGACTTTGGAGGGGCCGGTGGGTGATTAACCATCTCCCCACTCTTCCCCCAGAGCTTTGCAGCCCTGGTCCCCAGCCTGACATGGCACCCGGGAAGCCCGGGAAGAGCACGGGGGCCTCAGAGGACCCCTCGGTTACGCTTTTCCGGGAGTACCTGAAGATCGACACCGTCCACCCCAAACCTGACTATGGTGAGGATGGGGGGGACGGGGTGGGGAGCTGTGCGGGGATCCGGCAACGCGGCTTTGCAGCTCTGGTCTTTGGACCTGGGTGCCCAAGTCCTCGGCCGGGGCTGTTTTGATCATGGTGTTAAGGAGCGGACACATTTGTGCCTTATCCTTATCTCTGCTGGCACCTTTGGTTGGGGCAGGGACACCTTAAGTGTACCCAGAGCTGCTGTTTGCTTTCTCCAGCCCTGTGCCCCAGGGGCCCGCCTTTTCACACTGCCCTGGCTCTGGGACGGATGCTGGTGGTAACCTTCTGTAGATCTTCCATTAACATTTCTGTCCTCCCACTAAAGTACATTGAGATTTTTTTATTGTTGAGGAGCTCCCAAAATTCCTATGGCAGACTGTCCCCTCTGAACTCACCCCCTTCAATTTTTATTTTTTCACGTTCTCCTTGCCCCAGAGGGACGGTGGCAAGCTGCTCCTGTCCCTGCTCCTGGCCACCTCTTGTTCACAGGACCTCCATCACCTGCCCTCTCTGGTCACCTCTTTCCTTGGCCTGGGAGCCCCAGAGAGCCTTAGTGTCCCCGGGGGGTTGCGGCAAGAGGGGAGGGAGATCCCGACATAACTCCGGGCATCCCCGCTTCTCCCCAGATGCGGCCGTCCGGTTTCTGGAGCGTGTCGGCATTGACCTGGGTTTGGCTTCCCAGAAAGTGGAGGTGAGCAAGGCGAGGAGCAGCCCCCGGTCCGTCCGTCCGTCCATCCATCCATCCATCCATCCATCCATCCTTCCATTCATTCATCCATCCATCCATCCAACCATGCCCAGGTCCTTAGTGACTGGGCTGTTCCCCTTCCCGCTGCCCCAGAGCTGGGCAGGAGTGAATCCCCTCTGCCTGTAATCCTCTGCTGACCTCAGCCCTTCCTTAAGCCTGTGTTCGGGCTGCTCCCCACTGACCTTTGCAGCCGCCTGTGCTATGATTAGCCAGGGACCTGGCAGAGTCACGTTGGCTGGGGACGTCCCTCCTGCCAGGCACTGGCTGTGCCAGGGGACTCCCGGGCACCGGGGGAAGACGCTGGGTTCGTCTCCCCTCCTCCGTCTGAATTGCAGCCAGGAGCTCGCACCCGCGCCCAGGCTCTGTCTGGCTCTGGGAGGGTGCAGACGTGCCCTTTCCCAGCGGAGAAAGGGGTGACCTGCCAGGTGGCATCAAGAAACTTCTCCCAGGCTGATGCTTTTTGGCTCCAGCCCGCCAGTTGCGGCCTCTCTGTCCCCAGCGGGGACCCTGGTGACGTCCTGCCCTTGCCCCACAGGTGTGCCAAGGCTGCGTGGTGCTGGTCCTGACCTGGCAGGGCACGAACCCCCGCCTGCGATCCATCCTCCTCAACTCCCACACCGATGTTGTGCCCGTCTTTGAGGTGCTGGGACGGGGCGAGGGGTGGGACAGGCACAGTGGGGAGGACTGGGGGTGGCAGGCGAATGGGAGCCGGTGCCCGCCGTGCCCCTCTGCCGTCACAGCCGCTGTTCCTCGCAGGAGCACTGGACGTACCCACCCTTCGAGGCTGTTAAGGACTCGCAAGGCAACATCTACGCCCGCGGTGCCCAGGACATGAAGTGTGTCTCCATCCAGTGAGTGGAGGGCTCGGTGCCCGCTGGGCAGGCATGGCATGGGGACGCCTCTGAGTGATGCCACCATCCCCAGGGTGCCGCTGCTTCACCCACCCTGTGGTGGCTCAGAGCACACCCCTCTCCTCCATGATGCCCAGGCACCACCTTCTCCCTGCAGGTACCTCGAGGCCATCCGGAGGCTGAAGGCGGAGGGAAAGTCTTTTCCCCGCACCATCCACCTCACCTTTGTGCCTGGTGAGTCTCCAGGGTGTCCCCTCTCCAGGGGACAGGAGAGACTGGCGGCTGGGTGGTGCTCTGGACTTCACCATGGCATGACAGCCGGGCTCCCCTCCGCCAGCCTTTCCGGATTTTGAGCTCCCCTAGCTTGGAGCTGGAGGGGTTTCCATGTCTGAGGGCATCAGGTGCGCTGGTGGCACCCAGGGTAGCATGGAAAAAGGACCAGGGGGTGGTAGGCTGGGGGACGCCCCGGTTCCTTCCTCCATGCCATGCTCTTCCCGGCAGACGAGGAGATGGGTGGACACAAGGGCATGGAGATGTTCGTGCAGCGCCCCGAGTTCCGAGCGCTCAACGTGGGCTTCGCCCTGGATGAGGGTGAGTGGTGGCAGGGCTGGCATGGGGATGTGTCTCCTCTTGGCACGCACCCCTCTCTGCCTGTTGGCATCACCCCCCAGGCACTGGCACCCAGCACGGCTTCCAGAGACCCCCTGGGGGCTCCTTCCCCCGTGCAGTGACCCATGCAGTGCCAGCCTGGAGGGGAAATGCTGCCAGGGCAGAGAGGGGGCACATCATGGCATCCCCATGCCCCGTTGACATCCTCTGTGCCCACCGCAGGCCTGGCCAGCCCATCCGACAACTTCAGCGTCTTCTACGGCGAGAAGAGCCCATGGTGTGAGTAACTGCGTGCCCACCGCCCCGTCCCTGGCTGTGCCGGGCGCTGCGGCATCGGTGCCACCCCGGCCTTTCTGCTCAACGCCTCCCTCTCCCTCCTCTGCCGCAGGGGTAAAGGTGAAGTGCGTGGGCAGCCCCGGGCACGGGTCCCGCTTCATCAGCAACACGGCGGCTGAGAAGTTGGTAAGAGAGAGGGTACAGCCCTGCGCACCCTCCCTGCACCCCTGGGGCCGCCAGGTGCCCCCTCTGCAGGGCTGGTCCTCACCCCCCTGCCCTTCCCTCCCCAGCACAAAGTCATCAACTCCTTCCTGACCTTCAGGGAGAGCGAGAAGCAGAGGTAGGAGATGCGCAGCGGGATGGCGGTGGCTTCAGTTTGGCCCGTGGAGGGGGTCCTCGGGATCCCAAGCCAGGCTCTGATCCGGCGCCGCTGCCCTGTGACTCAGTTTCCCCATGTGGGGGTGGCGGCAGGGTGGGGGAGCGCTTCCCCTCCTGCCTGGGTGGCAGAGGGTGACTCTTCCTTGCGTCCTCCGAGGCTCAAGTCCGACTCAAGCCTGACCCTAGGGGACGTCACCTCGCTCAACCTGACCATGCTGGAGGGGGGCGTCTCCTTCAACGTGGTGCCCTCCGAGATGGCGGCCGGCTTCGACATCCGCATCCCACCCACCATGGACCTGAAGGTGGGCACCGCGCCGGCCCCACCCAGGAGGGGAGCGGGTTTGGGGGGTGCCCAGCTCACACCCCTCCGCTGGTCTCTGCTGCAGGCCTTCGAGGAGCAGGTGGCCGCGTGGTGCCGGGGTGCTGGGGACGGTGTCACCTATGAGTTTATCCAGGTGAGGGGTCTCGGCCACCCAGGTGCATCGTGCCCGTCCCTGCCCTGCCACGTGCCCACCCCCCTGCCCCTCACCTGCCTTCTTCCTCCGTCAGAAATGCATGGACCAACATGTCACCTCCACCGAGGAGTCGGACCCGTGGTGGAAAGCCTTCAGCGGGGTCTGCAGGGACATGTGAGTAGTGTCCCCAGAAAGGGCAGGAGCCCAGCGAGGACATCCTCTGGTGGGAGTCAGGGGTGTCCTTCTGTGGTCACGGCAGGGGTTGGGAGGAGATGTTCCATGCCATTCCACGGCATCTCCCGGTGCCCCCCCAAAAGGTACAGGACTGAGTGTCCTGCAGGGCTCAGGGACCTTGCTGGCATGGTCTCTTTGCCCGTGGGGGTGACAGGGGGACCCGGCTGCCCCCTGCCCGCGCTGACGCAGGGCCTTACTTGTCAGGAAGCTGCAGATCAAGCTCGAGATCTTCCCTGCTGCCACCGACAGCCGCTACATCCGAGCGGTGAGTGCGATGCCAGCCCGCCCGTGGCTCCCCTGGGACCTGCAGCCCCAAGCAGGAGCCATGCCCGGGTGGAAGGGGCATGCGGTGACCGTCCCAGCCCTGGCCTCACCCCTTTCCCCCCCATCCCCAGGCAGGACACCCCGCTATCGGCTTCTCGCCCATGAACCGCACCCCGGTGCTGCTCCACGACCACAACGAGTTCCTCAATGAGCAAGTCTTCCTGCGGGGCATCGACATCTACGCCCGCCTCCTGCCCGCCCTGGCGTCGGTGCCCCCGCTGCCCGCCGAGGCCTGAGCACGGGGACGAGGGGCAGGACGGGGGGTGGGGGTGGGGGTGGTTGCTGAGCAGCGGGACGCAGGGCTTTAAAAAGGGGGCAGGGGGTGGGCACAGCAAATGCCTGCCGGTGTGCCAGGGACCCAGCTGGCATCATGCCACCTTGGCTGCGCTCAGGGCTGGCTCGACGGTGACGCCTGTGCCAAGTGTCCCGGCTTTGCCCTCGAAATCTGGGTCCTAGCCACCCTCCTCCGGGGGTTGTGTCCCCCCTTGCCTGGGTGCCTCCTGCCTTTCCCGGTGTTGTCAATGCCCCCCGAGCCGTCCCCGTGCCACCTCCGGCTGTGCTGGCTGCAGGGTAAGGGGCTGGCCAGTGCCCTGCTCTGCCTGCCCCTGCCTGTCCTGCCTGCTTGCGGGGGGAGCTGGGAGCAGTGTCCCCCATCCTCCCCGTGCAAGTCAATAAATCTCCTTAGTAAGCACGGCCAGGAGTGGGGGGGTCTGTCTCTGTGGCGCTGCCCGTGGGGTGTCGGAGAGCCCAGGCACCCTGGATTTCCTCGGCACGGGGTGGGGGGGGATCTGCTGGGTTCCTCGGGCTCGGGGAGGGTGCTGACGGCAGGATCCTGCCCGGGCAGGCTGTGGGGCTGCTCCTCGGGAGCCTCCTCTCCAGATCAGCCTCGGGGTGCCGGGGAGAGCAGGAGCAGCCAGCGGTGCTGGGATTCATCCTGCTCCCTCCCTCCCATCAGCTCCTGCCGTGGCGCCGCTCCCCCAAACCCTCGGGTCGGGGCAGGCAGTGTGCGGGTCGGGGCAGGCAGCCCCCGCTTATCTCCCGAGCTGCCCGACGGCTGCGTCTCCTCCTTGCTCCTACCCGACTCTGCGCAGCTCCCCCAGCGCCCGGGGCAGCTGGATCTGTCCCAGAGCCACCCTGTGCCACCCGCCCCGATGGTCTTCCCTGGGGAAACGGGGGCCACAGGCCAGACGAGGGCTCGCTGAGCCAAACTGGGGGTGTGGGGGGTTTGTCCTGGTCAAGGGGGTCGTGGAGCTGCTCCATTACAAAAGGTTGGGGGTGAGCTGGACACCCTGTCCTCCTGCCCTCCTTTTCCGCTGAAGCTGCTGGAACCCTCGGGGGGGGCGGGGGGGGAAGGCTGCCGGAGGGCTGGGGCTAACGAGGCTGCCCCCCATGCCGGGCTGGGAGAAGGTGAGCAGCTGCTTGGCTTCTTCCCCTCCATCCAGCGCTGGGGGCAATCCAAGGCTTTTGGGAGCGGGGGTGGTGGGGGGACGACACGCACCTGCCTGTGCACCGAGGCTCCCCGGCGAAGCCTGTGTGGATTCTCCGATGTCTCGTATGGCCACGTTCCCCTGACCCTGCAGCGCTGGGGGAGGATGGCGTGGGAGTGCCGGGGGTGCCACGGGGTCCTGCTCGGGCACCTTCGCAGGCAGGCGGCGGGGCCATCCCCTCTGCCCTGTCCCCTGACCTGTGGGTGCACCAAGGCTGGGTGCAGCCTCCTGTGCCCCCCTCAGCCCCCTTTCCCCCCCGGCCCGGCATCTCCGGCTTGCCTGGCCGCTGAGATGGGACCCGGGGGCTTGCTGGTGCTTGGAGGTCACCCCACGCTGAGTGTCATTCTCGGGGGACAGGCCTGCGTGCTCGCTCCCCACTCTCCGGGAGAGCAAGGCTGGGGGACCCCAGCTCCTCCCCCCTTGCTCCCCATCCCCAGGGATGAGCCAGAGGGGCCGGGCTGTGGCAGGGCTGGGGTTGATTCTTTGGGGGCGATGGGGTGCAGCAAAGCCTAACCCGTTGGTGGGAGGTGACAATTTGGGGGTGTGCGGAGCTCTCGGGCCCCCCCTCGGGGGATGGAGCCGTCCCGCCTCGCACGACACCCCCCGGGGGATGGCGGGGGGGGGGGGGGGGGGGATGGCGGGGCCGGGCCGGGGCGGGTCGGGGCGGTCCGGGGGCGGTCGGATGGGGGCTCCATAAAGGCTGGGTGCCACCGGCAGCCCCGGGAGCGGCGGCGGGATGCGGGTGTCGGTGTGGGTGTGCTGCCTGGGGGCTGCGCTGCTGGCGGCGGGGCACAGCGTGCCGCGGCTCCGCCTGCCCTACCGCGGTGAGACGGGCCGGGGGCACCTGCTGCGGGGGGGTGGCGGGGGGGGGGAGGCGTGGGGTGTGTGTGGGGTGCCTGCCCACATCGGGGTGTCCTCCGTTCCCCCCGCCATGGGGGCGGGGTGGGGGCCTGGGGAGCCTCAGCTGCGCCCAAAGTGCGGGTTTGTGGGTTTTTTTGTGTTTTTTTTTTTTTTTTTTTTTTGCCGGGGCGGGGGGGCCCACCTTGCGCTGGAGGGTCGGTCTGGGATTTCGGTGGGTGGCTGCTCGGCACTCTCCCGTTCCCCACGCGGGACGTGGTGGCGGGGGGTCCGAGGAGGAGGAAGGTGGGGAGCCGGGTGATAGGGGGAGCGGGGGAGGATGTGTCTCCGGGCTCCCATGGGGGATCGCCTCCCACGTGGAGTGTGGGGAAACTGAGGCACGACCATGTTCTGGCACCGGCATGTGCGTCGGGTGGGTGCTGCGGTGCGTGGGTGCTCCCCTGGGCGTCCTCGGGGGTGCTCAGCATCCCGCCCGCTGCCGGGGGTGGGAGCCAGGCAGACCCCCCCCAGCTGGCCGGCAGGTCCCCTGGGTGCTGAGCCCCACCATGCTGGGGTGGCGGGTGGTGGGGTGCCAGGGGGGCCCTTGGGGCTGGGAGTGCTTGGTTTTAATTAAAACTCTCCCTCTGATCCCGCTCTGGCTCACTGCATCCCCCACTCCGCCAGCTTAATCCATGGGCTGCTTCCAGCCAAACTTGACAGAGGAGTCCAGAGCGTCCCAGTCTCCCACTTCTTGCCTAAAAGCACTGAACCTGCTCTAAAAAAACCTCTTAAAATTAAATAAATTGCATAATGCATATCTTCCCCCTTCCCAAAGAGGGGAAATGCCTGGAGCAGCCCAGCTCTTGGAAAGCCCCGGGATCTGCCGGAGCACTTCCCTGTGCCGGGGGAAAGCTGTTGTATCCCCTTGTGCTGCCTGGGTTGGGGGTCCCCCGGCCCTGGAGCACGGGCTGTCTGCCTCCCTGGCTCCGTCCTGGGGCAGAGCAGGCGGCCTCAGGGGCTGACTCCGTGTTGAAAGGGGGAAACTGAGGCACGCAGTGGCCCCGTGTACCCTGGGAGGCAACAGGCACCTGGGATGGCTCTGCCCCGTGGTGGGATCGGTGTCCTCTGGTTGGGCTCGGCAGCAGGGCTGGGAGGTTTGGTGTCCCAGCAGAGCCTGGCTGTGGGACTCAGGTCTGGCTCAGCATCTGTTCTGCTCCAGCCCGAGGTCCGCCATCCGCCCGTGCCGTTCCCCAGGTGTGAGGGGCTCCCTGGGGCTGGGCAGGCTCCTTGGCCTCCCGCGGAGCAATCTTTTGAAGTTTTTTTTGTTTTTCCCCCTTCTTAGGCTGATTATTCTGTTCCTCTTCCAAATTGGAAGCAGAAACTGAAAATTCCCATGAAACAAATTCTGCCACCGCCTTCTCCCTGGGGGGAAGAAAAAGAAAATGAAAATTTCAATTAAAACCATTAGAAGCCTCTGAAATGAAAACTGGGGTGAACTGAAGCTGCTTGCGCTTGGCTCGACGGCTCGGGCTGTGCGTGGCTGGTGGCTCTGGCTGCGGGGTGACGTTTGGCAGGGGGGGAGCCATAGGGGAAGGCGTCATGCTGTGGGTGCAGGGGTGGCTGCGTCCCCAGCTCTCCCTCTTAATTCAAGCCGCTCTTCTCCTTCCGCTTTGACTTGCAGCAGCCGCTCCTGTACGAGGGGAAAGAGCGTTTTGCTGCTGCGTGCACCAGGAGGATCGCAGCACAGCCCCGAGCCCTCCGCTGCCTCTCCCAGGGGACCCTTGTCCCGCTGCAGCGGTGCTTGGGGGGGGTCCTTCCATGGGACCTCCACCCTGGGGGGTAAAGGCCTGCTGGGAATGGATGGAGCATGGCAGGGTGCTGCTCCCTGGGGAGATGAAGCCAGGGAAGGGGAAGGACCCCCAGGGCTGTGTAACCCGAGGCACAGGAGGAATTTGTCGGGGCTGGGGGAGAGGGGGAAGCCTTGCCTGAAACAATAAAAGGAGCCCGATGACTTTGCCAATGTTATTCTGAGCTGGGAAAATATTATTGCAGCGCAAGAATAGAAGGAGACGACAGCGTTTTCCTGGGCTGGGCCCGGTGATATAGGAGGACCCAAGATGCTGGGAGGCGGAACGAGGAGGAGGGTACCCCCCGGGGAGATGGGGCTGGAGGGTCCCCCAGTGCCAGCTCCGCTTGTAGGCACAGGGGTCTTCCCGGTGAGCATGGAGCTGCTGGGGCTGTATCCCTCCATGCCACCAGCATCACCAGTTAGGGCACTGGGACTGCCCTTGAGCAACTTGGCAGGGATGGGAGCTGTGTGTGATGGGGTGGAAGTGGCCATCCTCCCCCCAGGGATGGACACTGTCTCCCTTGCAGGTCCCAGAAGAGGGGCCACCAGGATGGGGGCATTGTGCCACTGGCCACCTCCTCGCTGGAGGTGACAAATGTCCCCACAGCAAGAGTAGGGCTTGGTACCCCAGTGTCCTGGGCTGCTGGCAGCTGGGCTTGTCCCAGTGCCACCTCCTCTCTGATGGGGACATGCGTGGGGGATGCTCGGGCTGGGGGTTTCCCTGGGGTCAGCAGTGACAGCTGGCAGCCTTCCTCGGCAGAGGGTGTCTGGGGACGTGACTGTGCTTATCAAAGGCACTTTGTCTTCCTCCTCCTCCACCCAGTGGTTGCAGTGGCCTGTCCCGGGGTCAGTACAGTGGCTGGGACAGCATTTCAGAGCCTGGTGAAGCTGAGACGCTCCCTCTTGCCCTCTCCCTCTGTGGCAGCTGGGTGGGCGCCACCGTGCCGGGGTTTTCGGCTCGCTGACCCTGAAAGTCATTTCCCACCAGGAGCCAGTCGCGCCACTGCCCCCGTGGCGGTGTCACCATGAGGGTCCCTTCAGTGTCCCACAGAATTCGGGCTTGGACTTGCTTTGGGAGCCTTAACCATCAGATCCTGTTGCTTTGGGATGCGATGTCCATCCCAGGGATGTAGTGTCCCTGTGCCGGTGCCTTTCCCCAGGCTCCATCCCTGTGCCGTGGCGGGGAGGAAACCTCCCCGACAGCGAGGTCTGGTGGCAGCGTCAGCGGTGGCCTTTGTGTGCCGGTTTCCCCATGGCACTGGCTGGGTGCCTGCTATTGTGTCCCTGGCTGGCACCCGGGGTGGGCAGGACCCGCTTTGTGCCCACCCCGTGTCTGCTCTTGCCACCCCCCAGGTCTCCGCGCGAGCCCAGCCAGGGGCTGACGGCAGGAACAGGCTTTGCCGGGCTCTCGCCCACCCCGACTCGCTGCGTCACGGCCATGGCAGGAGCCCGGGGTGGTTCAGCCAGAGCTTGCTGGGGGCAAACTTGCTCGGGATCCTGCTGGCCCTTTGCTGCAGCATCCTCTGAGGGCTGAGCCCTGGGGGGTCTCCCGGGGGTGTGAGAGGGCACTTAGCTGTGGGACATAATCCATCCCTTTTCCCTCCTGTCCTTGCGTTGGGTGACAGCTCAGGGCCACGGGGCTGTGCTGTCCCGGCAGGGTGGGCTGTGGGCTGACATCCGGGGGACACATGGAGGGACATGGTGGGGGCTGCTGGGGAGTGGGACATCTCCCAGGCTCGAGGCAAGCACTTGTGCCCATGGCCGGGAGGGGACATTTGGGGTGAGCGGTGCTGATGACACCCCGCAGGTCTTTGGGGCTGGGATGGCTCCTCCTGACGCTTCCCTCCCTCCCTGGCAGAGCTTTTGGGCACCAACCGCTCTGTCGTCTTCTTTGGCCACCGAGGCTTCCTGGGCTTCAGCTCCCTGTACCTGGATGAGTACCGTGACCGGCTCTTCATCGGGGGCAAGGATGTTCTCTACTCCCTGCTCCTGGACGGGGCCAGCACAGATGCCAAGGAGGTGAGCCGGGTCCTGCGAGCACCTTGAGGTCTCCATCCCCACCCTGCCCCCCCCCGGCACCTCTCGCCCCTCTGAGCAGACGGTGCCCAGCCAAGCCAGGTGAAGCCACCCTGAAGCAGGACCTGCCCTGGGGATGTCCCCATCCCAAGCGCCCTGAAATGCATCTGAAAACTTGTGTTGCCTGGCAAGGGAGGGCTGGCCATGGTGGCAGCGGGGCAATTAGCCAGCAATTAGTCGCCGTTGGCAGCCGGTGGCACAGCCCACGCATGAGCCCTGGGTGCTGAGTGGGATCTCAGACCCTGCTCTCCTAAAAAGCTGCCATCAGGAGAGCGGGTGCTCCCCATCCCTATCCAGGCATCCCCTTCACAAGCCAAATATACAGCTGAGTGCCTGCAGAGACAAGGAGCTAAACGCATCCATCATTGCAACGAGCTGTTCCAGGGCTCAGCTGGCAAAGCCCCCAGACCTCTCCTAGCTGCTCGGTGGGAGAGGTGACAGGTCAGAGCGACGATGCTGAGCACTGGTTCCCCTCCTCCTTCACCCTCTCCTCTTCAACTCCCTGTTGTTTAAACATGGCTGTGGGCCGTTTCTAGCCGAGGAAAGTGGAGAAGGAAATGAAGTGCCCCTCGGCGCGTTGGGTCACCGCAACAGGGTCAAGGGCTTGTGTACCCAAGCTGCCCTTGGTCTGAGAGCCGCCAAAGGCCGGGGGGACTCGGGCTCCATCGCTCCCTGCTGTCCCCCAGCACCCTTTCCCCAGGCCACCCAAAAGTCCCCCCCCGCCAAGGCCAGCTTCGGCCATCCTCAGCGGGACTCCCCAAATCCAGCCCGGCGGTGGGCTGTAACTGCCGAGGTGCATCTCCCCAGGAGGAAGCCCTGGGTGGGCTCTGGGGAGCTGTAGGTCCCTCTCTGGGTCCCTCTCTCCACCACCATGCCACCGGCAGCCTGGGGACATGTATTTGCAAGGCTGGGTCCCTGCTGTCCCCCCTCCCTGCTCCAACAGGTCCTTTGTGTTTCAGATCTACTGGCCGCCCCTCCCTGGACAGACGGAGGAGTGTTTTCGGAAGGGGAAGGACGCAGGGGTGAGTCTCTCCCCGTGCATGCTCTGCCCTGAGCTGCGAGGGGTCCCCTTGTGCCCTGGTGCCGGCTGGCTCCCCCCGCGCCGGGGCTGTGCTGTGTCATCCTGCCGGGGATGGCCCCATGGGGGTCGCAGCACAGTTAGTGCTGGGGCAGAGCAAGGGGCTGTCCTGGTGCACAAGGGAAACTGAGGCAGGGAGTCGGTGACCAAGCCTGCCTGCGTGAGATGCTTGCACTGGGCTCTGGAAACCTCATCTACGGGGCTCTGCTCAGCCCCACGGCCGCAGAGCAGTGACCAGTGTGTCCCCAAAGGCGGCTGCACCGAGCGGGCAGCGATAGCCGGGCTTGGAGACCCGAGCTGGGAGGAACCGAGAGCCCGGTGCTGTGCCCCGGAGCCCAGCGACGCGGTCTGGCCCCCTGTCCCTGGCAGTGGGAAATCTGCAGCTCGCTCAGGTTTGGTGACCTCGCTCCCCAAACCTTACCCCTCTTTGCGTCCCCCCTGCCCCGATATGAAACAGGACTATGGCGGGGAGAAAGTCCCCGAGGCTCCCCCGGCCAGACGGATTGCTCCCGGGAGTCCCCATCTCGCTCTGCCTGTTTATTTTACAAGCTCTCACCGACAGATCCAAGCCAGGGCAGGCTCGACTTTTTATTTTTCTTGAACGTATATATTTTTTTTTTTCAACTTGCTATTTTAGAGGCTCTTTGCAAAGGGAAAATAAACAGTGGGGAGGCTGGGAACCCCCGGGGCAGCTCGGTGGCGGTGTTCCCAGCAGACAAGGGGCCTCGCGTCCCGCTGCAGGGGGGATGATGGGGGGCAGGCTGGGCTGGTGCTGGACGGGGGGAGCTGCTGAGCTAAGGGTAGTGGTGCCCAAGCGGGAGAAGGGTGGGAGCGCTTTTCCAGTGGGACCTGCCAGGAGAGACCATGCAAGGTGGCAGGTCTCTGGTCCTGGGGGTGTCATCGCTACTGGGTCCCTGGTAGAAGGGGACAATCCCAGACAGCAGCGATCGGGGCTGTCCTGGAGGCTGCTGAGAATGCCCACGGGCATCCGTCTCCGTCTCCCACGTTTCCTCCCTTTGTTTCATTCCCGGCACAAGCAGGAACACGACAGGGAAGGACATCCCTGCATCTGGTCGTGTCCTGGGTGCCAGGAAGAGGAGGGTCCCCAGGGGCTGGGGGCTGGGTGCAGGAGCTGCTGCCGGGCACTTGCTGGGTGGGTGACCCTGCTCCCCCGGCCGGGACGGGCTGCGTGATGGGGTGAGCACACGGCTTCCCCCGGGGATGCTCTCAGCGGCAGGAGGACCGGTAAAAAGCCCCATCCTTTTGCAATGGGCTGGGATCCACCTGGATCAAGTCCATGCCAGCCCTGCCAGTGGGTGCAAGCTGCCATCTCGCACCCCTGGCACCGGGGCGAAGGCAGAGAGCCTGGGTGCAGCTTGGAGAGCCAGGGCTGGGGGTCACCCATCGTTGTAGGGCCCCAGGCAGAGGCAGGGAGCTGGGTGTGGGTGAAGGATGGAGCCTCCCACAACCCCTTCCCTCCCCTGCTGTCCCCCCAGACCGACTGTGCCAACTACGTCCGCGTGCTGCACCCCTACAACCGGACACACTTGCTGGTCTGCGGGACGGGCGCCTTCCACCCTGTCTGCGCCTTCATCTACGTGGGGCACCGCGGCGAGGTAGGGCAGCACCGCGGTGGGGAGCCCGTCCTGAGCATCCCCGGTGGGACACCCCTGGGAGGCAGATCCCCATCTTCCACCCCCTTCCTGGGGGACTTTGGGATGGCGTGGGGATGCTGGATGTGTTTGTCCCAGGCCGAATGCTGGCGGGGAGGCAGGAACCAGCTCCCTGTTGCCCCTTTGCCCTTGCGCTGCTCCATCCTTGGCTCCCCCCAACCTTTCTGCCTGACATCGCCTTTCCAGATGTGTCCCCTGAGGCTGGTGTCCTGCCAGGGGCTGCAACGTGGGTGGCATTCCCTCCTCTCCCTGCCTGCTGCTCATAAATCAGGTCGGCCAGGGTGGAAAGGCAGGGCCCCCCGTTCCCCCCTCGCAGCCCGGCGCCGTGGGGGCTGCGGGAGCTCGCCCGTGCCACCATGCCTCTGGCCAGGCTGATGGGCAAGTGGCGGGGTTGGCGGGTCCCTCCGGTTGCTCCGCATCCTCATAGCATCAGATTGCTTTAAAAAGCTTCCAGACGGTCCCTTTGGGAGCGATGGGGCTGTGGATATTTGCAGCAAGGTGCCTGCGAGCTGGGCAGGGACCAGCGCCAGCCCCTGCATGCCCGGGGGTACGGCTGGGGGTCACCTGCCCGCTCCCCCTCGCCCAGCACACCTTCAGCCTGGACCCCACCAGCGTGGAGACCGGCCGGGGCAGGTGCCCGCACGAGCCCAGCCGCGCTTTTGCCAGCACTGTCATCGGTGGGTCGTTTTCCTCGGGGACCTGAGAGCCTTTGGGGTGCCGGGACCGGGGACGGTCCCCGTGCCAGCCAGGGCTGGCTCTCAGCCCCGCGGTGGGATGTTTTCACCAGGCGGGGAGCTGTACGCTGGCCTCACCGCAGATTTCTTGGGCCGCGATCCTGGCATCTTCCGCAGCACGGGGACCCGCTCTGCCCTGCGCACTGAGGTGGACCAACGCCTACTCAATGGTAACAGCTCCCCTCTGCCCCTCCATCCCCCCGGCTGGGCTAATGCCGGGGACTGTGAGCCTTGTGGTGGCCAGGGCACCTGCTGGCCACAGTGTGGCATCCCCCATGCCAGGTACAAGCAGGGAAAGCCACCAGGCAGCAGGGTCTGGGGGTCCTCCTGGCTGGCACCCAGCCCCATGGGGTGCAGGGATCTGGAGGTGGTGGTTGTGCCCTCTCCCCCCACCTGACATGGCCGGCTCTTGCTTGTAGACCCCAAATTCGTGGCAGCCCACTTGATCCCAGACAACGATGACCGGGACAACGACAAAGCCTACTTCTTCTTCACGGAGAAGGTGGTGGAGGCAGACAGCAAGGAGCACACCATTGTCAGCCGGGTGGCACGGGTCTGCGTGGTAAGATGCTGGTGCGGACTGCAGAGGACAGGGATGTGCCAAGTCACAGTGGTGGCTGTGATGCTCCCTGTCCCTGCAGAATGATGCTGGTGGACAGAGGGTGCTGGTCAACAAGTGGAGTACCTTCAACAAAGCCCGGCTAGTGTGCTCTGTTCCTGGCCCCGGTGGCATCGACACCCACTTCGATGAGCTGGGTAAGGGAGCTGGGAACCTCACCACAGCCAGTCCCTTGCTTGGTGGCTTCGGGAAGCTCCCGAGCTTCCAGGAGAAACCCCACAGCTTGGGTGTCTCATCCCCAGAGGATGTCTTTTTGCTGAGGACGAAGGATGGGAAGAGCCCAGAGATCTACGCCCTCTTCAGCACCATCAGGTGGGTGGTCTAGCCCCATCTGGGGACATCCAGCTGCAGCCACCCATGACCTGCCCCATCACCATCACCACGTGGCTGCTGGCTGTTCCCCAAACTCTGCCAGCTCTGCCCTGGTCCGTACAGAGATGTTGGCGCTCCCATGCCCCCCACCGATGCTACCAGCACTGAGCATGGCTCTGCTCACCCCATTCACTGTCCCCTTTCAGCCATGTCTTCCAGGGCTCTGCCGTCTGCGTGTACCGCATGGCCGACATCCGGGAGGTCTTCAACGGGCCCTTCGCCCACCGGGAGAGCCCCCACCACCAGTGGGGCCCCTATGAGGGCAGGGTGCCCTACCCACGGCCAGGCGTGGTGAGCGACTCCCTGGACCTCTGGGTCCCCTTCCCTCCTCTGATTGCTCTTCCAGGGGGGTGATGGGGCTGATCCTCCATCTTCTCACCTGCTGGGATGGGCTCCCTATGGGATCCACCCCGGGATGGCTGGGGACCAAGGACTGGCAAAGGGGTGGAGAAGATGGATCCCAAATTGGAATGCAGGGAGGGACCCAAACCAGCTCTGCAGGGCAATGGAGGGGGAAGGAGCGATGGGTGCTGGGGTGGCTGGGCTGGGCTGAGCTGGTCCCCTCTCATCCCTGCAGTGTCCCAGCAAGACCACCAACCAGCCCCGGCGGCAGTACGGCACCACCAAGGACTTCCCCGACGAGGTGCTGCACTTCGCCCGCGCTCACCCCCTCATGTACAAGCCCGTGTACCCCAGGCACCGCCGACCGCTCCTAGTGAAGACCGACCTGCCCCACCGCCTGCACCAGCTTGTGGTGGACCGGGTGGAAGCCGAGGACGGGCACCACGATGTCCTCTTCCTTGGGACAGGTGAGAGGCAGGAGCGGCGTGCAGGAAGGAGCTCCGGCGCTGGGGCTGCCGGTGGGCATGCCACTGGATGTGTGATGACAGTGTGCTCACACCTCCATCCTCCTCCTCCTCCCTGCAGACGCTGGCTCGGTGCTGAAGGTGGTGGTCCTGCAGAAGACAAGCTTGGCCATGACCGAGGAAGTTGTCCTGGAGGAACTGCAGGTTTTTAAGGTGCCATTTGCTGCCCTGCATACAAGGGAGGGGGGCTCAGGTGGACACACGTGGGGATGGAGGCTCAGGGCTGTCACTGCACTGTTGGGCACTGCGAGGTCTCAGGGCTGTGAGGGCAGAGGCCAACTGGTGGCTGTGTTCACCCTCCCCAAAAACATTCCCGGTGCCCCCGCAAAGCTCTGGCAGCTCTGAATGAGCCGGGCTCTCCGTGGCGAGGTTTTCGCCAGCCTCACACCCGCTCACCTCCCCTGCAGGCGCCTGTGCCCATCACCCAGATGGAGATCTCCGTCAAGCGTGTGAGTATGGACACGGCTTGGCCACGGGGCTGGGGACAGGGCAAGTGACCAGGAGGGACTGAGTTGATGTCACCAGCCTCTCATGGTGCTTGCCTTGTGGGGATCCCAGCTGGGGACTCCAGGCGCCGTGCCTGTGGGGGCTGCCAGCATCACCATCTTGGTGCCATTCCCCCCAGCAAACGCTCTACGTGGGCTCCAGCCTGGGGGTGGCCCAGGTACGGCTGCACCGGTGCGAGACCTACGGCACGGCCTGTGCCGAATGCTGCCTGGCCAGGGATCCTTACTGCGCCTGGGACGGCACCGCCTGCACCCACTACCAGCCCTCTGGCAAGCGCCGCTACCGCCGCCAGGATGCCCACCATGGCAATCCTGTGCACCAGTGTCTGGACCAGAACCTAACCGGTGAGAGACTGGGGAGAGCCCACGGGGCTGGGGTCTTGTCCAGGTGCCCCGAGATGTCCCAGCATCCATGGCCCTTGGCACACAGAGGGGCTTGCAGCCATCCCAGGTGGGCTGGGGCACCCTCGTCTCCCCATCCCGTAGACCAAGGGGTGCCCCAAGAGAAGGTGGGTGCTCTTGGGGATGGGGAGAAGGGGAAAAGGGGACTGAAGCCATACGGTGACCCGTGGGAGGCTGACACCCAGGTGTGTGGAAGCCTGGCTCTGCCCTCCCCGTGAGCCCATGTCTGTCTTTGCCCCAGTGGATGATTTTGAGAGCGTTGAGGAGAAGGTGCTTTATGGGGTGGAGGACAACAGCACCTTCCTGGAGTGCACCCCCCGGTCCCCGCAGGCCAGCGTGCAGTGGTTTGTCCAGAGGCCCCCCGATGAGCAGCGGGATGAGGTGAGGCTCCCCCTGCGCCTGCCTTGCTCCCCTTGCGAGGGCACGGGAGGGACGTGGGTCCAAACCTGGACCCACCCCCCGCCAACATTTTGGTGGCGGACAGGTAAAGACGGACGAGCGTATCCTGCAAACGGAGCAAGGGCTGCTCTTCCGCAAGCTGCACCGCCATGACACTGGCATCTACTACTGCAAGACGCTGGAGCACGGCTTCACCCAGACGGTGGCCAAGACAGCCTTGGAGGTGATCACCAGTGAGCAGCTGGCACACAGCTTCCCCCGGGAGCGGGGGCATGAGCTCCTGCGCCCGCCTTGCCCTGAGCCCTGGCTGGCACCACAGGCTTCCAAAACCTGGTTCAAGGACATCATGCACCTCATCAGCTCCCAAAACCTGCGGCGGGTGGAGGAGTACTGCACCCGCCTCTGGTGCGGCACCAGCCGCCCCCACCACCGCAAGAGCAAGCTGGCCCAGACCAAGCACGCCCTGGCCAGCATGGATGTGGGCAAGAAGGGACGGGTGGCCAAATCCCACAGCGAGAGGAGCCGCGTGCCCCGGCAAGCGGCAGCCAGTTAAGAGAGGGCAGGGTAATGGACATGGGGTGGCCATGGGTGAGGACCAGCTCCCCATGCTGCTGGTGGCCCCAGGGGACCCCTGCCCTAGTGGGTGGCTTGCAGCGGTGCCAGCCCAGCCCCTCCATTTCCCCATTTGTGGTGGACGGGATGCCAGGGCCGGCTCCTGGGCAGGTCCCTGTCACCCTCGGTGGCTGCAGGGTCACCTCTGAAATGGTTGGCGTGGTGGGACGCATCAGCCCCACAGCTGGTTGCCGTGCTGGGTGCAGGGCCATGGTCAGCGGGGCGGGTTGGGGCTCGGCACGCTCGGTGCCACGGCTGTGCCATCACCCCAGAGAGCTTGCTGGCTGGCTTTCTCTGCAAATAAAGAGGCCGAGCGCGGCGCCGCGGGGAGCGGCTGATGGCTTCAGGCTCTTTCCACGCCAGCATGAGGCCTGGGAAAGATGATGCCGTCTCTCACGGAGGGGAAAACTGACCATCACCTCAAAAAGCCGCTGTGCCCAGGATGAGCCCCGTCATCTGCTGTGCCTAAGGATCCAGAGCCATGCTGTGCCACCCCACGTGGGGGACAGGGCTCCCTCCAGCCTTCCCTGTGGCACCAGGACACGCTTAGCGGTGCCAGCCTGTGTCTGGGTGCAGCCCCCACCTTCGCCTCCGTCCCCACCCCAGCCACAGACCGTTTTAGGCTGGGCAGGGTCGTGGAGGAAAGCAAACGGCTGCGGGCAGGTTAGACCCGTTCCTGGGTAAACACGGGAGAGGCACTGATGCCACCGCCGTCGCTGTGCCCAGGCGGGACCAGGGACATGCAGAAGGTGGCCCCAGCACAGTCGGGTGGGGGGCTGCACCCCAACCTGGGTGTGTTTCTGGTGGGACAAGGCTGGTTTGGGGAGGCTTGATGCTGGGCTGGTGGAGCTAAACCAGCCCCCAGGGCCACCCCCAGACACAGGGGTTGGGGGCCAGGTGGGTGGAGAGCACCCGCAGGCTGCCGGCAAGGTGCTCGCTTGCTTTCCTCCTGCGACATGAGCTCACTCGCCCGGTCAGCCTGGGGTGATAAGGATCTCCCCCTTCCTGAGGCAGGGCTGCCCCACACAATGGTGTGAACCGCAGCCCTGCCGGGACGGGTATTGTTCAGAGGCAGAGGAACGGGAAAGAAAAATAATAATAATAATAATTAAAACCCCCTAAATAGCTCGCGCAAAGCCAGCTCATGATATCATCGCTCCTCCCTCGGTGTGTGTGTTTGTGCTGCAGCAGCAGAGCACCACGGCTCGCCGCGGCGCCTTTGATGGGGACAAAGTCCCCCAGCAGCGCTACCCTGTCCCATGGCGTGCCCATGGAGATGAGCTGTGGGTCCCAACCCTCTCCTCCAGCTCCCCACCCCACCTCTCCTGCAAACTCACAGCGCCTGCATGGAGTGTCTCTCGGGATGGGAGGGCTCTGGTGGGGCTGGCGGGCTGGGACATGTCCTGCAGGGAGCGGAGCAGAGCCAGCAGCACAGATTTACGTGCCAGACTGGAGCCAAGCACATGGATTAAGTTAATGGCAGGCCTGGGGGGCACGGAACGATAAGCAACAAGTAGAGACAAGGAGGGACATGGGTTTAAGGCCAGAAATAAGAGACAGAAGTCTGATTCCTCAGGGCTTGGATTTAATGGCTCTGAAGCACTTGCAATGAGCCCCACCGCTGAAATACCTGCACCTTCTTGCCCTCTGAGCAACCCCCTGTGCTTGGCAGAGCCGGGGCTGGGCTGCCCATCCCCGGGGAGGCATCGAGAGGGGTCCCAGGACCTCTGCTACCTGTGGGACCTGGCCTGAGGTGAACTGCGGTGACTGGAGGTGACACAGGCCAGTGGTGTTTCAAACTGAGCAGGAACAAAGACCAGAAGAAACCAGTCCCTGAAAGAGCCTCCCCCTCCTGGTAAATCTCCGTAAATCTCTGCGGTGGCTGGGCCTGGCCCTCTGGGGTAGTTTTACATCAGCAAGGCTGGAGTAGGAGGGCTTTTGTCAGGGCTGCGAGCGGGTCTCTGCTGGGCTCACGTTCCAGCCTTGTCTCTCATGATAACCAGACAACGGAGCCCTTAGAAATTTCCAGGGGCTAAATGAACACATCCTCCCTCAACCTGGGGGGTGGAAGGAGACAACTTTGGTGGGCAGGTACAGCGCTGTTGCCCCCGAGGCTCCTCTGTATGAGGGGAACAAGCCCTGCCTGGGTCTTGGTGCTGCTGGGCAAGCCCTGTCCCAGGGACAGGAGCGGGGCAAAGGGAGTGCTGGAGGACAGGGCGTGTGTGGGAACAGCCGCAGAACAAAGCCATGGTGGGGGGGACAAGCGCAGCCAGGGATCCGGCTCCTATTTTTAGCCCACTTCCTAAGGAAGCGCAGCACAGGGGCACCCGCTCCCCCTGGGAGCCCTCCAGCCTCCGTGACAGTGTAAGTGGAGCTGCTGGCAGGGTGAGGGACGTTATGGTTGGCCTTAGCCTCAGCAGGAGCCCTTCCACCTGACCATGACAGGCCCAGGCCCAGGCCCAGTTCCAGGCCCGGGTCACTCACGATGGGCCTGAGCCCAGGCCCAGTTCCAGGCCTGGGTCCCTCACGACAGGCCCAGGCCCAGGCCCAGGCCCCGGCCCCTCACGACAGGCCTAGGTGTATGTCCCAGTTCCAGGTCCCTCACGACAGGCCGCACGCGGCGGCCCACGCTGTCGAGCCCAAGTCTTAGAGGAAGCCCCGGGGCGGGGCAGGGAGAGGCCGAGGCCCCGGCCCACAGGGCCCTCCCAGGCCTCCCCCGCCGCCGCGGGGCCCTTTGTGGCGCCACCACCGCCACCCCCCTGGGGACCGATGTGGCGCGGCGCGCTTTGACATCACGCGGCGTCGCGCAGCGATGACGCGCAGGGGCGGTGCGACGGCGGCGGCGGCGGCGGGGCCCGGACCGGAGTCGGGGCGGGTGGCGGAGCCGGACATGGCGGCGCGGCCCGGCCCGCGGGAAGATGAATAAGGGCTGGCTGGAGCTGGAGAGCGACCCCGGTGAGCGGCGGGGGCGGCGCCGGGGCGGGGGGGAGGCTGTGAGGGGCGGGCCGGGGGCTGCGGCCTAGGCCAGGGGGGCTGTGAGGGGCAGGCTGGGCCTGGGGCCTGGGCCGGGCGTCTGTGAGGGACGGGACGGGGGTTTGTGAGGACAAGCCGGGGCCTGGGCCGTGGGGGGGCTGTGAGGGACAGGTCGGGGTCTGGGGGAGTCTCAGAGGGGCAGGCTGGGAGTGTGGGGTGTCCAGGTGAAGTGAGGGGTGTGTAGGCAGGGTTCTGGGGTGCAGGCCTAGAATGGGGGTGTGAGGGGGACAGGCGTTGTGGGAGTATATGGGGTGGGAAGTGGGGCTGGGGAGGGGGCGCGAGGAGAGGAGGGCCATGGCCAGGGAGAGGTGCTAATGCGTGTGAGGGGGTGCCTGGGGGTGTGGGCAGAGGATTGGGAGGGCAGGGGAGGGTGGAGGGGTATGTGGGGCAGGAGTAGTGTGGGTCCTGGGGGGAAGGGGGGCTGTGCGGGGTCAGGGTGTGTGGGACATAGCCCAGGGAGGCATAGGGAAAGGTTATGGGGGTGTAGGGCAGCCAGAGAAGGGGGTATCAAGAGACCAGGTGTAGGGGTGCAGGATGAGGGCAGGGATGGGGTGAGCAGGGCTGCCAGGAGCATTGTGAAGGCTCGGAGTGGGGCCTCGGCTCTGTCAGGACTTGTACATGGGGTCTGAGGTGTCATGGACTCCTCTGTGTGTGCATGTGTGGTTTGATAAACCCAGGGGTCTGTGGAAAACATCTGAAATGCTGCGAGGCTGTGGCATGAAGCATTCCCCTTGTTTGCAAGTACGCCCCAAAATATCACTGGAATACACGGAGAGGTGAGCGTATGGGATGCCCCTTGCTACAGAAACAGCTCTGACTGGTGATTGCCCCATTGTGGACAATTGAGGACAACCTGTGTCACTCGGGAGCACATGAGGGTGTCACCTCCGTCCTGTGCATGTCAGATCCTGTCATCGCTTTGCAGCTGAGCAGGTGGATCAAACCCTCTCCCCCAGGTAGTCCAGGAAAGGTTCTGAAGAGCCTGGTGTGGCACCTGAGCTGCCGGTAGCAGGACGGTCATGGGTATCCTCTTCCCGCCGCATTGGAGAAAGTGTTTTCTGTGGTGGAGTCCCAGAGTTTGTTTTGCGAGTTAGGATTTGAGGGCCAAAGCTGCTGTCAGCTGCGACACTGGCTGAGCATTGCTTTAACATCTCTGAATGGCCGAAGTGCAATGTGGGGTGTCCTCTGAGACAGGAGTCTTTTGGATGTGGTGGTGTATTTTTGAAGCTGTGCGTGAGGAAATTGGACCACTG
Organism: Chroicocephalus ridibundus; assembly: GCF_963924245.1. NCBI lineage: Eukaryota > Metazoa > Chordata > Aves > Charadriiformes > Laridae > Chroicocephalus > Chroicocephalus ridibundus. The sequence goes on along the minus strand of NC_086293.1, from coordinate 8,408,563 downwards.
GCATTATATTTGTCTTCCTGCACTCAGAGAAGGATTCTGTCTGCTGTCGGTCTCCCAGTCAGCCCAGAACTTGCTCTTCTTTATTCTCTTTTTACTGGTACTTGGGAATTGTTGAAATTGTTCCCATCCTCCCCCGTCTTCTTCATCACGACGATGCTGAAGACAAGACATGGTTTGGATTCTCACACTGGGGAGAGAAGGTTATTTGCTTGGAAGATAAGCTGTCTAGGCAGAGGCAGGCTCTCAGCATACCACACCTGCACTCCTTCGGATGTGTGGAGGTTCAGGTGCAGAGGTGGCAGCTGGGACAGTGGTTAGGAATGACCCGTGCTCTGCTCTCAGCCTTCAGCACACGCCATAAGCTGCCCAGCCCTCGCCATGGGGCTTGGGAGTGAAAGCTCGCGGTGCTTTACTGGTGAGGAAGGGTCGGTAGATCTAGATTTGAGCTGTCTTGCTGTGGCTGCTTGGTGGAGGGGGGAGCCTCCAGGCTGCTGGCATAGTATTGTGTGTGCTTGTGCACACCAGAATGTTTCCTCCATCCAACTCACATAATTTGGGATGGAGGTTTCGGGTGTTCCAGGAGTGATCACAGCAGCAGGACTGTGCCTTTCATGGACGTTGAGGTAATACGAAATATTGAAATGAATTGGAGAAAAACCGCAGTTGGAAGGGACCCCTGGAAGTCTTTGGCCCAAAGCAGAGCTGACTTCAAAGGTAGTTCAGCTTACTTGTGGCCATGTCTAGTTGTATATGCCCAAGAAGGAGATTTCCGAGGCCCGGTCCCAGGGCTGACCACATTGGTAATGAAGAATTGTTTGTTTCTGGGTGTGTAGTCAGAATTTCTCTTGCTTCAGCTTGTTCCCATCACTTCTTGTCCTTTCATGGTGCGCTCGGAGAAGTTTGGCTTCATCCTCCCTCCGACTCCCCGGATATGTTGATCAGACAGGATGAAAACACGCGACGGCTGACTTCCCATCTCCTTTGGTACAGCCCTGCCAGTCTGTTGCACGGTCCTGGAGGACTGCCGCAGAGATGCAGGAGTGCTCTGGGCTGAGCCACAGCAAACTTGGAAGTCCTGCTTGGTCTTCTCCTTCTGGTGGTACCTGCAGGAGCCGTGCTGCTTTCAGCATTTACGGTTGATTGTGTTTGCAAGGCCATGCTCTGATGCAAATCTTCACTGGCTGCAAGGCAGAGCTTGTGATACGGTTCACATCTTGCGTCACATGTGTTTTGTTGTGATCAGTGGGCTGTAATTGTTGAAACTGGAGAGTGAGCGAGGCTTTTGACCTTTGTGGAAGCTTTTACAGTTGAGAGACTCTACCGGTAAACAGCTGTGACACCCGCTTCCCTAACCGACGCTATGTAAGGAGGGAACAAGAACCATGGCTTCCCTAACGGACACTATGTAAGGAGGGAACAAGAACCATGGCTGTAAGGAACATCTGAAGATCTTTATGATCTGCAAGGAGCACTTGCTCTAAGGGGGTTGCTGCAAAGAAGACAGTGAGACTGTGGCAGTGCCTGAAGTCTCTGTAGATGTCACCTGTATGACACAGCCCTCCACAATTTTGAGCAAAAACAGCCGTATCAGAAAGGAGCTGGGGTTTGGTGTAACAGCGTTACACAGCGAGGAGGCTGTCACTGGTTCAAGCATGTTATTTCCATAGCGTGTTTCTTCCCATAGACAATTTTGTAAGAAATATGATGTCTTCTGCTAAATTAATGGAGACTTTTTGCTCCCAGAAGTTTCCTCCCTGCTTTTGTCATTTTAACTTTGGTGTGGAAGCCCCCTGGGTGCTTTCCTTCTTGATTGAGACACTTACATCAGGTTCCTTAAATCCTTTGCTTACAGGGATGTTTCTCAGGATTGAGTCCTTCTTATTGATATTCCCTGGCCTTCCTCCCAGGCTTTCAGCAGCCTTTATATGGGAGTGAAAGAAGCAGCTTTATTATTCCAGTCTCGAGCTTGCTAACTGTGCATGCAGGGGGACTGCCTAAAAATTGGGCCAACTGCCTTTGCTATGGCATCAGAGCAGAAGCTGCTGCTCAGTTGCTGATGTCTAATAATCTTTCTTCTCTTTGCCATTGTGTCTATATCCTTGGTTATGTCCTTCTCTAATGGGAATTTTGTAGTCACTTGGAGACAGGCTCTTGGATTTGGTCCCCCAGGAGAGAGGGAGAAGGCGGCGAGCCTTTCGGCCCTCATACTTCCCCGCAGCCCTGTTGCTCTGAGCTGGCTTTCTCTTCACTGGCTGTCTTTCAGTAACAAGAACATAAATTGCCTTTTTTAAAAATATCCTGTGATCTATTCGGCTGCCTTTCCCTCCAGTTAGAGGAGTGTGTGCCATTTGGGTGCTCCCTGCTGCTGTTCATGGTGGGGTTTTACTTCTTGGCATGGCATCCGAAGTGGGTCAGGATGCTGAAGGTGGGTCCAGCTTCACTGGGCTCTGGCAGGAGAAGGTTGATTCAGGTCCTCTTGAGGAAGAGGATGACAAATGGGGATGAAGGGAGCCAGAGCACCTCTGTAGCGAGCCAGGGCTCAACAGCTCTGCTGCTGTGGAGTCAGTGTGATCCCAGTGCTTCTCTGCTGCATTTTTTCTGCCTGTGCCTTGATCTGGGACCACGTGGGACCTTCAGGGGCTGCTGGCAGCACATTTCCTCTCTGTGCCCTTTACCTAGAAGTAACCTGTTGGTTTTGTTCCTTTCCAGGTCTCTTCACACTCCTGGTAGAAGATTTTGGTGAGTGCAAGAAGCCTTCCTGGGAAGTTGGTTTTGTGTTTGACATTACCCCTATTCCTTTCTGGTGGGCTTTACAGCAGCTTCTGCCCTTTGTTTGCAGGGGTCAAGGGAGTGCAGGTTGAAGAGATTTATGATCTGCAGAGCAAATGCCAAGGGTAAGTCACAGACATGAAAGTATGGGTTTTATTAAGCAGAACGCATCTGTAGGCCTAGGAACTCATCGCTGGGCATTCAGAAGGGACCCTGTGAGCTCATTGGTCACGGAGGTCAGCGTTGTAAGTGATGAACCAGGAGTGCTTCATCACGTTTGGGGCAGACGGGCAATCTCGTGCCTTGAGAAAGACCCTGTGGGGCAGGTGGGGGACATACGTCAAGGGATTCATCTCCCTTCTTCCATGGAGAAGTGCAGTGCCAACCAGTGGGCTTGCAGCGTGAGCTTTCTCCCTGTCTCAGTGCTTTGAAATGGCTTTGAGGCTGTCACTTTCTTAAAAGTCATTGTCTGAACTCCTCTTGAAAATGAGTACAACACGTATTTAAAAGGCGAGGTCATTTGGTGGTCGGGCACTATGCTGAAGGTTGGTCAGCATCCAGAGGTGAATTTCACCTTCCATTTCCCTGTCTCGAGTCTCTTAAGACCTGTCAACCCCCAGAGTTTTCAAGCTTGATTGTTGTCTGAGCCCAGAGCATCAGCACAGGAGAGTGTCCTTGGTAATGTGGGGCTGGGGGGACTTGCGGCAGGGATGGTCACTTCCTGAAAGATGAGGCTGGTGGTTCTGCTTTTCCTCTGTCTTTGCTCTGCCTGTGGTTTGAAACAGAAGGTTTCTGGCGCTGGGCAGAGCAGCCCCACTGATGTGGTCCATCCAAAATGATGCAGCTGCTGACTTCTCTCCACAGCCCTGTGTATGGGTTCATCTTCCTGTTCAAGTGGATTGAGGAGCGCAGATCACGCCGGAAGGTCTCTACCCTGGTGGATGAGACGTCGGTGATCGACGATGACATCGTTAATAACATGTTCTTTGCTCACCAGGTAGGCTGGAGGCAGGGGGAAAGTGTGTATGTGGGCATCCTGTGTGACACCGCAGGGAAGCAACATACTGAGAAGCTGCACTCCTCTTGCCTGGGAGACTCTCCCTCTTTCCGGGGAGTCTCTGCCCTGAGCTCTGGGTTGGAGGGAATCCAGCGGGGGCTGCGAGCCTGTCTGTGGCCTGTGCTGTGACAAGTGCTCATGGGGGCATGGTGTGGCTCACTAAGCGAGACTGACCTCCCTCTTCCCTTTGAGAGCTGAGGTCAAGTCACTGCTCTCACAAGTGGTTCTTGCATCAGCACTCTTCAGTTGATTATGGTTGACACTGAGGGGTTGTTGAAGGGTTGCCTTGTTCCTGCTGGTTAAGATGGTCCTTGTGTCACCCTCCAGCTGATCCCCAACTCCTGTGCCACCCACGCCCTGCTGAGCGTCCTCCTAAACTGCAACAATGTCGACCTCGGTCCCACGCTGAGCCGTATGAAGGATTTCACCAAAGGATTCAGCCCTGAGGTAAGGGCGGGGGTGTGCAGGGCTGTGCATGGGTGGCACATGTGAATCTGCCTCTCGCTCCCCTCTCGGGATGATGCTCTAACGAGGTGGCTCCTTTCCAGCCCTTCGTGGCTGTACGCTACATCACTATTGGCTCTTTCTCATCTTCTTGCCTTGCCTTACTCAGAGCATTGGTCCCATTACACTGGGCACAGCTCTGAGCCTTCTGTTGTGTTATTCCCTAGCCTAGGTGCATTCTCTAAGTCTGTGATCAGAAGTCCTCTCTCCTACCTTCAGACCTATTTGAAGTCTGTGTTTCTCTCTAACCGTAGTTTCTTTCGCAGAGATTGTGTGTTATCTTCATCTTGGGTTTTACCTGTAACTCAGCAGAACAGAGGGTGTGCCTGAAAGTTGCTCTCCTGGTCCTGTGTATGGATGGCGGGAGTGGGGAGCCGGTGGGTGAAGCTGGTGTGGCTGTTTCCTGTCACTTCTCAGTTGTTTCCTCTCTTGCTGTTTGCTGCAGAGTAAAGGCTATGCCATTGGCAATGCCCCAGAGCTGGCCAAGGCCCATAACAGCCATGCCAGGTGAGTGAGGGGAACCTCTTGCACCCCGCTTTCGCTGGAGGAGGCAGGCTCTCCTCTGACCTCACGCCTTTTTTGCTGTTCCAGGCCAGAGCCACGGCACTTGCCGGAAAAGCAGAATGGTATCAGCGCTGTGCGAACCATGGAGGCTTTTCATTTTGTCAGTTATGTCCCCATCAAGGGACGGCTGTTTGAGCTGGATGGGCTCAAGGTCTATCCCATTGACCATGGTAAGAGTCCACCTGTTGCTAGTTGTTGATGTACTTGAATAGACATCCTGGTATGTCCAAATGCATGTATTATTTTTCATTGCCACTAAGCATTGCCTAATGTTTGAGCAGAATTGCTCCAATGGCTCACAGATTTGTCCTGAGTTTTGATAGCTCATTTTGGAGTTTATGCGCTGGGGACTGTGTCTGGAAGACAATTATTTCTAAATGCACTGCATTGCTTTTTCCAGCCTTCTGATTTTCCTCCCCAGTTGCTCAGGGTCATGATGTCTTTCTGCAGCTCTGAAATAACTTGGTATTGCGAGCAGGCTTTGTCTCCTCCTTACCCTCTCCTTGTGCCAAATAGCCGCTGAGTGTTGAGGCACAAGGTCCCAACACAGATCCCAGCAGGCTGCTCAGGTTACTCCCTTCTCTTACAACTTGACCACTAGTTCTGTCTTTCACTTACTTATCCCCGCTAGGACTTTGCTTCTGTCCGTCAGGCCCTTTGGTAAGGTACCCACTTCATGTACTTGGGTTTCTTAAGCATGGCACTAGATCCAGTGGCAGGTGGATCCCCGCAAGACCTGGGATTTCCTTGGACTTTGTGAGCCCGGAGCCTGTGAATCACTTGTGGTCTGTAGGGTGCAGAACTTACCTTTCTGCCCAGCAGATAACTCACATTGTCCATTCAGAAGGTGGAAGCAGGGTGTTCCACTGTATGGGCTGACAGTGTGGTCCTTCTGCCTCCTGGGCCCCTTCTTGACTTGTTCCCTGGTATGTTTGGGAGCTGTGAGATTGCCTTTTGTGGGGACAGCAGGTTCCGCTCTGTGAGTCTGAAGCAGGAGCCTTGGCCTGCTTTGCTAATTCCAGCTCTGTCTCATTATCACAGGGCCGTGGGCTGATGACGAGGAATGGACAGACAAAGCCAGGAGAGTAATCATGGAGCGCATTGGCCTGGCCACTGCAGGGTAATGTACCAGGCCACGGTCCATGGGCCCTGGCCCTTTGCTATTTTCCCCTGGATTATTTCTACTGTGATCTTTGTGCGACAAGTTGTGGGAGTGTGGGTGGAGAACATTGCTTGGGAGGGGTGCAGATGTGCTGCCTCCTTGCCTTCTCTTGCCTACAGTTTGCTTGCCTTCAAAGCATGCAGAGAAGCTGCACTCTGTACGATGCAGAGTCCCGGCAAATGGCCATGGAAGAATAAGAGTGGCCAGATTAGGTGCCTGTTAGCTTGAGTCCATAGGAGAAGGAATGGTGCTTCTGGTCCTGAGCTGGGCCTCTTGGCTGCTTGGGCATGAGGGTGACCGAGCACTGGCACAGGTTGCCCAGAGAGGTTGTGGAGTCTCCATCCTTGGACATACTCAAAAGCCATCTGGACATGGTCCTGGGCAACCAGCTCTGGGTGACCCTGCTGGAGCAGGGGCTTGGAGCAGATGACCTCCACAGGCCCCTTCCCACCCCAGCCAACCTGTGACTCTGTGAAGGGTGTTTTGTGTTGTGGCTGAAGCAGCTTTGCTCTGATTCTTCAGCCAGCCTGCGGTTGACTTGGTTTTGGGGGAAAAGCCTCCTGTGTGTTGGTGTTAAACGCCAGGGCAGGGGAGGTGCTCCCTGGAAAGGTGTGTGGGGTATGGCTGGTGGCCTGCTGACCCCCCCTTTGCTGGGAGATGGGCTTTCCTCTGCCAGCTTGCGGCTGATGTCTGCTATCCCCTCCTGCAGGGAGCCGTACCACGACATCCGCTTCAACCTGATGGCGGTGGTGCCTGATCGGAGGATGAAGTACGAGTCCAAACTGCACATCCTGAAGATGAACCGCCAGACTGTGCTGGAGGCCTTGCAGCAGGTAGGACAGCACAAGCTTGAGAGAGTGTGAGCCTGGGGTGGGAATAGGCTCTGTTTTCAGGGCATCTCCCTGTGCTGTAGGGGCCCTGGATATTGTTGTTTTGTTGTTTTTTTTTTTTTTTTTCCTTGGTAAATGTCTTCTGGGAAGAGGCGATAACTAGGATTGCTGCTTGGCGTTTTACTGCTCACCTGGGAGGTTATCCATGGCATTATCAGTTGATTGTGCACATGGGCATTTGGTGGCTGGCTCACCCTCATGAGTTCTTCTGCAGTGCTTGAATGGGAGGGATGTATTTGGGTCACTCCAGTCCAGCGCTCAGTTTCTACCTGTCATTTGTCTTCAAGCTGATCCGAGTAACTCAGCCTGAGCTGATCCAGACCCAGAAGTCTCAGGAGGCTCAGCCACCAGAAGAGGCAAAGCCAGCCAGCAGCAAGACCGTGACTCCAGAGAGCACTCATCCAGGTAGACCCCCATACCAGTGGTGTTGCCAGCCAGCCAGCCTGGCCTGCCATGGAGCGAGCACAGGCTGGTGACGCCGGCTGGCTGACTTGGAGCTTGAGGCAGTTTTGTGGTCAGCTTCACTTTCTTTTCTCCAAGCCCAGCTCCATGTGCACTGTGCTGGGGTGTGGTGGATGCCTCTGTGCCTGGGAGGAGTGTTGGAGGGATCAGAGCTTGAAAATGGGAGGGCTTAAGCTTAGGGACACTGGTGACGGCTGTAGGTGGAATGGGAAGTGGGTATGATGGTCTGGTGGAGCGTAAGAGCTCTTCTGCTACATGGAGTGGGCATGGGGTATCAGAGGACATTGAGTAAAATGTGATGGTGCTGGTCATGAACAGCTGTGCTATGCTTGTATGGCAGATGGCACCGATGAGCCTGCCAGCCAGGGCCACCCTGCGGCCACACAGAGCCCACCCAACAAATCCAAACAGGTGGCAAAGACATCAGCGAGCAGTATCAACGGGGCGCCTCCAGCAAACCCCAACCCCATCGTGCAGAGGTTGCCAGCCTTCCTGGATAATCACAACTACGCCAAGTCCCCCATGCAGGTAGGCTGGAGCTCCAGGCCAGCAGCATACCTGAGTTGAGATGAGCTTTTCAATTCCAGTCCCTCACCTCCATGGGGCTCCGTCAGCCAGTCTCAGCCCTTCCCCTGCCCGCCCTTGTGCTGACCTGGGCTGGAAGGTGAGAGGGTAAGCACTGACCTGGCAAAAGAGGTTAGCGTTAACGTAGGCCAACTGAGCAAGCACTGGGGAGAGTCCCCCATCTCCTCTTGAAAGAGGCAAGACCCAGTGCTCAGCTGGACCGAGGATGTGTCTGCTACGTGTTTTCTCCTTGCCCTGCTGCCAGCAGGCCATCAGCAACGGTGTTTTGCAGGAGGAAGAAGACCTTGCAGCAGGAGTGGGTCGCAGCCGGGTCCCAGTCCGACAGCACCAGCAGTACTCGGACGATGAGGATGACTACGATGATGATGATGAGGAGGAAGTTCGTAACACCAACTCGGCCATCAGGTGACAGCTTGAGCTGAGGGATGGGGGGCAGGGAGCTAACACTTGTAGAATCACCAGTGGTGGCTCCCAGATCTCTTTCCTGAGCGCCATTAACTGTGTTAGAGCTTGTACCTCTGTGTGCAGTTACGGCTGTTCTCCTCTTCACCTGCTGTTTTACTGCTCACTCACTGGATTTTGTAAAGCTCTTCTGTAGCTCTTCGCAATCAACCCTGAATTTTGTCTGCCCCAAGTATAACTGTATTGGCAGCAGCTTTGGGGAACCTCAGTTCCTCAGCGTCGATTGCCAGATCAGCTCCTGGTGACAGTTCTGGTGTGCTTGGGCTGCTGTGAAGATCAGGAAGGTGGGGTCACAGCAAGGCTGCTTCTGGGGCCTGTGGAAGAAGAGCAGGGGTACACAGCGCCCTGTGCCCCCGGTTGCGTAGGGTTACCTGCAGCTGAGTGGTTCGGTGGGGTTGGGTGCCTGCCAGAGAAGCTCGTGGCAGTGGGGGTGACCTAGAAATGTTGCAGGCCTCGCTTCATCCTAGCAGACAGCCTGGAGTGCTGAGTGCGGAGCTGGCAGTGCCTGCACTGGGCCCCCATCTCCTTCCACCAGCTGCTCACCTTCTCTGCTGTGTTCCTGGGCAGGTACAAAAGGAAAGGGCAGGTAAAGCAAGAGCACGTGGCGGGAGCTGCGGATGGCCAGCTCTCCGTTCTCCAGCCCAACACCATCAACGTCCTGGCTGAGAAGCTGAAGGAATCTCAAAAGGATCTTTCTATTCCCCTGTCCATCAAGACGAGCAGCGGGGGTACGGCTGTGGCGGTGGTTACCCACTCCCAGCCCTCTCCCACCCCCAGCAATGAGAGCACAGACACCGCCTCAGAGATCGGCAGCGCCTTCAACTCCCCGCTGCGCTCTCCCATCCGCTCGGCCAACCCCACCCGTCCTTCCAGCCCTGTCACCTCCCACATCTCCAAGGTGCTCTTCGGCGAGGAGGACGGCCTGCTGCGCGTCGACTGCATGCGCTACAACCGGGCTGTCAGGGACCTGGGGCCCGTTATCAGCACTGGCCTGCTGCACCTCACAGAGGATGGTGTGTTCTGCCCGCTGGCTGTTGCAGGTAGGTGTCTGCCAGCTTTTCAGGGGGTGGCATCTCCCCTGTGGTGACGGGACAGTGTCCTTTGATTTAAGGAGTGGATACCGGTCCTTTCCGATGGCTCTTAACGCTTCCTTCCCCTGTGTGCAGATGGGGGTAAAAGCTCCCCCCCTTCCATCAAACCCGGTGAAGAGGCCCCGGTCGCAATCAAACTGGACGAGAAGGAGGGCAGTGAGGCCAGTGACAGCAAAGAGAAGGTGGGACTTGGCAGGACCAGTGATCACCCTGGGGGGGAAAAGTATTCTCCCAAGGTGAGTTTTGTGCTGCGACAGCCCTGGGAACGTGGAGCTCCCTGTGCTCACCCAGAGACGCAGCAGCAGTGACCGAACCGCATGTGCACGCTGTCCCACTCGCGTGTCGCCGCAGCCGTGCCTTGGGGCACAGGGCAGTGCAGGTTTTGTGCCTTGCATCATCTTGGGGACATTTGCCGTGGCAGTGGGCAGAGCCACTGTCTCCTGCAGCTGAGACGTTCGACGTGCTGTGCTCTTCTTTGGGCCAGAGGCTGGTGGGACCCCGCGCCCCCAAATCCCAGCCTGCTCTTTACTGCCTGTCTGCGCCCTCCAGCCAGGGACAGGACCAGGCTCAGGCAGCACAAGTCCATCAAGGTCTCTCTGAAGGAGAGCTGGCTAGAGACTGTTTTACTCAAAAGGGAAGTCTTCAAATTTTGTTACTGAGAAGAACCAGGCCCTGGGGTGTTTCTCCCCCTGGTCCCAGAGAACCAGGTACACGGGGCTGGGCCAGGCTGGGGCAGAACCCAGCTCCCCTGGGGCTGGCCCTAGTGCTGTCTGGCTGATGGATCACCCTCTGACTCAGAAATTCCTTACCATGAACTGATCTTTTTTTTCCCCTGGCAAGTGTTTTTTGCTCGGATGAATTCTCCCTTTCTCAGTGCAGAGAGGAACACCCACCAGCTCCCCCCGCTGGCTCCTGGGCTGCAGCAGGGGTTTGTCTGCTCACGTTTGCTCTGCTTGATCCTGGCAGGAGCTGCTGGCACTGCTGAAGTGCGTGGAAGCAGAGATTGCAAACTACGAGGCCTGCCTGAAGGAAGAGGTGGAAAAGAGGAAGAAATTCAAGGTGTGTTTGTTGATGGCTTGTTTGTGTTGTCGATTTAGCTCCCTGAAGACTTCTGTCTGGGGTGTCTTTATGTCAAAGTGGAGGGAGAGTGGTTCAGCTGAGAATGGCGATGGGGAGCATTTGGGGTCCCTCTGCTGTTACCAGACAGCCCTGTGGGGCAGAGCTCAGGCCAGGACAGACCGAAGCCGCTGGGCAGCACGAATGAGCTTGAGGAGTATGGTGTAGCGCTGCAGCTGGGCCACAGCTGAACATCAGCACTGGCAGGAGGAAGGGGGGAGTCTCTGCCTCAAGGCCTGTCAGGATTTCTTCCCTGCCCACCCTCTCCTCTTCCCAGTTGCCCTTTCTGCAGGCGTCTGAACTGGGATGGAGACAGTCCCAGTTGTGCGCTGGCCTGAGCCGGGCTGGGAGGTTGGTCCCTTCCTGCTGTGGTCTCTTTGGCCTGTGGGTTGGGCCAGGCAGGGTGGTTCTTTGCCCCCTGGCAGCCTTGAGCTCTCCTTTCTCCCTGCCAGCCATTTATTTGTGGATTTGTCATCTCTTTGTAGATCGATGACCAGAGGAGAACCCACAACTATGACGAGTTCATCTGTACCTTCATCTCCATGCTGGCGCAGGAGGGTGAGCCGTGCTGTGTGGCCGAGTGGCTGGAACATGGGGTTCAGATTCAGTTGCGGGGGCTGCACCGAGCGTGGCAGAGCAGCAGCTGGGAGCCTGGGCAGCTCACCCAGCCCTGCTCCATTTCTGCCCAGGGTAGCGCTCAGTCTGGGCAGCCACTGAGTCCTTCTGATTTTATAGTCTCGGGAGGAGCTCACTGGTGGTTTTGGATGAGAGAGGGAGGGCTGTACTCTGGCATGGGCCGTACCAGCACTCCAGCACGGGCTATGTCTGTCTGCCTCTCTCCCTGCAGGCATGCTGGCAAGCCTCGTGGAGCAGAACATCTCTGTCCGCAGGCGGCAGGGGGTCAGCATCGGCCGTCTGCACAAGCAGAGGAAGCCGGACCGCCGGAAACGCTCCCGCCCCTATAAAGCCAAGCGGCAGTAGCCTGGGAGTCAAGACTGAGAAGCAGCAGCTGGGCTTTGTGACTTTGGGCAGTGGCACTTGGATCTATGTTAGCCTTTGCCCAAGGAAGTGGGACCACAGCAACAAACCCTCGGCCGAAGTGGAGACGGGGGACAAAGAGAAATCAGGTTTTCCTCTGAGCCCAACTTGCGAAAGGTGAAAACGCGTTGTCTTGAGGGGAGTCCCTGCAGCTGCAGCAGAAGGCAAGCTGGAGTGCCCAGCTGCCAAACAGTGCCACAGCAGCTCCCAGACGCCGTGGGCCTGTGTCTCGGTGCCATGGCTGAGGACTGCGGCAGGAGGGGAAGAGCCCACCCAGCCGGCGGCAGGTCTGGCTTGTGGGAACACTGGTGGTGCCGACGTGAGGCTGTGCTGGCCGCAGCTGGCTGTGGCTTGCATCCTCCTGCGTCCGGGCCTTCAGCTCTGTGCTTCCATAGGACATTTGTGTCTGTTTTCTATCCCTCTCCCTCCCTTCCCCAAACTCATTTTTAGTTCTGACCCAGGCTTTGTCCGTTGCTGAGCATGACGGCTCCTGGACAGAGCCTGTTCTCCTGCATCTAATCCCCAGAGCTGGCCGATGCGTGGCCAGGGAGTCCTGCCTTGCCCTGCCTCACTGCTCCCCGCTGGGCCGTGGCAGCTCTGTTGCCGCATGAGGACAAGTGGGCTTATCCCTGGAGCTGGGCCTTATGCCCAGCCCTCCATGGTGATGTGGGGGGCAGCGCATGGCTCTGCTCCCATGGCTGCTCCCTGGGGGACCAGCTCTGTGGCCCTGGCAGTGCCTGGGGGTCATGCGGGGTTGCTCTAGGCCCAGTCCCCAGAGAAACCCCCGTGATTTATGAACAGACCAAGTTCATAGGGTGGCCTCGGTGCTGCTGGGCACGGTGCTGGGGTGGATGCTGGATGTGTGGAGTCACTTGGTGCCCTTGGCGAAGCCCGTCAGGGTGGGGAGAGGTGACAGTGTGTGCTGTAATGCCCAAGGCAGGACGGGGAGTGCAGGGGTGGCTGGAAGCAGTGGAGGGAGCCCAAAGCTGCCCAAGCCGCTCGTGGCTGCTAACCCAGAGCTTGCCTGCCGCCTCCTGCCAGCATTCCTGCACACGGGCTTCTCCTGCCTCTCCCCAGGAGCGATCGCAGAAGCCAGAGGTCAGCACCTCTCTCCGGAGGTGTCCTGAGGCGTAGCTGGGCCAAGGGGGGCTGCCGCAGGAGAGGACTGAATTTTGCAAATGTGCAAATTTGTACAGATCTTGACTATGGAATGAAACTGTTCTTTTGGTATTTGTTGAAGGGAAGAAAATCCTTCTGTCTCTTGCTGTGTCTAATATCAAGTTCTGTAAATAACGGATCTGTCTGAAGGAATAAAGCTATCCTGTAACAGCCAGCCAAAGGAGAGGTGTGCGAGGGAAGGGAGAGGGGCATGTGTACAGCGAGGAGCACCAAGTGCCTGCTCCGGGCCACATTGTCCCCGCGACTGCTGTGGTGCTAAAAACTTGAGGTGATTGTGGGGATTGCAATAACACCGGGTGAATGGGATGCTGGTCGAGTCAAGCTCAATTTATTGACACAGCTTGGGGGGCAGGGGAGAGGGGGAGCACCCGGCTGGCAATCAGCTCTTGGCTCCTGCTGCCTACCTCTGTGCAGGACGGTGGAGGCTGGCTCAGGCCCTCAGCTGGGATGGCTTCCTGGGCTGGGTGGGTTTTCTGGCTAGAAGTCCAGTGCACAGATCAAGGCTGTGCCCCGTTTGATCCAGTGCTTCTGTGGCTTGTCTGTTGGGATCTCCACAGCAATCACGTAGTTGGTGGAGTGTCCTGTTGTTGACAGCGTGCCTGTAAGGGGGGAAGCAAGGGCAAAAGGGTGGTACTGCAGCCCTTGCTGCTGCACACTGACCTGGGTGTCCCATGTGAGATCCCCTGTCCCATTCCTGTGCTAGGTGACAGGCTGAGCAGGGGTGGGGGAAACAGGCTTGTGCATTTTGGGGTGTGGGCTTGAGGAGAGCCTGCCCAGAGGCACTGCTGCACAGCCAGGGTGCCCGGTGTCTCCATCTCCACAATCACAGCAGAAGAAATCTTCTCCCTGGCCAGACTCAGCCAACAGTGCCTTGCTCCATGCCAGGGTGTGGCAGGAGGAACTCCTGCAGCCTCTCCTGGGCTGCCCTTACAGGCTGCTTCTACAATCATGGAAAGAGACCTTTCCACCTGACTTGGTGGAAAGAGACCTGGGAGCCCTGGTGGACAACAGGATGACCATGAGCCAGCAATGTGCCCTTGTGGCCAAGAAGGCCAACGGCATCCTGGGCTGCATCCAGAAGAGTGTGGCCAGCAGGTCGAGGGAGGTCATCCTCCCCCTCTACTCTGCCTTGGTGAGGCCACACCTGGAGTCTGTGTCCAGTTCTGGGCTCCCCAGTTCAAGAGGGACAGGGAACTGCTGGAGAGGGGACAGCAAAGGGCTATGAAGATGGTTAGGGGACTGGAACACCTCTCTTAAAGGCTGAGGGATTTGGGTTTCTTCAGTCTGGAAAAAAGACGTCTGAGGGGGATCTTATCAACACTTATAAATACTTAAAGGTGTCAGGAGGATGGGGCCAGGCTCTTTTCAGTGACGCCCAGTGACAGGACAAGGGGTAACGGGCACAAACTTGGACATAGGAAGTTCCGCCTAAACACGAGGAGGAACTTCTTTACCCTGAGAGTGGCAGAGCACTGTCACAGGTGGCCCAGAGAAGTGGTAGAGTCTCCATCTCTGGAGACATTCAAAACCCACCTGGACGCGTTCCTGTGCAACCTGCTCTGGGTGACCCTGCTCTGGCAGGGGGTTGGACTAGGTGGTCTCCAGAGGTCCCTTCCAACCCTATGATTCTATGATTCTAAATACAAATATCATCTCCCTTGCTTCTGGAGATCTGTCTTTAGGGCACCTACCTGCGCGAGTGAGAGTCTTATAGATAGGGCACAGGTAGGTGCCGGTGGCTGGCGGCTTGCGGTTGGGGACAGGAAGCAGCCAGATGACGGCCATCTCTGTGTAGAGCTCCTTGGGGCGTGACTCTGCTAACTGAAACGCAGCAGGGTCCCAGCGGGCGCCTTCCAGAAACAAGCCGTGGATGTAGCAGCCTTCATCGGGAGGGCGAGTGAGCTCGCTCACTGCCTCCTTCATCACCTGCGCAGGAGAGCAGGCCCAGGGCCCTGATCAAGGTGTCCCTGGAGGCTCAGCCCCAAGGACCCCCTTAAGCAGCTCTTGGCTATGTCACCGCTGCCCAAGGGGAGCCTGTCCCAGCACACAGATGGGCTGGGCTGGGTTTTCTGGCACCTCCAGAGCCTCTGGAGAGGGACGTGAGCAGGTCTGCAGAGGCACAGACATCTCTCCTTGCCTTCCAGAGGTGTCTGGCAGTGTGGGTGGGTATATCTAAGCACAAAGGGGATGATGGGATCCATGGGCAGCTGGGCAGCTAGTGGCTTCACCTCTTGGGCAGGTCAGGGCTGGAACTGCTGCCTTTGTGGCCTTCTAGCAGCAGATTTTTAAAAAAATCCAGAAAAATCCAGAGCCTCTGGCTGACTTACTGACCTTGAAGCTAAATGAGATGGTGTCGATGGAGATGACGTACTTCCTGGCAAAGTTCTGCAGTGTCCCGGTGAGGAAGGCCTGGGGGAAGAAGAACCCACTGATCCAGAACACGGAGGGGATCCCGTGGCTGATCCATTTCTGCAGGAATTCAATCCGCTGCACTAAGTCGTTCACCCAGGATGCCAAGGGCTTCAGCGAAGGGTAGGCCTGTGGGGCACCCACAGAAGAAGGTGTTGAAGGCATGCAAGGACATCCGGGACCTTGTGCCCCAGTTGCTGATAGCTGCCCAAAGCCCAGGGATTCATCCAGATTGGGAACAACTACAAGCTGAACTAGGCAAGAGACACCTCCATGCCAGGGGAGCAAGAGCCAGCTCCATGTGAGACAGCCCAGTTCAGCTGTGGCGGTTGATGACCCGTTCCCCTTGTTCGGGTGAGCTCCTGCAGGCAGCTGGGCTGGCTGGGGCACGTACCTTGGCATTCCACATCTCAGGGACGGTGTTGTTGTACAAGCTGCTGGCCATCAGCTCCAGCTGAGAGGACATCACGACCAGGCCCTTGAGAGCTTTCAGCAAATCCTTCAGCGTCTGAGCAATCACCTCCAGGAGCTTGTTGTACCTACAGAGAAAGAGCAGAGGGATCAGAGCGACTCGGTGCAGTGGTTTATCGCCCACGTCTGTCCAGAGAGGGTCTGGATCTCTGCACAATGAGTGAAGCTCCTCCCTGTAACCCCCAGCCCCATTCCTGTTTAAAGGGGGTCTCACGGCTGCCCCCCTGGATTGCTGACAATAGCAGATGGAGACACTGATCAGTCCCTGGAGGACAGGGATCAGCTGAAGGCTCTGGTTGGGACAAAACATTTGTTACTGTGGCTGGCAACCCCACTGCCACGTTCAGCGATGAGGTTCCTCAAGGGGCCTACACATCTTGGCTGTGCCCCAAGGGACCACCTGTCCCAGGACATGATCCCACAGGGGTTTTACCTGATCACCTCCTGCACCAGCACTGTGTTCATGGACTCTTCGTAGAGCAGCGGGTATTTGTGGATCACCTCTGGCAGGTTCATGGGGGCAGGCAGTTTTGCCAGGATGACTTTGGAGGTCTCCTCCACGAGCTGGAAGGAAGACAGCAAGTCGGTGAGCATCCTCCCGGCCACGGCTGCTGAGAAGGGGGAGAGTCAACACCTGGCTGGCAGTGCCATGGTGGCACCTGATGAGAGCTGGTGTTTGTGCTCGCTGCCCACGCTGGGCACTGGCTGCCAGACCACCGACGGGATTGGGGCACCCACCTCTTCCCTGCTGTGTCCTCCCACTGTGAAGGTCTTGGGTTGCAGCTGCGTAATGGCCCCCAGCAGAGCAAAGGTCTCGTTCTGAGCGAAGGTGATGTTGGCGTTGTCGTGTAAACCAAAGAGCTCTGGGCTATCGTTGAGCGGCAGGCTCTTGATGTACCGGAGGTAGCCCTGGAGAGGAATCCACGTAGGTTGTGAGGCCAAGAGCACAGGCATAAAGCTGTGGTGGCCCTTTGGTCTGCTATGGGCCTGGCCCGAAAGAAAAGACTAAGCCAGGGTTGCTGGATAAGCTAAACTCAGCAGATGACAGCCCTGCAGGTTCAGTTCAGAGCTATTCCTTGTCTTGGTGTTGGAGATTCATTCATCCAAGTTTTACACAGCTCCTTGTCTCCTGTCACAGCCAGGAAACCTAACTCGCAGCTTTGCCTTAGGGACAGCTTCTGTGTGGCCTGAGCAATGCTGGCTGACACGGGAGTCGGGCTGCCGGGGAGGCTGAGGGGGTGGCAGCTCCTCTGAGCCAGGTTTGGTGGCTGAGCAGAGGCCACGGCCACAGTTCGTGGTCTGGCTGGGGAGTTAAATTGCATTTGTGTGGAAGCAAGCACATGCTTCAAGAACGGGCATCTTGACAGTGAGCTTCCTGCAGGGCTCCTGGGGTACTTTAGGTATGCGGTATCGAAATGATTCAGAGTACAAAAGCTTTCAGCTGGGGAACTCTGGTGGCAGCTGCTACCACCTCCTGTGCACAGGGACAAGATTTTCCTCCTGTTGCTTGAAACAGACAGAGCTTCCTGAAAGCAGCTGAAAATCCCCAGGTTCTTACCAACTTATATTCCCCCAGGGAACTGGAAACGCAGTGGGTTTCAGGGAGGAGTAGGTCCCCTTTGCACTATGACGATCCCCCTGGATCTATGAGCTGCAATTTGTTACTTGAGTACTTACGTCAAGGTCAGAAGAGGTACTGATCTGCTTGTAGATCCCCGATTCAGAATAAGCAAACTCAGGAATCAGAACCTCAGGCTTGTAGAAATCTTCTAAAATATTCATGACGCAGCGCCTGTCCCAGTCATCTGTCACACGGCCGCCGTAGTTGATCTCCCCAGCCGTGTACTTCAGAACCTGCGAGGGAGCCCACCACGGCTTTCCGACCCACACGTGCGTCATGAGCCTGTTCCCTCCGCAGGAGGGGCCAGCTCACGCGCTTACCTTGTATGGGATGTCAGTGTATTCGCTCAAGAACATCTGCAGCTGACTGACGCAGATGCGGAGGTCTCCATCCGTGAACTCATAGGGGATGTTGAACCCCAGAGGCCCAAACTTTCTCCTCTCCAGCATGGTCCCATGGAAGAAGCAAAGTGACAGCAACAAGGATTTAAACTCTGTGACCTGTGGGTAGGGGAAGAGGTGCTCAGTTTGGGAGAAGACATCCTTGGATGGGGTAAGTTCCTGTGGTGACCTGGCAGAGGAGATGTGCCGATTCAGCAGTGCCACCTGGAGAGGTGGAAACCTCAGTCAGGCTGCTGTGCTGGGGAAGGCTGTGACCCGCTCCCTTGCTTAAAGAGAGCTGCAAGTGCCTGAGGCCAGGCCTCCACAATCCTGTTGCTTCTGTTTCTCAAAGCAAAACTCCTAATTGGCCATCACAGAGTAGATGTAGGCTTAGGAGAAATACCACTAGCCCACCTCTAGCACGCGAGAGCTCTAGTGGAAAGGAAGATCTATGCCTGGAGAGGATCAATATCAACATTGGAGCAGGCATGGGCTGGGACAGCAAACCAAAGCACGACCTGGGTCTTACCTTGGGGCAAGAATTCAAGAAGTCATCACTGAAACTAATGTAGGACTTGAGCAGGTTGGCCTTAAGCCCACGGGGGGGCTCGATGGTCATCCTGGAGCTATTCTGTAGGATGGAGACAGGGAAGCGGTTGCTTGGCAGACTGGTGAGCCAGAGACGAAAGTCCTGATGCACCTGGAAATGCAGAAGGCAGCAAGCGCTCAGAGGGTGCAGGCACAGCCCCTGCAGCTGCTCCTGCACTGACCCTCTGGTTTTATGGGGAACCTGTGGATGGGATGGAACTAGATCTGGGCTCCTCCCAGGGCTCCAGCCTCCTGCCTGTCATCCTCTGAGTGGGCAGGCTGCTCACCTTGCTGGGGTCAATGCCCTCGACCAGTCTCTCCAGTGAAGGCATCCAGCTGGGGGCCAGGTGGCAGTTCTGGAAGAAGACCCAGTTGCCCTGTTCCATGGCATTGCGCATCATGGCTTCAGCACAGGGGCCCTGAGGAGGCAGACGAGAAGAGCTCAGAGACCCTGGTCCATGGTGGGTTGCGCCCTGCTGAGCTGGACAGGGAGACAGCTGCTGGGTGGAAGGACCACTTTCCAGAGCTACAGCCTGGCTTTGTCCCCATGGCTCAGTTCGGTCTTTGCTGTCTGATGGCACAGCAAGGGGCCTTCTGCAGCTTTTGCAAGCCTGTGCGTCACAGCATGGGAGGGTGGAGGGAACAGAAGAAGTAGGGATGGATTCGGGAGAGGGTCCTGAGGCAAGAGGGTGTTTACACTGGGCTGGAAGGGTATTCCACCTCCTTGGAGCTAGGCGAGATCACTGGGAGCACCGACAAGGCAGTGCTGCCCCAGGTCAGCACCAGCAGCTTACCTGGCCTTGGCCCAGAGAAATGGCAGACAGCTTTTCAGAGAACTTCATTTCTTCAGCAAACTTGTAGAGGTCGACAGCTGGGTCAGTGCCTGGGGACAGAACAAACACCAGCGGGGTGGTGGCAGTGGACTCCCTGAAGACGACCGAGAGGTCAGTGGTCTGCAACACAGAAAGTTGGTCAGAGCAGAGGGGCCACAGTGGCACCATGTGCAGCACCTCCTCACCCCGCCTGGCCTCCAGCTCCTCTCCAAGTGTGCTCTTGGGTGCTGAGGCCAGAAATATGTTCAATAAGGGCCTAGTACAGCTCTCCTCTGGCAGCATTACGATCTGGGCAGTGACCGCTTTCCCATTTGTCAGTCAAACTCTTCCCTCGTACGCCTGCACTATCTGCTCCCTCCCAGTGTGGTTTAACTGGCGGACAATAGGTAGGATATCCCTCTGTCCTGGTCTGAGCGACACGGGACTAATTTATCTTCTAATGCTTGGGAAAACTGCACTTTTAGAAGATTCTAGAAGATTCTAGTGTCTGAATTTGTGTATTTACTTTATAGCCAGCTATGGTGTGTGGGTTTCAAGGTCTCAGTGTCCTCCAGCTTGCCAGGTGTGGGAACGAGGAGGAGCAAGACCCAGACACTTGACCCAAGCTGGCCAACAGGATTATTTCATACCATGAATGTCACATTCAATATAAATTAGAAAGTTTGCTGCAAAATTCTCTCTCCCTTAATGGCTGCGACCCAGAGAACTTCTTGCTGGTGCCAGAACCCTGAGCCCGTCCCTTCCTCCCGAAGCCACAGCACTCGCAGTGTCCCACATTTGCTGTCCCTGCTGGGAACGCACAGCTTCCTGCTGATGGAATGGGCTGAGGATAATCCCGGTATATTTCATATTGGTATTGGGATCAGTAGTGGTTCTTTAGCACTATTAATGTTAATTATTTAGTCTTATTCTATTAAATCTGTTTATATTTCAACCCTCGGGTTTCTTTATTTTTTCCCAATTCTCCTTCCTGGGTGGGGAGGGGTCATCAGGTGATAGAATAATTGTCTAAATGACAATAAGTTGTTGTGAGTTTCTCAAACCGTAACACCCTCATCTAAGACAAAAGTGTTTCCCCAGCTGCGGGGACACTGTTGGTGCAGCCCCTCTCCGCAGCTGGAGAGAGGCACGAGCACTCGCACTGCTGACAGCCCATCTACAGCGAGCTCGAGGCCTCCCGATCCACTCCTGGCCCCACCAGCGCTTCCTTTTGGCTTGTTACCTGCGGCTCAATGAAGCGTCGATCCAGTTTCAGCGCCACAAAGTCCTGCATGGCGTTGGTGATCTTATCTCCCCGCAGACACCGCAGAACCAGCAGCTTCTGGAACGCATCAAGCTCAGCCTCCCACTTCCCAGGCAGGGGCTCTCTGCAAAGCAATGAGGTGCATTCTGGGGGGGGATGTGCCAGACCCTGCAGCCCCCCAGGAAGCCCCCAAGCTGCCACTGGTGTTTCAGAAGGGACAAGGACCTTTCAGTCACTTGGCTGAAGTTGTTGTCCATAGCTTTGAAACCAGCAGCAGGCAAACCAGAGCTGCTTCCGCTGGGGAAGTGCCAAGTACTGCTGGGCTAAGGCGTCGTGTGGCTCTGCCCTGGGCAAGCAACACGCAGAGGAAAGAGCCACCCTCGAGGAGACAAGGCGATGCCTTGTGTGGCACGGCACTGACTGTGAGCAGAGCCAGCGCTGTGGCTGTTTCGGCTCCTTGTGGTCTCCCGTTACCTGCCGGGGGGCTGTACAGCTAAGCTGACAAAGCAGGCGGCGCTTGCCTGTGAGGCTTAGGGCTGTCAAAAATGGCTCTGAATGCTTCAAGGTTGGCTGCAAAATCACTGGCGAAGCCGGAGAAATTCTTCAGGTTGCTCAAGGCCAGGATGTCTCCCCACGCTCTCTCGTACAGCCAGGCCGGAGCTGGGTTCTCCCACATCTCCTTTATGGTCCCTCCTGACAACAGGTACCGCCACTCATCCTGGGAACAGGATAGGACATGATGATGGATTATAGCCTACCTGCCTGGGCCTGAGGCACGTGGATTTGTGCCGTATCCAAGTAAAATCCTGTAACAACTTTCTAGCTGTCTCTCCTGCCAGGTGTGTGTGTTGACGAGTAAGTGAACTGGAGGGTCTGCTGAGTTTGACATCACTGTTCAGCTCCCACTAGCTTTTCTCTGTCTTCTAATCCCTACCTGCTCCCTCTGAACTGGCTAACCTTTGCAGCAGTCTGGCACCAAACTCGCAAAAGCTGCGGATGATTCAGGTTTGGCAGTTCTGCATATAGACACAGGGAAAGGTTTGAGATCTGAATGAAGAGAGAGGCCCCGGGTTTGCCTGCAATCCTGCCCCCAGCCCCAGGGAACAAGCTCCTCTTCCACCCCGGTGTGCTATTCAAGGGGACTGAACAAGCTGGGCTTGAGTTGCTCTGATGGCATCCCATCGAAGGACCAAGGTGACTTGCTCACCATATCGATCTGCCCATCATTCATCAAAATCCGGACGCAAACCAGGAAGGCAAACATGAGCTTGTGCTTCTCAAACAGGCTACGGCACACATTGGTGTAGAGACTGAAGGTGATGTAGTTGTTGATGTTCATGATCCGGTCCTTCAGGGTGTCTGGAAAAAAAGGCAATGACAAGACAAGGGTGGTGGGTGCTGTGGGTGGCGTGGAGGGTGCTCTGCCTGTCAGATGTTGGTGCCTCATCGGGGGGGCACACCTGTACCCTGCCCAGGAAGAACAGTCCAGAGAAGGGCAACGGAGCTGGCGAGGGGTCTGGAGAACAAGTTTTATGACGAGCATCTGAGGGAGCTGGCGGTGTTTCGTCTGGAAAAAAGGAGGCTGAGGGGAGACCTTATCACTCTTTGCAACAACCTTGAAGAAGGTTGTAGTGAGGTGGGGGTCAGCCTCTTCTCCCAAGTAACAGGTGATAGGACAAGAGGAAACAGCCTCACGTTGCGCCAGAGGAGGTTTAGATTGGATATTAGGAAACATTTTTACAATGAAAGGGTTATTAAGCATTGGAACAGGCTGCCCAGGGAAGCAGTTGAGGCACCATCCCTGGAGGTATTTAACAGATGGGTAGACATAGTGCTTAGAGATATGGTTTAGTGATGGTTTTTGTCAGAGTTAGGTTGATGGTTGAACTAGATAATCTGAAAGGTCCCTTCCAACCTAGGCAATTAAAAAATTTAAAAAAAAAGATGTCGCTGTCAATACAGATGAGGCACAGAAACCCCTGTGAAAGCACAAGGCCGTGAGACTCAGCACGCAGCAGAAAACACTGCCCCAGCACTGGGAGGGAGCCCACACTGCCCCACGGCAGCCTACACGGGCCCAGTCACCACCAACCTGGCTAACACGTGCTGCCGGGTGGGGAGAGCTGCCCTCAGCCCGGCACCAGCAGCCAGGACCTGTGCGTGGAGGTGACTCTGTGACAAGCAGAGCCACGCCATTACCAGGATGGCACATGTACCTTGCCTGTGCCCTGGCACTAACATCCCTCCCGCCTGGTCAGACGGGCAGCAGAGAAGTAGCAGGGATGAGAACAGAGGACAGGCTGCGACCAAATCTTCTCTTCCCTTGTGTGGGCATAACTGGGGGCAGCTCTGGCCCATGCTGAGAGCCAGTGCAAGCAGGGATGTTTGCCTTGACTCTGCAGGTGTCCTAGCTTCTGCTGCCACTAAGCCAAGAATGTGGAGTAAGGAAGGGGAAGGGAGGGGGATGTCCCGGACGGGCACCTGCTTTCTCGGAGTTACTGATCCCCATTTGGAAGATGTTGAGGAACCACTCAAGTGAGTACTGGTACATGGGGTCCACGTTGGACAGGTCCGAGACACAGAAGTAGAGGATCTGCGAGCGGATGGCAACGGGCACATACTGCAGGCGGGTAATGTTGATGTCCTTCTCTGTCTGCTCCGCCACCATTACCTTGGCCTGGGGACAGAGGAGACGTCATGGTTAATGCAGCGCTGGCAGGGGATGCACAGCAGTGGGGGAAAGAGCACCTCCACCTCTGACCTGGATCTCCCCTGCCTTGATCTTGGACGCCTCCAGCACTTTGATAAGCTCTAAGTCATCTACGGGGTTTCCTTCAGAAGTGCTGAGCCGATACAGGATCTGGTCTTCTATCTTCTTCAGCTCCTGATGCATCTCAGCATTGCTAACAATTAGCTGGTTTCTAGCTTCTTCTAAGTCAGGCCGCTCTGCAGCTACCACTTGTCCCAGCAGTTGGTCTTCCAGGCCACTACAACAAAAGCCATGGAGGTGACGATGGGGGCAAGAAGCCTAAAGGCTTGAGGACTGTAAGGAATGAGGCTGAGCATTGTTGGCAGCTAATGGGGTAAGCAGGTACCTGGGTGAGAGGGTGAAGTTGATGAGGGTGAGCTTCGTGGAGACCTCAGGGCTGTAGTGAGGGTTGGGCATGTTGGTGGTGATGTACATCTTGAAACCGTCGTGGTAGGGGATCACCGCATCCCCCATCTTCAGCACTGTGTTGCCTTGCTGCTTGTAGGTCTGTACCAGAGAGAGACAAATGCAGGAAAGCTGGGATGGTTACCTCTTGTGAGGGAAGGCATCCCGTGGCGCCCTGCTCTCTGCAGAGAGGAGAGAGTCTGAAGAATCTCTGACGGAGGAGCTCAAAGCTCCCTGGCAGACCTGAAGGCCTGGACCTGAATGCAGCAGCTGCATACCATGGTCCTGTCTGCCACGCCAAGACAAAATGCCTGCTGGCAGGAGACTGGGGTGTGCAGAAGGCTGCACACACGGAGCAGAGGTAACATCCATTTGAGTGCTGCCTGCCCAGAGAGACCTGCAAACCCACCAAGTCCCACTGCACCCCAGTCTGATACCCGCTTCCAGCCCGGCCAGGTGCCCACTGCCCTCCTTGCCAAGGTGAGGTACAGAACCTGTTTCAGCAGGACAGGTTCCAGGGCCGGATCCAGCTCTTCGCTGACATTCTCCAGCAGGAAGGGTTTCCCAAAGGTAATGGCATTTTCCAGACTGCTGAGGAAGTCCCGGTCACTCATTTTGGCCACCTCCAGGCCGTTCACCTTCTCCTGAAAGGCAGCAGGGAAGGGCAGGGTCTCTGTGGTGTCCTGCCCACCTTCATGTCCAGCTCTGGTGCATGGTACACATCTCACTAGGCTGATTCAGCTCCCCAGAGCAGCAGAAATAATATCTTTCCTTGCTCAGCTAGTTTTTGGCTATTTTGGCAAGCTTGGCCCGTGTCACCAGACACTACAGCCAGCCCAAGGCAGCAGGAAGGGAGGGAATAGGGACAACCTCCTTCCAAACCCGTGTCCCTACAGAGCTCCACACTGGTAACTCAGAGCTTGTTTGCCTGCAAAGTAAGAGCAGGTGGGTGGGAAAAGCCTTCAGGGAGCAAAACAGGAGCAGCTGCCAGAGCCTCCTGCCTGACCCTTCAAAAGGGCAGTGTGTGGCTTTCTTCCAGGAGAGCAGAGGTGGTGGTCTGTGTCTCTTGTACCCTGTCAGCAGGGACTGTGCTCACTAGCCAGGTAAGGCTACCCCGATCCCTCCCTGTCCTAGGGACCCCAAAGGCTGTTATGGGAGATGCTAGTGTTGTTGTATGGGAGATGGATGTGGAGCTTGTCCGGTGCTGGGGATCCTGGGCTGGGACTGTGGAGGGTCTTGCAGCTCTGGAGCCCAAAGCCTGGGGCTGCTCTGGGCAAATCCTTACAGAGAGCTGCTTCCCCTCTCCTGGCAGACCTGGCTTTCCTCCCCACAGCTCTTACCAGATTCTTGATCCACTTGTTTGCTTGCCCTTGGGGATCTATGTAGTGAGTCCAGCGCTGGGAGAACTGTGTTATTACCCCATTCTCCACAGACAGGGTGTCGTTGGGTAAGCCAGCAACCTAACGGGGTAAAAAAAAAAAAAAAAAAGCTGTTGGGAACAGCTGAGAGGAGAGAAACCCTTGCTGCCCTGTCCCCTGTGTGGTCCCACTGTGGTGGGGAGGGTATGGTGGGGAGGGTGTCTCTAACAGCAGCTGAGTCCAGAGCCGCAGCTCTGCCTGAGGCGGCTGAGCCATGGGACAGAGCTCTGCTGGCTGAGTTAGGCTTACAGCCGGGGCTTTGCCGTAAGCCTGTGGCTTGCAAAGGGGAAGTCTTATGGGTTAAGCCTGATGCCCTGAGAGCTGCTACTGCTGCCCTGGATGCTGCCGCGTCCTCTCCTGCTCATTGTGCAAGGAGCCCTGGCAGCAATTCCAGCTCTGCAGTGTGGAGGTGCTCGGTCATTACTGAGCTGTTTGGTTTGGGGTCTGTCCTTTGGTACAGGTGATGTTAGTGAGTGGTGAGCTCGGTGTTTTAGCCTTTGCCTGAGGCACCTTCAGCCTGAAGTGTTGGGTTTTTCTGCAACTTGCCTGCCAGGAGCGGATTTCCACAGGGTCTCCAAGGGTGCTGATGAGGTTTGGCTCCTTGGTGTGAGGAATGTTGTTTTCTGACAGCTGCCTCAGCCACTCGTTGCACAGCGCTACGCGGTAGTGACCCTGCCATGAGAAGCACTATCACAGCCTTTCTTTTGGTTGCAGCTAGCCTGCTGTGAGCATATAAACCCTCCTGCTTCCGTTCAAATGAGACCCTGTGCAGCCTCTGGCACAAATGGAGAGATCCAGGAGGGATCCTTTCTCCCAGTGGATCTGGCCAGTGACAGCATGGGGCCAGGAGAGCAGAGGAACTAACTGAGCCCTGTGGGAAGCATTGCTCGCTTACCGTAAAAGGGCCCAGGTAGGCCACAAAGCCAGATGCAACCAGCACGTCCCCAGTGATGTTGCTGATCTTGTAATCCAGGTTCTCCACAGTGTCCTGCCAGCGCACCTTCTCATCAGCCAAGCTGTTTATGAGCTGTGGGATAAGTTGCACACATGAGAGGTACTGTGTAGTCTAGCCTTGTGTCCTCAACCTGCTGCTCTCTGGGTAACGCTGCAGCCGATGGTGACCAGAGGCTGCAGGGTGACCTCTGCCATATCCTGAATTCTGTCCCCAGCTTTGAGCACATAATTCTGGGATTACTGGGCTGCTCTCAGCTGTCCTGGAGACTCATTGCTGGCTGAAGAAGCTGTGCACAAGAAGACAACAGCTTTTCACATCAGTGCCTGGCTAGCTTAGCTTCCCTAGTCCTATAGTGCTGCTGAGATCTGGCCAGGCAGCTTCAACCTAGAATTTTCATAAGTTGCAGGCACAAAGAGGTCTTCATCACTGTACTCCTTGACTTGAAATCAGGTTGTCTCATGTAAGCAGGCAGAATGCAACTTACCATATCAGCACGGCCCAGTCTCTGCTGACACTGCTCACACTTCATCTCCAACTCTTCCTTCTTGGCTATGCACATCTTGTACTTGTCTTGCAGCATGGCAATGCCACTTTCAACCTCCCTTAGGCGTTCCTTAGCTTCCTCAAGGACCTGCTGAGTGGCACGCAGGTCCTCTTCTGCCTCCCGCCAGGCTCGCTGGGGACATGCACAAGGAAATGGTGGGTATGTTGGGCATGTGGCCAGGTTCTTCCCCAAACAGCAAAAGACCTTGGAGCAAGAGTTGGTTTTCCATAAAAGCACTAGGTGATACTGATATTCCCGGTATGACAAACGTTGACCTGCCTGAGTCTAGGGGCAGGTCATTGTGCAAGCCCAGGAATAAAGGTAAGAGGACATTTCTGCATAGCTCCAAAAAGCCAAGAGCCTGTGCCAGCTTAAACAAGCTCAGGATGTGGCCCAGTGGTGAAAACAAAGAAAGGTTCCTCTGCTTGCCCCAAAACAATAATAAAGAAATCGCTAGGCTTAGAGAGGATTAAGGCTGAGACACTAGTGAGATGTTGGAATGCTTCTCTAAGTACAGTTTCTGCTGAGCCAGGAACCCAGCACTAAGAACAAGGTATCACTTCTGTCCCAGCACATTCTAGGCTGATTTCTTCTGTGTTATTACGTTACCAGGTTTTGGGGCTTTTGCTCCGCTAAGGCTTGGTCTGAACATTATTACATCCTGACCTGCAGAACATGGTGACTCTTGGCATCTCCTGCAGAAGGGGGCTGCTAGTACTGTGTTCCCTAACACCTAGAGCAACTGGGTCACACTGCCTCTTACCCGCTTGGGCTCCACGACCTTGGCCACAAAGTGGTACTTGTGCATGGCACGCACCCACTGGCAGATGGAGGTGCAAGCTTTGGAGACCTTGGCGATGGCAGCTGGCTGAAACTCCTCACTGTCAACGTAGGGCTGGATGGCCTTGATCACAGAGTCCGCAATATTGTCCTGCAAGGAATGGTGTGAGAGAGAGGGGATCGGTGATGAGGGTGCTAGAGATCTGACTGAGGAGGGTCTCCAAGGGCTTCCCTCACCAGGACCTGGCAGGGTGGTTAAGGCATCGCACTGGAGCAAGAGGAATCAAATTGCTGCATGTTGAGGCCTGGGAGGTATGGCTGTGGTATTGGGTAAATCCGTTCGCATACCACTTCCATCTAGCTCCTCCACACGCAAAGAGCAGAGGGACAGAAGGGGAAGACCTGTGTGCCTGGGTCCCATTGCCCAAGGCAATGAAGTGCTGCCAGCTGACATCTGGAAAAAAGACGTCTGAGGGGTGACCTTATCAACGCTTATAAATACTTAAAGGGTGGGTGTCAGGACGATGGGGCGAGGCTCTTTTCAGTGGTGCCCGGGGACAGGACAAGAGGCAATGGGCACAAACTGGAACATAGGAAGTTCCACCTAAACATGAGGAGGAACTTCTTTACCCTGAGGGTGGCAGAGCACTGGAACAGGCTGCCCAGAGAGGTGGTGGAGTCTCCATCTCTGGAGACATTCAAAACCCACCTGGACGTGTTCCTGTGTAACCTGCTCTAGGTGACCCTGCTCTGGCAGGGGGGTTGGACTAGATGATCTCCAGAGGTCCCTTCCAACCCTATGATTCTATGATTCTATGATTCTATGACATGAGGACTTCCAAGCCAAATATGCCCTCATCCTCTGTGCTGCTGAAAGGTGTTGCCCATAAAGAGCTTTAAGCTTCATTGCTGTGAGAAGGATCCCTGTGAGGCAATACCTGATCACAGCCTCCCTCTGCTATCACTTACCTTATCGTACTTAAACAGGCTGTCCAGGAACTTCCCTGGGTCCTGGAGAAGGCCCCTGCCTGGCTCCCAGTAGTCATCCACCTTGGTGCCTAGCTTTTCTCCTGGCACCCTTTTGGGCTTGACTCCTTTCATAATGCAGACAGCTTCGATCACCATCTTCACACCGAGGGGAGGCCGCTGCATTGCTCGTACCTTCAAAACCCAAATGGAGACAGTGGGTTGGCTTGGTTCTCAGTGAGAGGGGATGCTCATCCCTCAGCTGCCCCTGGGGAGATTGGGACCAGAGGTGGGACATTTAGAGGATACAATGGACAGGCAAGAAGGGCAGAGGTATCTGAAGGCAAAGCTGGTTATCAGAAAGGGCACGGAGCAAACTACTGGTAGGCTGAAAAAGCCTGATGCTCTGACAGGTGTATCTTGTAGACTGGAAATGTTTTGGCATAGGAGCTAGATCTGTCTGGCCCTGGGGAGGAGGTCATACAGAAATGGGACACAGGCAGGCTTTCCCCCTTGCTCTGTGGGCTCTCATTTGTCTTGTACCCCACCATAGCAATGCTGCAGCCCATGAGCTGGACTGTAGCACTTGTGGAGGGACTGCTTGAGTCTCTCCTCAAGCAGGTAGCTAGGAGTGCTACTGTGGCACCCTTGAGATGGTTGTGGGTGTCAGGACCCTTAAGGATGACTCCTGCTTTTTCCCTTTTAGTGCTGACCATCCTTGCCATGTTCAGCCAGAGCCAATCCCAGGCCTTCCCACTGAACACAGTCAGCAGAGGGGCAGAGTTTGTGGCAACGCTGAGGCTGATCTATCCCCATGCAGACACCCTCTGTGCGAGGGACTTTGACTGGCTCTTTGACTGCCCTCAGACAAAGCAGTTCCTTGAGTGGTTCTGCAGCACGGTGAGTGATGAGAACGTGCTGACCCCAGCTGAGGTGGAGGCCTACGATGCCCTGCTGGCTTCAGGCAAGCCCATCCTGGAAGGGGATGCCCTCGAGCAGGCATTGCAGACTTGCTGCCAGGTCCCACAGCTCCCACACACGATACCAGATGATGAGGGTCCCTCTCTGGAGGCCCTGCAGCAGGAGCTTCAGGACTATCGTGACTGTCAGCTCTGGCGGTACAGCAAGCTGCAGGCTCTGACAGCCAACCTGCAGCAGGAGCTGAGGTATTTGGAGGAGGAGGAGAAAGCAGTGAAGCGGGACTTGAGGAAGGCTGAGAGGGACCTGGAAGCGGAGATCTTCCAAACCAGCGCTGTCCTGAGCCAGATCAGCAAGGCTGCAAAGCAGCTGGCAGAGTGGTGTGGGGACATGGGGAAAGGCCAGCCACCAGCACTGCTGTGCGAGATGGATCTTGGCCCTTACATGGAGCTAGAACAACAGGCCACTGATGCATTTGAGAGGTTCATCCAGCAGGTCCTACCAGGGACCATCCAGGCTCCAGGTGCTCAGGGAGAAAGTGCACAGGGAGAGAGCAGCCTGAAGGAAAGGTTGGAGGCTGGAACACAGATGGACTCAGACTGGGAAATACTGGAAGGAAGAGGAGCTCCTTATCAAGTGTGTGCAAAGACACCACACGGGGTGGCATCAGCACGTCAGGGAATACTGGTCCAAGGCTCAAGGGCAGAGCTGCTAGCAGAAGGGAGAAATGGGAGAGAGGTGTTGAGCATGGGGGATGAGGAGGAAAGAGATGGCAGCCAGGAAGCCACAGAGAGAATGGACGCCAAACAAACAACGATGCCGAAAAGCCTTGGGACTGATGGAGATGAGATACTGCGGGACCAAGATAGCTACTGCAAGGAGGTGAGCCAAATGGAGAAGGCACGTATCTGTGCCCAGAGGGAGGTTATAGTCATGTCAGCAAAAGTGGAAGGCAACCGTGCTGCGCTGGAGTGGGCCCAGAGGACTCTGGAAGCTCTTGAGGAGAACCAGGTAGGGACAGTGCTCCCTTTCCCTCCGTCATCCTTTGTGTCGGGGTTTGCCTGTGCTGCCCACAGTCCTTCCTGTTGAATGCTGGAGCACAGTTGGCATGTCAGGAGGGGGTGGCAGAGCCAGGCAGCTCTAGCGGTGTGCCCTGACACTAGCCTGTCTTGTGTTTCCCCTGCACAGCATGTAGTTGAGGCGGAGCTCCGGTGTCAGGCTGCCACGCTTCAGAAGCGGCTTCATGCCCTGCGTTGCGACATCACGCATACCCTGACCCACCAGCTGCCACCCCTGCTGAAGGCAGAGGCCAGTCTCTCTTGCCTGCCCATTCTGCAGAGGCAGTTCAGCCTGGAAGATGCCCATCTGCAGTACATCGCTGGGAGGCAGAAGGAGGCAGCTGCATGGCTGGCAAACCAGCAGAGTCGCCTGGATCTGCTGGAGCTCTGTCTGAAACGAGAGAGAAAGGAGCTGGACCAGAACACTGCTTGGATGAGAGAGATGGAAACTGCCATGAGGGAAACCCAGACCAGGCTGCAGGAGCAGCAGAGCTACTTCAAAGATGCCAGCTCCTCCCAGAAGGATTGTCCATGCACATGGATAAACCCCAAAGACCTCTCTGCTGTACGGTAAGGGCCTTATGTGTGTGCATGAGAAACAAACTAGATGTGGAGGAGGCAGCATGAGAATGGGAGAGGCATGCTGCAGACCCAAGCTACCAGGCAGCCTAGAAGTGCTCTTCTGCTAGCACAGAGCCACCCTGGCTCTACAGTGGTGAGCAATTCCCAGAAGCATCTACTTCCTGGCTGGCTAGGGCTGATGCAGCAAAGCATGGGCTTGGAGAAGGAATGTGTATGGAGAACAGAGGTTTTCCTAAGATATGAAGGTGGAGGGTGTAGCAGCAAGTCTTCAGCTTCAGAAGGAGAGCTGGGCCAGAAGGAAGTACGAGCTGCTTAGAGCAAGAGCTTTCTCTGGTTGGGTGTCCTGCACTGACAGGGGCTTCTCAGTCCTCCCTGCACAGGTCTGTAGTAGCTACTGCTGGTGTCTGCCAGCAAGGAGTCCTGACTGGCTCTTGAGCCAGCCTGGACTGGACCAGAGACTATGGTGCTCTTCCCACACCCCCAGGACATGAACTCCAGCTCACCAGGCGTGGCTGTCTTCTCATTGTTGCCCCACAGCTGCTTGCACCCCAGTCCCACAGGGCACAATGTCCCCCCAGCCCTGTTCTTCCTCAGTGCTGGTGCACTGCTCACACCTTTGGCTGGCTGTCCCCTCTTGCAGGCTCTGGGACATGCTGGTGGGGAAAGATCAGAAAAAGCAGCTCTTACGCAGCTATGAGGCCCTAGCAGCCCAATGTGCACAGCTGGTTGAGGACCAGAGGGTGCTGGAAGCACAGTTGGCAGCTCCTACATCCCAGCTCCCTGCCCTGGAGTCCTCCATAGCGGTGCTCTACCAGCTGCTGTACAACAGCTCCAACCAGCTGCAGCTCTCCTCTCCGGTAAGCAAGCACTCCTGCTCCACCAGGCCTTGCTGGGGCACACAGGGCTGTGAGTTGGAGCCCTCTGTGCCATCCTCCCTGGGTGCAGGGAGAAGACTTTACTGCCTCTCAGCCCACAGAGGGAGGGGAGGCTGGCCTGATCCTTGCATTGTCCCAGAAGCTATCCAGTCAGGCAGTGGTGGGCTGAGGGACAGAGGTGATTCTCGCTGTGCTTCACCTGTGAAGTATAGAGATTGGGGTGCCTTAGCCAAGAGGGCCCAATAAGCCACCTCTGTTGCTTGGACTGGATGTGTTTGGAGGCCAGAGGCAGGTGGGTGGTTTGTGTCTGATGGGCTGAGCTGTTCCATGGGTGGAAGAAAAATCCCCCTCTTTCTGCACATTCATATGTGTTTGGGCTCTGCCCCTCAGGAGATCATCGAGCTGATGGAGCAACTTAACACCATGCAGGACAACCTCCATAAAATGCTGTCAGACCTCCTGAGTGACCTCAAGGTCAAGCGTACATCTCTGGAGAGCCCTATCCTGCAGACAGAGCGCAACCTTTATGTGTATTTTTACTGCAATGAGGAACGGCTGAGAGAAGTGGTGGAGGAGCTGGAGAAGCAGGTGTTAGCTTCCTCCAAGGGACCACTGATGGAGCTGCCCCATGCAAAGGAATAGGTCAAAGGGATGCTCTCTCCCTGTCATAAAAGTGGCATCCTCTTTTGGCTGGGCTAGGTCATTAATCCTGGACTGGGAGAGAACTCTGGTTGTCCTGGCTCCAGTGACAGGATACTTGGGTCATGGCCCACCAGCTGTGCTTAAAAGAAACAGGGACCTTATTCATTAAATGAAGATTTTGCTGAAGCTGGGGAGTGGGTTAGATGATATGTAAGAAATTGATGCATCTTGTGAGTTGGCATTGGAAGCCTTGTATAGACAGGAGACTTTTCATGCCAGCTCTACCAGAGGATGGGTGCTGGGGGCAAGTGGACTGACAGTGTCTGTGTCTTTCTCCACCTGGGGAAAGGAGTTTTGCATGTTTGGTGGGGAATAAAAACAATTGCAGAGAAATAAGCCTGTTCTTCCCCTCCACAGCTGTTACGCTCTGTGCGGTGAAATCTTGTATTTGCTGAATTTGCTTTCTCAGCTATGGGCTGTGACACATGCCAGGCTCCGAATCACCCTCCTTTCTCTGACTATCCTATCCAGGGGATGGATGGAGATGCTGGAAAAGGCTAGGGATGCTGCAAGCCTATAGAAGGGGAATTGCTGCAAAGTGAGAGGCTGTCCAGGACCAGACTCAGCTCTGCCCCTCTTCCCCTCAACCCAGTTACCTCTGTAACATCATTTTTGTTGAGGTTCCTCAGGCTGGCAAGAGCAGCATCCAGGGCTGGGAGGGCTTCAGCCAAGTCCTTCTGAGCATCATCTGCAATGGCTTGGGCTGTCTGGGCTTTCACTTTGGCCTTCATCTCCTCAGCCTGCACAGCACTTCTTGTCTCTTCAGCCACAGCTGTGTCCACCTGCACCACCAGAGACAGCCTCAGAAGCATGCTGGAGCCAGAGCACCCCTTTGGGTTGGCTCAGCACTGCTAGGTAGGGATCACATGTGTTGTCTTCCAGCAGAGACATGCTGGGGCCTAACTGCTGAAGGGGATCCCCTTCCTGCATCATACCAGCAGGAGGTTTTTGTCAGCCTCTAGAGATCATCCACAAGCTTCAGCTCTGGCTGTGCCTGGAATGGTATTAGTCCTGCAGGAATTAGCTGCTCTACCCATTTTTCCTATTGGTACAGGGAGAGGATGCACAGGCATGCAAATGTGTAAGGGGATAGAATAAGAAACTATGCTGAGGGTTTTGTTTCTAAAACTGTCACTTCTGCCTACCCCCAGGGTTAAAACACCACCAGGAGGTGTAAAGGGAACATGGAATATAGCCAAATCTTTATCTGCTGTGTGGGAACATGGGAGATTGCAAACTCTTTCCCCTTTGCAAGCTGAGCTGTATGATGTTAGTGTCTCTGTTCCCTCTGTTTCAGCCTGGCCCTCCCAAGTAGGAGAAAGGCAGGCAGGAACGGCAGTGACAGCCAACACAGGACAGTTCCCTCTTCTACAGTGGCATGAGTGACTGTGTGTGATGATCCTTGAGGTCTGGGCTAGCAGGACAGGCTGCAGCTGGATCATCTCCCTGGGCTGAGATGTGGGGGAATGATCCCTTTCAGCAACAACAGTCTGGGCTGCCTGAGGATTATGTTAGTGGCGTTGCTAGTCTGTGCTTGCGAGGGTCTAAACTAGTGAGGAAAGGGAGCTGGTACTTTGGCTGACTGACCCCTGGATTGTGGTTTCAGACAGGGGCATTGCTTCTGCTGGCAACTGGCTGGTAGATCGTGACTGGCCCCCACGAACACCAGAGCAGGGACCCCAACAAACAGCCATTCTCGCTGTCAGTGCTGCTCTGCCTAAATACCTGCTGTGCTAATCTGAGGCCTTCTTACTGTCAAATCAAACAGGACTTCATACAATCCCTGCAAGGCATCCCCAAGCCCCATGTCCAGTCTGAGCAGCCAGACTTGGAAAGTGCAGGGCTGTTCAGCAACGGTACCTGCAGTTGCTCCATGGTTGCCAGTGTGTCCTTGGCTGCCTGTGCCAGGAGAGGGCGGGCGGACTCCAGCTCCTCCTGCATCCTTGCTACATCCTCTGCTGTTTGCAGGAGCTGTGGGAGCAGAGCAGAGTGAGGCAGCAGCCACGGGTGCTGCCCTGGTGGATGCTCCCTGCCCAGTGTCAGGCTGTACACAGCAGGTCCTGCCCTGGTCCCTGCTGAAGCAACAATCTGGCACTGTGGTGTGCTCCTAAACAGTAATGCCTAATGGAGCCAGCACACGATGGGCATTACTTCATAAACTCATTGCAAACAGTCAGCAGAACAACGTTGCTGTTGTAAGGCTTTCGGTGAAAAGGTTAATAAGGAACATTCCAAGAGATGATGAGCTACAGAGAGGTCCGCGGTCCCCAAAGACTGGAGACCATCGCTCTTTTTAGAGCTGTTACAGACTCAGACCTGGCAGAAGGCATTGTTCTGATTTGCTTTAGCCTGAGTTTTCTCCTGTTACACAGGAGATGTATGGCGCATCTCCCTGCATCTCTGCAGCTATAAGTAAACTGCTCAGAGCAGGTAAGGGGGCCCCAAAGCTCTCCTGGGTGTGAGGGACAGACCTTGTCCAGGCCGCTTTTCATCCTTTTCTTGGCTGTCATCAGTTCCTGTTTCTTCTTTCCAATCAGGGAACTGAAGATGCTGAGGAACTCGAGATAGCTCTTGGGAGTGACGTAATTGTGTCTGGCCAGCTCTGCCAGGTATACTTGGCACTTCTTTGCCACACTCTGATGAATTTTTACACACACTTGAATCTACAAGGAGAAAGGAAAGAAACATTTTTATTCAGTGCTGAACAAGTGGTAGGTAAGTCCATGTGATGCCCACAGAGAGCACAAGGGACTTATAAAGAGCCTAAGTATACTGTCACAGCAGAGCTTATATATGCATACAGAGGAAGGGTGACAAATGGACATGGCCATTTCAAGGCATACAAAAGCCAACTAGTTCTATATTTGAATGACTGTGACATGAAACATTTCTGCTACGGGTAGGACCTTTCTGCAGGTGTGTCCTGTATCCATTGTCTATGTGCACCTCAAGACATGGCACACTGAGCATCCAGGAGCTGTGTTGAGTGTGGCACCTACCATCACATTGACATCTTCAGTACTGGCACCAAGATGTGGGATCTCATGCAAGAAGGAGGCAGCAACGCACTGCAGCGCTTCAGCAGGCCACTTATTAAACCAGTCGATGGTACAGCAGTTCACAAGAGAGGGGAACTGTCTCAAGCGTGCGCGGAAGACTTCTCCAATAGGGCTGAGGGGAAGATATGCAGAAAAGAGATGTTACAACTAGCTCTACAGATATGAGGATAAAATAGCTTTCTTATTTCCCTAGAACCATCCTGAACTCTTACAGAGTAAGAAGGAAGGGAATAGACCTAAGGAAGAAGGATAGGGGAATGAAAGTTCCAGCAGTGAGCCCCATGTCCTAAGGTGCACGTCACAGCTCACTCCTTAGAAGCTCTGGGTATATTCTGGAAGTATTAAGATGGTAGAAAGGTGATGTTTTCTGGGTCCCTGCCTAGGGAGAACACTTAAGGGGTAACAAATAAATGTGATCTGAAGTTTGTTTCATGCAGGTGAGTGCGTGTACTTGCAGAGAATGCCCTGTACCTTCTGGCAGCCCTCCTGCAAGCTGCTCACAGGCTATGCACTAGAATCCTGAGTAAACACGGTGCAACTGAACCCCAAATTCAAGTAAGATATTTTTGTAATGAACACCTCAATGATGTATGGAGGAGGAAGCTTGTATTTAATCTGGATCACTTACAATCATATTCTTAAACATTTCAAACTTCCTCTTGAAACCAGCAAAGTGTAAAAAAAAAAAAAAAAAAAAAAGAGTATCCAATCCTATGGGAAGGTGGTGTGCAAACCTTACTCCTCCTCCAAAGTCAGGGGCTTGGATACAAATGTCCCATGACAAAGTGATGCAAGGCAAAAGACAAGGAGGGAATAATTAACATTGACAGCATGGAGTCCTACCCCTGAACTGTACCTCATGCACAGGACCATGTGGATATTGCTGCGAACCCGTCCTGTGTATGCAGCCATCAAACTGGCCTTGGTGGGCTGCTGCCCTAGATCTCGAACAACGGGCTTCATAGCCATCATGATCTCTTCTTGATCATCGGGGTTGTAAATGTTGGGAATGTCACCTGAGTTGAGCAGGTTGTTGATATCCTCAAGGAAGGATTCGTTTTTAATCTAAGTAGATGGGGCAGAACAAAAGAAAAGGCAGTTTCCAAAGTTATAAGACAGTCATGTCTCCACATGCCATGGAGATCACTTCTGGATAAATATAGCCTTCAGCCTCCGTAATGAGAAACCATTTCTGTGATCACTCGGCTGCAGTAAAGCATACTCTGACCCTTGTCCAGCATTTACAATTGAACAGCCGTATCCAGCCATTTCAGGGGTGGGGGTGTATGTCTGAGAACAAACCTCCTTCTGCCCGTTTATTGTCTCCTTACAGACAAATTGAGCTCAGGGCCGTGCTCCCTGCTTTGCAGGGACTCTACAACCAGACCCCAGACACCAGGTTGCTCTGTGTCTTCATTCCTCCAGCACAGAATACTTTGTTATTAGGATAAAGCTCATCGATGTGGGAGACAGAGTAATTGTAGAGATGTGTCACAGTCTGTGGGACGATCTCCCTCCAGAGCTACACTCACCTCTCCACCTTTGCTAAATCAGAAATACACAGCATCCATCTACTTGACTAAATGCACCCTCTCATGCCTCTCTTCTCCCACACGTGCTTCTCACTGCAGGGAAAAGGATGCAAGAACAAGCAGCATTTGACAGCTGCTCATCTCACTGCTTAGGGCACTGCCAGAAGGGACTCGGTTCCTATGATAATGAAGGCAGTAAAAAAGTCTATGGGGAACATAACCATGAATTCCAGAAGCTGGCTCAGTCCTTAGCAAGTTACAGGTTACAGTAAACAAGCCAACATTATCCTGTGGAACCAGCAGGCATACGGCCTGATATCTTTGAAAAGAAAGAGAACGATGTTACTGAGGACTTCTAGTATCAGCAGCCAGCATAGTGCTTAGCTTCAGGCAGCTGGGTCTAAAATCTTTGATTCCACCAAACCCTTGGCTGGAGCTGAAAGAGTCTTCCTTGAGCAACAGAACGATCAGCCCACTCACACAGAGCTCTACAGTCCCTCTAGCAACAAACGTACCACCTTTGGTTTACCTGGGGCTTCTTTATAAGATGATGAAGGTGGACTACTTAAGAACTACAAGTTGTACCTGGTTTGTATCAAGCTCCTCAATCCTCCTTAGGGGGATTTATTGAGCTTAGAGATGTGTTTCTCACTCCTTTTGAGATGGAGTCCACCATGCTAATACTCCTGTACCTGTGTGTCTACGAATAGGAAGGTCTTGGGTAGACTTTGAAGGCCTGCCTTCATCATGATCTTCCTCACGTCATCTCGCCATTCAGTTATGCCATAATTTTTGGACAGTTCAATCTGGAAACACTCATAATCTGCCCTAAAGGAAAGAGAAGCCTGGGGAGTTACAGGGAATTAAAATCTCCTCTTTTGTCAATCCTGAGCATGTGTTGTGGACTCAGGGGGAGAGGACTCAAGCAAGTTGTTTTCCTGCAATGAGTCCTGAGCACACATCTGTCCTTGTGCCATGTTCAGCCACCAACCCAAGAGCACGTTTTACTCAAAGCAGAGATACCCAAGGTAGCTAGAAACAGGGAGAAGTACAATTCCATGAGCTAACACAGTCACACTGCTTGTTGGGCCCAGTGCCTCAGAGTGCAGAGGGAGCAACTCAATGTGGAATTTTTTTGTGATGCTGCCCTCAGAGCCTGGTGCACCTGGGAACTGTGGATGCGTTTCTCTAGAATCACACACTGTATTCAGAGCTGCAAGAATTTTCTTCCTCACCCTAGTTCCCCGGCTCATCAAGTTTCCTCTTGGAGGCCCCTTCGTTCCCAAGACTCACCAGTCCTACTGCCAGGCTGCCACTGTCACTTGATCACTTGTCACTAGTAGTTCCTGCCTTTGTCTTCCAGCTGTCCAGTTCCCAGGAAGAAGCCCCTATCTCTCCCCCTGCCATGCTGAATGCTGCACAGGCCACTGAGCTGCCATGCACCATGCTGCGTTTGCTCATTCGCTGCATGCCCACAGCAGTAACCCAAGCTACTAGCAGGAAAAAAAGTCAATTTTTTCTACTGTAGCTGTGCATGTTAACTGAGCTCTAGCTCTTGACTGTTAAATCTGAAGAGTCAGCAACCAGAAAAATGTGTAACCAGCAGTAAGGTCAGGAAAAGAGATTCTCTGGAGGCAGCCCCAATGGAGCTGCTCCACATTATGTGCATTGGAGTGCATTACTTACATGTGAGATGCCAGTCTGGTGAGAGACTGTCTCCCGCTGCCCCCAACACCCAGGAGAAGAGCATTCCCTGGAGCCTGCCGCAGGATCCGGCTGATTCGGCAGATATGCTGTATCGCATCCATGAAAAGCACAAGCTTCAGCTCTGGGGTGTTGATTTGATTGTACTCCTCCAGGTAATCCTCAATGACAACCTTCAGCTGTGGGCAGAAATGGCCAATTGTGACTACCAGGTAAAAGCAAACATGAGGGTGTGCGTGGTTGTCTGTAAGCACAGCCGGACCCCTGGGAGGGCAGAGCCTGGTGCTCAGCAGGGGCTGGGAGCAGCTGCCTCTCTCTGCTGCTCCCTGGGAGCTGCTTGTGGGGAGGTGGTGGTTCTCTTTGCTCCATGCTCCTATAGGAATTGCCATTGGACTGGGCTGAATTTAGCTAGTGATGGTGGTGGCAGCTGCTAAATGGTGACCTTAAACTGACTCAGGCAAGTGACTATGTTCTGCTGTTCCCAACAGTGCTGTTTCCCTGGAGAAACAGCAGTTCAAATAAAATAGCTTGTGGCTGCCCAACTCATGCTGTTCCAGGGTCTCCCTCTGGGAGAGCTTCCTCACTCTACAGCTGACCACTGCCTGCTGCTGCATCCTGTGGTTAGGATTCTGGATGGAATGGGCAGGTGCTGGAAGAAAAACCCGCTGGCTTTAGATGACTAGAGAAGCGCGCTTTTCTCCTGGTCCACCCACAGCACAGAATAGCTGCAGCAGCAGTCTCTCTTGGCCTTTCCAGAGCTCTCTTCAACAGCGCCCTCAGGCCAGAGCAAAAGATGAAGCATGAATACATCTGGGATTTGGTCCCACCCCTCTCAGCAATCTCCCTGTGAACCTGGGCAAGCAAAACCAGCTGGAATTCATAGTGTTGAGATTCCTGCCTAGATGCCAAAGTCCTGTGTGCATCAGTGGACTGTGCAGCAGCTTGGTAAGTCTGGCTGTCGCAGCTGTGCTCATCTAGGTGGGGGACAGGCCTACCTACTTTGCAAAGAGATTGGAAAGCTCAGTTAATTACCAGTCCTTGCCACACAGCTATCACAAGAGGAGAGATGATCACAAGAGGAGAGACGACAGGATAATCATCTGTTTCTGATAACGAGTGCAAAAAGTACTGCTCATTGCCTTTGCTTAATTATCACTACCAAAGTACTTGCAGTATCTTCTCCAACAGAGAATCTGGCAGTAACATTAATTACTTATAAAGGTCAATTGTGAAGTCTTTAATGGCAAAAGTAGTATTGTTTGGGGGTAATGTGCCATTTCTTTCCAGCAAATTTCACTTTCCAGTCCCAAGTGCAGCTCATTTGGGAGATGTGGCATAGCAGGCTGCCCCCAGGATGGCATTGCAGAGAGAGCTTGTTCCACCTCAACTTCCCATTGCACCAAATGCAGCCACTATCCACATCTGGGGTAGGATTTTACATGAGAGCCCTGGGAGGGTTTGTGATTCTAGACACCTTCAATTCAAGCACCCCCATGGTTACTATTAAATGTTTTCTTTTGTTTGCAGAAGACTTGGAAGATGTGAACATAGTTCACATCATGATGATTCCTAGGGCCCTTACCTTTTCCTGGCTGTTGATTGGTTGGTACAGTTTGATATTAGCACCCGGCTCCATGAAGTCCCCAAACAGAACTGGCTGTGAGGGTATGACCTCCTCAAAAGTGGTGCCTAACTCCTCCATCATATTCTTCATCAGGTTGTCAAACCAGGTCCGGTCCTCCTTGCTGACCAGGCGATCACAGAAGACCCGGCAGCTCTCGTGGTACCACAGTCTCAGCAGGGCCACTTTGTCCTGGCAGGAAATCCCAGCAAAATACCCCCATGAGAGAAGCAGAGAAGTATTAAGAGCCTTGCTGTCAGGAAAGCTGGTTCCTGCCCAGCATGTGGCCAGCTCCACTCCTGCTAGAAGGCAGCTGGAGTGGAGAAAGAACTGGGTGGAGGAAGCTGCATTCCCTTCTCCTCAAAAACAACTCTTGTCAAAACAGCTGCTTTGCAGAGAGCTCATTACAGCTTCAGCTAATCCCCCCTTTATTTGTCCATATGTCAGGCTTTCTTTGAGAGATTTAAATTTCGTGGTGTTTGTCCTTATCTTTACCCCAGTTTAATTTAATTTTTACTGTTTTCAGAAGTTCTTGTGTTTGTTGGTGTATTTAGATGTAGCACAGAACCAGGGTCCCAAGTATTTCCTGTGATAAATCAATCCCTACTGGCTAGGCTGGAGCCAGAGCAAGGTCCTCAGGAGCGCTGAAGGGGCAGAAGCCTCCATTGCTACAAGCTGGTAACAGGACAACACCTCTGCCCCTGCATGGTCCCCTACGGCTCCATCCAGCCCTGAACGGCCAGGCTGCGCTGTACTGACTCCCTGTGGCCACTCACCTGCCTCCACACCAAGGAAGGACTGGGGTGGCAGGGGGACTCTCTTTACTACTGGTACTAGGCAGTATAGCCAAAGGGAAGGTCACCACCTTCATTGAACAGTGCCAAAGTGCAGCTTCAATAAGAAATTGAGGCCTGTTTGCAGGCCTGTCAATAAGACCTGAACTGGAACATTTCAGGTCTTCTCCTGGGTGGCACGGCTGTGCTGATGGGAGGACTCACCTCGATCTTGCTGGGCTCAGCCATGAGCATGCCCTGGAACACCTTGGAGAGGTCTCTCAGGTTGAAGGTGTAATGTGACTTCGCTGGTGTGGGCAGCAGCTCAGATGTGATGGTCAAATACACACAGATAGTGGCGTCAACCAAGGGCTCATTCAAGTCTTTGACTGCAAGTGCTCCTGCTGTAGAGACAGAGGAAGGTGGAGAACGATGCTGAGGTGGCAGCTCTGGGTTGAGAAGGTCTTAGCAGTGCAAAAGGGCGGCACTGAGTGGCAGAGGTGTTGCTAGGATGTCCTGGTTCTGGTGGGGATAGGAGCTGTAATGGGACACAGCTGAGTCGGCCATGCTCAGTATATAGCCAGGGCAGCTGGGTTGGGGGGCAGGAATTGCCACTTGGGAGCCAGCTGGGGCTTTCCTGGGTGCCAGTCAGTGAGCAGTGATACATTAACTGTTTCATATATTCCTCTATCAGTATTATTGTTGTTGTATTCCTCTTTCCCTTGCTGTTCTCTTAAATTGCCTTTATCTCAACCCATACAGCTTTGCCTCTTTCTTCCAATTTTCGCCCCATCACACCACTTGGGGGGGGGAGTGAGTGAAAGACCACATGATTCTTTGTTACCACCACACAGGACTTGGCCAGGAACACACTTTTCTTCTGCTTTCTTATGCAGAGACTCTTTGGGGACCTGACCAAGCACCTGCTCACTCCAGTGGACAGTTTGCCAATGAGTTTCCCAACCAAAGGGAACTGGATTTGGGGAGGGAAGAATGCATCGCAACAATTCTGTGGTGTTAAGAGTTCATGCACCCCAGGCAGAGAGGAGAGACTGCCAGACAGGTAATTGGCGGCTACCTGGAACACTCGCAGACAGGTTTTCCTTCTCCCTCCTTGTACTCCCTCAGTGGAGTCTCAGCTACTTTTAAGCTAGGAGGTGCGAGTGCCCTCTTAGCTAAACCGCCTTGCGATTCACTGAGCTCAGCAAACGCAAAGCCACTGAGGAATAACTTCTTATGCAATAGTCTGACAAGATTCAAACACAGCTGCCAGTTTTATAGCATAAAATACTTTCTTTTTCAGTCCCAACCAAGTTCATTACTAACACTCCTGGGGAAGTAGAGCCCTGTGACATCCAAGCATTTTGCACTTTTTTGCATTATTTCCAAAATCCGTTACTTTCTTTCTAAATCACAGGTAGATGCTTCAGTGTGCCCCTGAGCTCAGTCAGGTACTGATGCTTGTGAATATTGCAAGCACTCAGAAGAAAGCTCTGCTTTGCTTTTCTCATAGCCCACTATTCTCACTCCTTCCTACTGGCAGATTTGCAGATGAGGGCACATTTGCAAAGATGATCCTAAATTCCCACCCTGTCAAATATAAGAGGACTCATTTAACTCCAAATGAACCCTTTTTTCTGGGTGGCTGTAGCACCATGCTTAGATCCTCCCTGCTCAGCTGTCCACAGGCTGCAGCAGATGGAGAGTAACAGAAGGCTCTGCTTCCACAGAAGGCTGTTGTCTGGGCAAGTGTCTGTCTGCTGAAAGCACAGGTAAGCTACGCCATGCTGTGCCCATCAGCTTGTTCTGTTCACAGTCTCTCTCTGTCTCTCATCTTTCTGCTCTTACTTACGCACTGGATCTCTGTAACTTCTTTCTCCGAGAAGTCCATCTAGAAAAAGACAGAAAACCTGAGCTGCGACTTTACTTGCTGAGGTAAAGGATAACTGCATCATCTATCACAAACAAAATCCTCTTCGAAAGGCCTAGGCTATGGGATACCTTAAGAGTATGTGAGAAACAAAGTTGAAGTTTGCTGATTTACACCAGCAGAGTTTGGCCCTAAAACTAAACAGTTTATGAGCTCTCTGTTTGCTAAGATTCAAACAACACTTTCCCAAAAGCATCTTCAAACAACTAATACAGGTTCCAGCTTCCAACACTTCGATCAGATATTCCTCCCCTTTCTACCTCCATTATCATTGAGTTCACCAGCAACAGGAGGAGAAGGTGGCAGTTGTCTGCAGAACTTACCCATCCAGCTGCCAAGGATGGTGGAGAAGATAGCCTTCTTGCTGCTCTCCTCCATCTCCGTGAAGGAAAGGTAGTTGAAATGGCGGGTGAGGCGTGGAGTGACAGCGTTTCTTCCCCCTCCAGGAGGTCCCATGGCACAGACGAAATTAATATCCACCAGCTTCTTAAAGGTGCCTTGAAGAGTGAAAAATCGTGAATGAATGCTAGGTTGTAGCTAAAAACCCTCACCACAAGTCTCCACAGGAGGTATGCATATCTATCAACAGGTCAACTTTTGCCAGGAGTACTGGGCAAAGGACCTGGGTCATACCGATCTGCTTCCTGTCGTACCAGCCCTGGTGGTC
This sequence comes from Chroicocephalus ridibundus, assembly GCF_963924245.1. NCBI lineage: Eukaryota > Metazoa > Chordata > Aves > Charadriiformes > Laridae > Chroicocephalus > Chroicocephalus ridibundus. The sequence goes on along the minus strand of NC_086293.1, from coordinate 8,364,901 downwards.
CATCCATTGCCGCAGCAGCTCGATAGGTGGCTGCGCACCGTATGTCTCCAGCATGGGCATGTTCAAATCATCAATAAAAAATATGAAGTACCGTCCAACCGGAGGCCCGAACACACCCTTCCGCCTGTAAGGACACAGGACAACTATTGCAAAGGAACTCCTGACTCGATCCGAAAGCAGTTTTTTCTCCAGAGGTTTCCTGGGTTAGCAGCTTCAGCTATCCTTACACTTACACTCCATACACCTTTATATGGGCCTTTGCATGGAAAAGATCTGGAGCAATGTTTGAGGCACCAACTTCTTCTCAAACACAAGTGAAATTTTGTCTACTTATGCACAATGTCAATGAATAAATGGGTGCAAATAAAAGCAAAGCTTGAGCCCGTGAATCTGTTAGAAACTTCAAACCTGTGGCTGACCAGGGAGGCAAAAGGGAAGCTGTTAACCCTGGGGAGTGGGATTGGGGATCAGCAGTCACCTTTTCTGCCCTCATCAGTTTCTATTACAATCCCGCACCCGGGTTTGCAAACACCCATGCTGTGAAACATAGTATGTTTGGAATAACTAGAACCGGAGCAACTCTTACAGACCCTCACTAATCTTTCTCACTTTCTTGCTGTTGTATCAAGTTATTACTGGCTCTCACAATCCCAGCTCAGGTTTGCTGTGTGTCCTATTTGTTATCCGCAGCTGTACATGCTTGGGGCCCTTTCAGGTCTTGGGATGAAACTAAATGGCCAAGTTGATGGAAACATTGAGCTTAGGGATGCTGCCTTTGTGAACATAGAAACGAAACTTGCCTCTTATCCAGTTTGCTGTCAATGAGATCCTGGGTTTGGTTAGCAGACGTGCGTGCCGAAAACATCAGGAAGTGGGTGACGTATCTGGGAGGCAATTTCTTCAAAAGCTTGTCTGTAATTGTGAGAGTCTTCCCGCTGCCCGTGGGACCAATGCAGAGAACCTAGAAGCACAATCAGGAATGCAACATAACCATAGGCGTGCAGTCTGTGTTTCCCAGCTTTCTGACGTTTGCTGGAGGAAATGCAGGTTACTGCTCACTTAGGCATTCAAAGGCTGGGAGAGGACAGAAGGGTCGCTTCTTCAGTAAGGACAGCTGTTCAATAGATCTCTTGGTGTGGAAAGAATCCAACCAGAGAAGTATGAAATGGAACCATAGGAAAGAGGTAAAGAGGGATGGCGATGGGCTATCTAGCAATTGCTGTTCAATTTGATTGAAAAAGAGTGTTGATATTCCTTTGGGGCACTGTGTGGTGCCTGGGGACTGAACAGAGAACTCTTGTTGAGCAAAGAACTACAAATCCATGAGAGCGGGAAATAATTTCAAAGTATCAGGTAGCTGTTAGGTTCTGACTGCACTGGGAGAGGAAAAGGTGCCCCTCTTGATGAGGAGAAGTTTGAATCAAAAAAGCAAAGACAAGGCTGAGCACGTACTGGCTTATGGTTGGTGAGCAACAGCTCCAGCAGATGGGCCATTCGGACTGTGTTCATCGTGGGCACAATAATGTCACAGTAGTTGGTATCAGGAACCACGGTGAACTTTGCTGAAGAGTCCAGCCACTTCTCCCAGCTCACCTGAAAGGTATGGCTGTGTTTAGAGAGGGCAGTTGCATCTATCCCCTGCAGGAATAGGAAAACTATTGCTGCTGTGTTTTCCCTGTCACAGACCCGCTGTGGCCTTCCCACAGAAACGATGCTGGCAGCTTCTACCAAGCAGCTGATGCTCATGTAGGGCTCTTTTCTTTGCTCTGATTTCAGGAAGGGGAAGCATTTTTCCTCTTTTTCCTTTTTTTTTTTTTTTTTTTCTCGTTTCAGCCTAGGGGCTGGTGACTGTCAGTCAGATGGGCCTTCTATGCCCTACTGTCTCCTGTGGAAAACATGGCATATTTGTCTGCCTTGCTCTTCCCTCCAGACTGTGCTGCACACAGCTCTTCTTTCTAACACAGAGAGACCTTTCCATCCGAGCTTCTCCCTGTCCTCCAGCAGTCACACTCGTAGAGCCCTCTCACTTTCCTGAGCACTGGCAGAGGCACTTAGGTCTGAACTGACCAGCTCTTGGCTCAGATTCAAAAGATCTGCTTCACATCCCTGAGGGCAAGAAACTGCCTTCTTCCTTTAATGAAAAGCTTCATTTCACTTTAAACGTTCTCACTTGGTTCCTATAGGCCTTTCTTATTTGCCCTTGATGAGAAAATCCTACCAAATCTGGCAGGACTGTATTGTTTCCTGGTCCCTCACCCCAAATTTCCCAGCCTGGAGTAGAAAGTGAAATATTTTACCTCCTTAACGACCTCCTCATCCAGATCATCTTCAGCACTGCTAAGCCCAGCATCGTACAGTTTATAGTCATAAACTAGCCCTTCTTCTGGGAAAAGTAACTGGATCTGTGGGAATAAAGCTGGGGTAAACTTGTGGGCCACTCAGCTGAATATAGAGGAGGATCTGCACTGCTGCAAGGAAGACTTTGCTAATGGGATGCTGCCCAGACCAGGGGGGTCAGGTGTCTCTCCCAGATCTTCCAGCTCCAGGGGATCCTTGAAGTTTGAGGCAGGTATGGTACACGAGATCCCAAGAGGAAGCCCATCCAAAGCCTCCAGGCTTTCAAGAAGCTCTGAACCCCATTCCTCATTACCCATTCCCTCTCTAATGATTTGCTTTTCCTTTACTCACCTTTTCCTTTTCCATCTTCTCCCTGAGCCATGAGCTGAAGGCCATGCGACCTTGGGAATCTCCAGTAGCTCCCACACTCCAGATCAAGGCAAATATAAACCAGGGCTCAATCAGCTCTCCGATACGAGCTGCCTTTTCCTGGGGAATACTCCTAATTCCCTGAGAACCACAGAAGACTAGAAGTAAAATTCTCAGGCATGGTTAAGGTACACAAAACCCAGACTCTTCTTAATGGCCTCATAATTCTATTCAGCTTGTATGTAGCTTTTTCTAGATAGTTTTTCACAGGCCTTGTTAATATATTCTGGGGATTAAAACTTGCCGTTTCACTGGTGTACTTGAGAGACTCCCCTTGCTGAACTAATGTCACTCAACAGGAGCTGGGAGAAGAATTTAGTCTTTGTTTTTTAATTTGAAAATTGTCCAGCCTTCTTCAATGCTAATTCTCAAAGGACCTGCAATCTGAAGTGCATTGCTGCTTAGCTCTGATCTCTGCTTTCCACTCATTCCCCAATTCCCTCTGCTATAAATAAAAGCGAACCTCTTCCCTCCATGTCTGCTAGGCATGGAGCTTATCTTTTGCTCTTTCAGTGGCCAAAGCATGATCTTTCCAGGTTTACCTGTGCTTTGCAGGATGTTGTATTGCCTTCTGCCACATAGATGAGCTACAGCATGACCTTTCTGCACCAACACTTTGTTCTCTGGTGACTCACCCTCTGTATGGACTTAGTGCCCTTGAGAGTTACAAATACACACAAACTATAGCAGCAAAATCATACCTCAATGGGAATGAAAGGCTGAAACAAACATTCCAAGAGCGTGAAGAGGCTCCTTGTGAGGTTACTGTCCGTTGAGGCAATTATCTCCTTCACAAATCTCCGGACAAAACTGATGGCCTCCTGTAAGGAGAGGCAGGAACAGCTCAGTGTCACCATCCAACACAATTGACTTTGCTTTTACCTTCTGGGGTTCTGGTTTCTCCTTGCCTCCCCCCAGGCTACATTTAGCAGGGAGGGGATGACTGAGAATGCTGCTATTTCCTGCTGTGTCCCGAGTACCACCATTTTGGCTGGAGAGAAAAGTAAGTCAAACCACTTGCTTCAGTCTTAGTCATGAGAAATCTCTGGGCTTGCCTTTTGGTTCTGTGCAACAGTGATGTGCATCTTGTGCCATCACTGCTGTTAAATAGTTTGCTCCTTCCAGACCTTTCCTTTGCAGCTCTGGGTTATTCATTAAAATAGTGGCTCAGGAGAAGAGCAGAAATAACAAGACTTGTTCTTACAACCTTCTCCCTGAAGTAACTCCACTGTAAGCAATGGATGATTTTGTCCAGAAGATAATTTAAAAAGGAAATAAAACAAACTATAATGACCAATAAGACTAAGAAACATCTGTAGGGATCAGTGAATAACCTCTATTAAACCCAGGAAATTCACAGAGCAGTTTATACACTGTTAGTCTGAAGCACTCCCACAATGGCATTTAAATCCAAGCCTTGACAAGTTTGGGCTAGTTGATATTTGAGCTGACAAACTCCAAGCCACAGAAGGGCTGAAATAACATGGTAGCTCACCTTGAGGAATCTCCCGAAGAGAGATGCTAGCTGCTGTGAGAAGGGCTGCATGATGCCTGGGATGTTTTGCAGCCAGCACTCGATGAAGGGCTCCAGCCCCAAGATGCTGGGTTCCAGGTAAACCATGCCACAGCGGGAGACCGTGGCAGGGGAAGCAACAGCCAGATCCTGGACTTCAAACATCATGGTCATGCTCTGGAAAATGCAAAAGAAGAGAAAGAAGGATAAGGACTTGATCACTTCTGATATGCCTTTCAGAATAATTTGGTGAAGCTGAAATATTTCCCTTTGCTGCAGGAGCCCTCCTCTTCTGCTGCTTGTGCAGCACGGCAGAGGTCTGGCCAACACAGGCCTGCTACTGAGACAGCAATTTCCATACAAGTCCATGACAGACATCAAGTAGGAAGTAAAAGGCAAGTTTGTTCCAAGGGGGAGGGAGAAAAACAGACAACAGGCAGCAAAAGCAGGAGGGATGAGTTACCTCTGTCAGCTTGATGATTTCCCCTGAGCTGAGACACAGCTTCTTATTGTCATCTAGCACCGTGTTCATGTTCTCAATCCACAAAGCATCAACTGGGCCATCAAACATGTACCACTTCTTGATGGTGTCAGTGTCCGCAGCTCCCCGACGGATGAGTGAGGAAAGGATCCCATCTGTCCTGAAAAGTGGGAGGAAGGCAGGGCTTGGCCCATTCTGGTTTTGCTGAAAGAAATGGCAGAGCTCCCACCATATAAGGCAACAGATCTTACCCTGGTTCATGTGCCCAAGGATACCTGTGCCTCACTTGTCGATGAGCACTGAGACATACATCTCAGACAGAGCAGCACCACGAAACAATTTCTTTGGGCATTAAGATCTGGACTTTATGTTATCTAACTATAAAATGCCAAGCTTCCCTTTAACCTCTCTGTCCTCAGTGAAAAACAAAGAGGCCTTGCTAGCATCCAGTTCAAGTCATAGGCAGGTTATCTGCTCTCTGAAGGTGCCTCTTTTTCTCCATCAAGCATAAAGGGAGACTCAAGGCAGCTACTCTGCTCATTCAGATGCTTCAGTTGGGTAACTATAGGTTAGGAGGATGAATCCAGGCTAAAGAGCATGACTCTACCATCTTTATAATTGGAGTTCCCCATCCTCAGCTGCCTGTGAACCCAGGTGGTGCTGGAGCTGGTGAACAGAACAGACACACAAAGAATGGTAGCTGTTGACAGCAAGAACTTAATCTGTGCATGGAAACCTGGAGCGCAATTTCTGTTCAGGCCCTGGACTCTACTCCCATTATTAAATAATTATGTGTTATTTTAATAGTGCTAGTGAATTCCAGGGTATTGTTACTGAGATCAAGGGAAAACAGTCTGCTCTAAAGCTCAGCTGATTAAAACAGATGGATTTGTCTGTAAATACATTTTACATGGCTGCTGTATTTTTCTTTTTGTCATGTTGACGTGTCTGTGTGGTGCCCTTGGGTAGAGTCACATCATAAATAAACTGTCAAGCTTAACTGGAATATCCTATAAAATGTCCTTCAGTAAAGATGCACCAGAGCCCAGGTTGGGAAGCTCTGGGTCTCAGCATCGCTAATGTTTCCTTGCCTGCACTTTTCCTAGAGGCTGTTAACGTTTATTTAGTTTCCCTGGTTTTACAGAACACGGTCTTTAGCTTTGCCCCTAAGCAAGCGGTGGGTGACAGGGGCGAAGGGAAATTCACGCTGCTTCTCACACCTTAGCTTCTGAATAGTGAGCTGCAAAGTCAACCTCAGGTCACATATGGAAACACAAGCAGTAGGACCTGGCTGTCAAGAGGGCAAATGGGCTATTGGTTCTCGCTTCCACACCACGTAAGAAAGCAGGAGCCCTGGTAATGGGAAAGAAATGCCCCTTTATGCCTGAAAGTCATCCCTCATCATTCAAGGCCACCAGTGTATTTATACAGAACAATTCAAGTGCACAGCACAGAGATCACTTTTCTTTAGAAGCAAAGCAAATGTTTTTAAGCTGCTGTATCTTAGAGCAGGGGCATGTGCTCCAAAGCAATTGAATTATTCCTTGTTACACAGTTAATGCTGCCAGCTGAGCTGCAGTAACTGTCTGGGCATGTGCTGGCAGCCGGGCCAAGCACACAATAAAAGATGTCAGCTTAAATCGCCGTGACTGGCTATTGTAGCTTGGTGAGGATAAGGACTTGATCGCTTCTGGTTTTATGCCACTACTCTAAATAGTTCTCAGCCTTGAAGAGAAGACGCTCAAGACCAGAACAAAAACATTTCCCATCTGGAAGGAAGGAAAGCAGGTTTTGTACTTTACCACTCATGCGTTAGCAAGTTGAACTCTCCATAAAGCTGGCCCATTGTGATGGATTTGGGATTCAGAACAAAGTAGCTGACTGCTTCGTAATTCCCACCACTGGCTGCAGGCTGACCTTTCAATGACGTCATTGCAGCTGCCAGGACTTCATAACTCTGCAAAAGCAGGAGAGCAAGAGAGATAACTGCCATGGCTCCATCATGACAAAGCCACTTGCTCTCACAGCAACTGCATTCAAAAGGCAGCAAGAAAGGAGGTGGAGTGAAAGATAATATCACAGTAAGGAGATGCCTGTCTGTATTGACAGAAATAAAGCATTCCAGGTGCAGGCGGAGGAAGTTAGATCGCCTGTGCAAGAGGCCTGAAGCATCTTGAGATGTCAAAGTACGTCTCAGCCTTAGAAATCTGCAGCAGAGCTAATAAACTTCAGTCTAATCTCTCAACTCGAAAGACTGAGCTTCTAATATACTTCCCCATGGCTATAAATCAATGCTAAAAGGCAGCATCTTGGTCCCCTCACTTCTACGTGAGAGAAACTGAAAATGCCAGAGCGCGAGTCTTCTGTGAAGCTTAACGCTCTGCATCACTAGGCGGGTGATGGTTTGCTGGGGCCAGCTCAGTGTCTCAACCATACCTTTGTCTTCCCAGAGCCCGTTGGCCCCACTAGCATCAGGCCATGACGAACCACAGTCGTTTCATAGAGCTGGATGCACTTAGTCACAAAACCTGTAGAGGAAGATGATGCAGAGTGGGTCTGGGAGCAGCTGTCTCTTTCCCAGGGCAGAGCACCGGACTAAAATCCCAGGCCTAGAAGGAGCTCGTGGAGAGCCTTTCCCTCCCCTCACCATCAACATCCTTCAGATTCCCTTTGATGCAGGATTTGCGAATGGCTTCTTCCAGGATGCCATAATCAACAGGCTTTTCTCTGATCTTGGGAAATAAATCTGAGACAATACCACTGAAGAGCTTGAGGTCATCCTGCAGGAATTTGGGTACGTTGGCATCCCTGATAGCCCGCAGGCAGATCAGCTCCTGCAAAGATTTAAGAACTCAGAACTTCAAAGATCCTGCCTCTTATGTGGCTGCAGAAAAGGCCACATAAGTCTATGACAGTGTGAAGTATAAGTACATTTACCTCATTCATAGTAGGATTCTCTCTTTTGAGGTTGCCAGCTGTTGAGATGACAGTCTTCACAGCTCTCATCCCAAAGTCATAGTGGTCCTGGAAAAGGCATAGAGGAAACAATGTCATCAGATACAGGAACATCACCTAGAAAAGACTGAACCTATGCATGCACTCAGCAGGTAAGAAAAAAAAAGAAAAAAGAGAAGAGAGAGTTATGCCCCCAGAACAACTGCTCCTTCATCCAAGTCTGCTCTCAGGATCCTTCAAACGACTAACCAGTCCTCAGCTGTACAGGCTATGGGTGAGGAAGACGAGAATAACCGGATGATGAAAAATCCTAGATGGAGGGAGAAGTAGGCAGGGCTGCTTGGCTCAACTCTCCTGCCATTGTAGTTCTAACTAGGACTAAAGGTGAATGTAAGCTCAGCTACAGAAGGAGAAATGACAATTAGAAAGGAGGGGGGTTGATGAAGAATGGATATTGTGACCTTTTTGTGATATGTTATCACAAGGCACCAAGAGAACCATTCAGATACTTTGTGCCTAGGCTGAGAAAACCTCACATTTAAAAAACACTCATGGATATTAAGACATCTACCTGGGTGCTGAGCTGCTCTGACAATAGTTTGAATGTTGTGGTGATCTTCTTTGCAAGGATTTTGGCTTCATTAAACCCAAAGGAATAGAGCGAGATCTCAGCAATCATGGAGTAATCTGGGACCATCATAGCCACAGGACGAAAGAGAGCCTGAAACATACAGTTCCAACACAAGATCAAAACACTGTTTGTTTCTTGCTTTTTCCAGCAAACTGAAAAGGCTGAGTATCTATCCCAGACTGTTTAGAGGACACAGCATGAGTGTGCCTCGCATCTGTCAGGGTAGCATCTCTGCAGACTGCAACCAGACACAACACAAGGAGTGTCATTTGCTTACAGATGTGATTCAAATCTCAAAATGATCCTAGAAACTTTCCAAAAGCATCACATCCTAATCCTTGTCATGGACACACTGCTGGTCTGGGTAGCATCCAGCACCCATACGCCCCTCTTCTTTCCGCCTATGCAGTCTGCTCTCCTCACCTTCAGGTTATCGGGGAGTTCAGTACGCCCAGCATACCCTGGGTTCATTGTGATGAAGACTGCACAGGATGGGACCAGTGGGATCTCTGTGCCTTCAAACATGAAGCGATCCACCTAGAAAATTAAGAATACGATCATCCTCAAAGAACAGAGCCTGACCTGCAAATTAAATAATGTAGCAGAATCTTCCAAGAGGATAACAATGGCTTTCAGTAGTTAAAATTATCAAGCACGGACACACACAGCTGCCCACAACTGTAGTGACTCAATCTGGTCCCACTGCAGGAATCCAGTATTACCAGCAATATTTTTCCTTGTTTAAGAAACTGGGCTTAGAGATTTACTGATAGGATAAATTTTTTTTTTGGCTCTTGAACAGAATTCTACCCCTCCAGCTGTAAACAAACATCTTTCCATTTATTCTGCAGTAGAGTTTGGACCTGAATTAATTTGTGGCAGAGAGGGCAAAGAGAAACCTAAATCCTTTTTAAAGCCGTGTAAGTAGTAATTTCAGATGGGGGATAAAGTAATGCAGAAGAATTCACAGAGTGCAAGTTTCTAATTCCAAGCCAAAGTCAAGGAGATTCAGGTCTTAACCCCCCTGAGCCTACAGAGTAAAAAGCAGAGCATCTAGACTGGCTGACAGCTGAGTCTCCATGTAAAGCCAACAACTCACTTTACATTGCAACTCTGTGTGTGCATGAGTATGCATTTTTCTGCACATATTGGGTTTTGTGAACGAACAAAAGCTTGGATAACACATTTAGACAAATGTGGTGCCAAACAACTCATGGCAGAACACTGGCTGCATTTATCACAGCTCCAATTTGTATCAGCTCAGTGGATCTGTATCGGAGCATCTCTCACACCAAAGTCTGCTGGCACCGCAGCTCAAGCTGAGAAGTACTTCAGCCTGTGAGAGTGTGGGCAGCTGTGGCAGCACAGACTAGGATGAAGTTACAAAACCCACCCAGGATGCTGACTATGTAATGGCCTGATATGACGTGCCGCAGCTAGGGCATTACTCCTCCCTCTCCAAGCTCAAGTATATCTGTCTGAGTTGCCTCTGAGCAGTGAAGCTGGTCCTCCATGAAGATGCATGCAAAGACAAGGGCTTGCCTAGACTAGCTCAAGTGGAGACTTTTTTGTCTGCCTTTGCAACCACGTGTTAATTACGTACCCTCTGCTGCTGTGCTTTCTGAATGGTTGTGATCTGCTGGGCCACCACAGACAGCACCTCAATATCAATGCGGTTGAATTCATCAAAGCAAGCCCATGCACCAGAGCTGAGAAAGGACGGAAAAGCGAGGAGTGTCAGGAACATCACACAAGAGCAAACTTGCAGTCACAAGTTCAGCTGGATCTAGAAATTATAAATCCAAATGCTGGAGAGGCAGCACAGGGAAAAGCAGTGAACCTAAAAGGTGCTTAGCATCCCACAGCAGGTAGTGACACAGTGTACTGATACAGTGGAAGGGGCTGTAGCCCCTCATCCTGAGTACGCACCTCAGGCCATGTGATGAGTCAGAAAGTGCGTGGTCCCTGCAAGACCATGGTAATGTCTGACCCTACAGCCTGAGACAAATTCTGCATGTTACAGATTTGGGCTTGAAAGAGGTGTCACGTTGAATTCCTGTTCTGTACCTGAGCTGTGAGTGTAGCAGATACAATTTAGACATCTCTTAAGTCCATTTTTCAATGCTTAGAAGACGATGTATAAAGCTGGAAGCATGTATATGAGGAAGGTGATCTTCCCACAAGGCATGGTTTAAGAAAGAAGTGAAATTACTTACAAAGAAAACATCTGAGAAAAGAGTACCAGCTTTTGTTGGAGTAACTAATTCAGATTCACCAGCATGCAACAGACTAATTGGACCAGCTCTGTTTGAAATGTAGAGAAGAGAGAATTGTCTTTGAGAGGATCCCTCAGGGCTTAGAGCAGTCTCTCTCGGCTGCTCAATTTTGGATACACTCAGCAGATTCTCTCCTTCTTAAGATTAAGCAGCTTGTGGGCTGAATCTCAGTCCAATGCGTATGATATTAAAACAAAGGCCAGAGCTGCAAACATTTGCACAGGTTTCTAATAGTGGATTGGTGCAAAGCATTTTAATTTTGCCTTAAATGAACAGGATCTCTTTTTATAATTTTTTTTATTTTTTTTTTTAATTGGCTCAACCGCCCCTCCCTTCTGGCAGGAATTTTATAACTTTGCTCATTCTGGGAACACAGTAACCCACTTACTGTGTGGGTTTTGCTTGCTCTTCTGGGCTGCTATGAAAACTACTCACCAATTCCCAGTGGCCAGCATCCCTGTATCCTACCCACTCCTTGATAATGACACACAGCGTTTCATTGTACCTGGCTAGTCCCTTGAAAAACTTTCCCATTGCCATAAAGTCAAGCTGGTCAGAGCAGTTGAACACTACAGTCTGGATTGCTAGTGCTTTCCCCAGGTCTTTTGTTGTTTCTGTTTTGCCTGTTCCTGCTGGTCCTGCGGGTGCTCCTCCAAATTTCAGGTGCAGAGCTCCTGTAAGCGTCAGATAACACCTACAACAAAGAAGAGACCAGATGATGAAAAGCATTTCTACTACTGATTTCAGTAAGGGAGACGTATGATCTATCCAGCTGGAGACAAGTAGGAATCCATCATTTATTATTCTACAGAACTGCGTAGATATGCAGCACTCTGCAAAGGAGTTAGCTATGTGGCCTTGATTAGTATTCACGTGGGCTGCATGGATAAATCCTTCTGCCACTGGCTACAAACTCACTCTCCAGAAAAAGCACAATTACAAAAGGGTATAACTATTATTGCTGCTGCATATTCTAGAGTATTAGATGCCCCTACCTACTGGTTTGTAGAAGAGCTCCTTAGCTATCAGGTGGGCATTTTATATGAGTCAGAGTACTGAAAGCAATCAGTCTGAGCACTGATCACTAGGAATACAGTAGAACCAATGCCAGCATGTTCCTATTCCCTCGTCTCAAGTAGTCCTTTACTGTACATATGGTTTATACTTACATGTATTAAGCAGGTAGACCAGCATGGTCAGATCCTTGGTTTAGTCCCCAGTCAGGCTTGTTCATCCAGATAAAAAACTCCCACCACTGACTACCCAGAAAACAATCTCCTTACCTGTCAGTGAGGGGCGTGATAACCAAACGGCCACTGTTCCCTAGATATTCATAGCCATAGATAAATTCGGCATTGACAGCTCTGATGTACAGGTCCCCCTGTGTCCAGTAGTACCTAATGATGAGGCAACATGACATCAGAAAGATAAACACTGGCTGGCAGCCAATACAGCAGCTCATAAGACTACAGCCTGCAGGTTTGGAGACCTGCATATCATGGGATTTCCCTCTCGAGAGAAGAAAGGATAAGGTAACATAACAGGGTGGACAGGAGTTATCACAGGACCTGGAATTAGGTGTTATATGACTCCTCCTTGGGCAGAAGGCATGCCCTTTGACAGTGAGGCTGTGAAACGCCACGGTATGGCTTAGTCTATATTGCCAAAGTGGATGCCATCAAAACTAGGTCTGTCTCAGATGCCTTAGAATTGCCATCCTTAGCAGACTTCAATTGCACTCCTCATAGGGATGTTAGAGGCAACTCAGGAAAACTGCTTACAGACTATGCAAACTCTGGTTTCCTTTTGTCATGTACATGGCTGATGGGTAAGGAGAACGAAGACTGGCCAGGTGAGGTTCAACAGCTATGCTCTCTACCTGAGCTGGGAGATCCACTCGAAATCATTCATGCTTGTCACATTCTCCTCAATCAGCTTTGCTGCAACATCCTTGGCGTGGACCTCAATCACAATAAGAGCTGACAACACTGCTCGCTGCGTCTTAGACAATTTTCCACGGACCAGGGCAACCAAACTGCCCAGCTGGGTAAGGAAAAGAAAGTACTTTGATGCAATCCATATCCCAAAGACCCAGGCTGTACTAACACAATACAGTCAAACTTATGGCATGCTAAGTCCAGATAACAGGCTGCGTCCAGGCAACTTCTGCCTCTTCGCTTGTCAGAGATCCGAATGACTGCTCAGAAAGCAAACAAACACTGCTCAGGGCTGGCTCAGAGCTGACTTTTACACCATTAACACATTCAGGGGAAAAGAAAGAGTTCAAGCCACCGTGAGGCCCAGAGTTGAGGACACTATATCTCCCAGGTATTAAGTGTGATTAGATGCATGGAACGCACATGAAGGATGCAGTTTCACTTTGATTTCTACTGTCCATCACTCGGTTCTCCCTCACCTTTGATTTCTTGGGTGACCCTAGAGAAGGTATCTTTCACCTTCTTTCTGTCTTCAGGTAATGATCATATTATCAGTCCTGTACATTATTTGAGGTTTATGATGACAAATATCCTAATGATTAAGATGATAAAAACCTGTTTTTCTACCTGGTTTTGAGCTGTGCTATGCAGGACTGCGTCTCTGTTTCTCCTACAGTATTGTCCTGGCTATATTTATGAGTTATCTACGGTCTGGTGATTGAAAAGTCTCCATCTGGCAAAACCGCACCCTTACATTAATCTTCATACCTGAGTACACAGCTGTGGGAAAAGCCTGCTGGACAAATCTCCAGCTTCCAGAGCTTCAGACACTTCCTTTGTCCAGAAAATCTGGCAGCCGGCAATGACCACCTGGCCAGGCCATTCCAAGACCCATGTAGTACGTGGAGTCTTAAAAAAGGAAAAAGAAATGTGATAAGACAATTTTATTTCTAAATTTATTTCTACGTCTCCCTGCTCTGAGATGCACAATTAACAAATAAGAACCAAGTTCTTGTTGAAGAGACTTTCCTTTATTTCCTCCAGTCGCTGTGAAGAAATCTTCTTCAGGCACAGACTCTCTGGGCACTGGGCACAGCAGGTACCTTCTCTCCACTAAGCCACCTGCAGGTTAGTAACCTGTTACAAGTGGCCAGCAGCAGGTGAAGAACAGGAATCTGAGAGACCCAAAAGAATGTTTCCCCTCCCCTGGTCCGTTATAACCTTCTTAGTTTCAAATTTTCAGACAGAGTAGAAAACAGTAACAGAAATATCTGAGGCCTTTTCTTTTTTCAGCCTTTCTCCCTCCCTAGACCCAAAACAAATAAAAATTTAAATTTTCTACCAGCATAGCTCTTACACAGAAACCAGAGCCAAGATGGATCCCTTGATGCATTGACTGCAACCAATACTTCACACTGCCTCGGTTGCCTTTGCCAGCGTACTGTGTGAGACTTGGGAGCTGAAGACGACGAAAAAGGGTAGGATCCTTATAAAGAGGAATACGGAGAAAGGAACAGAAATGGATTCACACAGGGTTGTTCCATGATATTGGGAAGTGTCCTGTGCCCGTTAAGTGAGTGTGCAGGTTTGCATTCTTCTGGACCATTAGCTACTTGCTCAACTGCGCATTCTGCACTTGATACACACATGCACAGTTGGATTAAAGGTTGTATTTTAAAACTAGTAGAATATCACAAATTCATCAACCCCATCACTGGTGACCTCTATGGCAAGCCTGAAACTAAGACACCAGAGACCTGCCGGTCTGTGATAAAACTCTTACCTCTGGATAAACACCAATTGATCTTTCTATGTTGTCGCGTACAGTGGCCTTCATGGAATTCTCCACTTCCAGCAGCCAGTCCTCCACATTGTCAGTGGGATAGATGGGAAGAAACAGCTTCACTTCTTCTCCTTCAGCAGAGTACATGTGCGTGATCTGTAGGTCCTCCTGGAACAGCAGCTAATGGAAGAAGTGCAATAGAAGATGTGCATGGAGGATTTCCTTTCTATCCCTGCCTTCCTGCCGCTAGGGGAGAGCCAGGCTGCAGTGGTGTATGCTCATTATAAATCTGGTACCAAACTTGGTTGTCAATAGTGATAATAAAGTGTGTGACAGATGTGTAAAACGACCTCTTCAAAAAATGGAGGATGATTGTATGAAAACAAGAGATTCACATCACTGGTTTAACTTGAAGCAAATCAAATTATAGGTAGAATGAACATTTCTCATTGCCTGTCCAGGATTCAAACCCTTGATTCCTGTTCAATTCTGTAGATTCAAATCATTTCCCTTGAGGTCAGAGTGTCCGGTTTAAGAGTAAAATTTTAACAGCTTCTCCAGTGCCCCAGCATATCACTGAAAGTTCCTGTATTTATTCCAATGGCTTTGCACCAGATTTCCAGTTCAATTTCCTTTCTATTTTCCCAAGCTAATGACTAGGAGATTGGTTTTGGTGTCGGAGTATTGTGGTGGTGCAAGCTGTGGCTAGCCATGGAGTCTGAAGTCTATTAGGAATAATAAAGAGGAAAAATAGCTGGGTTAACCCCAGCTCCTAAGTAGGGACGAAGGCAGAAACTTAATTCAGTTCAGGCTTGTTCACTCCTTGTGCCTCCTGAGGCTGTCAGCACAAGTGGGATTCCATCCTAACCGGGTGCCTGTGAATCTGAGCTATTTCTCTTGGCCTCCACGGTGGGATGGACAGACACCTCCAGAGGGAGCAGGGACACCTCCTCCTAAGATGGGTACCCAAGTCAATTTCTCTAAGTTGCCCTTTGCAGACGTCTATTTTCCCCTCATTGTCTAAAAAGCAATTAAGGGTGCCCAGTTCAAAGGCTGACATGTGGCTTTGAAACGTCTAAAGTGAGGTTGCTTGAATCCCACTCCAGGGCAGGCAGCATGTTGCATGCCTACATACAGTTACAGGTTCCCAGGAGACACATTTCCACACAGCAGAACGTGAACGCTCCTCCAGCTCTCAGCAGGCCTCCAAGTTCCCATGACACCAGCTTCCCAAAAGTGGGCCAAGCCACTAGGGTGCTTGCTTTGCCTACCTGTGCAATGTTCTCAAAGCATTTGCGGAGGTGAGGTTGTACAGCAGTGGGGTCTTTTGTCTGAGAGAGTATTTCCAGCAGCTCGTCGTCTGAAAGGAAGTAGAACCTAGAAAGACAGAGCCAGGCATGAGGGGAGGCTCTCTACTGTAGTATCAGGGGCTAAATCATGGCAAGATGAGGAACAAGCCTGTTTCTAGAGACACTGTTTCTGACTGCTCACTGATCTCTTTGTATTCGTGCAGCAGAGCAGCAGCCACACTCCGGCCACCTACCTTTCCGTACAGAAAGACTTCTTCATCTGCAGAAGTCAGTTATTCCCATGCAAAGTGGGTTTAAATGAGTACCAAAGAACAGAAGTATTCCTTCAGGAATAAGGGAGGGAGTTACATGGAGGTTTTCATTTTACCCCACCCTTTCTAGACAAATCACGAGGCACAGATACACAGCGATGCTACCAGGCTGCCCTTAACTCACATTTGTGTTTGCCTGTTTTCTCCCCATCAGATGGCAGCATTGAAAGGCGCAGCCTTGCTTCTGTTTGCAGTCTCATGACAATATCCTAAGCTTAGATTGTTTTGCGCTTTCTTGGCAGAGCTCACTGGAGTGAGCCTTTCCTTTCATATTTCCTGAACCAGGGAGTGTGATCCAGCCTGCTGAAATTTGGGGTTACCTGGGAAAAGCTCCTCTCTTCGTCTCTAGATATTCGCTCAGCCCTTTCTGCACAAGTTCGAGTAGTTTGTTACATTTCTGCAGGTTCTCTAATAGCGTAGGATCAGGGCACAAAGAAATCACCTATAAACAGAACGGAGAACAGAGGAAGCATCAGTATTCTGAGCATGTGGGAGATAAGGCAGTGGAGATAATTGGGTTGCCCAGTGATGTTACTGATAGGATTTAAGTGACTCATTCACAGGAGTACTTTTCACAGGGATCTGGAGAGGTGTGAGCTTTGTGGCTAAGGAGGGGAAACAGCACTTACGGATGTGACAAACACATTTCTGGGTTCCCCTAAATACCAATAGTTGTAATATGGAATACAATTGGCAATGGAGTCCTGGACTGGAGAAAAGAGGAACACAGAGCACTGCTACCAAGACACAGAAACAGGCAAAAACAATGGCTCCAAACAGTTTAAAAAGTCACTCTTGAGAAGGAACTGAAGGAGTTATTTTATGGATTAGGATTATAGCAGGGCTGATTACAAGAACTGTAGGGGATAGGGAGTCTGTGTGCCGAGGAGAAAGTATCTGGTGGGGTGGACAGCTTGGTGCAAGGCATCGCAGGGAATGACTCTGTCTGGTTGGACATCAGAATGAAAGGCCAAGTTCCAAGAGAAGAAACCATGCACATTGCCCTGGGCAAGGTTGTATGGTTTATACAGCACCGCTCATGCCCACACTGTTACAAAAACAATGACTCAAAGGTCATTCTTATGTGAGCACGGCTCCAAAGAGTTTGGGATACCTACCCCAGCTTTCATCAAGGTACACACCTCAGGATTTTCATTAGCATTCTTCATGATATTCCTCCAATCCCCATCCATGGCCTGGTAGCGCTGGCTTTCCAATGGGAGCTGTCTTTTGATGTCCTCTGACCTAAAGATGGGCTCCAAGTAGAGCCAAGAGCGCTGGCAGTTCAGCCATTCTTCTAGGACATCCTAGTGGGGAGCAAGAAGAACATATCAGGACACCATGCTATGAACCTGTACAACAAAACCATTCAAACTGTGCACCAAAATGGGTTTTAAAGAAAGAAAAAAAGAAATAAAAAAAAAAGAAGGAGGTGATGCTGCACTTAAACCTTCCACAATTCTAAAATCTACCTGCAGCATCAGGTAAATCTACCTGCAGCATCAAACAATTAACAATTTCCTAGCAATCCCCTTTGCTAACTGCTGTCAGCAAACATCATAATCAACACCCGCTAGTTTAATGGGGGTAGTTTAGAAATATGTGTAACCCAATACTAAAGCTCAAAGGGACTTTGTGGTACTAGAACAAATTTCTGTGGCTAGTGTTTCTGTGTATTAGAGAAGATAGCACAATGTCTGCACACAGTAAGATGGGGATTTTATTTTGTGAAAAGAGCTCTTCTGGGGAAGAAGAATGACAAATAAAATATGCCAGACCCCACAATTCTGTCATATCCTCTCTCCTGCTTGATGTACCTCAGCCGCAGCGCTGCCTGAATAATCCATGGAAAGATCTTCAAACAACACTCTGAATTAAGAGAATGAATGAAAAGCTAAACATTTAAGTTAGACACCAGACAGGAAGCCTGGTTTGTCAGACATTCAAAGGAGCAAGAGAATTAGGTTGGAAGAACATCCTCCTCTTCCATTTTCAGGCGCGGGGGATTGGAAGGTATGGGCAACGGGCGCAACATTGCAAAGCAGCTCAAGTGTTTGACTCCCTTTCAGACCGCCTTAGTCACACAGTGCTATCTACCGCCCCCTGAGCACACGCAGCCACTCGACCTAGCAAGAGGTGGGGTTTTCCAGTAATACAGACAATGGTGTTTGCCATAGTCCATCAGCTAACTCTGATAAGCCACTTCCCAGAAGTGGATTCATGGGCCTTTAGTGACAGGAATGAATGCAATCAAAAGAAAGACAGGGTGAAAACATGGACAACATCACAGCCAAAACCACACAGTAAATAACTAAATTTCCCCATGTCACCTACTGCCTTAGGGCTTAGATTAGCATTTCTGTATCCTCATAAGACAAGGCTGGCACTCTGACAGCCCGTGGGCCAAGCACACCCAGACAGTAAGCACCAATAAACAGAATAAGGCAGTCATGAGTAACAGGTAACAATGCTGCCATGCATCAAACACCAGCATTTAGATGGAGTTCTCCAGCTAGGTACTTGTATTGGAATTTTTCTCCTGCAGCAAAATGCTATTTTACTGGCTGAGTCCTGCTGGGTGCTAAGCATGCAGGCTCTGGTCTGATGAAGAAGTGCTGGCACAGTCTGCCAGGTCCTGCTTTAAACAGCAGTCTTCCACGTGCTTTCCTACACGGAGATGTGAATGATTAGCAACGATTTCACAGGGCCTGTAAGAATCTGTAAAGTTCACTTAGTGTAATATGAATAGAGACACCAATAGGACTATTCACAATGATGGGAGAATCCTGGCCCCACCAAGAAGTGTTGCAATAGGCAGCAAAAGAGCTGGAATTTCATCATTGCTGCTTGCAGAATAAGGCTTTGAGCTTATCCCCTCTTTTACTAGAGTCAGAGGCTTTGACAGGCCCTCTTCCTCTCTAAAGACTGATATTCTCTTGATAGTTGCCCTCCCAGTTTCCTAGCTGCAAATGCACAGTGTCCATGTTCAAGCATGGCAGCCCAGCCCAGCTGCCTGACTTCATCCCATGTGTGCAGGTAAGAAACCAATACCTGTGTCATCTTCAGCTTATTTTCCCATGTGTTCATCCTTTCCTCAAAGGGTTTCTTAAACGGTGAGAAGGACATGCTCTGAATCATGACAATGTGTTCATCTAGGAGCTGAGAAACTTCATCGGTGTTTTTCAGAATAAAGGTATCTGTGTCTTTGTAAAGCATCACGGTAAATAAAACAGAGTTCCAGTCACTCTCCATCTTGTTGAGAGCCTGGAACAGAGGGACAAGCAATTTAATTTTCAGACACGACCTGTGCAATGGTTATGCCAGCTTCCACAACTCTCTTAACACCCCTCTCTAGCAAGTGACAGATTTTTTTCTCTTGGATTGCACTGGCAAGTGCAGCCGTGTACTTAATGCACGAGACACTCGGCAACAGCACAGTTCCTCTGCATTGCCCAGAGACTCAGCACCTCAATGCTGTCCTGAAAGGAACACCGTGAAGGGAAAAAGGGGCAATTTCATCTCCAGGCCCATTTACGCGACTAGATGCACAGAGGCTGCCAGCAAAGTGCCTATTAATGATTATTGTTAACAATGGCTTTGTGAAAGGCATAGCTATCCATTGGGAACTCGCGTAAGATTTCAGAGAACAAAAGCTCCCAGAAGGTAATGACTTTCAGTCAAGATCATCTTAGGTCAAATCCAAACTGGTGAACCGAAGCTGAAAACACTATCTAACCTATAAATCTCCAGAGCCAGCAAGTCTTCTCTGTATGTTTACTGTGGTAAAGGATTTGCCACCTCCATTTCCGGTCACGGCTAATCTCCCTGACATACTGTTTGAATGGCAGAATGCAGCCAATCTATTTATTTTAACTTAAACAGTTACTAATGCCACAGCGAGGTGTGAGACCCAACCAGTGGATCAGCATAACCATCAGGCAGCGCTGTTATGCTACAACTGTAAATTCTACACCAGGTGAAATGACTTCTTCTAGTGTGCGAACTCAGTTGCGTGGCCATTGCTCCGCTCTCTAAGGGCAGCAGCCTTTTTACTTGTGCTGCAGAATGTGTCTAACACTCTGGGACAACAGGAACATCACCCAAGGCAACGACTGCCTGCTCAACAGAAAGATACTTGAGAAGCAACCAAAGACACAGCGAGTCTCTCTCCTTACGTTCTCAATGGCGTATTCCTTGCCAGCTATCTCAGCTACTTTAGTAATGCTCTCGATATGGTCCAGCAGGTTCATGTCCAAGCAGCGACCAACTGACAGATTGGGTTCTAACTTGATATTGATGTGAATATCTTCCGATAGCATCTCCCAGTGCCGGTTTCTCATACCAGGATTGTGCAGCCCTTGAATTAAGGGGACGTATAGTCTGAAGTCTTCAATCTTGCCTCGAAACTCCATTGCCACATCCTGGCAGGCTTTCAGGGAGAAAAACAGAAGAACATCAGCAACAACAGCGCGTGAGGAAGTTGCCGCCTTACGGAACTTCCTAGAAGTCATCTAAAGCCTGATGTGCTTGTAGACACATGGTATGGGATAGGTAAGCAGCAGGAGAGAGCACTGGAAAATGCAGGTTGAAGTAATGACACGAAGACTCTCTCTATGATGCTACTAAGCAAGAATTCAAGCCCATTCTCAGAAGCAGAGCTGCCTATTAGCCAAAAGTCTGTTACAGGCAAGCCTATGCTAAGCAGAAGACTGCCTTAGCCTACAGCTCACCAGAAGACGAGAAACAAATAAATTTAATTCCTCAATACGGACTGAAGCACGATGAAGCCCCATCTGCCAACAGATATTTTAGAAGATCCATTCATTGTTCCAAGATCTTCACTTCCTTAATAAGATTGGATTGTGAGTTATCTCACACCCCAGCTCAGGCCATCCTAAATAGAAGATGGACACTATACATAAGAGCTAGAAGCAGGCCAGGATCACAGCCAGCTATGGGAATGGAAGGCATGCAGGAGAGGCCCTGACGGCCTAGGGCCACACTAGAGTCAAAAGTACTTTTGCCTCATAGGAAGGACAAAATCAAGGAAAGGGCTTTGCTCTCTGGGGACATCCTGGAAGCCCACGGCTCTCCACTGTCCACATCCTGTCTTTTTTCAGCTTGTGCTATTGTGAGTAAAGGAATAGACAGGCAAAGAACGTGGGACTTCTTCGTTTCCAAAATCTGGCTACAGCGTGTGTCTCCTTTTATTGCACCCTGTGTGGTCGCTCTCACAGCGAGAATGTGACCACCTCACACTCCCTGCTGGGTGGTATGCAAAGACAAGGCAGGCTCAAAGACGACGGATATATTTTACCAGGTGCCAGTGAATATTGCAATGAATATGAGCAGGTATTCTTAGTATTTCTGTTTACCATAATGATTCATAGTTACTCACGCATCCACTCATCACCTCCTCCATTGGGGCTGATTCATGGCATTGTTTAAGTGCGAGTTCAAGTTAAAAAGGATGAATCAAAAATCTCCCACTGCAAAATATATTTCAATCTAAGCCATCTGGCAGGAGATTTTAGAATTAGCTCTCAAGAATGACCAATGCATCTCTGAGAATCATGGAATGGGAAGTTAAGTTACGACTGAAGTCTCAATTCCAGCTTTACTAGGAGCTATGATTAAAAGACCTTCATGTGAATTGCAAGGGCTGGATGCGATCATCTAAACTTCACACACATTCAGGCAGGAGGGAAAACTGTTATTACATTCCACAGAAAATGTTCAGATATTGCAATTTCATTTTTTTTTCATAACAAATCAAGATCTCTTCTGGCTTTCCATTAAATTCATTGGCCAATAGAGAAAATAAGATCAGCCAAGAAAACAGCACCTGGAAGATCCAGATTCAATTTTCTTTACCGCCTGACTTGTGTAAGGGCTTAAACCCGCATGTCTAGCCACTGGGCTATGTAGTAATTCTCTATGACTAGTCTGGATTATTTTACTTTGTATAAATGAGTAAATCCTAACTGCAATATAAGAGGTTGGCTTTTATCTTAGTACTGTCTTGGGAATTAGGTATACAAGGGATTTGTAGCCTGCTTGTTTCCACGCCGAACTGGTACTTCAAGCAGCAAACTAGCATCTAGATGTGAATCATCATAGTTCCAGAAAAAAAGAAAATAACTTTGCTAGCATTTTCTCAGCTGGGTCTAATACACACAACACATCCATGTGACATCCTGACAATCTCTGTTCAGAGCACTCTGTGACATGTCTCACATCAAAATGCTGATATGCACCAACTTCCTTTCCCCAGACTGCTTATCTACCTGGTGAATCCTTGAACTGCTTCACGCATCTCTGCATTGTCTTAAAAGAGTCATTGACATTCTTTTCTAGTTGCTCAGCCTGAATTTCCATGAGAGGATCATTCATCCAGCTCTCATACCACTGCATCCAATCTGACACCGTAGTCCAGAGATCACAGTATGGCTGGAAGTCCTTAACCATCCTGGATAGCTTACTGTACTTTGGAAAGAGAGAAAAAACACGCATAAGCAACAAGCGTATTCTCTTCTATGCAACAGTTTGCATATCAAAAGGCCAAAAAAGGCACAATTCTTTTTTGAATCACAAGCAAGCAATCAGAAAACATGTACTTCAAGAGGACGTGTCAGGCTATCTTCTGGGACCACAATACAGATTCCAAGGGAGAACAACTGGCAGAGCTGGGCTTCACACATTCAGGCCAAAATGCATGCAGTGGAGCTGTGTCCGCACCGTGTATCTGGCATGGAAAGCACTCTCTCCACTTGCCTCTACAAATGCTCTGGCTGCAGAACGAGGAGATTTTGATGGGCAGTCCACAGGCAATCAGTGCAAGCACACACTGGACATCATAGCAAAACTTGTCTCCTTACAGTGAAGTAACCATAGACTGAGAGACAGGAAAGGATCACGTGAACTCCACTTCTACTCTGCAGCCAGACTAGGCTAGACGTGGATGACAATGATTCATTGGCAGCTGAACAGCTACAGGCAAAATGAATGTTTGCAACTATATAAACTGTTGCCTCAGGAGAACATGCTCCGCTCCCAGCCCAGCCAGCTGTCTGCACACCGCTGTGCAACCACTCTCATTCACATCTATATAACTGCACTAACAGCCTTACAGAAATCGATGCATCTGAACTGCTGCTTCAAGACCTTCCCCATCAAATTCCTCCTCATTAACATCACTGAGATCTGAGTGTGGGCACCCCGAGTCTCTCAAAGAAGTGGCAATATCAAGCCCCATGAACAGCCTTCCGCATTCACCTAGGATCCACTCTTCTGCGGCACAGTGGAGTGACAGAGCAGTGTGGGCGCTCTACAGGACCACAGAGCAGTTCATCAGATAAACGAAAAGAGCACGAAGGATTCCTTCCTGAGGAACTGTGTCTCATTATTCGCTCTAGCACCACCTAGAAGTCCCAACAAAGACTAGGGTCCTGTAGGTACAGGACCTGACACTTACATTAGTAACTTTCATCCCAAAGATTCTTTCCCTGTTGTTGTAGAGAATTGCCAAATTCTGAAGCTCCTTCAGCTGCTTCCTGACTTCCCTTGCTTTGTCAGCCAACTCGTGAGCTTGGTTAACGTCTACCTGGACAGAAAATCCACATACAGTCAGCTGGAAGAGAAAAGGCAGGCATGAGGTGTGGCTCTGAAACCAATCTCTGGAGACCTCAGCTTCCTAGCGTGCTCTTTGTTGCATTCAAAGGCAAGATTTTTATGCTCACCATCTCACACACACCCCCAGTCCAATTCCACTTCTGTTTAGACCACAGTGGAAGTGGTGAGGAGAAGCAATAACCACCCGCCAGGTGTTAGAAAGTGCAAGTGTGATGACCACCTGCTTTTCATCTTTGTGACAATAGTTAATCCCTGAGGAGTAGAAGGAGGGAGTCTGCACCCAAATTTCTTGTTACTGAATTTATACTGTCATTAGTTACAGAATCAGTAAAATGAAAATGACAGCTCTACTAGGTCATTCAGTTTGTTTCCAAGAATTGTTTAACAACACATGTCCAGAACTTATCAGAGGATAACATTTCTGGTTTATTTTGGTGGTTCTGTTTTGTTTGTTTGTTTGTTTGCGTTTTTTTTGGTTCATTTTTTAACCCAGTGTTAGGGTACTACCATTTTGGGAGGCTATTTCCAAGATAATGTAGGTCACTGATTACTGTCTTTCCAAGATGGCATTTTTTTTCTGTATTTAAGAGCTTCTGGTAAAAAATAAAATTCAAACTATTTCAGCAGAAACCAGAGATATCTCAGCCCCAAAACTCTGCTATTGTTTCAGGGTCTTTCACACGAGATGAGTTCCCTGACTGAATGCTGTGTTTTCTCCCTTGATGGCAGCGCATCATAGGAGATGCTGCGCAGGGAACTGAGCACACAAGAAAGAAAATGAAGGTGCCTGAGCACCCCTTGGTGTTGCCCAAGCACCAAGAATCGGAATATCGTATCTTGATGAACACCTTCCCAGTGAAAAATCAGTATTTCTGCAGAGTATTGTCTTTCACACGAAAATGAAACTCTTAAGTCCAACTTCCAATAAAAAAAAATGAGGGCACAGATTGTTGACAATTTTTGGCCCAAGAATACTTTGAGCTAAAACCTCATCTGACTAAAATCTCATCTGAAATTTTTCTACCTGGCTGAGCACAAGAGCTTCAAGGCCCCCTTCTCTGGACAGTTTATTGTTAGTGGCTTAATACCTCCATCTCTTCCAGTTTGTCTTGAAAGCCATTCTGATCCATGAGCTGGATTTTGCGAAATTTGTCTTCATCCTCCAGGTGCTGGAGCCGAATGGACTCAGCTTGCATAGTTATTTTCAGTGGCCAGTAACTTGCAGTCCACCTGCACTCACATGATATAACAAACAGACAAGAAAAAATAAAAAAAAAAAGAAAAAAAAGAAAAGAAGAGAGAATGAAGCTTTTTGAGCATATGTTTGAAATGCTGAAAATAACAGAATGAGAAAGCCAACTCCCACCAAACAAGGAAGCTTTACAACAACAGAAACACATGTGGTTTCAACAAAACATTTTTTTTCAGCTTTTCTTGTTGATATGCAGTTCTTGTGACTAGGCTATTCAAATGGAGAGGGCTGGGGAGAAGTGGAGGGCCTTTTTAAAAGGAACAAATCCAGTATGTTGCTGAAAAGCTAGGAGACAGCAAAATAACAGTTGGCATCCAGAGGGAATGTCTGTCTTTCAATGTATTCACAAGGAACTGAAAAAAATGGGGTCAGAGTCTTGGCTTGTGGCTTTTCAGGGCTACTGAAAAAGCCAGTCTCCTGTTAAGCAGGGCAGTGTGGGGCCTGGGTAACCCAGATACAGCGAAGCCCTGGATAGTGAGGCTTCTGAGAGCGCCCTGGGGAACGCACTGCAGATATAGGAAAGGCTGCACAAAGTGGCTGCTCATGCCAAGGCGGGTTTCTTGGTTCTTGCTCAGCCGTAGCCCACCCACTACTCCATCTGGACTTGTTAGCTTGTGTGCAACACCAGATGCAAGCGTTGCAGCGTCATGCTTGAGGTGACACCCCTCCCAGTGCCTGGGGATGGAGCAAAGTCCTACAAGTTCTGCATGTGCCAGGTTTGCCCAGTGACCACACAGCTGCATCTGTGCTAAGCTGTCCTAGAGCTGAGCTTCTGTGGGTTTTTGCACTGTGCATCGCATGTTTCTAGTTTCAGGAACCTCTCTGCAGAGACTCACTCAGGTTGCAGACACACTGGACCAAGTCATATGAGAGGTGCTTACAGGGCTGAGCTGACTTTAGAAGCTGTGCATAGCTGTGTTTGTGAGCTGACTCTGCTACGGGGGCATAGTCAGGCCCCAGTGTGAATAACATAGCCAAGGATAAAATCAAGAGGAGACTGCATAGAAAAGAAATGCAGTAACAATAATACAGCGTTCATGTTCCTTCCTAGTCCTAAGCAAACCCTGGTAGTGTTCCTACCTTGGAAGTGTTCATTCAGTTTCAGACACAGACTAAACTGGGTACTTAGAGACCTTGCAAATGTCTCCAAAAAACCAAGAGAAAAGAGCTTTAATAAGTTAAGCAGGTTAATAGCTACCAGTTTGCCTTGCCCCAGGCTAGAAGGCAGCACGAACCCACTCTTCTCTATAAGCTTCATCTCAAGAATTCAGTGCTCATATAGCCTGAGAGGTACTTAAAAGTTCTGCTGGAGCCCCTGATAGACACATAGCCCACGAAGCACTGAGAGTGGTAATTGCTGCAAAGTGTCACACTTTGACAGTGGGAGAAATGCCTTGTGCTCACATGTCATTGAAATCTTCTTCGGTAAGATTGTAAAGGAATTCCTCCATGACCTTGTAATCTTCTGTGACTTCACGAATCAGCTCCTGCACAGGGTGAGAGAAAGAGATAAAAAATAGACACCTTCAGACCACACTGATTCCAACTCCCTGGTGTATACCTCATTTTCATGAGGTGCCTTTGAAGGGTGTTAGTCATACAAGCCAAATGTGATGTAGGCTGCTCCTCTGCTGCGTGAACAGTGGGAATGGATTTACAACCCCTTGTTCTGCGAATGATCACGCCATCATCACCCTCTGTTCTATATGAATGAAAAGAAGTGTGACCTAGCGGATCAAGTGCCGGACAGAAATTGAGTGTTTTGGGTTATCCTCCAAGCTCTTTCCTTGGCACGGACAAGTCAGTTTACAGCTTGATGCCTTTGTTCCCCATTTGTTCACTGGAAGACAACCTACACTTCAAATAACTTTGAAATAACTCAGCACTAGAATGTACTATTAGAAGAAATACATTAACAGCAATACGAGCATTTGATAGCAGAAATATTTTCTTGAAAACAACATTCATTTTTAGAAGACAGGTATTCAGTACACAAATACGGAATGGATCATGAAGGTAGCAAAAAGCATACATAAGTCCTTCAGCAAGATTCTTAACTGCCATTTTGTTTTGCATAGATATTTAAATTCATGATATGTATATTTAAAAATCTTAGGAATTACAAAAATAGAAAGCCAAGAATCTTATGGCCTTGCATACATAGATATCCAGGCAAAAAAAATTGGAGTTCTGCTTCTGAGACACCACACATGGCATCGACACACTTCCTCCTCACTTCCCTTGGTGCTCCCTGTCCATAGGGGAGCACATCCTACCTCCTGCACAGCCAGCTGCTCAGGGACTCCCTTCATCCACTCCCGCAGCTCAGCCAGCTCCTCAATACTGTTTGGTTTCTGATGCATTTTGCAGCTGACAGCTTTATATGCATCACAGATCTGCAGGGGGACACAGCAGAGGGAAGACCATCAAAAAGTCATTAATTGCTAACGTGCAAACTGGAAAACCTGCCGTGATCCACCCACTTCCTATTCTGAAGGTGGTCTAAAGTGATGAGTACACAGTCCTGTTCCATCTTTTTCTTTCCACAGTCTTTCTCCATCCATCTCATTTGAGCTCAAATGGAATGAGACTGCCAAAAAAAGAGGAAGAGGAACTACAGGTATGTGGTTGAAATGATGACAGTAACAGATTTAGACAACTCTCTGGCAGATGCAATTGTCTATATTCCAGTTATCCTCAGAGCAAGCAGAAGGACCTTCCACTTGTCTAGTAAGCAGATCTTTTCCATCCACCAACAGATTTTTATAAGATGGTAAGGTCTTGAAGACTTTCATCTCAAGAGACATAGCTTTCAGGCACATAATTTATTAAGTATATTTAATACTTGATTTGGTTGAGTCTGCCTATCTCCCTTCTACTCAGTTTTTAAACTAATCACTCCAATGCAATCTTTAAAAGGTCCTCATTAACGTGGCTTCAATTGCTGTCTTTTGGTCATTTCACAAACACAGCAACTTCAAAAGCAGAAGGACTACAGAAGACACTGACAGATAATCTGTTGAACCAGGTAACTTACATCCTCCACCTGCAAATGGAGGTTTTCAGCCAGTATGTCCAACATGGAAGTGGCAAGCGCTTTGTATTTTTCAGACAGATTTTGCTTAACAACTTCTACGCTGACATGGAAGGGACCAATGACAATAGAACTAGGTACAGTGTTCTCCAGGTTCTCCTTTTCAGACAAGTGCATGTTTACTATACTCATCACCTCCTGGGCAGGTGGACATTGCTCTTTGTAATCTCTGTAAATAAAAACACCAAGAAAAAAAGATAATGTAGACCTTAAGATCATTTGAACATCCAAGCTGTTTGTAGGATGTCCAGACGTGTCTTCCCAAAGAATCAAGACATGAAATTAATAATGAGTATGTTTACTGTTTTTAAAACATGCATCTATTTAAACGTATACAACTTTTCACAAGCACAGACTGAGAGGCTTTCTAGATCTTACAACCAAAGATACGCCTACATAGGAAGCAAGGAGTGTTTGTATCACAGTCAAGTACATGTGTGCTAGCTTTAACTAAGCATGGGAAGCTACAGTAGCAAAGACATCCCATCTAAAGTTAATCTATTTGGGTGACCAACCTGCATTGAAGGCTCTGCTTCAGTGTCTTCACTGCTACGGTTACCAACACCAAGCAGAGGAAGCCAGGCTGCCTGTGCCTACCTGCACTGCAGCTACACCCACGAAGCGCTGTAGACAGGCCCCCCGTTTCAGAAGATGTGTATACAAGAAGACATGTAACTGTTACGTAGCTGAGGAACATTACTGGGGAGCAATGGAAGGGAGAGACTCAAATCTACAACAGGTTTTAGAGCACAATAGGTGTGGAGTGGAATAAGAGCACAAAATATTTCAGCTGCAGAAAAGGAGTAGAAGAAAGAGATGAAAGAGGTAATAAGGCAAGAGGAGAGGGAGAGACAAAATGAAAGCACTGGTATAAACAGTGCAAGATCAAGTGGCACCTTGGGGGAGGGCAGGCACTTCAGTGCATTCTGGGAAGAGACAGGAATTTGTCAGATGGGATTTGTAAATTGGTTAAGCTGGAGTAACAAAAGAGAAAAAGGGCTTCAGTCCCACTGGTTGGAGAAAATGTGAAGCCTAAAAAGAAGAGCATTAAAGTAACAGAGGCTAAAGGACAGCATAGGTGCAAAGAGTTTTGGCAGTGAAAACAATGCATCTGAAACAAAAGAAAACATTACTTTCTACAGAATGTTATCAGCCTGAACAGATGCTATTTGAAGGAGGTCAGAGTCAAGTATGCTAACTGGATTTTCAAACAGGATGAGTCATTTTTAGGGCCATTAATATCTCCAATTACACTTACAAACACGACAGGAATGTGACTGCTGTCAGAGGCAGGAAGAAATTCTCACTGCCACCACCAATGTCCTCTAAAAGCATGGACCATTGCCCATGGCTGAAGGCTGCCTCTGATGGATGCCTGGTCTCACAACTGGGGCACGACACACACATTCATGGTCTCAGAACAGGTCCTGCATTCTCACGCACATCCACACAACACCTTCGGCAAAGGCTTGCCATTTGGGTTAGAGGTGGCTTTGTCAGAAGCCACTTACCTTAGGAAGTACTGGATGTCATTGTTATTTAGCTCTAAGAACTTCTCATATCTCTTGGCGTAGGCTTGGAGAGGGATCAGTGCCTTTTGAATGGCAGACTGCATAGCCTCACGTAGTTCTTCCACTTCTGGCTCGTGCAAGCCCACTGAGTCCAGCAAGAGCGTGTCTGTGATAAGTATGTTTTCCAAAACATACTGGAAGAGGAAGGAGAGAGGTCTTTCAGGACTAGCAGAGCTAACCATGCCTCCTCAGGAGAGGGGTGAGACAATCACTAGTGGAATCTTTGGGAAGTCATGGAGTCCATCCTTCTACATTGTGTCAGGAACTGTTTTATCAATTTTACGTCGCCCCACCCCCCCGCCAGAGAAGGAGGATCTAGGGAGAGAGGTCTTTGACAGTAACAGGCGGAAGGATGCATATTTAGAAGAGATCTGCAACAGAGTGACAGCACTGGAAAAGGTGCCACTTCCTTTATGAGTCTGCTGTTACCAGCTGCCATGCATTTAAGGCAACCAGGCTTCTTAGGACGTCTCCACAGAACATGCAGCACCAAAGCAGAGATAGCAACCATGTGAAATAGCTACAGCGTTGGGGCGCTTGAAGAAATCCTGTCAGAGTAGAACTGTATCAGCACAGTGCTGTGCCTAAATTAATTTAACTGGATTCCCAACTACCTGTTTCTGCAACTCTCCCGCTCAGTACAGGCTCTATGCCAAGAGCAATGCACTGAGGAGACTTGCACAGCTTTATCGCTGTTGATACAGAAGAGTTCACCTTCTCCAGCTGTGGGACAGTATGAGTCACCAGGATTCCCTCCTCGAACAGAGAAATGAGGGACTTCTCAAAGCTCTCCACAGGGGGGCTGAAGTGAACGCCACTGCTGTCTAGCACAAGGTCTGTTACAAAGAGTGGACTCCTTTGAGGCCTGCAGTGGGAAGAGACAAGGAAGAACGGGGATGCTTTTTGAGACAATGGCACACAATTATATTGCTCTGGTGCTGATACTAAAATGCCTACTGGACAGGAAAGGAAAGCAGAGGAGAGGAGGACTGTCCCATACAGATGAAGATATGAAACACTGAGTTCTGAATTTACCACTAACGACATAAAGACATTGAGAACTCTTGTCTATCAAAGGCGAAGGAAGTGTGAATCATGACACATCAGGATCCCCAAAAATCGTAACCCGATGTTGAGAACTGGAGCTGCTTTACGGAAAAATTGTAGATGCTCTTCAAACCAGGCATTCAGCATCTCCAATATACTCTTAAAATGCATTTTCCAGAAGTTATATTCAACATCTCCCAATCTTGCACGTTACCAGCATGGCTCAGGATCAGCTGAAATCAGTGTTAAGACTTCCACTGATTTCAAGGTAAAAGGCCTCATGTGAGTGGCATTTTTTTTTTTTATTCTTTTCCTGTTTTCAATTTCTAAACCTTCCTTTTTGAATACCATGAAGGACAAATCCTTAAATCAATACACAATGGAAGAAAATTCTAGGCACTGTGACAACCTGAATTTTGTATTCTTTAGAGATCCCAGGCCAGATCCTACTCCTGAGGCTTAATCCAAGAATGGAATTTAACCAGCCTTGCCTCCTGATATTCTTCTTCCTGGCCTCCAGAAAAAAAAGCTAGTAATAATTATTTGCTCCCCTGAGAATGCTGGAAGTAGCTAATCTTTAGAACAGCACGTCAAAGTAGCAGACCTTGTTTCTGATGGGCTGCCTCATATCACTAACAGCAACTCGAAATCTGTACTAACAGAGCAGCCAGCTCAGTGTCATTCTTCCATACTCAAGCAAACGTGGCAGGTGGAGAACTGGGGAAACAGCCCAGCCTAAAGTTGCAGTGCAAAGCTTGCTTGCAAAAAGCAGTTAGATAGGCAATGGCACTACACTTATCTGCTCTTTCCACCCTTTTTTCCCCTCTCCCTTCCTTACCTGTAGGGACTATTGATGAGGTCATCTCCCCATTCCATGTCCTGTGAGCAATTCAGGATACCATGGCAAGCATCCAGCAAAAGCTGGGTGAAGCTGATCAGTGAGTTCTGGACCAGATACCGCAGAGAGTCCTGGAGCATGAATTTGATGCGCGTCATCAGCTTATGCAGTTTGGACATCTGGTAGACATCCCAGCGGCTCTGTTCCAGGTTGTACCAGTCTTTGCCTGCATGTCTCAGGTTGCTCTTTACTGCAGTCTTTAGAGTATGGATCCAAGTATCCTTGAGAAACATTTGAACCTAGGGCAAAAAGAAAAAGCAAACTGTGTAGTCCTCCAAGGGCTGATAGGAAGGCAGTACGGCGAGGTTAGCTGTTAGCTGGGCCTGCTGGACCTCTCTCTGCTGTGAAAGGCAACTGTTCTCTCAGAGCTGCGGCAGCTAAACAGTACCTCTCAAATCCATGCACACACACACGTGGCATCTGAACCTGGCCATACATCTCCTTCACTGAGAAAACACCTACAAAAAGAAAGCCTGGTATTAAAAAGCAGGAGCGCTCTATTCTTTCTTTTTATACACAGTGTTTCCTTTTTGTTCTCTTTTCTATAGAGCACTATCCCTGGAGCTGCCTGTGTCAGGGTCCCTCATAAAGTTGTGTCGACAGTACGATGAGCGAGTAAAGGACAGAATGTTATCTTCTCTTGACAAGTGAGAAGAAAGAGGGGAAGAAGCCAAGGGCAGCGGCAGTCTGCAGTGTTTTAATTTATTAAAATACCACCAAGTGTCACTTTTGCTCCACAGGCAGCTGCTGTTTGTGCGTAATAAAACAACCTCAGTCACTGAGTGGATGACAGCACTGCCTAGCTGAAGCAGCATGGGACCGGGAAGGACCAGCACATGCCCTCTGCCACTGATTTACTGTGTAACCCTCTGCAAGCTACCCCATGTGGCCACATTCCAGGGTGCAATGTGCTGCCCTCACTTAGAGGGCAAGAAGATCTTCTGGCGAGAGTTACCACAGAGTTGCAAATTTTTGTCCTAGTCTGTCTGCTGGCATTGCAAGCAGAGTAATTTAATTAAGTACATAAAGAACATAGAGCATAGAAAAGCATTACCCCCATGAGCGCTTCAGGAGGAATCAAAGCTCTTGTGCCTTGCAGCTGGAGGGATGAGGAAATAAAAGCAAAAAAATTGGAAACTTTTGAATGCCAACCAGGATTGTTAATCTGCATGGAGACCAGGAGGAGAAAAGAGGGGCTGTAGCCCTATGTGGCCACTTGTTCAACACATGACTAAGAGCACGGTCAGCATTGGCTGATGCTAACTAGGGGACTATGGGTCTTTCAGCCCATTCTCCCCACATCCCAATAAATTTGACATGCACATGCACATTCCTCCCTGTCACACCCACAATGTCTCCTTTGAAAGCTCATCCATTTCCAAGGAATAGATCTTCAGCTGCTGCATCTGTCTAATACACGCAGAGAGCCCTGCTGGCTGCTCCATGTCTTGGCCCCCCATGCTTCCTCCACTCACCTGAGTGAAGGTCTGGGTCTGGATCTGTTCAAACTCCTCCAAGCAGACATGGTTGGCTAAAGTTGAATTAAACAGAGACATGGCGGCTGCCTTGTTGCACTCATCTTGCACCTGTGTAAGGAGAAGGATGACTTCTGGCCTGGTCAGGAGTGAGACAGAGTTGAAATATGCTTGTCGCTCATCAAACGGATAGTCTGGGATACAGATGAGCCCTGGCACGAAAAAAAAAGAACATGTTATTGCCTGCAACAGCCATTACAACCTCTGTTTTAGAGGAAGAGTACAGCTCTCTTTGGGACAGTGCTTGTGAAAAGGACTCTCCTCTGATGCACAGGGTGTACCATGTAGCAGTTTCAGTAGATGGCTGGATGAGAGTCTCTGTTTCGCAGCAGACTTTCTGCAGCCTCCCATTACAGGGTGAGGGACTGTCTTGGTGCCTGACCTTCCTGAGGCTTTGGCTCACGAAATTCCCATGAGAAAGAACATGGGACTTGACGAATCTTCCCACTGAAGCTTCAAGGCACAACTGAGACATCTCATCTGTGAGCAACCACTTGTGAACCACTTCAAGGCATTCCAACAGAAGATCTAAGTCCACAAAATACACACATACACCCCTCCACCCCTTTTTACCGTGGTCGTTTTCCTCCAGTTCATAACAGTAAAAGAGCCTGAGCCCTCTTTCGCACCTGAGGTACGCCACAGCTGAGCACAGCAAGTGGAAGGTGACCAGCCCCAGCACAGTGGCAAATGGAAGGCAGTTAAGCTAATTACACTGCCATGCATTTGGTGCCATTAAGGGAACACTTGCAGAGTTGCTGCTGCTTAGCTGATGGATGGTGATATGTAATACTGACGTAACATGAACATGCAAATATACCATAAAAAAGAGCAGATAAACTCAAAAGTCTCATACGATCTCCTGCTCCTGCCCCTTATGAGCCCTAATCATTAACATGAACCTGAGAGTTTGTACAACAGAGCATGAATCCTACCAAAGACAAGAGGTCCTATAACCAATTTAAAGTGCTTCACTGTGTCCCATACCTTTCTCTGGTACTTTCTTCTCCTCTTTGTCTGGCAGAGTGACATAAGAAAACATCTGAGGTTTGGAAGTGATGACTCTGTCAAAGCTGAGCCTGTTCATGGTGTGTTCATAGTCTAATCTCACTTCTTTCTCCAGGCAGCACATATAGTCTAACACCCTGTTACAAGACATGGAAACAATGACAATCCACAGTGTTCAAGCAGCATTATGTCTGTAGCTTTACTGCAAAACCCACCTTTTACTCCCTGCCTCCTGGATTTGCTAACCCAGAAGCTCACCTACTACTGAACGCATCAGGAGCGCTGTGCAGACAGTGAAGCAGCCAGCAAAGCTCTCAACTGGACATTTAACGACAGAGGCAAGTGGGGACCTGGGACTAGGACTGCAGCCTTCCCAAGTGTCTTTTCAGATCAAAGCAAAATCTCCAGTGGGGGCGTGCAGGGGGAGAACCGCTACAGAAGCGACAGAAAAACCCCCACAAACTGAAGAAGCTAGATGGTAGTTCTGGAAAAGTTGAGCTACCTGAGCTGTCGTCCCAACTGACAAGAGCTGAGCACACCTTAAAATCAGACTCCTCAGCCAAAACATGTGTATAAGTGCTGAAACCCTTTTCTATTTGCCCTAGGAAAGCATCATCTTTCCCCTCAAGCAGGCAGAGTACTTTTCTTTATCCCTGTATTTCTGCTCACAAACAGAGACTAATTACTCACTACTCTCTAGTTTAGGCTGGCAGACCATGCAGCCCTTCACACCTTCTTGTCTGTGAGCAGGGCAATCAGTCATGGCTGATTCCCAGTGACACCACCAATGGCTCATGATTCATCAGCCCAGGGACTCTTAAAGCATCTTCCTGATATGAACTGCATCTCAAAGAGACACTCGATTATATCCAGCTGATCTCCTCTTCTGTTTGCTTCACCCTGTGCAGATCTTCTTTTGATTTGTTTTAGCAGCTCTTAATAGGTAAAAGAGTCACCAGCAGACAACATCCAACTCTGGAGACAGCTGGTGGTCTGCAGATCAATTCAGGAATGACTGATCTGTTCCCTGAAAGCACAGGGAGACAGCAAGGTCAACCATGCCACTTCTGTCTAAACGTCTTGCTTTTGAAGGCCATTCAAGTGCATGTGTAAGCATGGCTCAGTGGATCTGCATATGAAGTACATCTACTTCATCTGGGAACGCTGACAGATCACCCATCCTGTACACGTATCCCTGGGGCTCTTGTCCTACCTACCTCTGATGACACTCTGGGCAAGAGAGTGGTGTACATGTACACAGGCTGGAAGGCACGTGAGATCCACAGTCTAGGAGTTGGATGCTCAAGATCTGCCTCCATTGCCACTGGCTTTGTAGCCCTCTGAATTCCTACAATGTTAATGGACTGAAGGCTGAGACCCAAACATGTAATTGATGCTTTACCTCTCCTCTTTCTTCAGTTTGGGAGTATGCATAGCCAACAGCTTCATTTTCTGCAGGCTCTTCTCACTGATGCTATTTAGTCCATCTGTGGGCATGCAGTCCACATACAGGTGATAGAGTAGCAGCGCCTGCGTCTTCTTACGCAAGCTGTTGGCAAAAGCTACTCGCTGTGCAAACACCTGGGGATCTTCGGCCAGAAACAGTAGGCAAACTCGTGGCACCCAGTACTGGCATGACAACAATGGCGCTCTTCCTGGGAAATGAAAATAAAACTTACAAGAGCCTACAGGGAAAACAAAACTCAGAACAGCTTGCAATGCTTACAGCAGCTTTTTTGATGGACAATATAATTGGGCTGGCTTACTGGAGATCAAAATGAGGGACCAAAGCTGAGGACAGCAAGAGACACGGAGCATGGAATTAGGAGCATCTCCAAACTCTTTCAAGAGGGGGAGTACTTCATCTTAATCTGTCCACATTCCCCCTCAAAATGGCATTGTCCCAGAAAGACCATCATTTAACTTTTCTTGAAGGCAGGAAAGATGAGAGACAGAGAAAAAAGAAAGCTATCTCTAAAGGGAAGGCCTCAAATAGGTTGTCAAGTCAAGGTATAGAGTTCTCTCCCCTGGAGGTTTTTCCAGAGAGGTTAAACAGACATGTGTCAAAAGTGATAACAAGGGCGAGGAATTAAATGACTCCTTGATGTCCTTCCCCGCTCTATCTAGGACCAGAGTGGGTAATGGACTGGGTCTCAGAGTATATTCCAGGTCCCAAAAGGCCTTACTCAAAACACACCTTCTGGAGTTATTCCTCCATTGAGGATGGGTCTCCCTTCTTCATCCCTCACCAGCCCATTCTTATCTGTTTTATGGACCAAGTAGAGCTCTGTCTCCTTGTCATAATCCAGAACACCAACATCAAGCCACTTGTAGATTAACTTCTGGCTTTTGGGGTCCTCTGAGAGAATCAAGGATTAAAACAGGGTTAGTCCATCCTCCTGGAGGCTACAGCAAATGGACTTTCCTAATCAGTGTGGTGACGCGATAGTTAAATCCATTTAATAGTTTGAATTTCTCTCAATCTCACAAAATTTCTGCTATGATCAACTAAATAATGAACTACAGCTTAGCATTTCCAACTGTTTGCACACACCAGACGCCTCCATTTTCCTCCTCTTACCTCCGTGGGTTCCCCGTGGGCCATCCTCTTACCTCCTGCTTCAGGTACTCCCACTCACTCTTTGCATCCATAGTCTCATATTTGGGTCCCGTATGCCCCTACATCCTCTTTCAGCCTGTACCTGAGGACCCCTCTGCCTCCCATTTCCTTCACCCCTTGATCCAGGACCCCTCATTACCCACATGGGTCCTGTGGGGATCCCATTCTCCTTTCCCATGTGCAGCTCTAGCCCTGTGTCACCCTCCACATGAGTCCTCATTCTGCTAATTGGGAGTGGGTGTAAAACCCTGTGCCTTCTCCCCCAGTCTATTATTTCTCTGGGTCATTCCCAGGGCATCCAACTCTTCAATGTTCAGGAGGTGCTAACCAAACAGATATATATCTATATCGATATCAATATAGATACAGTTCAGGACAGCATTATAATGAAGTTGAGAATGGATGCTGTTAACGATGGGTCTGAGCTACAGGAATTTGCAGCAGTGCTGGCACTATACAGATGCCAGTGGTCTCATCTCCCCTAGGGCC
This sequence comes from Chroicocephalus ridibundus, assembly GCF_963924245.1. Lineage (NCBI taxonomy): Eukaryota > Metazoa > Chordata > Aves > Charadriiformes > Laridae > Chroicocephalus > Chroicocephalus ridibundus. Next base: position 8,327,792 of record NC_086293.1, on the reverse strand, counting down.
TAGAGGGTCTGACTACTTCTGTGCAGAACAGTCCATTCAGCCTGGAGAGTGATGAGGTGCAGTGTGCCCCAAGCCAGCTGCAAGCAGAACTCAGCCATGACGTGCTGGCTACCCGAGGATCCTCACAGATTAGGTTTTATGCTTAGGTTTTGCAGACAGCCAAGCCTCTGGAGGTTGCCCCTATATATATTGAGCAGTCAATATACATGCCAGTTCCCATGCTTTAAGGCTAGTACAGATGTGTTGATATGAGCTGCAGCCACAACTGGACACCAGTACAGCTATACCTAGTGATGCCTTCTCATTGGAAAGGCTCATCCACATCACTTAATTTGCCCCAGATTTACTACTTGGATTTTCACTGCAGTCGGAACTTGACTTCTGATCCTGCACTCGCAGTGAAATCCAGGCAAAATATACTGTGTTCAAACTAACTTCATGATGATACCTACATATCAGTAAAGCGAAATTTTGACTGTACTGACTTTCAGGCACAAAAACAGGAGGGAAAAAGGCAGAAGCTTCTTCTAAAAACGTGGAAACAGTCAATCCAGGGCAGCACTGACAGCCATTGATATCCCTGGTCTCTTGGTCTGTCTGCCTGAGCCTGGTGAGAATGAGTTATTGCTTTTCTGCTATTCAGAGCTGCATTCATCAGAATCTACACGCTCCCTTCTGCTGAACGGGCCTGTAATTGTTAGCATTGCCTCATTCATTCAAGCTTTACCGTGTCCTAGTACATCATCTGTAGGTAAAAGTGCTTTTCCAGGCACTGGCTTTCTATCATGAGATCCTGGCTCCAGTCCTAGCGAGATCCACTCTTCTGGAGTTCGACAGTCATACTCGTCATTGTCAAATATCTAGAAAGCCAGGACATGAGTGAAATGAAGTCTTACTTCAGAGAGAAGAAAATACCTGATACAAAATTTCACGAGAGGAAAATCAACATACAGTTCCTAAATGGGCTATAAAAAGGGAAAACAGTCCAGATGCAAATGCTGTGCTCACCAGTCTTCTCCCAAACAGCAATACCTGTACCTCTATCTCTCTCCTAAGGAGCAGAGATCACCGTCTGGAGGTGTCTCACACAATAATACTGCTGACTACTGCACCCAGAAGGAAACATGAGACAACCCTTTTTCTTCAGACATACAAATGACAGTGAGGAGCACCCCCAAGCACTATTAATTCTGTTGAAAGTTGTGGGCACCCTGCAGAAGATGCTCAGCATCTTGTAGAGATCCTTCAGGGCCCAAACCTGCTCTGAAGCATTTCCTTCTTTTATTGCTTGTTGTATCAATGATGGCTAAATGCCCTCCAATTCTCAGAAACATCCCGTGGTATAAGCAATGAGATAGATCACAAGTGTCAAACATGCTCTCTTACCTTTAACGGGAGGTAGATGGGAAAGACAGGATCTTTCTTCTCCTCAATAGTTGGCATATTGTCAAGATCGTGGTGCCTTGGCATCAGCTGATTGGAGTCTATCCCCTTGTTGGCTAAGAGCTGAGCAATATCAAAGGTGAGATAACGCCGTCTTCTCCTGTTTTGAATCAGATGGGGAAATAACCACTTAATGCACCTTTCTAGATGCATGGGCTCCCATGCCTACAACTCCGCTTTTTGATCACACACCCCCATCAGTAAAAAAATTTTTGACCACACCCCGCATACATCTGCAGAATAGAACAGTTCCATTGAAAGGGACGTATAACGATCACCTAGTCCAATTTATAAATTATATACATGTATTACTGTTCTAATATATTATGCACATTACAGAGCATACACAAAAATAGAAATTAAAAAAGGATGAGCAAAAGATGAAATAAACACTATTAAAAAACCCAGCTTTCACCCCATCGAATTGTCTTGTGCACTCCCTTGTGCACACCCCACTTTGGAGACTGCTGCCTTACAGGATAGTATTTTCCTACAAATTTTTGACATGTCATGTCTTGAAAGCAAAAATCCACACCCTAATCTGCTGTGTCCACTCCATAATGATGTCTAGACACTTTCTGGTTACTTACTTCTCTATCTCCATCTTCTGAGAGCATTGCCCTGGAAGCCCTTGGAAGGCAATTTGCACTTTGGGCTTAAATGATTGTACTGGGAAATCTGACTTGATGAGTTTCTCAGTGGTTGGTCCAATCACTTGCTTATCCAGGACACTTCCAAAGTCCTCGGGCATCTTGAAGGTTGTGACTATGAGCCAAAGAGAAACGCACATCTGAAACCACCAGATATCACTCTGCTTCGCATTCACACACACAGGAGGACTGTGCTGTCTCCTGGGTTGTCTGCAGAAGTCACATCACTAGATTTGCGAAAGAAATCAAGCAGACATCGAGCGGGGAAACAGAAAAGAATACATTTTTTTCCTGCTGCAAGATGTCATTGTGGTTTTCCAGTATCAAAATGACAGCATAGAAGAAGCCTCCACAGAGAATTACTGTCATGCACCTTATTAGGACGTAAGGCACTGACCTGGCTCTAAGGAGCTCTGTTCTGTTCCCAGTTTTGCTACAGACTCTCTACATCATCATGGACAAGTTACTGCCTCTAGTGCACAGCTTCCGTCACTCTCAGAAAGGGGTGGGATTCCCCTGCCTCCCTGGGGTGCCCCGAGGCCAAGAGTCAGTCGTAGTTGGGAGAAACTTGGTCAAGATGGTGATAAAGGGCTTATGAATATTGCAGGAGAGAACGAGCCACTCGGGTCATCTTTAAGTGGTGAAGTCCTCATTCACACCTTACTTGGGACAAACCTATCCTCAGTTTTTGCTCAAGGGAACCTCCCACTCACATCAGCAGGGGTGTGAGAAAAAATTGAGTCAAACAGCTAACAATCTCACGATTTGGCCAAATGTTTTCAACAGAAATTTGGACTAAGCAAAAAGCATACATTTCCAAGAATTGGCTGAAATTAAACCATGTCATTTACCCCATAAATAAACCAAACTGTTTACATTGCTAAACAAGCTGCAAATAATAGAACAGCAGCAAACTGGGAATTTGAAGCTTAACCTAAATTAAGTAATTGCATGCAAGCTTTAAAAAGCACTATTCCCTAGACAGAGCTATGCATTGAGCTAAAAATAGATTTTGGTGGAGGGAGAGCTTTTCATTTGATGAACTTTCACACTTTACCAAGGAGAAACTTAAGGTTCTGGCTTGTAAGGGGGTATTTTGGATGTCAAGCTTTGGACCAGTCCTTCACCCTACTCCATGTGCTTTTGCTTCCTCATGGACACAACCCCTTGATTTTAAAGCAATTGTGTAGAGCAGCCAATAATGCTGAAGCCAGGCATGGTTCAGGATGATCAGGTACCAAAAGGGTCCTCTAAGAGGTCATTCCCTTGTCCTTCTTAAACAGCCCCCGACACAGCCCTTGTAGCGTACATTGTCTGCTGAGGGACTGAAGGAAACAGCCACTCAACTGGCTCCTCTCTTTGGAAGGGCACCCAGCCTGGAATAAATACGATCCTAAACATTTGCATTGTCCATATCAACACACATGCTTACAATAATTTCAAGGAATCCCTAAAATGCAAAGGGTTTACTATAGCTCCTTTAGCCTCATGTATATCTCTTGCTTGGGGTCCTTGCAGAATGGCCCTGATTTATATTTGTTGTCAGGGAGCACAGCTGTTCCAATTTTGTCACTTCATTGTTACAAAATCCATGGCACCATCCATTATGGCACTTTGTGCACTATCAACTATTTATGTCAATACTTAGCGTTTCATTTGCATTTACATTTCCAGCTTGATAGCTTCTTCCCCCTTGAAGAAGCAGCAGATCATAAATAGAGATCTGTCTCCACTTGTTAGGGATGAGTCTAGCTTGTCAAGATTCACTTGAGGATGCAGTCATTTGTCCTCACTCATGAAAATAACTGTCACTTCTAAGCACAGGAAGGTGGTATATATAGTTACCATCTTTCTCTAAGACTAAAGTCCTCTCACATGCACACTTTCACCCACTGCCAGCCTGCGATCCATATCCCCAAGGGTGCTCTAGGGGCCAGGAGAGTGCTGGCAAACCCTTCAACCATGCTCTGTTCCTATAGTTGAGCATCCATAATACAACAAGCGCTTGTAAGCAGGTGGGACCACAAAGACCCCTTGCATCGAGGGAGAACAAGCTGCCCTGGGGAACAGCTGGATGCAGAATGAATAAACGAAAGAGGACCACAATTTTGGCTATGGGTACCTAGATCCTGAACACAGCTCTCACGGGCAGGTCCCATTTTCACAGGAAAGGGGCATTGCTGGCTCCATACGCAATGGTAACTCATGCAAATTCATATGCTCTCCAGGCATATAGCCCATGGGACCAAACTCCCATAGGCAGCAATGCAGTCTACTCTGAACCCTGGGGGCAGTGGATATATCCAGCAGAAAAGGGAGAGTGGTTTTATCACCCAGTCAGATCACTTTGCTCCACCTCTAAAGTCACTTTTCACAGGACATTCAAGCCGCTCAGCACCATTCCTGGCACTGACAGCCGAATAAAAGCAGAGCACTAAGCTAGAGGCATAAGCCTAGTTCCCAGCATCTTTGCTACAAGCAACCATTATAGTTATGGCCCCATTTCCTGCCACGTCATGTTTCCTCTCAGTATATTTACCTTTAGGGGTGTGCTGCTCGAGATCCGCCTGTTTTAGCAAAGCGTGGTACGTATGGGGGCCAGCACAAACATCCTGAAACGCAGCAAGGGAAGCATCAGAGATAACAAAGCACACTCGTAGCACGGTGAAAGAGTGGGTTACAGAGATCCAGAGGGAAAGTGAGACTGTAAGACCAACATTACCAGAGCTTTAGGGACAATTCAGACTGTGAGTAATGGTCAGAAAAGGCTCAAAGAGGCACAAATACCTGGAAACTTCAGTCCAATGCACAGAGAGGCAGGGGATTTTATCAGCAGAGCGCAGCCTGATATCAGTTTAAGATATGGACTGGGGTCTGATTAGTCACACAGTCATTAGGATTTTACTTCCAAATATCATCTGCAGTCACAACCACATGCCTGCCCTGCTATCCTGGCATCCTAAACCCAGGCAACATCATGACAGGTATAGCACTGGCCACTGAGGAAGGCAGGGCAACTATGATCAGGAAGAGCCTTACAGCTTCATTTTGTAAGTCTCAAGGTCTTGCACAAAGGCCCCTGACCAAAATGAAGGGCTAGGACCTGGGTCAAAAGCTGTATTTCTCCATACCAGGTGCACCATAGGTCTTTCCATTTTAGAAGGACAGTGGTAGAAAATGAATTGCTCTTTGCACTTACCCTTGAGATGTTGGAGGCTCCTGGAGTGAGAACATCAGCATAAAATGTCTTTTGTCTAAAGGACGAGTATTTTTTTGGTGCCTGGTTGCAGCTATCAGGCAGCAACAAACTTCTTCCTGTACTGCAGTCCCAGCATGAAGCCTCATTGCTGGTATCGGGAGGGTTGGGGCTCACACCCAGAGAATTTGTGAAATCCTTCGTTGCTTTATCCATCTTAGGAGAACAATACTGTGACTCAACCCTGGACTTGCTAGAGCGGAAAGACATTGAGCCTGTTAAACACTATCTTTGGCACTCCTCCACACCCTCCCACCGCGCTGGATATCGTTGACTTGCTAAGATGAGTGGGTAACAAGGTAGGTTCAACCCCCTGCTTCGATACCAAGTGCTGCCTTCCTGACCAGGGAGCCATTGGTCTCACGTGGGTGACTCGTTGGCTCACTAACCCTGGGGAAAGAGAGCGCTTTATTATTCCAGATGGATTTTGGAGGGGGAAAACAGGCAGTACGCACATGAAAAGCTGCTTTCCTGAAGCAGCAGGGGCTTCCCAGATCTGCGGCAGCATTCAAAAGGCTGCCAGGAGAATTTAAGTAAACTGGGACTACAAGAGAAGTGATACTTCACTCTACCCAAATCCCTTAAAACCTTGTCACACTTGACTCCAGTGGGAGAAGGCTACAGTCTAGATACCAACACAGCTACTCCCAGGTGTAAAGTCTGACTCTTTCATTTAAATAATTCAGGAGAGATGTTTAAGCATCGCCTAACGAATATTAAAATATAGCCAGAAGCTCCCCTCTCTCTCCACCTGCAGGGGATATTTTTGCTGGTGATCTCAGCTCACAAATAATTTCTACTTTTCCACCTTGGGAGACACAAGTCCAGGCAAATATCACAGCTGCTCAGCTTTATTTTATAAAAACCTTCATGCACTGAGTGATACTAATTAAGAGCAGCCCTCGGACTTCCAGCACGATGATAATGCAACCCTTGATTTTAGGCTTGTCTAAACACAGAGATGACTACTGTAACTAATTAGTACAGCTAAAGTGACACAAGCCCCTCCAGCCTGCAGACACACGCGCCGATGTAATGATGTACACATACCCGCACAGCTTATTCCTATGAATTATGAGTCAAAGCTCTCTGTGGTGTCTCTCAAGGCTACTCCGAGTGCAATGTGGCTTATTCATCAATTCCTCCTCAGGGCTAGAGCTAAATTCCTCATCCAGCCCTACCTGACTAACGGCTTGTGTCCCCCACCCTTGCTAGGACCCGCACGTCTGCCTTGCTTACTTCTGGAGGCCAAGCCTCTGCAACAGCCTGCTACAGGGAAGTCTTTCTAAAAAGACTCTTTCTTAAGACGGCCTTGCCTGGTCTTGCGGGCTACAGCTGGCACAGCACCTATCCGGACTGTCAACCTGACGTGGAGATGACTACACAGCATCCTTTCCTGCCATGCCCTCTCTGCTCTTGAACAGAGTAAAAACTCTGCCCGTCCTATACTCTTGAACAGAAAGGGCGATATTTTTTTCTAAATTTCACCTTGCTGCCTGTCTGCAAGAATGAATCAGGTACACACAGCAGAGAAAACATTACATGCATGCCGGAGATAAGAGGGAATAACTGTGCTGGTTTATTACTGCAGGTTCAAGCCAGTGCACAATTTTGAGAGGTTGAATCAAAAAAGAAATCAGATAATAAATCAAGGTTACCATGATGCGAATCCTTTAAGTGAAACTGAGTAAACGAACAGATTGGAGAGACCTGGGAGACAAGATCAATAATACCCCCTCCCCTCCTTCAGACTAGAAAATCTCAAATCTTTCCCTTCTCAGCTTCTCTTTGGCGCGGCAACTGGAACCTCATACCCTGAAAAATGAATTTTCCATGGAGGATTTTGTTTTTATTAGCTATTTTATGCTCTGGCCATATCTATTTTAGCAGCCCAGCAGGATTGATTGGTATCAGCCAAGATCCAAGGATTCCTGATGAATCACTGCTGGACTTTTTTGTGCCTGCTGCACCAGCACAGAGAACAGCAGCAAGGCAGAATGACCCTGCAGTGGCTCTCCTGATATGTCACCTGAGCATCCTCTTTCTGGGAGCAGGGCCAGAGGTGGTGACATGACTTGTCGTACTTTTACCTCTTAGGACCAGAATCCTAAACCCATCCAATTAAAAAAGCTAACTCCAAGATGCAAGGTTTATCTTGAATCTTTAGCAGGGTGAGCGACTGAACCCACTCCCAATTTAGAAGGACTGGCAATCTCTGCCTAGAACCAAAATAATGTGGCTGCTGATGATGACGGTCAAATTCCCGTGATGGGGGAAGTGTGTACCAAGCCTGCCCACAGCAAGCCTAATTCTTCCCTGCTTTACTCCCTCTGTACTCACTCACACCTCCGTCAAGTCCTTCCTGAGCACTTATCTCAAAATAAAACAAACCCTACTCAGTGTCCAGCTCAAAACCATCCGTCACGCTCTCCCAGCCGCACAGAGGGAGGGTCTGGTGTTTGTAACTGCAAAGAAACCTGACACACCTCCCAAAATAAAGAACAAAACCAGGCTTTCAAAGTTTTCCCAGCAATTCCCCAGACAGATGAGTGGAACAGCCCGTCTGAGCACGCTAAAGCTGATATAGAGATGGGAGAAATGCTCTAAGCGCAAAGCAAACCCTACTCTCCTGCCACCCCAGCTGCTGGGATGTGGCCAGGGTTTCCAGCAAGGAGGTTTCCCAGAGGATGGTGGGGAGCTTGCTCCGGTGCCAGCCTCCAGCTAGCAGGTGGTTTGGTGCTCCCACTCAGCTCAGGAATGGTCTCAAGGTCGGTTTAAAAGACAAGAAGAGAGACAGTCTCTCTTTTATTCAGCCTAGCTGCTGAGCCAAGGGGTTTATTGCAGAGCAGCTCTTACCCAGCCTCCAACTCCACCAATGGCACCTTCCACCCTCCCGCTCCCCCAAAAGTGACGAGCAGCATGCAGACTGCAGGGCTGTCCCCCCCACCCTCCATCCGAGGGTGACCCCAGACCCTTATCCCTGGGCAGCAGAGCTTGGTGTGGGTTGCTGAGGGTGTCAGTGATCAGAGAAGGGAATGCCTTCCACCTTCCAGCGAGCACGTGATGACAGCCCAAGCTTTCAGTCAGCTCTGCTAGAGCAACTGCCGACGGTGTGAAATAGCTCGCACTCGAGGATTTCTCAGTTGCCTGAGGACTCCTGAAGAAAAGCAGTGAAACTGCCCAGAGCCCTGTTAGTGTCACACTCTGGCTGTTGCAGCTGCGGGCAAGAGGCCATCTGCACGCCACATTCGCAGCCTTCAATCCCTTCCTGCTCGGAGCACTTCCCTCAGGGCTGGAGCTCCTCTTCCACAAGGTGAGGGGAAAAAGGAGTTCAGCTCACAGGCAAGTGGATGAGATGTCTTCCTGAAAGCAGATCCTCTGCCCACCTCAATAACTCTTTGCTCTCCGCTGCCCTTCTGCCTCCAAGAGCATCTCCCTGCTCTTCAACGGCAAACATCTGGCACCAAGCCATCCCAGCTTTAGCTATAATAAGCTTTGAAAAAATCTTTTCCCGACTGCTGAAACGCCTATCTCTCCGGCAGTTCAGTCATGCTCTCTCACACCTGAAAAGCACGTTTCCTAGATATACCAGGTACATTATACTATGCTAAATTGAACTATTCAAAACGAGAGCATATTTTAATGGCACTGCTGACACAATATTAGCTACAGCGTCTGTGTGTCATTGTGGCAAAACTGTAATTACAATTTCTCAGTAAATCCAGGCTTTACATATCCAAGAAGCCAAACTCCCACGTGTCTTCCTCAATGTCTGGTACGAGCTTTTTGATCTGTTGCCTCTACTTTGATTCTTTGATCCAAAGCTTTGACAAAATGGACTAAGAAAGCCTCTTTTCTTTCAAAAAAGGTTCTAAACAGCTAAAAATTGCAACAGAAAAAGAGAAAAGTACTTTAACAATAATATGGCTTCTAAGCAAAACTGCAGATTGAAATCTAGTAGTCATTTATGTGAAATCTATCTGTGAATAACCAGAACCCCAACTACTACATCATCCACACACCAACATGTGGAAATTGCTTCTTCCTATAATTTAAGCCATATAGATGAGCTCAGACAAGGTGATGCACTCCCAACAAACTGCTTTAAAGATTATCCTCTACTTCAAATCTCTTCTACTTTAAAAAGGGAGTTGAAAGTAATTTTGAGTTTTATATCACCCCGTTCCCAGTGACAATTTGCGTGGTTTTAAAATTGATTTTCTTCCCGGTTTTTAAGAGCATTCCTTTCTCCACGGGAGAACACCACACAACCACCACCAGAACCTGAGGACGCAGGGGGGAACTGCAAGATGGATGGCGAACAGCATTCCTCATTACACAGAGTGCCGTTAACGACCAGGTTACACCACCCGTTTTAAGGTTATAGCCATGGTGGGTGTTACGAGACACCACACAAAGTATTTAGACCGTGACTCCAACAATGTTTGTTTCATTTATGAAGCACAACAGCCTCGGTTGCTACCGGAGGGCAGGAGAAGCCCCCCAAGGGCAGTAACTAATTGTGCTAATTGCGGCGATGGCAGGGAGCGAGGCACCCCGGCTCCTTGCGACCCCACTTTGCCCCAGTGGCGGGGGGGACACCCCGCTTCTGGCGGTCTGAGGAAGCCGAACCCTGCCCGACATTTCCAGTGCCTTGAAACACACGAGGGGGACCCCCTCATCACCCACACCTGTCCGTCCGTCTGTCCGTCCGTCCCCCGGCCCTCCACCCGCCCAGGCCTCCGTCCCTCCACCCCCGCTAGGCCCAGCCCGGCGGGGCCCCGTTCCCCCCCACCCCAAGCCCCTCCTCAGACCCCCCCAGACGCCGGACCCGCTCCCGGCGGCGCTGCCCGGGCCGGGGGGCGGCCTACCGGCGGGTGCCCAACCCTTCCCGGTGTCGGTACGCACCGGCCGCCCCGCCGCGCACCGCCTGCCGGCGCCCGACGCCGGCCTCGTTGCTACGGGAGGAGGGGGCGGGCGCAACCATCCGGATGGCGGGGGCGGCGCCCCCCGCCTCACCGCCCCCCCACCGGCGGTTGGGCTGGTCCGGGGGAGGTGCCGGGCGGCCGCACGCCCCGGGCGGTGGCGGGAGGGGGTGTCACCTCCGGCGGGTGGGCCGCCACAGAGCCCTCACGGCCAGCTCAGGGGCACCGCCACGGAGCCAGCACAAACCCCCGGTGCTATCTCAGAGCCACCACCACTCAGCCCCCTCCGCCACCTCTGAGACAGCGCCACTGGGTCTCCTCAGAGTCCCCACTGCCACCTCAGAGACACCACCACAGAGCTTCCACTGCCACCGCAGTGGCACCGCCACAGGGACACCACAAACCCCCACTGCCCCTTCAGAGGCACCATCACTGAGCCCTCTCAGAGCCTCTACTGTTACCTCAGAGACACCACAAACCCCCACTGCCACCACCACTGAGCCACCACAGAGCCCCCACTGCCACCTCAGAAACACCACCACAGAGCTTCCATGCCACCTCAGAGGCACCAGAGAGCCATCACTGCTTCCTCAGAGACACCACGGAGCTTCCTCTGCCATCTTGCGAGACACCACCACAGGGACATCACAAGGCCCCCAGTGCTACCTCAGAGGCACCACCACCAAGCCTCCTCAAACCCCCCACCACTGAGCCACCACAGAGTCATCATCAAGCCACCACCCATCACAGAGCCACCACTGCCAATAAAGCCACCACATAACCACTCCTACCAAGCCACCACCACAGAGCCACCGCCAGCCCTTGCCTCCCAGGGCCGCCAGCCCCAGGGTGTGGGTAGCAGGACATCCCACTGAGGAGCTGGCACCCACCACCAAGTACCTCTGGGGGACAGCCCCCTTTCCCTGTCCCAGGGAGCTGAGGGGCTAGGTGCCTGCTGCTCCGTTCAGTACCACCTTCCTCACCAGCTGGCTGCCAACCCTACCGGCAGCTGTCCAGGAAGGTCCAGCAGATCCCTCCTCCATCCCATCCCCAAAACTGTTGTAGGTGGATAGGTTGTGGAATGTAGAGCTGCACAATAGTTTGTCTACAGCCAAGCTTATGTACCCGTGAAAGTCTTGAGTGGTCACACCTTAGGAGGTCACATCAGGTGGGAACGGGCGACTACCACCATGTGCTATGACCCTGGAGAACATGTCAGAGGGGAAGGTGGCACTGGGTCCTGCTGGGAGGGCCCTATCAGGCTGGTCCCTTGGGGAGGGGATGCTGGGGAAGGGACAAGGAGCGACAGCCCCACAGGGGAGTGAGGAAGAATAGGTTTGGATTATTTTGGGGCAGCGGGAGGAGACGGAAGAAGCAGAGAGGAATGCATTTAAGGAGGGGAAAAAAAAAAAAGAGATCTAGTGTGAGGGAGTGCAAAGGGCAGAGGAAGAGGAGGAAAGGATGAAGCAGGAGAAGAGAGTGGAGGCTCCTGCAGGAGGGGAGCCATGGACAGGGGCTGCTTCGTAGCCCCTTCACCACCCAACATCTGCCAGCCCTGGCCAGGTGGGCAGAGAACTGAGAGCAAGTCCTGCTGCTGCACAGCTCTGCACCCAGGACAGGTACCAGTCCTAGAAAGCAGGACCAGAGGAGCAGAGCTCTGCAGGGCTTCCAGAGGACAAAAGAGCCTGAGTCTGGCCTGAGGGACACCTGCCTTGCCTTGCGTGGGGGCAGAGGGGCTGTCAGGATGACACCAGGGTGGGGGGACATGCCATGGGGAAGCAGCAGAGCCCAGGCGACGAGCACCGGCTCCAGCAGCCAGGTTGGGGCTGGAGTGGAAAGGGCCTGGGAGTGAAGGGTGGAAGAGGCACTTGTGCCATCCGAAAACTTGCAAAGCAAGGGGATATGAGGTTTGGGCAGAGAGAGGTGGAAGCTGTGGCAGGCAGAGCCTCAGGGAAGAAACACAAGCTTCTACTGGTAAGAAAGCTCCCTCACAGCAATGCTCAGCTCCCGCCAAGGTGTTCTCTGGATCAACCCATTCTCCGGATCAGCTCGTTCTGTGGATCATCCCAGCACATCAGGGAAGTCTCTGTGCAGATTCACACCCTGCAACAACCTGCCCAAAGCAGTGGCTGCTGGAGAAACTCTCAGGTGCAGGTTCTCCATCACACTGCCGGCTTTGCTGCTTTATCTAAGAAAGGAGCGCGTGCCGTCTTGCCTTGATTAGGTTTGATATAATTACAGCTCTTGCTGTAGTTCCCAGGAGTCACATCCCAGATGGTTCCTCTGGCCAGGAGGAAGTGATGGTGGAGCTCCTTCACCCTTTGCATGGGAAAAATACCTGTCTGTTTCATGCTGGCTTTGTCTGCCCTGCAGTGGGTTGGGATGTACAGCAGATCACCTTGTCCCTGCGGTTAGCTGTGCTTCATTTTTGACCAGGCTTTCAAAGTTTGACACAAAATGCTTCGGTGAGTCAGGAGATGAAAGCTGAGCTGTTTCGACTGGCTGGGCCTTCACAAACCCACCAGGCCAGAACAGAAAGCAGACAGGTATGTGAGCCACCCCGCTCTCCATTCATGAACGATTCATTTCCTGACCTGCCTTCAAAAGGGCCTTCTGGCTCCCCAGAGACTTGCTCCCAGGGTGCACTGACACCGTGTCCTGCTTCCATAGGTGCTCCTTTAGCCCAGGATGGCCAGGCAGGGGAGTGTGAGACCTAATTAATCACTTGCAAAAGGCAGGTTCAAAATGGCAGTGGTGGCAGTTGGCACAGCTGAACATCTCTGTGCTTTCTCCTTCTCGCATCAGACCGAGCTGAGATGCTGTCCTCAGCTGGGCCAGCACAAAAGGTTCAGCGTTGTTTTTCTTCTGATAGTTTTTCTTCCCACTCCTTTTCTGGCATGAGCTTTTTTGAGGCCACAGTTCCACCCATATTTACAGGTGATGCTGAGTTCCCAAGAAAACCGTTCTCCAAGAAGAGGTTCCCGAGTCCCTGCTGAAGCAGGGTCATCTGTGACTTACCCAGGATTTCCCCTAGTGCAAGGCTGTTTTGGAAGAAGGAAAACACTGCTCTCCCTGTCTAACCAGCCAGACCACTGGCATGGTGAAACCATGAGCTGGGGACCCACAGCGACAGAGAGAGCTCTCATCTCCCCAGTTACCAGACATGAGAATCAAATGAATTTCAGTACTGTTAGGATGCGAGCTGGCACTGGGAAGGGGAAATCCGCGAGACGTGCTAATGGTTCATTCTGTCTTGGAGGCTTTTTTCTGTCTTCTCTCTTACATTGTCCACGAGCTGCTGGAGTTCCACTTTCACCCCTGTGGCTCTCATACATCTATCCCAAAAAAATTGCTCAGAAAACACCATTGCTAGGAGAGTGTATCACACCAAAGCTCGTTCCTACAGAGAACGGCCTTCCTCTAGTTATGGGAGGAATAATAAAATAGCAAAAAGCCCAACTTCTGTGGACCTCAGAGATGATGCGCTTGTTGTTTTGTTTCATCACTTGCACCTACCCAACGTGGGTGGCAGGCCCCTTCAGATTTAGCAGTGTTTCCATACCCACCCCCCACACATTTTGCTGAAGGTGTAAATGATCCTCAAAGCACAAGGCCACTGGAGAATAAGGCCCCAGATTTCTCTGTCTCCACACCTACACGTGTTCCCACGCACAAGATACAGCATTAATCTGGAGTAAAACACCACATGTTGACAATGCCAACAGTACATTTGACAAGAAACTCCTTAGATCAGACCCCAAAATGCAAACCCATGAGAAAGTCATGAAGCAGGGGGAGTCAGGACAAGGGCTGGCTTCGTGTTGCCTATGCTCTTCTCCTGAAGGGGCAGTTTGATTCTGGCAAGGTGATATCAAGCCAGATTCACCTTATATTCCTCCTGCTTTCAACAGCGCTCTCAGCACAAAGCTGTTACCTTGAATTCAGGCAGGCTGGGACCAGAAGAGCAGTTGGTAGCAGCCAGCTGCAAATTCTGCACTCTCCAACCACAATTTTCACTGCAGCCTCAAAAAAATGAATGAGACTTTGACCCCGATAGACTGACGTCTTTGTTGGTTAGCTTTCTCCCTCATCTCCACCACGGTGCCACAGCAAATCATCTCCCCAGGGTGCATTTTTTCACATTCGGGATCACACCATCAACCCAGCCAGAAGGCTTCCCCACGGAATTTGCAGGCAGAGGTTGCTTCTCCAAGGAGGGTGAGCAGAAAACATGGGGCTGGCCAGAAGTAGGAAGATGACAGCAAGGACTGCCAGGGCCAAGCCTGAGCAGGCAAGGAGCAGTGGTGATGGAGATGCTAAGCAAGCCTCAGCTGGTGAGATCTCAGCGGCGGTGGGCAGAGAAGCTTGCAGTAGGCATTTTTTTTTTTTTTTTTTTACACAACTGGTTCTGCTGAATTGGCCAGAATTGTCTCAAACACAACCACCTTCTCCATAGGGCTGCAGGTAGAAAGAGCCTGTCAGCCACCAGTGAGCTGGGAGACTTTTCCAAGAGTCTATATGTATTTTATGAGGACCTTGATTTCAGAGGGTTAGTGGCAGAGATGCCCCTGAAGATCCCACACTCTGGCTTCCAAATCCCCTGAGGTTAAACCCTTAAATTCCTCAGAAGCCTCAGCCAGATAAACGGCTGAGATTTCATGCAGCCCAAGATGACATGCAGACAGGTCGTTTGTCAGGACATGCACAGGGGGCTTGGAGCTCCGTAGCTCCTCCAGCAAACATGGTGCAGGCTCCTCATCTTGCTAGGAGAAAGCATCAAAATGGGGCTGTCAGTCTAACCACTGGCACCCCGGAGCATAGAGGTAGGTGGCTGTAGCCTTGCTCTTGCACAGAGGGGGCCACTGACAGCTGGGACACGAGTCATCCCAGGTAAGAAGAGTACCAGGGTCTGCCTCACGAGGAAGCCAACATGCTCCGTCTGTACCGGGGAGGATGTAGCCTGAGAGGTGACATTTCCTGGCACTCTTCAGAAATTTCAGAGATTCACATATAAACACTCCTCAAGCATGCAAAACACAGCACTCGGGAGGCTATAGATAGAGCCTGCTCTCTTCTAGGGAATTTATCACCCGCCCCCGGTGAAAACGATCCTAAAAGAACTGCAAGCCATTTCTGAAGAGCTACTAGCAGTCTTACAACTCAGGCATTCCCAGACGACATACAGGGATCGAGGTCCTCGGCCGATTAATTTTGAGTGCTCAAGGAAGTTCAGGGGTACAGTTGTTTTTTTTTTTTTAAACAGGATCTGAAGAAATGACTTGCCCGCTTTTAAAAAGGCTGGACATTTCCCCTGAAGGTCCCAGAGGAACATCAAGCTTTTTACGAGAGAGACTGAGACATCTTGGCTCGCTGCTGTAAGGGCACTTGCTGGGGAGTGTGGGGAGCTCTGCTTCAAATCTGGACCAAACCCATCAGGCTCAGTGTTAAATCTACTCTCAGCAGGTAAGCATCAAAATCATCTGGTTTTGAGCAAAAATTCCATCCTTTGCTGACAAACAGTAACGGATTCCTGCGAAAAGCCTTTCTTTCAACCAACTGGCTTTTGATCAAGGAATCCCCAACCTGTTCAGATTTTTTCCGCTTGTAAGCACATGCCAAAAGCCGGGATAGATCCTTACCTGAACACCACCATGTCAGAAGCTGTACCGAGCAGGGCCTGAGCCGACGGGCTGAACAGAGCAACAAAAATCAATGCATTTCTTTGCACCAGGCCTTAGAAGAGGTCTGACACCATCAGAAGCAGAGGTTCACGCACACCGATGTGTCAGAGCAGCATCTCCCCACATGAGAGGGCAACCCAAAAATGTTAGACTTAGAAGGGCTTCAAAATACACCCTCCTGACACTTGTTCATCAGCTGA
Source organism: Chroicocephalus ridibundus (assembly GCF_963924245.1). Taxonomy (NCBI): domain Eukaryota; kingdom Metazoa; phylum Chordata; class Aves; order Charadriiformes; family Laridae; genus Chroicocephalus; species Chroicocephalus ridibundus. The sequence continues at coordinate 8,311,637 of NC_086293.1, read as the reverse complement.
TTTATTGCACCAGGTGCCAGCCTGACTTCCTGCCATCAGTAACACAGCGCTGTCAGTACCTGGGCGTTCATATCATTTGTCTGGCTGGTTCATCTACTCTTGAGGTACCTTCTCACTCAGCAGTGAGTATTCCCATAAAGAGCTCTCTCACAGGGAAACCATTAAAAACGATTGGTAGAAAGCAAAAAAAAATCCAAGTGTTTTTTGCTGCTTTCTGTCTGATTTTTGTATGCAACTGTGACTATTGTAGCAGTGTAAATATGAACATGAATACAAATATGAAACCCAGAGGAGAATGGAAGTTGAGTTTGGGCATTACCTTTTGTTGCAAGTCAGCCTGCCTGCCCTGCATTTGGTGTAAAGGGAATTACTGGCATGTCCATCCTGCAGAGCATGGTGACATTCTTGGGTATCCCAGCAGGGAAGAGATTCCTGAAGATTAAGGTTGAGCTTCTTTCTGCCCAAAGAAAGTGTCACCCACTTAGTGAGTGCCAAGTCTTTTGCCTCAGTGCCAGGAACAGAGCTCAGAGTAGGCAAAATCCAAAGGAAGCAATGGTTGCGGCATTGCGTGAAGAGAGCTAACTGGGAGAAACTGGGCAATCAAGTCAGAAGAATTATAGCTTCCAAATGCGTATCGTCATCTTGCAAATTCCCAGCTCTCCCCCTGCTCCCTCCTCTGCTGACGCTCCAGTCCCCACTTCAATACCTGCCAGGTCCTTTTAGAGAGCTGACATTTCCATTCCTGACATTTTCTGCAGCTCCATCTGGGAATTAATGGCCGGATATTAGCAGCGATGGGGCCGTTTATCATAATTAGTCTCATGAAGCTACTAAGCATCCAACTATTTTTCATCAGCGCTGAGGAAATAAACTGCAGAATCCAGTAGACGAGACGGACGATTTATTTATTGATTGATTTATTTTGGTCTGTCAGGATGCAGCTTTAAAGTTTGCCGAGATGAGCAATGCTTCTGAGAGGCAGTGACAACAGTAGGGCTGGCTCGCCTTGGGTGCACAAGCTGCAGAGAAGAGGCCCCCAAGCCCTTCAAGACAGTGTGGAGGCATTTGTTACCCCACATCTGCTCTAGCCTCCTGCTGGTATAAAATGACAAGCTGCAACAGGTTGAGCCCTGGCTGGATGAGCTCAGGAAGAGACAGCCACTAGCCACACGATGGCACCATGAATGAAAGCCATCTCCAGGCCTTCTCTTCTCCATCAGGAAAGCAGGTGGAGGGTGTCATTTACCCTACAGGAGGTGGCACACAGGCCAGCAGCTCCAGGACTATCATTTGGCCAGGTGTGCCAGGTCATCCTTGGATTTTAATGCTAAAAGGAGGATGCTGGAGACAGCACACGTGTGTCTGTCACCTTCCGGATGTGCCTGGGAACAGATGAAACTGTTTTCTTGCATGTCATCCCACTCAGAGCAGGGTAAAGTACTAGCTTGTTGTTTTTCTTCCCCCAAAGATCAGCAGGGAAGGGCAGAGAAGCAAAGTCTCATAACCAGGAGAGATCAGACTGGGTCCCCTGTGGGTAGGGGAAGGCCGCTTAGAAGGGCTGGAACTCACCATCATCCACCTTCTCCAGGGGAGATAATGTCCACCCTGTAGTAGCTAATACCTGAAGTGTTCTCAATCTTACTTTTTAGGGCCCAGCGCAATACACCATCTGTTTTTCTGTGAGCTTGGGTACTCAAGAAAAAACAGAGCCTGTGCTCCTCTCTGGGAATAGCTGGTTGCTGAGCTGCTGAGATCCACCAGACGTTGTTGTCTGTCCTGATGGGTACTGCGCTGGCCAAGGAGCCTGTGCTGATTTCAGTAGCTCTTCTACCATCTTGCAAGTCTTGATGACCATCTCACAAGTATTGAATGGGAGGAGATGGGAGACCCCTGCCAGGGTCAGCTCATACTGCACCCTCTGCATGGCTTGTAGCCTGCAGTTGGAGCTCCTCTGCCTGCAGCTCCTCTTTGTCTAAGCAAGAAATGATGTTTGCAAGGCTGTGTGGAGCTTCTGCACAGCATAAAGGCCTCCAGAGCTCCTGGACTCAGTGTTGCCCTTCCCTCTATTCCCATGAAAACCCACAAAGTCTTACTCCAACCCATACATCTCAGTGCTCACCTGTGGCAGGCCCACCTCCTGCAGGCTGATTATCAGGAGTTTTCCATCCTGAGGTTTGCTATGCAAACATCCAACATTTGTGTTTAAATATTACACTCTTCTGCTGATGTGAAGCTAGTAATTACAGCCAGATGGGACCTGGCTCACAGGCAGGCACAGGGCCCACACGCTGCTGGGTGGTGTTTGTTTTTTGGTTTTTTTTTTTTTTCGCAAAACCATGTGGCCAACCACTGGCAGGAATATCAGAAAAGCTGAATGTAATTAAAAACAATGAAAAAAATAAAAGGAGGGGGGTTCTAAATATATAGTGCAGTGTATTCCAGGTGAGCAGTAAGTGTTCCTGGCTGCAGTGCGTGGCAGCCTCGGTACTACACTTGGGACATGATCCAAGCCAGTGTGCTCAAGCCATACATCCCTCCAGGCAACCTGACGATGACATGCACCAGGACGGTATTAGCACTCCCTGCAGCACCAACAGGGTCTGCAAAGCTTTCCTTGGCTGAGTAAGGGCTCTTTGCAGGAGGACCTGATTCAGCCTGCGCTCCAGTACATCAAAGCAGCCCCTACAGATGTGTTGCAGTCCCAGGACCACCACGGTGGCTGCCAGCATGAGCTCACATCTGCTGCTGCATCCTCACCTACTGCGAGATTATCTTCACTTCACATGCCTGCACACATTTCTGCCTTGCACAAGCTACCCAGGGTAGGAAATACTTCATTTTCTACCAGCTTCAGGATTTCGGGTCCAATTCTGTTCAAGGCAAAACAAAAGCACCATAGCGAGTGGTGGAATTTTTTCCCCTGGCTGACAGTCCGTATTCACATTCAACATCTGATTGTATTTTTAATAGATAATCCTCCCCCCCTTTGCCTCTCCCCTACATATCAAACAGACCCAAAAGGTGATCAGGAACATACCAGTTTGAAAAAAATACCTCCACATTTGTCCTGCCCCACACCTGTGTTATGTGTACACACCACCAAGCATCCAGGAAGCAATTCCTCTCCTTGTACCGTGGGCCTGATGCAGCTCTAGCAGTTACAGTGACGCAGATAAAAGCCACCATTTGCCACCTGAAAGATGAGCTAGACCTAGCTCACCACGCAGCACTCAAGTAGCCTGGTAAAGAAACCATCGCAGGTGACACCACTCCAGGGGAAACGAGCTATAAAGGCTACAGCCCTCTCTCTGTAAATCAATCTAGCTCTGTTTAACCTCCCTCTTCTCAGGAGCCGGTGGCTTCCCGGCTTTGTAACAAATATTCCAATGTGCTCTGAGGATGCTCCCAAGGCAAGTGGTGCAAAGCCAGAGCTTAGTCTCCTGCCCAAGCAGCCAGGAGCCAGTATCTCTGCCTGCAGGGGGAAGAAAGGGAGAAAGCAGCAAATGTAAGAAGGAAAAAAAAAAAGAAAAGAAGGATGTTTAGGAGATGTAATAGAAATCATTGTTTTGTGTGAAAAGGCAGAGCCATAGCAAACAGATGCTGTAATTTGAGACAAGTGCCAATCCCTGGTATGTTTCCCCAGGAAATCCGGATCAGCCTTGGTAAGAGGCGGAGAAGGGGAACAGGTTACACGCAGAGGGAGAGAGGATGCTCTGATACACCCATCCAGCAGTCTGCACCAAAGGTTTTGTACCCTATCCTCTGAGGCCGGCTGACCAGGAGCCTCTGACCATCTGATTTGTGTTCACGCTTCCTCTGCTCCTCTGCTACCTTGTCTGTCTAGAGAGCTGCTTCTCCCTCTTCCTGTGCTGTGTGGGCTTCCAACTTCCCAAATCTTCCTCAAGGGACCAAAAGTAGAGCCTTCCAAGGAAGCTTATTTCTGCTGCCATATACCCCAGGAGAGAGGGAAGGGGAAGGAGAAGGGAAGGACCCAACACCTCTGTCTTCTGCACGCAAGAAGCAGAGCTTTGGCATGCCACTACCAACCCTTGTTTCTGCAGTAACCTTATCCGACGCTGCGTGGGTCTGTGGAGGCTGTGTTGTGCTACTGTTGCATTCATAAATAATGGATCCCCCTCCACCTTCCCTCTCCTCTTCCCCGTAAGATCCCATTTCATGTTGGGCATGTCTGGTGTGTTTGCTGTGTCCCTGGGATTGACCTGAGCATTCTGATTCCCAGCTCCAGTTCCCCCCCTTCCCAAGATGCAAGTGATGCACAAGAGGACACCAGGAAAAATTCAAGTGGTTATCAGCAGAGGCAGGAGCAGGATCTACCTATGGGATTTTGTAGGGGTTTAAGGTATTTCTATAGCTTCCAGTGAGGCTGTGAAGCTTATATTGTCAGGGCCCTGAGGACACTAATAGGCTTTAGTGGCCCTGACCAGCCTCACCTAGGGTGTCCCCCCCCACCCTACTCTGCTCCAAGAGCACCATTTAAGCTCAGACCTGGACCCACACTTCTTGCCTGAACTACATTATGGGTGTGTCCATCTCCAGTCCCATCTCTCACCCTGCTTCCTGGATGGACTTTAAATCCATGTTGTAGCCTTGTCTCCAATTCTGCCTCTGGCCCTTGCCCCCCTAGCAGGACTCATGGGTGGATCCTGGAGCTGGTTATCATTTTACCTTGTCTGGGACTGTCTGTGGCCTTTGGCCAACCTGGCCCTTGGTAGGTTCAGAAGTTGTGGGACAGTGCCCTGACTGGTGAGGGCAATGCCTGTACTGGGTTCATCTTTGGCTCATGGCTTGCCTTCCATTAGGAAGCAGTCGGTCCTTGCTGTTCCTAGAAACCTTTAAGCTCTCCTTCTTTTCTGGAATTTCACATTTTAAAGGCAAAATGTGTAGTTCCAGGAAAAAAAGCGCCAATCATTCTCATTTTAAAAAGTCAAGTTTCTATGGCTAAAAGAAGCATATCTACATTTCTGTGTGGTTTTGGAACAGAGAACACTGGGGACCACTTCTACAATGTAATCTGGAGAATTTAATTTCCCTTGCTCCTGGAAATACCCAGCTTTATTCAGCTTTATCTGGTAAAGACTGGTATTTTAAATTTATTCCTCTTCAGAAGCCACAGGCTCAGCAGGGAGATAGCTCTGATTTTAGCAGGGAATATGCTGTGGTGTTCAGCATCATCATGGGTGTCTCTTTGCTTAGGTCCTGCTGCAGTGGCACCATGACCCAAGATGAGGACTTGACTGAGTTCAGCCAAATCTCTTTTGAGTGGCTTTGTAGGGTTTGTAGGTATGAAAGCCTGTCAAAGCTGTGTGCTGATCCCAGTTCGTTGTCTTTTGTCTTCAGTCTAATCACTCCAGGCTATAAGAAGCACCAAGCTTACATGCCCTTACGTGAGGCTATACCTTACCACTGTGTCTTCTTCTGCCAACCTCACCAACCCAGTTCTTTAGCCTCTGCCATCCTCACTTAGTGTTGCTGCCCCTGCAGATCTACCCCCTTTGGGGGTTTCCATGAGGAGAGCCCATGCTGGCTGATATTTCAAGAAAGATCTGTGAGGATCTGAAAATCAAAGCCAAGGGATGGCAAAAACCCTGCAACCAGGAGAGTGGAGTCTGTGCGATTTGGGTGAAGGCGTAATGCTTCCAAGAGGAAGGGAAGAAAACAGGGTCCTCAGTGAGAAACCCCACTGCCAGAGGCCCTTGGAAAGCCACGAAATCAGTTGCCTGGAAACTAATGATGCCCCTTGTTATTGTCAGCAACAGGAAAAACCCACAAGTGCCATAATTCAGGCCACCATCACTGTCTTTTTCTCTTGACTGAATGGAAGAAGCAAAAAGAAGAGGCTTTTCATGTTCTGTGGGTAGCAGGGTGTCACCTTGCCCCTCAGCTCACAAGGGACCACAGGCTCAGTGCCGTTGCATCTGGATGGTCACTTCCCATGGCAAACCTCATGCCCTGAAGGTTAGAGGCTAAACCATCTTCTCCCAACCTCCTGGCATCCTAAACTGCTGGTTGTCAGGAGCCTGAGGGAAGGGTCACACACTGTCTCTCCTCCAGGCACCCACCCATGGCTGCCAGCAGGAACAGTGCTAGGGGAGGCGAGTCTTCAGCCTGACCTGATATGATGAAGAAACCCAATTAAAATATTGCGAAAAAGGATTGGAAAAAATAGTTTCTTTGCACCCCCTGTCAAAATTCAAGCTTCTGTTGCTGTGCCTATCTTATTATAACAGATAGCAGCTCCCCACACCTAAAGGAGCCTTAGAGTTTGCAGAAGGTAGTTAAAACAGGAGAGACAACCCCATTGTCAGCAGAGTCAGAAGTATCAGCTAGGGCTGCTCAACATTTTCCTCTGTAAGACCAATTTTTCAGTTGCTTAGAATTTTGCCCAACTTAATAATTTTCACTGAGTTTTCTCTATAGGCCGTCTACGTCTTAAGTTTGGGGGAAAGTGTATGTATATATTTACTCTGTCACCTTCTACAGCTACTTAAAAATCGTAGAATAGTTGAGGTTGGCAGGAGCCTCTGGAGACCATGTAGTCCAACCGCCTGGCTCAAAGCAGAGTCAGCTCGAGCAGGTTGATTGTGACTGCATCTCATCGAGTTTTGAATGTCTCCAAGGATGGAGATCCCACAACCTCTCCGGGCAGCCAGTTCCAGTGTTTGACCACCCTTACAATAAAGTATTTTGTTTAATGTTTAAAGAGAAGTTCTTGTTCTTCTCAGCTCCTGTCGTCCCTGTGAAATATACCTAAATTTGGCCAAAATAAAAAGCTCTTTGGCAAAAAGGACTGTGTAGGTGACTATTACAGAAGAAAACATACATGCATATGCACATGCAAATTGCCCAAGATCAATCTGGTTGCAGCATGAGAAATGCTAGACTAAAGTCATTTGCACAGACCTTAATTTTTTTTTTTATTGCACAGCTTTTTTAATTTTGATGTTAATTACACAGTTGAGCTATTTTCCAGAGGACGCCGGTTCATCCCGCACACAGGACAAACATTGCACGGTTAGCAAAAACTCTCACAATACTTCCTTTCCACCGTGTTGTTCAACGCATGGAGCCTTAGGCAGAATTTATTCAATCTCTGCTGGGGAGGTAAAATTATTAGTCTCCTAAAAAGCTTTTCAGTCTAGTTCACTGAAATAGCTGCATGTTTCGAAACTGTTAATGATTTTAGCATTGCAACTCCCTTGACAGAGGATGGGTCTGCACTATGGCTGTTTTACGCAGGACAAAACTTGAGCCCAGAAGGGCTAAAGGGATGGGATTTCTGGGGCGCTGTATGAACACACCTCGGGTGGGAGGTTACAGAGCACTTAGAAAGGTGTAGCAGCTTCCTTTCAGGACGGCAGTCTTTCTGAAAGCCAGCTGCCCCACAGCAGACACCTGGAAAATGAAGCGCACACCAGTGTGGAAGGAGTTGCTCTACCAAGTGCTGCAGGAAGAGCAGCTCTGTGCCTGGCTGGCAGCGGAGGGCTCCTTGCTGGCACCGCACCCAGGCATCACACCACCTTAGCATGCTCCCCGGTGCCAGATCATTTCCCACAGCCCAGAACCAAAGAGAGTATTGGTTATTTCAAATGAAAAGAGTCTGAGATTGTCCAAATCTGGGTCTAGACACATCTGGCTCATCCCAGCCCAGGCACTTTGCATTTTGGGGGGCAAGTTAAAAATAAAGAAAACACCTTGAGGGTCAAGCTTGGGCAGACAGGTAGCACAAAGCATCTGGCATGTGTCCTCCTGGCTCCGGGACTGGAGCCACGTAGCCTTCATCACACAGGTGGTGGCTAATCCTTGCCATCCACAGCTGTTTCTGTAATCCATGGCGGCACTAACCTGCTTGTCTATAGTCCAAGGAGCCTTTTGTTGTCAGACCAGAGACCACTGCAGGGACCCCTCTTCCTGATTGCCCCTAGGAAGGGGATTTGGCTTTTGTTTGGGCAAATGCTTTCCTGATTCAGTTATGGGAGCGGGGTAACACGGGACACGTTTCAGGAATTAAATCTGTTGCAGGAACTGAAAAGGTCCTGTCCCCAAAATGCTGATCCACAGTCTCAAGAAAAAAGAAGGAAGGTGGAAAAAAAGAGTTTGCAAGAAGACTAAAGGCAGGAATGAAATTCACCGGCTGCGGACGAGAGCAGAGCCTCCCCTCCCTCCCTCCCTCCCTCCCTCCCTCCTTCTCCCAGCCCTTCCCTCTTCTGAACACAAGCTGCAAGTCCCTGGGAGGCCCCTAATCTGCTTTGCTGTACAAAAGACCCAGTCTACTGGCTTTCCTTTTCTTTTTCCCTCTTTAAAGTTGAAGTGGGGATTGGTTTCCAGACGCGAAGACAGGGAGGGGGAAGGAGCAGGGCGCAAGTGATCGCTCTAAAAAAGAGACCCTGCAGAAGGCGAGAGCATGGGTGGCTTCAGGTGGGATGGAGACACTGGGACACAGGGCCTTTGGGGTTCTCAAGATCCTTGTTTTCTAATTACTGAGTTTTTCTGGTGTGCCTGGATCTCACTCATTCTTATGCCAACAACACCCATTTTATACAGCTTTTCTTCCTCCCATGTGCTCTCTCCACGACCCCGGCTAGCGCACCAACGGAGAAGATAACTCCTTCCAGCCTTTGTTTTACTTGTGAAGTAGGATCTCCAGTCTCTTGATCATACTCGGAGAATTTTTCTGTGCTGCTTCTGGCGTGAATTCAGCCTACCTGCCCAGGACTCCTACCCGATGCTAGACGAGGTCTTGTAGGTACTTTGCAAATGCTATTAATAATTTTCTGCTTCTACTGGAAATATCCCAGGCCCCTCGGGTCTCGTTCGCCTTTTTGTGCCTTTAGCTCATTGGTGGCTCATAATCGCCCATGACTGCTGCAACGAAGTTCACCTCCTCCTCAGTCATGTCCAACTGACACACTCCCTGTCTAGCACAAAAAAGCCCACCCCTGTGATTAGTCTTGCATTTCGTGCTGTTGAATTTCAACTCGTTCCTGTGTCTCCGGGCTCAAGGTTGTCTGCTGCTTTCTGTTTGATCTCCCGTCTCCTCTGCATTCACAATGCCTCCCTCTTCTGCGTCATCAGCTGGCTTAACCTGAGCGCTTCCACTCCTTATGGCAACATCATTCATGGAGAGAATAAACAAGATCGATCCCAGGATCGATTCCAGAGAAACTCCAGTGGTGAACTCTGTCTAGCCTGCTACTGCCTCTGTCCAGAGCTACAGCTTCTGTACCCGACTCCTATTTCTTCCGCTAATCCCATCATCTTCAGTTTAATTAGTAATTTCCCTGTTACTCCATTGAGCACAGCTTGCCGCATTTGTCTAGAAATTTGTCTAGATAAATTGAGATGAGCAGACTCTCTCGGCCGAATGCTTTCTGTGGCATGCCGAGCTGGTTTTCCTCTAGCCACTTAACCATGCTGGTCTGCAAGTTTTGTTCCAGGTCTTTGAGTGCTACTGATCCATCCCCAAGCCCAACAGCAAAAAAAAAAAGATAAAACAAAGGGAGAATGGATGTTATGTGCACAATCTTCAGTGTGGTTCTTTCTCTTCTGCGAGAGGTCTGCCTCTGGAAACCTTCCCATCAAACCTGCAGTTTGGTTCCTTAGTTAGTTTGAAAACCACACTTACCTGCTTGTCCTGGCTGCGGTGCATCAGTGTATCTGGATTTTGTTTCTTATTTTGTTATACCATTCAGTCTTCATACTGTTATTCTCTGTCTATCTTGTGTGTTGACCCTACACCCAGCACTGTCATCTCCGGGCTGGTTGGTGGCCACATCACAAACATCTTTGACACCCCCACTAGACCTACTGTTTTGAACTGATCATGGAATCATAGAATCATAGGTGCCTGAATGGTATTTTCTCCTGTGTCACAACACCCTCTGTAAGATCTATCTCAGCTCAGCCTGCCATGTTATCCTTACTGCTTCCAGGTCTTTAGAGTACCATCTCTCTTGTCACCAAAACTGGTAGAGGGAGAACTGGAATTCCCATAGCTGAACCCTCACTTGACAATGTGAGGCCAACACATCCCAAATCCAGTCCTCAGTTAGGGGCTCAAGGAGCTTTAAGGTCTTACATTAGCTTTGCTAAATGCCATGCCAGGGGACCTGGTAGTCCTGCTTCTTCTGACCCTCAGGCATTGGGTCCCAGATGTTCCTACTGCAATCCAGGCCTTCCAGAGGCAACTTCGATGCTCTCTGGGGATGGACCAGATCCTTTCTAGCAGGGACAACGGTAGACCTGGGAGTCACCAGCCTTCATCTGGAAGGAAAATAACAGTGCTGATTAAATTGTAAAACCGTCTCCACGAAG